>NC_081409.1:680706843-681906843 GCF_030272615.1 Cryptomeria japonica | reverse complement strand
AAAAGTCAAAGTTCAGTCAACTCACCTCATCCAGTGGCTCGTCGTCGATCATGGCCTGTCGCATGATCTCAATCCTCGCGGGACGCTTCGGTCGTCGTGAAGGCATGATGATGGCTATGTGGGCTCCACTGCAATGAACAATACTCAGAATCAACAAAGTGACAAATGCAATAGTCACTTTCAAGGTATATACTTTCATTCCTTTACCTTTACTTTCAAAACCCTAATTTTCCTCTATCACTCATTTCATCATAACTTGAGTTTGGGAGATGCGATTTTTGAACCGTTTGTTGTGTAGGAATTGTATTTTTGTTCCCTTACTCCCTTGATGTTCCAAAATGTGCTCTGATGAAGACTTTGTAGTGAACATCTCTCATCAATAATCGCTCACACAATTTGTCGTAAGTAAACATGCTACCCTGTTTCACCTCCCTAATAAGAAAGCCGAAATAGGGGGGGGCATATAGCTACTCACAAATTTCATCACTTTCCTTAGTAAGCATTAGGTGATTTTGTGATCTAACGTGCGTTTTGTAGGGTGCGGTTCCTAACTGTGTACTGCAGATACCGCTGGGGGCTTCGTTCGACGAACTTATGGATATATCCTTTTTCAAATAATGTTTACTTTCCTGTGCTTTAGCTTGCATATGCACGTAGTACTCATATGACCGCTAAAGTGGGGGCTAAATGTAGCGTCATAAATTGTACGCACTTGCTAAAGCAGTACAATTTCACACCTAGTTTAGCATCCGCCTTGGCACAGTTTGCATTTTGCATTGCATTTCCCCTTTAGCACTCAATTAATCAAATTAATTAGGTCTAAGGTCCTATTTCATCATCCTCCACATCATAAAGGTGGGCCCTTTCATTAAAGTGTGCACCTTTTCATTTAATTCCTCCAATACATCATCTAATCAAAAACCCTAATTAGGCCTTCTTTTGAACTTGGGGGCTTGATTTTGGGGGTCAAAACATCTCGAAATCACCTATAACTTCGGGATTCTCTCTAAAATCATCATATCTGACGGCCCTAAAAATTTGGTGAAAAGTTGCCGGGACCATGGCGCCCGGAGTGCACACGGTCCCGGACATTTTTCTCGAAATTTTAGGAGCGTGATCCAATCATAAAATAAAGCTTAACCCCTAGAAATTGGCGGGATATTCAACCTCTAGGTCGGCCAAAAGTTGGAATTAAGACCTAGGGTTTCATACATAAGAGCTCTCTTTCTTCATTAGAAAGGATCTGAATTTTGTTTTCAGGAACCTCATATGCAGCGAAAGAGCAGATCTTTGAAGACTTCAGCAACTCTCAACATTCATCCTCCAAGCATTCATCAAATCCATTCATTCACTTAGGGCTTTGAAGGCATTGAAGAGCAATAAGGGATCACCGACTGAAGATTGGCTTGTACCCCTCCCTTGGGGTTGGGTATGATTTCATGTTGTTTTCATGTCTTTGCATAAGCCTCATTATATCATTTGTATTCATACTTTAGATCACTCTACATCTTGATTTGGAGCATTTACATTGTCATTTACAAGCAATTAGGGTTTACATTCTAGGTTGCTCTAGTTTGCTTACTTGCATTTTAGATCTTGCACACACTACTTTTACAATACAACTTGGCTATTCGTAGAGGTGGAAATCACAAAAGCGGGGGTTTGACTAAGGCAAAACCCTATATAGGTAGCCCGTGGCTCTCTCTTTCACCAAAAAGAAGTAGCCAATTGTGCAATACCTGTAGGCTCTTTCGTATTCCGTAATGTGTGACAAAAGGTAGGATTAGGACATGTTAGCCTAGTCTCGCTTTTTCCCCCACAGACTATGAAAATAAATTTGGTCAGCAAAGTAAATTTGATGTTTTGGTCAGCAAAATGAAAATCGATTAAAAGAAAATGGCCCGCTCCACCTGCAAGAAAATTGTTAGAGTCCTGCAAGCAAACCAGAGAAAAAAAATGTTAGATGATTTGGGGGACTTCCACAAGTCTAAAATCTCAGTTCGGTTACAATTTTTAATTTAGTGCTCTTTGTCTGTGATGCGCTACAGAAAGGATTGCACGCACTACAAGAAAACCTAGATGTGCTAAAATTATGTCTCTCTGCGCTACACTGTTTTCTGGATGCGCTACTCTGTGCGTTGGACGCGCTATTCTATTTTTGTTTTCGTGTTGAGACCTGCAGGAAAATATTGATTTGATGTGCTACAAGATGGTTTAGACGCGTTGGATGATGGACAGAAAGCGCTAGCTGGTAAACTCGATGCGCTAGCTAACAGACCCGAAGTGCTAATATATTTTGCAGATGTAAGGAAGTTAAGTAGCGGAAACAACTTCCTACACTAACCTTGAGAGGAGGGTAATGCAAAACTTTTTCAGATCATTACAACAGTTACAGAAAAATAGAAATAGATATAATAGCATTCATACCACAACACAATGATTTACGTGGGGAAAACCCTTTCGGGAGAAAAACCCCACCCTCCAAAAGCAGCTCAATATTTTATTCAGCAATCAAAAACAGATTACAACATACTTGCAGAGCAAGCTCTTCGCAGGAGTACCACTAATCAGAGATTCAGAGGCAACTCAATAGCCATAGGACTCTTACACACAACCTCTATCTCACACACCTCATAAATAGGAGATACAATACAAAAAACCGTCAAACGGTATTACAAAACCATGGGCTAAAACCACCCAATAAGGTGTAGCCGACCTTATCTCCCTTCTAGATGCCCTATGACATGTTAAAGCACACATCAACATGTGTCGCTCCCTTTTACAGCTCATTTATGTATCCGATACAAATTATTTTTCCTATTTCAGGAGTACAAACTTCCGGAGGCCATAACTTGAGAACCGGGTGTCCGATTGACGAACCGTTTGAAGCGCCGGAAAGCTCGCGAAGTGCTCTATCACCTCGTAACTAGCTTCGCCGGTTACGGCCACTTTTTAGGGCATTTCGGAGCCTCTAAAGTCCTCAAAATTAAGTTTAAATATTTTATTGCACCCCTCCAAGATGAAAACATTAATATCTTCAAAACTAGCTGTTACCTTGCGGCGCAACTTTACTGGAATGCTTATCTAACCAACCAGAAGCTTTAGGGAGAGTTTCGCACCATTTCGTGCTCAAATGAAAACTTATTATAAATAGTAACCTCACATAAATGCAAGGTTGAGACACCATTTTTCCCAACAGCAGATGCGCTACTCTGTTTTTCGGCCGCGCTGAGACCTACAGGAAAAGTTTAGTGAGGTTATGCACTAAAGAAAGGTCTTCACGTGCTAGAGTATGGACCCCACGCGCTAAATAGTGAGCGGGATGCGCTAGACTGTTAACCAGATGCGCTAGGGAATGTTTCCCACGCACTGATTCCTATTTCCCACGGACCTGCAAAAGTGATTAGTTTCAAAAACCGATTTGATATTTGGGGTCGGGCCCCAAGGTGGGCGCCAGAAATGTATGCGAGAAAAGTGGGTCGATAGAACTTAATATGTAAAAATGTTCCAAAATACCTGTCCACACACACACACAAGACTTCTTGGTGCAAGCTATGGAGTAATGAAGTATTACTCAGCTTCCCAAGGTGGGTCCCATGGTTCTCTATCTCACAATGTCCCTCAAACCAATTTTTTTGCTCTCATATCACTGAGCAAAATGGTTTAGGGAAGGCAAATGTAAGAACGAGGGATGTTTTGATAAATTTTAGAATGAAAGGTGTGTTAAGCTATGTATGATTCTAGAAATGCAATAAACTAGATTATAAGATGAGAAGGTTAGTATGATTACTATCCTAACATGATATATTTAGTCTATGATTGAGCTAAATGATAAAGAAAGTATTCTAAACATGCATATTTAGACTAATTTCTATTCTAAAGAGAGGCTAAATGATGAGCATAAAATGATATAAAAGCTTGAATGTATTTGAGCATAATTGTGATGCTACAAATTTGAAGGATGATTGTTATGGAGGAATGAGAGCTCTATTTATAGCAAGAACAGGGAAATGGATGGTCAAGATTGAATGGTTTAATCAAGGGTTGAGTCTGAAAGTTGGGGATCCATGTTTGTAATTGGCACCAATGAAATGGTGACAAGTGTCAACATATGGTTGGGTTGAGAGAAGGGGTTGGAGACATTGAAGGCCTGAGAAGATCTCATGGTTATCTAGAGGCTAAGGGTCAAGTCTAAGTTAGGATTACCCACTGGATTAAGAGTTAATCCAAGGATAAACCCTTGTGCAAATGATTAAGAGATAATCATGGTCAAAGCATTAAAGGCCTGATGAGACCCTTGGGTTGGGTGGAGGTTGAGTCAAAACAAATGTTTTAACCATGTAGGAGGGTTTGAGTTAACCATTAATGGTTATTGGAGACTTTGAAGGATTAAGTGGTTGAAAGTTGGAAGCCTTTAATGGTTATCAAAGACTTTGAGGAATTAAGTGGTTGAAGGTTGAAGGCCTTTAATGGTTATCAAAGACTTTGAGGGTTTGAGAAGTGACTTCCCTTTGCTTAGTGATGTGACAAAGTTTAGAGGAGGGGTTAGGTTAATTAGAAGCGATTAGAAGATTCTAGAAGGGTTTAGAAAGGGGTTTAGGAAGGCAAGTGGGAGATATAGGATTTTGCAAGTGGATGGAGGGATAATAGGATTTAATTGAATTAAATGATTTAATTCATTTTGGTTGCAATTTGGGGAAATTAAATAAATTAGATTTATTCAATTTAGGATAACTATTTAATTAAATTTGAATTTAATTAAAAGTGGATAGGGGGGATTTAATTGAATAAAATGATTTATTCATTAAATGGTATAGTGAATTTTATTTAAATAAATTGAGTAATTTACTTAATAAAATAGAAGAACGTGGATAATTTAATTAAATTGGATTTAATTAAATAGAGAAATGAACATAAAATATTCATTTAGGAATATGGTCATTTTTATACGTCTACAATATGGTCCAGCAAGAACTAGAAGTTTGCAAGGAGATAGATATTTTATGCTTATCATTGGTGACTATTCTATAATGTGGGGTTACTTTTCTTGGGGAGAAATCAAAAGCTTTTGTGAAATTCAAACTATTCAACGTGATGGTAGAGAATGAGACTGGTTAGAAAATCAAATGTTTGAGATCAGATCAAGGAGGTGAATTCACATCTAAGGAATTTAATACATTCTATGAAGTGAATGGCATCATAAGACAGTTATCAGCACCCTGGACACCCCCGCAGAATGGAGTTGTGGAAGGAAAGAACAGAACTATTTTGGATGTAGCTAGAAGAATGATATCAAAAGCCAACCTACCTCATGTATATTGGAGAGAAGCAGTAAATACAGTAGTTTATACATTCAACAGAGTTCACATCAAAGTTGAAACCAGTAAGACCCCTCATGAACTATGGTTTGGTAATACTCCTACTCTTAAATATTTCAGAATATTTGGAAGTAAATGCTACATTAGAACAGATGAGTATATTGGAAAATTTGATCCTAGAAGTGATGAAGGAATATTTCTTGGTTATTCATCTAAGAGAAAAGCATATAGATGTTTTAATAAGAGATTGCAGAAAATCATTGAGAGTGCAAATGTGAAGATTGATGAGCAGTTTAGAAGGTCTATAGACTCTGAACCGAGAGTTGAGATGATCACAAATGAACCTACTATAAGCACACTGGTACAAAATGTTGATCCAGTCACACCGGCATCATCTGAAAATTCCAGAGTGACTGAAGAACAACAACAAGTGAAAACACCCCGATATGTAAGATTGAATCACTCTGAAGATCGGATAATTGGGAACAAGTATCAAGGAGTTATGACTAGAGGAAGACTGGCAAATGAAGAGGTATGTTTTATTTCTCAAATTGAACCAACATCAATTAGTGAGGCATGTGAAGATAAACACTAGATTAAAGCTATGGAAGATGAATTGGAACAAATTGAAAAGAATAACACATGGACATTAGTTCCCCGGCCTAAAGACAAAAATGTAATTGGAACTAAATGGGTATTCAGAATTAAACTTAATGAAGATGGTAAGGTAATCAGAAATAAAGCAATATTAGTGTGTAAGGGATATTCACAAAAAGAAGGAATTGATTATAATAAAACCTTTGCACCAGTAGCTAGAATTGAGGCAGTCAGATTATTCTTAGCTTTTGCAACACACAAGAACTATAAAGTATATCAAATGGATGTTAAATGTGCTTTTATGAATGGTGATCTTGAAGAAGAAGTTTACATTGAACAACCTGATGGATTTTCTTTGACAGATGACAAAGATATGGTTTGCAGGTTAAGGAAAGATTTATATGGATTGAAGCAAGCTCCTAGAGCTTGGTATGCTAGATTGGACAAATATCTTTTGAAGATTGGTTTCACTAAAGGTAATGCTGACAACAATCTATATTACGAAGTAACTAATCATGACATCTTGGTTATTGAATTTTTTGTTGATGATATAATCTTTGGAGGAGAAGATGGATTGTGTAAAGACTTTTCTAAAAAGATGAAGGAAGAATTTGATATGTCTATGATTGGAGAGATAAAATTCTTTTTAGGATTACAGATTTCATAGACTGATAAAGGTATATTCTCAAATCAATCTAAGTACTTGAAGGAATTACTAAAGAAATTTGGCATGGAAAACTCTAAACCGGTAAGCACACCTATGACTACAACTGATAAATTATCTTTGAAGGATGAATCAACACCTGCTAATCCGACTAGGTACAAGTCTATGATAGGAGGTTCACTGTATTTGACACAAACAAGACCTGATATTATGAATGGAGTATGTATTGTTTCAATATTTAAGAGTAATCCTAAAGAAAATCATGAATCAACAGTGAAAAGGATTATCCGGTATCTACAAGGAACTACAAATCTTGGTTTATGGTATCCTAGAGATGAAAACTTTGATTTATATGCATACATGGATGCAAATTGGGTAGGAGATGTAGATGAAAGAAAAAGCACCACCGACGGAGCATTTTTTCTTGGTAGTAGATTAATTTCTTGGTTGAGCAAGAAACAAAGTTGTACATCTTTATCAACAGGAGAATCAGAATATGTTGCAACAGCAACTAACTGTACACAAGTATTATGGATAAAGGAAATGTTGAAAGACATAAAGGTAAAATGCAAGGAACCTATAACAATTTACTGTGATAATATGGCAGCAATTGATATATCAAAGAATCCGGTATTTCACTCAAAGACTAAACATGTTTCTATCAAATTCAATTTTCTTAAAAAAAATGTTGAGGCAAAAGAAGTGAAGTTGGTTTATGTGAATACTAAAGAACAAATTGCAGATATTTTTACTAAGCCTTTGCCTAAGGAGACTTTTGAATATCTCAGAGAGTAGCTAGGGGTTATACCCTCACCGATAGAGACTTAGACAGTTGATGATTTTCATCAACTGACAGAATTAACAGAGAAATCATTTTTTCGGCTTTGATGAGGAGAGCTACTTCTCGAGGGTAGTAGTTGGTATTTTCTAATTAGTTGGTATTTTGTATGAGCTCTTTAAATCTGGTTTTTGTATTGCTTTGGCATTTGATGTCAAAGGGGCAGAGATATCTATGGAAAAACACGTTATCTTTTTGGGGAAAGATTGTCATTTTGGGGAGAGATTATTACTCTTTGTATCTATAATTTGATTTCTAGTTAATGATCTCTTTTGAGATTGTTGGTTTTTGGTTTTTGGCATTTCTGTTTTGGCACTTTGATGATTTTTCCATCTTGTGTTGCCATCAATGCCAAAGGGGGAGATTGTTGGTATTTTGGATATGTTGATATGGTTTTGTGATTGATGTCAACACTTGTCAACACTTGCCAATACTTGAGAAACACTTGGAGATATTTGGTTATGTTCACCGGCATGTTCAATGACTTATGCATAGTCACCGGTATCTAGTTCATCAGCAGGTTATATTGTTCACCGGCACTTGGAATGACTTGGAGATTACTTGGTTATGTCGAAGACATTATTTGGACACTTGGTTTTAGTGATTTGTTTGTTGGTTTATTCGGGTTTGTATATTTGTTGTTACCAGCAAATAGGTCTAGATTATGGATCGGCAAGCATATCTATTCCAGTTCAGCACGGCACGTCATGAAGATGATTTATTGTTATTGTAAATGCATTGAGCCGACATCATGCATCGCATATTGATTCATTTGTAATTGATTTTATTGTAATATCTTAGTGAGCCGACCTACTCATTTGGTCTTAGGTTT
Organism: Cryptomeria japonica; assembly: GCF_030272615.1. NCBI lineage: Eukaryota > Viridiplantae > Streptophyta > Pinopsida > Cupressales > Cupressaceae > Cryptomeria > Cryptomeria japonica. The sequence goes on along the minus strand of NC_081409.1, from coordinate 681,898,594 downwards.
TGGTATATATGTAAGATCTCATTTATGAGATTGTGTGGAAGTGTGGAAAAGGATTATAATAAGGTATATGCGAATATAAGTAGAGCTATACACACAGACATCATTTAAGATTGAAGGAAAGTTTGAAGAAGGCATATCAGAGCTTAACCGATACTGAATCCAACATATGAAGATGTTATTCTAAGCAGTACATTATCATTGGATTTAACCATCCAATTGTAGTCAGTGTGACTCCCATTTTGTGATTGAGCAATGAGCTCTAAGCAGTTGGTCTTTCTACATGTGCAGACCCCAATTGTACACACATACTATCTATAGTAGTATCATTTGATTGTGGGTAAGGTTTCCCACCATGGTTTTTCCCCTTACAGGGTTTCAACGTACAAATAATTGTGGTATGTGTTGTGTATGTTATTTGTCTTTATGTTTCATTCATTAAACTTTACCGGTACTCCAATTAACTATTAAATTGTCTACCAACATTAAAGTTTGGTTTACTGACATTAAGCATTAAGTTTGGTTAAGTTAGTTTTGGTTTATATTTATTAGACAACTGATTCACCCCCCACTCTTAGTTGCCTCCGTGACCTAACAATGACCCCTTAGAGCACCATATGACCACTAACGACACCATATGACCCCTAATGACACCATATGGTGTCGTTATGGGTCATATGGTGTCATAAGGGGTCATAGAACACCATATGACCTCTTAGGACACTATATGGTGTCGTTAGGGGTCATATGGTGTCCCAAGGGGTCATTTGGTGTTTTATGACCCCTAAGGACATCATATATCCCCTTAGGACACCATATGACCCCTAATAACACCATATGAGCACTAACGACACCATATAGTGTCCTAAGGGGTTATATGGTGTTTTATGACCCCTTATGACACCATATGAACCATAACGACACCATTTGGTGTCATTAGGGGTCATATGGTGTCCTAACGGGTCATATAGTGTCGTTAGGGGTCATATGGTGTTCTAAGGGGTCATATGGTGCCCTAATGGGTCATAGAATACCATATAACCCCTTAGGACACCATATGATCCCTAACGACACCATATGACCCCTAACGACACCATATTGTGTCTTGAGGGGTCATATGGTGTCACAAGTCGTCATGTCATGTACTAGGATGTTAAAAGGGGTCATATGGTGTCCTAGGGAGTCATAGAAGGGGTCATATGGTGTACTAGGGAGTCATAGAACACCATATGACCCCTTAGGACACCATATGACCTCTTAAGACACCATATGGTGTCGTTAGGGGTCATATGGTGTCCAAAGGGGTCATATGGTGTTGTTAGGGGTCATATGATGTCGTAAGGGGTCACATGGTATTCTATGAACCATTAGGATTCTATATGACCCCTTAGGAGACCATATGACCCCTAACGACACCATATGGTGTCATTAGGGGTCATACGGTGTCTTAAGGGATCATATGGTGTCATAAGGGGTCATATGGTGTTCTATGACCCCTGAGAACACTATATGACCCCTAAGACCACCATATGTTGTTCTGAGGGGTCATATGGTGTCGTTAGGGGTCATATGGTGTCATTAGGGGTCATATTATGTCATAAGGGGTCATATGGTGTTCTATGACCCCTTAGCACACCATATGACCCTTAATGACACCATATGGTGTCCTAAGGGGTCATATGGTGTCCTTAGGGGTCATATGGTGTTCTATGACCCCTTAAGACACCATATGACCCCTTAGGACATGTCATATGGTGTCGTTAGGGGTCATATGGTGTCCTAAGGGGTCACATGGTATTATATGACCCATTAGGACACCATATGACCCCTAACAACACCATATGGTGTCATTAAGGGTCATATGGTGTCCTGAGGGATCATACAGTGTCCTAAAGGGTTATATGATGTTCTATGACCCCTTAGGAAACCATCTGACCCCTTAGGACACCATATGACCCCTAAGGACACTATATGGTGTCCTAAGGGGTCATATGGTGTTTTTAGAGGTCAGATAGTGTTGTTAGGGGTCATATGGTGTTCTATGACCCCTTAGGATACCATATGATCGCTAACGACACCATATGGTGTCCTAAGGGGTCATCTGATGTCGTTAGGGGTCATATTGTGTCCTAAGGAGTCATATGGTGTTCTATTTCCCCTTAGGACACCATATCGTGTCGTGAGGGCTCATATGGTGCCGTATGGGGTCATATGGTGTCCTAAAGGGACATAAAACACCATATGACCCCTTAGGACACCATATAGTGTTTTTAGGGGTCATATGGTGTTTTGAGGGCTCATATGGCATCCCAAGGGGTCATAAAACACCATATGAGCCCTTAGAACACCATATGTTGTCATTAGGGGTCATATGGTGTCCCAAGGGGTCATAGAACACCATATGACATCTTAGGACAACATATAGTGTCGTTAAGGATTATATGGTGTTGTATGGGGTCATATGGTGTCCTAAGGGGTTATAGAATACCATATGACCCCTTAGGACACCATATGACCCCTTAGGAAATCATATGACCTCTTAGGACACCATATAGTGACGTTAGGGGTCATATGGTGTCCTAAGGGGTTATAGAACACCAAATGACCCCTTAGGACACTATATGAGCCCTTAGGACACCATATGGCATCTCCTAAGGGGTCATATGGTGTCTCAAGGGGTCATAGAATACCATATGACCCCTAAGGACACCATATAACCCCTTAGGACACCATATGGTGTTGTTAGGGGTCATATGGTGTCCTAAGGGGTCATAGAACACTATATGACCCCTTAGGACACAATATGGCCCCTAACAACACCATATGATCCCTCAGGACACCATATGGTATCGTTAGGGCTCATATGGTGTTCTAAGAGATCATATGGTATCCTAAGGGGTCATACAACACCATATGACCCCTTAGGACACCATATGACCCATAGCGATACCATATGACTTGTAAAGACACCACATGTTGTCCTAAGAGGTCATATGGTGTCCTAAGATAGATAGTAATGGTTCTTTAAGGGGTCATATGGCCCACCATGCTCGTGCACATACCCAAATGGGTTATATAGAGATATAAGATACCTAAAGGGGGAGAGAGGCATGAGAGACCTAGATAGGGTGAGAGAGAGAGGGTTGAGATGGAGTGGGATAAAGAGAGGTTGGTAATGAGATATGGATGGAAATGTAGAGAGGTGGAGAGGGAATGAGGGAGAAACCTAGAGAGGGGTAGAGAGGGTGTGATGGAAAGCTGATAATGTAGATGGTAAAGAGATAATAAGAATTAGTAGGGAAGGGAGAGAGAGAGAGATGGGGATAAGGAGGGAGAGGGAGATAGAGAGGGAGAGGGGAAGAAAAGATTGGAGATGCCTATAAATGGGAGGGAGGGATAAGAGGAGAGATGAAAGAATAAAGAGAGAGAAGAGTATGAGGGGATTGAGGGAGAGGTAGACATGGAGGGACTACAAGACCTAGGGAAGGAGAAGATAGAGAGGTGGGGGGAAAGCGAGAAGAGGAGGAGAGAGTTCAAAAATAAATAGGGGTAAAGGGGGAGGGAGATAGAGGGGAAGAGAGAGGGAGAGAACTAGAGAGGGGACAAATAGATAGGTGAGAGAACTATATTGGGAAAGAGAGATGAGAGACCTAGATGACAAGAGAGAGGAATGAGATAGATAGAGGGGGGGGAGAGAGACATGAGTAATGAGACATGATGCAGAGGAAGATAGGTGGAGAAGAAGTAAGTGATAAACCTAGAGAGGTGAGAGAGAGTTGATGACCTAGAATGTAGAGAGAGAGAATAAAAGAGGAAGAGAGAATAAAAAAGTGGGGGAGTGAGATATATATGGGGGTATATATGGATGGGGAGGTAGAGAGGGAGAAGGGAAGAAATCAAGGGAGAGACCTAGAGAGGGGAGGGAGGGAGAAGAGAAGAGATAGAAGAACAAAGAGAGGAGTAAGAGGGGATGGATGGAGAGGTAGACATGGAGGGAGTGAGAGACCTATGAAAGGAGGAGATAAAGAGGTTAGGGGAGGAAGAGAAAAGGAGGGAGTTCATAAAGGGATAGGGTTAAGGAGGAGGGAGAGAGAGGTAGAGAGGGACATAAAGAACTATAGAGGGGGCATATAGATAGGTGAGAGACCTAGATGGCCAGAGAGGAGTGAGATAGATAGAGGGGGATAAAGAGAGGTGGGTATCGAGACCTATATGCAGAGGTAGATAGGTGGAGAGCAAGGGAGGGAGAAACCTAGAGAGGGGAGAGAGGGTGGGATAGAGAGGTAATGAACTAGACAATGAAGATAGAGAATAAGAGAGGAAGAGAGAAGACGAGAGAGTGGGAGAGGGAGATAGAGAGGGAGAGAGGAAGAAAGGAAGGTAGAGACTTGGAGAGGGGAGGGAGGGAGAATAGAAGAGATAGAAGAAAAAAGAGATGAGTAAGAGGAGATGGATAAAGAGGTAGAAATGGAGGGAGTGCAAGACCTAGAGAATGAGGAGATAGATAGGTTTGGAGAGAGAGGGAGAGAGAAGAGAGGGAGATAATTCATAAATAGATAGAGGTAAGGAGAAGGGAGAGAAATGTGGAGAGGGAGGGAGAGAACTAGAGAGTGGACAATTAGATAAGTGAGAAACCTAGAGGGGGAGAGAAAGGTGGGTAATAATATAAGGAGGGAGAGACAGTGAGGTGAATAGTGAGGGAGGGACAACCCTAGATATGGGGAGAGACAGGATAAAAGGTATAGGTAGTTACCAAGAGAAAGGAGTGAGAGGGGAGAGAAACAATAAGAGAGTGAGAGAGAAGAGAGAGAGAGAGAGTCAAGGATAGAGAAGTGAGCGAGACAAAAGAGGGAGAGAGATAGGTCTAGAGTCTAGGGAAGATAAAGAGAGTGAGATACATAGCTAAAGAATGCTAATAGGAGCATGTTGATTACTGAAATTTGACATGCCGATTACTAAAATTTGAGTAAGTCTAAAATTTTATATGATCCTCTAAAAACTAGAATCTACATTATAAGTCCTATAGAGCTATACTTAAATGTTATATTTCATGTATATATTCTCCTTTGGGGGTGGTTATAACTTGTGCCCAGATTAGAAAATCTACACACTCACAAAAACTTCACATTGGACAATGCAAAACATTTGGCACGCTTGCCAAATTTGGCGCTCGCCAAATGCAAAAAATTGACTTTTCACATTTGGCACACGCCAAATGTGAAAATTTTAAATTTTTCATTTGGCGAGCGCCAAAATTTTCACATTTGGCGTGCGCCATATTTGGCGCTCGCCAAATGGTTTGCTTGGGAGAATACCAACCCTTTGGGTTGGATTTGCCTTGGGCATCCAACACATAGGTTTAGACGACCTTTTCATGCCAATGACGTATTTTTATGAAAAGTTAAAAAGTGGCACATTTGTGGTAACACAACTTGGTGCACCTACCCTTATGTTCAACTCATCTACTTTGACATTATCACTCTCCATAATTCTTTGCAATCTCTTTTTATAACATCTATATGCTTTTCTTTCATTATAGTAACCAAGAAATATGCCTTCATCACATCTAGGATCAAATTTCTCAATAGTATCATCTCTCCTGATATAACATTTATTACCAAAAATTCTGAAATACTTAACTATAGGTGTATTGCCAACCCATAATTCATAAGGTGTCATACCGGTTTCTCCTTTGATATGTACTCTGTTGAATGTATAAACCGATGTACTCACTTCTTCTCTCCAGTAGATATGAGGTAGATTAGCTTACATCATCATTGTTCTAGCAACATTAAATATAGTTCTTTTTTTCCTTTCCACAACTCCATTCTGCAGAGGTGTCCGAGGAGTAGAAAATTGTCTTCTTATACCATGCTTGTCACAAAAGTTATTAAACTCATCGGATGTGAATTATTCACCATGATCTGATCTCAAACATTTAATCTTCAATCCTGTCTTAGTTTCCACTTTAGCCTTAAAGATTTTAAACTTTTCAAATGCTTTAGATTTTTCTCTCAAAAAAGTAACCCACATCATTCTAGAATAATCATCAATGATTAGCATGAAATATCTATCACCATGAAAAAATTTAACTCTAGCAGGGCCACACAAATCAGTATGAATAAGATCAAGAACATCATCTGATTTATCTTGTATACTCCTAAAAGAGGTTCTGACCTGTTTACCCATTTGACATTCTTACATACTGGATTATAGAGCTTCATAATCTTAGGTATATCCCTAACTGCCTTAGTTGAACTGATCTTCACAATGCAATAAAAATTCACATGACACGGCCTTTTATGCCATAGCCAACTCTCATCAATCCGTGTAATCAAACATGTCTTCTCAGCAGAGTTCAATTGAAACATGTTATCTTTTGTATGTGTATCGGTTGCAATCTCCAAGCCAGATCTGTTAATGATTTTTCATTTTTCATCCTTGAACTGTAATTGAAATCCCTTGTTTACCAATTGTCCTACACTCAAAATATTATGCTTCAAACCTTCAACATAATAAACATTGTCAGTATTGTTCTTACCATCCAATGATATAGTTATTTTTCCTTTAATCATACATGTCTTGTCATCTCTAAATCTAACTAGTCCGCCATCAAATTCTCGCAAAAACTTCCCTTTATCTCCAGTCATATGATGTGAACAACCACTGCCAATTACCCATTCATCCTTGTCATCAATTTTAGTAGCAAGTGTCTTATCCTCAGGTACATTCTCTTCCAGTGTCGGATCATCTTCCTTGATAGACAGGAACACCCATTTCTTCTCATTGTTGGATCCACTAGCAGAGTCTTTTGTTGATTCGTCATCTGAATCAGTAATGCTTTCCTCATCAGCTATGTAGCATGATTTGTCTTTTTTTTTCTTGTATTTATACGTGTTCTGATATCCAGGGTTAGGCTTAAATGATCTTTTAACTCTTTCTTCAAATCTTGAATTCCTTTCAGGACATCTAGATGCAAAATGACCAATCTTATTACATGCAAAACATTTAAAAGGAGTTTTTCCTTCATACTTACTTCCTACCGGTCCTTTCGGTACTCTTCTAGCAAATAGTGCTTCAAGTTGCTCAAACTCATCATCTTCTCTCTTCATATCTTCTAACTCCTTTGCATATAAAGCTTTCCAGTCTTGCTTACCGGTTGCAGATGTAGATGCATGAAAAGCAGGTTTAGTCTTCACAACTCCAGAAGGTCCAAATTTGTCAAACTCAAAAGCAAATAGTTTCCCAACCAAAGTATCTATATTGACAGATGTATTAGCCAGTTTTTTCAACTCATTAATAGCAGTAGCCTTTATTTTGTAAGCCAGTGTTAGGGCTCTCAAGACTTCAGAAACAATTTCATCTTCGCTCAGAGTTCCACCACAACATTGAACTCCCATAAGAATCTCATTTACCCTTTCCATGAATGCAGTGATCCTTTCATCTTCTTCCATCTTCAGGTTTTCATATCTCACCTGGTAATCATCAAGTTTAGCAATCTTCACTATAGGGTCACCTTCATTAAGAGTCTCCAACTTATCCCATATAGCCTTTCCAGATGATTTGTCTGTTAATCCCATTATTTGTTGATCAGAAAGTGCACACAAGAGGGATTATCTTGCTCTACAATCATTCTAAAGCTCTTTATCCAGGTTTGTTGGAGGAGGATTTCCGAATCCCGGATTATAAAGTGTGACACCATTCTGTGTGATCAACCAAATCTCCTTGCCAAGACATCTCAGATGAGTCTCCGTCTAAATCTTCCATACTGTGTAGTTTGTTCCATCAAGCCTCGAAATATCCCTTCAAAAGATAGCTCTAGAAGAATTGGATGAACTTGAATTGTTAATCGCCATAGGATCTTTCTCTAGCAATTAAGTTTTCTACAAAGAGGACCAAAGCTCTGATACCAATTGTTAGACAGTTCAGATAACCAGAAGATAACTGAGAGGGGGGGGGGGGTGTGAAATAGTTGTCACATATTATAGGAACATTTAGCAATTAAAACCTTAATAACGAAACCCAAAACAATAATATCGGAATAGTAGTTAATCCAATTAAGTATAAACAATAATCACAGAATAAAATCCATCCACACAACACCAAAATTTGTACATGGAAAACCCGGTAAAGGGAAATCTACGGTGGGAAGCCTACCCATAGTCAGATAATACTTCTGCAGTAAGTATGTGAATTACAATGAAGGGGCCTGCACTTGTAGGAAGGCCAACATCCTAGATCGCACTGCTCATCACAAAAGGAGCCTCACTGACTACATATAAATCTAGACTACAATCTAGAGAAGTGTTGAACTGCAAAAAATAGCATTTCCTATGCCTGAGTACAATTTTGGCTAAGCTCAATACCGGAGGACTAAATCCTCTTACATAAACCCAATTTGATCTCCAATGATCGACCAACTCCTCAGCCTGAATGATATTACATTACTCGCACATTACATTCCTTGACAATGACCTCTTACATTAACCATGATAATCTACAATGAGATCTTACATCTATTTATACAAACCCTCGACCATAAACAATCAGGTCAGCCACCAGACAAGAAACCAATTACATAATTACAAACCATGTCGGCCTTAGACCAAACAAATAATATCAACACATAAAACATCTTGTAAATACATCAATAGGTCCTATCCACACGTTACATTAAATTTGGTCCATAACCTAGATCAACCGGGACCAAGTATAGGTCCACACACTTCAGCAATGATCTCCAACCGCCAAGTCTCGAACATGATCACCAACAGCATCCTGAAACTCCATCAAAAGTTGCACCAACACCACTTATGCAATTCATCAAAGATCTCCACTAAAAGCTCTTCCGGTGAAACCCTCTTCGGAAGCAAAAACCAATCTTCTAAGCAAGCAGGATAGCATCCAATCACCAGACCAAAACCAACTGACCAAATATGAGTATAAGTATCATGAACAAACCAATTCCATCACCAGACTATACCGGAGCCTACCGGATCATGTCGGATCAAAGTTAACAGGAAACCACTCAACCTACCGGAACCAGAAGGGTGTCGGTAAAGCATCCAAACAACTAGTGTTGACATCAATGACAAAACATCAATGCAACACATAATCAATTCCACCAAATGGCCAACACACATCACTCTTAAAAAATGTTATTTGTTGTAAAAAACTACTTTTCGAGGGAGATGGAAAAATAAAATAAAAATTATTTAAAAAAATTTGAAAAAAACATATTTTGAAACTACAGACAAGATGTTACAAATCACTAGTTTACATCATCTTTAAATTATTAACGATTTAAAATTTATAGGTCTCGGAAAGTGGATTTTTTTAAAAATGTTCATCTAAGTGTCAAAGTTGGTCAAAAAGTGGGAACCAGTATTGTGAGTTCACCCATAGATAAAAACTTAAGTAATATCTTAGTATGGAATGACATGTTTAAATATATATTTAACCCTTGAGGTTGTCAACACCTTAGGTGTTGGGTCTTTAGAAGGTTTACCCAAGCAATGTGTCTCTCTCACCACGGGCCACAAACTCCACTAGGAGGGGTGGATAGGGACTAATCCACTATGGAGGGTTCACATTGCATCTCAAGCGATCCAGAGGAAACTATGGATAAGGAGCCTACACTACCTCATAGAGCTCATAAGGTATGCTTCCAAGTATTGCTAGTTGTTTAACTCTGTTATCATTTATGATTCAATTAAAATTATGAGTTATTTAATTGATTTTTACACTGAATGTATGTTACTTGCTATCACGATCTCATGTATTGATTGGAATGTTAAAAAAAGAGTGTAATTTGGATCCTTTTTGGGTTATCGTTACAAATGAAATTATACTTGACAAGCTCATGACACTTGGATTAATCATATTCACTCAAATACCTAGTCAACATGTGATTAAATTATCCACTTGTAGCTTCAATTACCCTGTTCTAGGATTAGATCTATGGTAGACAAGAGGCACAAATTTTAAAAAAAATTGAACCCTACAACCTATAATCAATGTTGAAATTCGATCAATCTTAAAACAAGACATGGAGTGTTGCACAAATTTCAAATAGCATTGAAACCTACATAAAATCATTTTAAACACATTTGAGAAGCATAACACCATACCTCGTAAATAGCAACAATCATCTTCAATAGAAGAAAGAAAACAAGAACAAATATCTTGATTAATTTGCAATTCTAACATAAACTTCTATAGATTGCCTCCTAGATAAAATCGACCTTTAATAATGATTGCACTTGTCTTTAAAAAATTCATGATAATCAAATTTTCTTAATTGGACTCAAACAAGTTGCATAGGTCAAAAGGAAAGCTAAATATAGGTTGCCACATGCTAAAATAATCGAGAAAAGGCCATGTCATAGATCATGTTGTAAAAAAGGTTAAAGAAAGCCCCCTTTTCTATGCTCTCATTCATGTTACATGGTACCAAACCAAATTATAAGAGCTGTGCATAGAATCTCATTATTGTTGTCCACTTTCAAGACAAGTCCAAAATAAAGGTGTTAACCCTACTTTAAGGAAATAAGCCTAATCATTTAGCAAGATTTCCAATTACTTTTAATCATTAGTTGGACACAAATGAACTACCAATGGTCCATCAAAGATGTCTATATGCAAGCAATTCCAACACATTTCTTTGTGGTTGGTAATCAAAATAAACTCTTACAACACCTACCACATAAGTCAATCCACCAATCAACATGTCATATCACCACCAATCACCATGTCACATCATGTTACTAATCAACACTATAGTTGCTTGATTGGATGGCCACACCATGACGATAAAACAATCCTAAAATCCATTAAACATCCACATATTTGAAAGACAAGGTGGCCCTAAGATTTCATAAAACTATTATCTTCAAACTCACTCTAAGCCTAAACCAACAAACATGTTGGATTTCACCATGGATAGAGAATAGGTCCATTGCTAAGAACTATACTTGGCTTCGAATTTACCTATTTTTTAGCTTGATTTAATAACAAAATAAAGTTCAAAAGGTAGAGTTGTGAAGACCAATATTCAAACTGGATACATAAATCCTTGACAATTCTAATTAATGACACTCAATTCCATATTATAAGCTAAGAGAACATGGAACATGTAAAGGTACACTCAAAAGTGGCATACAATTAAACAAGAGAAAGACAATAGACATTGCATCATTATGGCAAGACTACATTGTGTCACAAGTGAACTAGAATAGTCAAAATAGGCTCTCCAATTGCTATAAAATGGAGCCAACACCAAAATTTCCCTTCTTGCTTCAACAAATCTCATATGCAAATTAGAAGACATAAATTCCACATTTTCTTTATTAAGGCCAACAATAACCACATAAAAATGTAGGATTTGCAACCAAAAAAAAAAAGCTTCACAAACTTTAAGAGCAACCCAATTCAAATTTTATTATTCTTTCTATACATCCAAATTTAAGCAATTTTAAACTACAATTCAAAAATTATGATCAGAACAATAAAAAATTACTGCCAATATCACCTAAAACTCCACTTCTCTTCATTTCCAAATTTTAACATTCCATCATATAATCATTCACAATTCCTTATTTTAAATTTTGCTTATTATCACTTATTTACATTTAACCTATATATATTATTTCTTTTCAATTAATATTCATCTTACATCCTACCCAAGTGGCTACGACAATTTAAAAGTCATACTCAAGTATTAAATATTGCCTCTTCTGGTCCTTTTACTGTAACCTAGGTCTTTTTTTAATGTTTTTTTTTACCTCCTTTAATTTTGTATATGAAAACTACCTAGGATACATATTTCAATAGCTCAAAAATAAATTTACGTACGGACTGTTTCCATCATCCACTCAAGTGCGTATAAAAATCTTGTATTAATATTAATTGTGCACGACATAAATAACAGTTTCGATTCCACTCGCCCATTATCGTTAATATTTTAACGTCAACGTTTCAGATTTTATCAATATGATAGATGAAGTTGACGTTAAACTAACCCTAATTAACATTCAGCTGCTTTGCAGCATTCTAAGTTGGAGATTTGAACTCAAAAAATACTGCTTAGCAATTCATGTCAGTTGAACAGTTGGACATTATGAAAGGCCGTTAAAAATACCTAAACAGAGTTTCCTCAGAAAAAAAAAATTACGTGCACAGAACATAAAAATGCATCCGCATGAAAACCAATTCAAGAAATAATATATGAACAATTTACATAAAATTGATAATAATATAAGAGTCATAAATAGTGCCCTTCAATTTTGTTGTTTTTGGAACAGTGTTAAGTGTTCTAATTGAAAGGCCAGAAAAGTTAAAGCCATACATCAATTGCTGAAAACAACATTGTTGAGCTAACAATCAAAATGAAAGGCGGAGCCATCAGTCATGAGATGTCTTTCCATGTACAAGGCAGAACCATGAGCATCCATTAACACATATGGTGTATCTTCAGGAGGTTTCCAGTGACGTTTCCTTTGGTTTATAAACCAGTTGTTTATTTGCTTCTGATCCAGCCCGGTACACTCGGCCAAAGCTGCCTTTTCAGTCTCCTGCACTTGCAATTAAAATATAACATATTTTCAAACTACCATTCTTATATATACATTACTTAACAGAGAAAGAATGTACTCAGAACCAGAAATATCTTGACTACGCTTCACTGACATAGGATTCCACATTGTTTACTGACAAAATTGCGAGATTTAAACCTGATACGACAGCTTACTATTTCTTGAGAAAATGGAAGAACAATATCACTGTTTTAACATGCAATTTCTAGACTACAATGTCAACCTGTATATCACTTGTTAGTCCTAGAATTTCAGAAAATATAAAGCTGTGTTCTTATTACTAGACTATCCTATGCAGGCAGGATTCCCTCAACACATCGTGAGGCAGACTGACTATCAAACTTTTATGCATATTTTGTTGTGCGAGAGTAAAAATAGGTTACCGAAGGATATGGCCACTTGTTGTGCAGATCCCACCAATCAAGTAGTTTTTGCCGTGCTTCCTTTGGTAGCTTTCCTTTCTTTTTCTTCTTCATAAAATCCTGTTTAAGACTGCTTATGTATCCACTATATTTACGAAGCAGGCGATCCTTCAATTCTCTGTCTTGTGAATTTTGATCCACCTCCTGGCACTCGAGTTCACCGGTGCTGCAATCTTCCTCGTCTGACGATCCACCTCCCTCTGTTTTGTCATCACTCTCGGCTGTGATAAAAAAAGAAATAATAATTAAAAAATTATATGGGTATAAGAGAAACACAATTTTATATTATATGGGAATATGAGAAACACAATTTTACAGGTAGTTTATTCATTTCAATGGGAAAAACCCAAGAAAATGGCTATCCAGATAATGCCTGGAAGAGCACTAATACTACTAAGAACAAATAGTTTTCTCTTTTTTTCTCTCGATCAGTGCCAACCACTTTATACTTAAATGAGTGAACTTAAATAACTTAATTATATTGTACAGTATACACATTAATTAAACTAAAACCTAGTGACAACAAGCAAGTGGGCTACAGTAATTTCAATCCCTATACTTGGATGCAGTTTTTCAATTTTTGTTTGTGGAAGAGTCTGAATATGTTGTAACTCGTTATTAATTAAATAACATGTAGATGTGTTGATAAAGGTGCCTTTGCAGAGGTGAAACGCAATAATTTTTAAAAAATCACATGTAAGCGTAAGCGACTCAGGAGTGTCAATTACATTTATTGATCTGAACAAAGAGCAAACTATACATGAAAGTGAAAATCTGAAGTTTATAATGTGGGGTAGACATTGTTCATTGAATATGATCTGAAACATTGATGAAAAGGAATAATTACATTTTCTAACATTATGAACTGTGAAAATTTCATGCATTCAATTAAATCTTGAAAATTTCATGCGTTTGATAAAATCTTTAATCTTCTTGCGTCAGTTATATTTCTGAAATCATTATCTTGCCCATTGCTGTCAAATATTAAAAAAACAAAAAATTGAGAAACACAGTAGGTATTTCTGTATTTAATTCATTTTCTGTGCAGGCTAAATGCCACCCGCTCAAAGCCATTTGATGGAGTGCCAAATCTTGTATACTTTAATAGTGTCTACCAGCACAAAGCGCTTTCACGTACAAAACAATAATTCAATTTCAAAAATAAGCTACCTCAAAATAATTTACATGAAGATAAAAAAGAAAGCATATGGTAATTAAGGCGTTTTGTTACCTTGTTCCTCGTATCTTTGGCTGCTGGCATAATTGACCAGCGTTGCATTTTTTTAGATTTAATAAGACGCATTTTTAAGGTAAAATGATATGTAAGTCAAAAATGTTGATAAATTGTTCAAGAGAGTGAAGTTGCAGAGAGATAACATTGAATCTAAAATGCGAACAAATAAATGGGTCATACGGTGAAAAAAAGGGTGATTTAAAAATAATTCAAATTCAGAAAATAGAGCATAAATATCTTTTATTGATTTTTAGGCAATGGCAGTCGTTTCTGTGTATGACATATTTATTCTATATAAGCTTTCATTCTTCAAGACCTCAGAAGTGTAAGTTGCACGGACGATTTAATAATTTCCTTTCTTCCCAATTAAGAGGCCACTGCTTCAACCCTGAGATGAACATTAAACACTCGTAAAGAATCAAAATCGACAGTACTACTGCTTTTTCATTTTTAACCAGATAAATTAGTAGCCCATCGACCCGGAGTCAACCTGAGAGGCGACTCTAATAACTTCTAGGCTCTACACACTGCCCTTAATGTATACAGTAGGCAAATCAGGTTTCGAACCTGTAACATTGTCGGCTCAACCGTCTGGTCTTCACCTGGGACTAATACGACAGTACAACTTACTATCAAAGGATTTTAACATTCAAAAATAATTTTTTTCCAATAAAAATAGAGAAACTATGTACCATTTTTGTGCCTCAGTGATATGTAAAATTACCATTTGACTGTTGAAACATTTGATATTTAAGTAGTGCGTACACAAATTCTTACTCAGCCTTTAGCTAGTTGAAACAACCCAAAAGGAACAGGAAAACTCTTAGAAAACATTAAAACTGAAGGAGAAATTGAGTGAACAAAACACCAAAATATACTTAAGGTTATTAAACTACAATACTTGATAAATCATATTTGAATTCAAACCCTGTACATAATATAATTTTATGTTTTCTTTCAATTATATATCTATAAAAAAATATTTATTAATCTTTTTAATAAAATGTATAAATAGATGAAAAATTCACCAAAGTTCATAAGCACTAATCATCTTCCATATGATTGTCTTCAAATATGTCATATTGCATAGTTGAAAAACTTGGACTTAGAAAACACTAGGCAGGCCAAAATTTTGATTTGAACTGTAAAAATGTGGTGTACTAAAAAAAGTATAAATTTATAAACTAAAATAACAAATAAAATATTTCATTTTAAGAACTTATCAGTAGTTGTTCTATCAGTTTTAGACCAAAAAGAAAGTGCAATGCACATCAGTATCATAAATGGAATGATTATTAAAGTTCCTCAACAGTAGCATCCTTGATCTGGAAGATAAAGATTCCTCACGAAAAGTTTAAACACAAGCAGGTTATGATCGTCTTCCAATGAAGCTCCTCATCACACTTCCACTTCCACTTCCACTTGCACAAACATTTTTGCTGCCAATTGAGCCTACAATTCCACTTCCACTGCCCATTCTGCTGCCTCTCTCAAAATCAGTGTCTCTTCAATAAAAAACATTTAGTCCACATTGTGAAGAAGTCCAAATTATATGTATCAATGTCCTCAATGTAAAGTGATTCATAATTCTCCTTTCCCCCCCCATATTTTTTCATAAAGATGTACGTTGTGTTGCACAATATTGAGACCACTGAGGCACTTTTGGGATTCAACTGGCCACAAATGTGCCCCAAATTGCACTCACAGAAAAAGCACTACAAGGCTAGCACAAAAGTGAGATTACAGAGCTTTAAGATTTGGTGTTCTTGCACCATAATCTTCACACCACAAATCTGCAAAAAAATAGCTTTTAATAACTTGCTAAGTAAACTATAATTGCCTACTAAAAAGCTGCCTCCCCCTACACTCATCATTGATGGCCGATCGGACCCACTTCTTCATATGTGGGCTGAGGTGTTCGTGGTGGCACCGGCACTGGAACCATCTCCTCCTATTTTCCCACCTCGCTGGGTATCGATCTGTGCAGATCTGCTGCTCCTCACCTGGGACTGGATCTGCGACTGGACTAGGGTACAGATTAGGTCATGGGTAGACCGGAGCAGGAGTCTGGTCCTGTGTGCATTATACATTATCTATGAGACTAACTTTTGATGGACTTGGAATTTATATGTAGTTGTTGGGTCATTCATAGACAAAGAAAACAACCTCACCTCCACACTTGTACAAATCTGCATATCGTTCAAAATTCTGTCAAGTAGGGTTTTGCTAGGCGTCATCTATGCATGTGTTGAGGCAATTCATAACTTCCTTGTTGGACCTAAAATAATGGAAGAAAAACTTAGGACTCAAGAAATAGACAACTAAATGTACATTTGATACCATATCGTGTTCCAATATTTGTGCTTTTTGGATGGAAGGGTAGCATTACTAAGGTCAATGCACACTTTTCCCCTTCACTAGAAAGGAGTGGGGGAGCTCAAACTTGATCAAAGGGCTGAAATCATCACATTGTTTCAAGAAGCTTTCTCCACTTCATTTGTACCAACCACTTCATCTAGGATGTCCAAGCATGTTACTAGCTCCACACTTCTTACAATTCTATTCTTTGAGGAATATGAAGTGGAGCCTACGTGAAAAGAAAGTCTACAGATCTAGTTTTCAATCCAATTATAGGCGTACTTAGTGCACAAATCCAAGAATAGATGAACTCTTCTTTTCCAATGCCATTCCAATTTGTACTGCTCAACCTCGTTATTTTAAAGAGGCTGTGGCTAAGGTAGCCTAACCAAGGACTTTGTGCTTCAGAGAGAGACTAAAATGTACACAACCATCGTGGACAAAATTCATTCCAATGTCAATTTATTGATGGAGGATTAAAAGGCACGTGAGTCTTTCATGGCTACAACATCATCGTGGATTAAAAGGCACAGGAGTCTTTCACAGCTACAACATTATCATGGATAAGTGCATGTATATTAGACATCACCCACTCATCAATAGAAATATGGTCATGCAAGAATGAGCAGAGATTAATGTTGAAATGTGGCGACTGATCAGCAAAATACTGTACACTCAGCACGTATCCTCGCCGAGGTCCATTGTAATAAAACACTAAAAATGCATGTTATAAGCGGCTAGGATGCTTAAGGCATTGTAAGGTTGGTGTACTGTTTTTTGCTGGATAATAAGAAAGATTGGACGACTGTGTATGGTGGACGTAACCCATTCTGGGTGAACCACATTAAATCTCTGTGTTATCTGTGTCCTGTTTTATTTCTTTATCTTTTGTATTTAAATCTGCATATAGTTGTTAGTTCATATTTGCTTCAGATCTGCTTGAAACTCTTGGTATCAGAGTGAGGTTTTCTGTAAATTGGCAGGACTTTCAGATTTGAATGGGAGCAATGGAGGATTCCAAATTCAAGGTCGAAAAGTTTAACGGCCAGAATTATCAGTTATGGAAAATGCAGATGGAGAATTACCTGTATCAAAAGGATTTGTGGCGGCCATTGGAAGGAAAGGCAAAGAAAGCGACCACAATGTCAGATGAAGAGTGGGACATTTTAGATAGAAAGGCACTGGGACCCATTCGATTATGCGCCGTCTGTAGCATTCAATATAATAGAAGCAAAAACGGCTGTAGATTTGATGGCAACATTGGCTAAGTTCTTTGAGAAACCCTTGGCTTCGAATAAGGTATTTCTTATGAAGCGTTTGTTTAATTTGAAAATGAGTGAGAGACGATCTGTAGCGGAGCACTTAAATGAATTTAATACAATTAATTGTCTTCGGTAAAAATTACCTTTGCAGAAGAGGTTAGGGCTCTCTTGATTTTATGTTCTTTGTCAGAAAGCTGGAATAGCTTGGTTATGGTTGTAAGTAACTCTGTCTCTGGTAAAAATACTTTGGTATTTGATGATATTGTTGGTGTTATCCTAAGCGGGGAAATGCAAAGGAAAAGCATAGTTGACACTCCAACATCATCGAGCAATGTTTTGAATGTGGAGAACAGAGGAAGATCAAACGAAAGAAGAAAAGGCCCCGGGAATGAGAAATCACGAGAGAAGTCAAAGAAAGGACGCTCTCAATCTAGAGGAAAGAAAGATTATTGGTACTGCGGAAAGCCTGGTCATCTAAAGAAAGATTGTTGGTTTCGGAAAAACAGAGGAGACAAAAATGAAAATGACAGTAAGGAAGCTAATATTGCAAGTAATACCTTACAAGATGCTTTAATCTTATGTTTGGATAATGTTAATGATTCCTGGGTAATAGATTCTGGAGCTTCATTTCATGCTTACACCCCATAGAAAATATTTTTTAGATTATGTTCAAGGTGATTTTGGACAGGTATATTTGGGTGATGATGAGCCCTGTCAAATTGTTGGAAAAGGAAAGATAAAGATCAAGTTGCAGAATGGTAATGACTAGTTTCTGCATGAGGTAAGACATGTTCCTAATTTAAGAAGTGTAAAGCGGAAAATCGCGGTCGAACCCTAGTTGGTCTCCCCTCTTCTAACTCCGAGGAGAGAGAAGGGAGGTTCGCTAGGATTCGATGGGTTTTCACTTAGGGGGAAGACTTTACATTCAAAAGAGGGGTTGAAACTCATAAGATCCAATCCCACACGATGTAAGATTGGATGCTAAATGAATTTCAAGGGTTAGGAAAACAAGGCTACCCTCTTTTGTAAAGAATGTTGATTAAGGAAATTAAGCTAAGGATGCATAGAAAGTCATAAAGATTCGCTTATAAACTGAGTTTAGGTTATAGGATGAAGCTGCGGACCTGGAATTAGCAGTAAAATGTCGATACGGCGCTGTCCTGCAAATTTGGGCAAAAGTTGTCGGGACGATGGCGCCCGGCGCCACGGTCCTCCGAAAAATCCGCGAAACGAAGGGGGATCTGTTCGTCTCTGCACAAGGATTCCAGATCTTCAATCTCAGCCGCGTACCTGCAACCTACACACAGAAAAGCGAAGACGATTGGGGGGTTAGGGATTAGGGGTTTGCCTTTAGGTCAAACCCCGGTTTTGGAATTAACCAAGAAATGAGCAAGAGCTGTAAATGTAAATGACTGTAATGTAAAACAAGTACTAATACCTTGTTCTAAGGATGTTTGTATCCTTATGTGCGAAGGTTTAGATGTTGTATGTTGTATGTTGTAGCATGTAGTATGTGATCTCCTCTTCAATGGTTGAATCCTTGACTTGAATGCAACACTTAGCCTTGAATGGAGACTTGAAATGATCAATTGCTTGAATGCTTGAATGCTTGAGTATAGTTTCCACGCCTTTTCCATCATATCGAATGAAAGAGGAAAATGTCATTTATATACTTGTCAATTAGGGCTGATAGACTGATTTTCCCGACCTTAGGCCGACCAAGGAAGTATATTTCCAAATTGCAATCAAAAAGACCCGATATCACTTAGGAAACCGGGCCCAAAATAGGACCCAGGGACCAGGGCGCTGGGTGCTCTGGTCCCACCTCCCGGGACATCAGGGTGCAAGGAGGTCCAGGCCAGGGTGCTTGAAAAATGCAGTTTTCAGTGTCGTGAGCGAGTTTTGGGGTCTCCATTCAGGTTGCGTGTTGCGTCGCCATCGTGAAGACCGAAATGCAATCGAAATTGCAAGTGTCGCAATTTTAGGACGCTACATTTAGCCCCCACTTTAGCAGGAGTATGTATGCTCATACTTCCGGTAAAGTACAAGGAAACAACGTTGAAAGACTTTCACCACGTCAAGGAGGCAAGATACACCAAGCCCCCAGTGGACTAAGGATCTTACAACTTCGATTGACAAAGTAAAAGGGAAGATCACGAGGAAGAACCATGACTGTCAGTAGTAAGGTTCCCTCACTATGAGTCATGCAAAAGAAATACCAAAAATCTTCAAGACAAAGCTAAGTTTGCCAAGAAATTTTCAAGTATCTTTGAAAGGATAGACAGGGTGTATGCCCCCCTACGTTAAAGCGATCGCACGCGCCTCAACGGGGGTGATTGTTTTAACGTAGTGATACACATAAGAAATGAGAAAGGAAAAAGGAGCACGTTATCGCAAAGATTAAGCCCCCAAGTGTGAGATAAACCCAAGGATAATAGACACAAAACACAAAGCACAAGGTGACTTCGCTTTCCTCGGGATCAGTATGCTATATGATAATTCATGTATATATATCATATGTATGTATGCATAATTGTTCTTCATTCCCCAATCAAGGAAGGTCACCTAGAAGAAGGGAACACATGTGTCTTTTGAGTCAACATGAGAGAGATCGAGAGATCTCAATGCTTTGCATCGTCCTCAAGTAGACAACACTAAGGACAACAAATAGAAGAATGAGAATAACATATAGAAGAAGTAACAAAAGAGAGGGGAAGAGAGTCTGCTATGCTAATGTAACTAGTCTAGCATGTCATCTACCCCCCGATCTTGCTGATCAATGTTTCGGGAAGGCAGGGAACACGCCAGAGGAGGAACATCCAACACAGCAGATGGAGCTATCACAAGATCCAAACAAGGGCTATGTTCATGTTCCAAGCCACATTGTTCTTGTCTAGGAGCTAGGATAAGTGCTTTAGAAAATTCATTAGATAAATGGTTATCAACATCAACAAGTTCATATTCACTATCAGAAGCAAGAGGAGTAACATTTTCATCTGTATCATCATCAAGATTTATAAAAATAGGATCTTTAACTCGCACAGGATCAAGACCATCATGCATCTTATGTTTAGGAGATTTAAGCTCAATATCCGGCTGAGGAGAAAATGGAATAATGCTTGTTGAAGGTGTTTTTGGAGATTGTAAAGTTTGAGAAGCAGCTGCTTGAGCCCTAAGACGACGCTTTCGTCGACGTTCCCGTGCAGAACGATTACGTCTAGTCTTAGTAGGAAGTGGAGAAGATAGAGGAGGAGGAATGTTCTCATCCTTATCACTTGGATGTTTAGGTTGTGGTCTCTTAGGCTGGATAATAGGAGAAGAAGAAGGTCTCTTCTCTCTATAAAAGGAAGGAGGAGGAACTGCTCCATATAAAGGAGGAATTTTTGGTTTAGGGAGAAGACCAAGTCCATCATGATGAGGAGGTATAGATCTACTCTTGGAAGATTTATTAGGCATAGACATAGTTACATCCATGGGGACAGGTTGGGAATCTTTTTGGGGAAAGACATTAGTTTTGTCTTTCAAAGGAAGAATTTCCTTCTCAAGAATGATAGGAATGTCAATTTTAGGTGCTCTAGGTTCACTTAGAGATAGGATCATATCTGTTTTCCACTTTTGATAAGATTTGAAAAGATGATCACTTCGCGGAGGAAGAGATTGGAATTGTTTAGGCCAAAAGTAATCAATAGGAACACTAGAGGTTCTTTCAGCTGGTTTAAAGAGACTATGATTGACAGTAACAACTTCACCATTATGGGGAAATTTCAAACACTTATGAATAGGAGAAGCAATAGCTTTCATGGAAGATAGCCAAGGATAGCCAAGCTTCACACGAAATTGTTCGGAAGAAGGAATAATAGCAAAGTTCACATCAAGGGATTTGTTATGGACCTCAATAGGCAATGTAATAGAACCAATTGCAGGAGAAGAAAATGCATCAAATAATTTCACAATCACATCTGTTTTGTCATAGATCACTTGATTCAATTGCAAAGTAAAAAGAAATTCTTCAGTAATAACATTAACCATGCACGAAGGATCAATAAGCACTCCACGGCAAGGCATATTCTTGACTTTTGCAACTATGTATAAAGGACCATCAGGTGCCCTAATGGTTTCACTAGAATCAAATGTGATGGAAGATTCTTTAGGGTTTTCTTGCTGCTCTACAAAGTTAATCACATTCGGAGTCATAGACACAAGACCATCAGATGAGAAAGAGGAATCATTAGCCTCAATCGCATTAGAGGTATGCGAAGGTAATGGATCAGTAAAAATCTGAAGATTTTGGTTAGGAGGAGCTACAGATGTGTTGCCTTTATCATTCACTCCTGAAACAGAAATAGTATTATTATCAATCAAATCTTGAATTTTACCCTTTAAAGAAAAGCATTTTTCAGTATCATGACCAGGCTGACGATGAAAGTGACAAAAAGCTTTGTGATCAAAATAAGGTGAAGTAATCTTTGCAGGATCAATTTGTCTTATAGGAGGAAGGGTAAGCACATTTTGTTCCAATAACTTATTCATAATACTATGCAATGATTCATTCAAAGGAGTATACTTTCTTTCTTTCCTGAAAAATTTAGAAATAGGAGGCACACCTGATGCTGCATTCACATTGTTGTTGATGATGTTTTCATTGAATTTGATGGAATCTCTGTTCGGTTTAAACTTCCCAAATGGTTGTTGACTGCTATCACCCTTATCACTCGGAGCCATAGGATGTGATTGTTCCATTTGACTCACAGTCAGTTGATAATTGTGAAGAGTGGCGCACAACTGTTGGAAAGAAGTAAACTCAGAAAACAGGAGTTTGTCTCGAATATCTTTTTGCAAATTAGAAATAAAGATTCTTTGAATATCATTATCAGGCACTGGAAAAGAAATTTGAGCATACAAATGCTTATATCTACCAATGAAATCAGTCACTTTTTCTTTAACACCTTGTTTACAATGCATTAAATCAATCAAAGTAACTTTAGGACTTATATTGTTTTGAAATTGTTGAATGAAAGCATTTGCAAGTTGTTCGAAAGAAGTAATAGAATAAGAAGGCAACGAGCAATACCATTGTAGGGCTTTGTCTCTTAATGTTTTGGTGAATAGTTTTGCAAGCAACCTTGGGTCGTAAGCAAAATCAGTACAAATTGTTTGAAAAGTCTTAACATGTGTTAGAGGATCTCCTTTACCATTATAAAGCTCCAGATGCGGGATTTCAACATGTTTAGGAGGAATAGCTCGAACAATGTCAAGAGAAAGTGGGCTCGCAACATCAAATGTGGGCACACTAAACTTAGATTGATTCATAGAGGCAATTTGTTGCTGTAAAGAAGAGACAGTTTGTGCAAGATTATTAATGGTAGCTTCAGTCGAAGAGTTCATATTAGGTGTGTTAGATTGAGATGGAGGTGTGATGTTATTGAAAGATGGTAAAGAGTAAGGTGGTGGGACCCTATGATAGTCAACCATAGGGGATGATTGGACAGGAGGAACACTACAAGGAGGAATGGAATGGTTAAATGAATTGCCCCCTTGTGTCATGTTCATTTGTGAAGATGTAATAGGAACACTTATTGAAGGAATGAATGAAGAAGTCGGATTGAATGAAGGAATAGGGTTAATTGAAGAAGGAGGATTGCCCCCATGACTGGTAATCACAGGAGGAATGTCTTGTATAGAGGTAGCCATGATGTTTGATGTAAAGGTAGGTAAACTAGCAATAGAAGTGGTCAAAGGAATAGAATGATTGACTTGTGTAGGAGGTTGTGTATAACCTAAAGATTCAGCACAACTCTTCATAGGCATCACGTTCGAATTCACAATGTGTGAAATACCACGCAAAATATCAATTCCATTCTTATCACTTTGAAGCATGCGTTTTAGACCCTCAATTAAAGGAAGAGCTTGACTATCGGGATACTCATGAGACATCCATTGGTGAAAATCGTCAAATTGGTTATCCAATTTGGAAAGTTGTTCAACAGAAACTTCATGGAGAGCTTCTTCATCATTCAGAGGATTAGAGGAATTACCCATGTCCTCGTTAAAAAGACTACTCAAATTAGGTTCCATCTCCTCAGTAGTTAAACCTCGGAAAGACTTAATTCTACGGCTTCGTCTAACGGGAATAGTGTAAGTAGGGCTTATTGTTGTAAAACTCATGCACTAGAGAGAGAGAGAAGATTTTGATTTTAGAGGTAGCAATTTTCAGTAAAACCAGCCAATCTTCCAGAGTTAAGCTGTTAAATGCAATCACAACAGTCTCCCAAAATTTCAGAAAAAATGTTCGGGACCGTGGCGCTCGGAGTGCAACACGGTCCCTGCAACTTTTTTCGAAATTTGCATGGATGAAAGGTATGATGATTTTAGAGCTAATCTGAAAAAATTGAGGGATTTCACGATCTGTAGATAGGCCAAATTAAAGTTGCAAATTCAAAATTGAACCCTATCAAGATTGTCGAAAAATGCAAAATTTGAATTTTGAAAAAGAGAGGGAAACTGAAATTTTGAATTTTATGATTTTAGAGGGAATGTCAAGAGCAATGCAAATTTTGAAATTTGAAAATTGACTCAATTTCACACAAAATTCAATTTTGAAAGCGGAAATCAAAGTTGTTGTAATTAAGCACTTAATTTCAAAAGTCACAAAATGCAAATATTTGAATAAAACACTGAAATTTCGAATGAATGAAAATACGATTTTCAGATCTAAGACAGTAAGAACACAATTTTGACACAAAATTTCAGTTTCGATAATTTTTGAATGATTAGGAGCCTTAGACCAAGCAATCACAAGACCAACTTTGACTGTAATTTTGAAAGTGTTATAATTGACAAAATCAGCCAAAATTCTGGATTTTAGCAGGAAAATACAGCAAGATCTCGCTCCCGAAATTTTGGAAAAAATGTCGGGGACGATGGCGCTCGGAGTGCAACACGGTCCTCGCAACTTTTTTCCAAATTTTCAGGGATGAAAGATATTGTGATTTTATTGCGGAATCCAAAGTTACAGTTGATTTGGAGATGTTTTGATTGGTCAAATTGTCGGACAAAGGTTGAATCAAGAGGGTTTCAAAAATTAGGGTTTTGACTTTTAACCACTTAATTTTCAGAATTAAAGCACAAATATGAATTGATAATTTGTAATAGAAGGACAGATCTGAAACAAGCATTAACATTTAGACATTTCGCAAGTTTAATTACTAAAAAGAAATTTTAGGGTTTTAATGCAATCACCTCTAAAACTTTGCAAAAGATCAAACATGGAAATGTAATCAATTTTTTCAGATCTAAGCATGAAAAATCAGAAAGGATGTTCACGTCGGGTTCACCAAAATGTAAAGCGGAAAATCGCGGTCGAACCCTAGTTGGTCTCCCCTCTTCTAACTCCGAGGAGAGAGAAGGGAGGTTCGCTAGGATTCGATGGGTTTTCACTTAGGGGGAAGACTTTACATTCAAAAGAGGGGTTGAAACTCGTAAGATCCAATCCCCCACGATGTAAGATTGGATGCTAAATGAATTTCAAGGGTTAGGAAAACAAGGCTACCCTCTTTTGTAAAGAATGTTGATTAAGGAAATTAAGCTAAGGATGCATAGAAAGTCATAAAGATTCGCTTATAAACTGAGTTTAGGTTATAGGATGAAGCTGCGGACCTGGAATTAGCAGTAAAATGTCGATACGGCGCTGTCCTGCAAATTTGGGCAAAAGTTGTCGGGACGATGGCGCCTGGCGCCACGGTCCTCCGAAAAATCCGCGAAACGAAGGGGGATCTGTTCGTCTCTGCACAAGGATTCCAGATCTTCAATCTCAGCCGCGTACCTGCAACCTACACACAGAAAAGCGAAGACGATTGGGGGGTTAGGGATTAGGGGTTTGCCTTTAGGTCAAACCCCGGTTTTGGAATTAACCAAGAAATGAGCAAGAGCTGTAAATGTAAATGACTGTAATGTAAAACAAGTACTAATACCTTGTTCTAAGGATGTTTGTATCCTTATGTGCGAAGGTTTAGATGTTGTATGTTGTATGTTGTAGCATGTAGTATGTGATCTCCTCTTCAATGGTTGAATCCTTGACTTGAATGCAACACTTAGCCTTGAATGGAGACTTGAAATGATCAATTGCTTGAATGCTTGAATGCTTGAGTATAGTTTCCACGCCTTTTCCATCATATCGAATGAAAGAGGAAAATGTCATTTATATACTTGTCAATTAGGGCTGATAGACTGATTTTCCCGACCTTAGGCCGACCAGGGAAGTATATTTCCAAATTGCAATCAAAAAGACCTGATATCACTTAGGAAACCGGGCCCAAAATAGGACCCAGGGACCAGGGCGCTGGGCGCTCTGGTCCCACCTCCCGGGACATCAGGGTGCAAGGAGGTTCAGGCCAGGGTGCTTGAAAAATGCAGTTTTCAGTGTCGTGAGCGAGTTTTGGGGTCTCCATTCAGGTTGCGTGTTGCGTCGCCATCGTGAAGACCGAAATGCAGTCGAAATTGCAAGTGTCGCAATTTTAGGACGCTACAAGAAGAAATTTAATTTCTGCAGGGCAACTAGGTAGTGAAGGTTGCATAGTTACCTTTTCAGACAGTATGTGGAAGGTCACTAAAGGATCATTAGTAATAGCTAAAGGTGCGAAGGTAGACACATTATATCCGTGTACTGATAACACTTACTCTACCTTAGCTGCTACAGATAAAGTTACTGCAGGGTCAACAACAAAAAATGTTGCAAGAACAGATTCGATAATGTGGCACCATAGGCTTGGGCACATGAGTGAGAAAGGGATGAAAACCCTTCACTCCAAAAATCTATTGCCAGGACTAAAGAAGATTGATTTAGAGTTCTGTGAAAACTGTGTTTATGGTAAACAGAAAAGAGTCAGATTTCTCAAGGTTGGGAAAGAGAAGAAGAGTGAGAAGTTAGAGCTTGTACATTCAGATGTATGGGGACCGGCTCAGGTATCATCTCTTAGTGGCTCTTGTTAATATGTTATTTTTATTGATGACTCAACCAGAAAAACATGGGTATATTTCATAAAACAAAAATCAGATGTTTTTGAAACTTTTAAGAAATGGAAAGCTTTGGTTGAGAATGAGACAAAAAAAAAGTTGAAGTGTCTCAAATCGGATAATGGAGGTGAGTATTGCAGCAAAGCATTTGAAGATTACTGCTCTTTAAATGGGATTCGAAAGCAGAAAACAATTCCAAGAACTCCACAGGAAAATGGTGTGTCAGAGAAAATGAATAGGACTATCATGGAACGCGCGAGGAACATGAGATTGCATGTTGGATTGCCCTTACATTTTTGGGCAAATGTTGTACATACTGTTGTCTATTTGATAAATAGAGGACCTTCAACCCCTTTGGATGGTGGTATTCCAGAGGAGGCATGGACTGGTAAAAAGGTAAATTATTCTTTTCTAAAAACTTTTGGTTGCGAAGCTTTTGTCCATGTTGATAAAGAAAACAGAACCAAGCTTGATGCTAAATCTCATAAATGTACCTTCATTGAATATGGGATAGATGAATATGGCTATCGGTTATGGGATTTTGAAAATAAGAAAATAATTAGAAGTAGAGATGTTATATTCAATGAGAAGGTTATGTATAAAAAACAGATGCAGGAAAAGAAGCATGAACAGGACAAACAAGAATATGTGGTGTTGGATGAGATTCCTAAAAATGAAATGCCACAGGTACCTAATGCTCAGCAACAACAGATTGTCCCACAAACTCCTGCAAGTGTTAGACGTTCTACGAGGACAAGTAGACCCCCTGAAAGATTTTCTCCTTCTTTGTATTCTATTTTATTAACGGATTCTGGTGAACCAGAAGAATATGAAGAAGCAATGAAGCTAGGCATGAAAGAGGAGATGGAATCCTTGATGAAAAATAAGACCTGGGACTTAGTCCCTTTACCTGCAGAAAAAAGAGCCTTGCCTAAAAAATGGGTTTATCGGCTGAAGGAGGAGAAAGGAGGTCAGAAAAGATATAAGGCCAGACTTGTGGTAAAAGGTTTTGCACAGAAAAAGGGTATAGATTATGATGAAAAATTTTCTCCAGTTGTAAAAATGACTTAAATTAGAACTGTACTTAGTCTTGTGGCTGCAGATGATTTACATCTTGAACAATTAGATGTCAAAACAGCTTTTCTCCATGGAGATTTGGAGGAGGAAATTTATATGTTGCAACCACAAGGATATGAGGTCAAAGGTAAGGAGAACTTGGTGTGCATGTTGAAGAAAAGTCTGTATGGCCTAAAGCAAGCACCCCGACAATGGTATTTAAAAATTGATAGTTTCATGGCTGAACACGGTTATCATAGATGTCATTCTGATCATTGTGTATATTTTAAGAGATTTGATAATGGCAGTTATATTATCCTATTGCTTTATGTTGATGACATGCTTGTTGCTGGATCTAACATGCAACATATAAATGATCTTAAATAGAAATTAGCCAGGTCATTTGCTATGAAGGATTTGAATGCAGCTAAGCAAATTCTCGGCATGAGGATTACACGGGACAAGAAAAATAGAACCTTGAATTTGTCCCAAAGTGAGTATATAAAGAAGGTGTTGAAAAGATTTAACATGTAGGATGCAAAAGCAGTTAGTACACCTTTGGCTAGTCATTTCAAATTGACTAAGGAGATGTGCCCAAAGGCACAGGAAGAGGTTAATAAAATATCAAACGTCCCGCGTATTCATCAGTTGTTGGCAGTCTGATGTATGCAATGGTATGCACAAGGCCAGATATTGCACATGCAGTGGGAATTGTGAGCAGGTTTATGAGTAATCCGGGTATGGAACATTGGAATGTTGTGAAATGGATTCTTCGGTATTTGAAAGGAACTAATACGAAGGCATTATGTTTCAAAGGATCTAATGCTGCTCTAAGTGGATTTGTTGACTCTGATATGGCGAGTGATATTGATTCACGGAGGAGTACTACAGAGTATGTTTTTACTATAGGGGGAACTGCAGTTAGTTGCATTTCTAGGCTGCAAAAGGTTGTTGCACTTTCAACCACTGAAGTTGAGTATGTTGCTGCTACAGAAGCCAGCAAGGAGATGATTTGGTTGCAATGTTTTCTGGAGGAATTGGGTCAAACACAAGAGGATAGCCCATTGTATATTGATAGCCAGAGTGCCATTCATCTTGCGAAGAACTCTGCTTTTCATTCAAGGACAAAGCACACTCAGCTCAGGTACCACTTCATCCGGACTGTTTTGGAGGAGGGTTAGTTACGGCTTGAGAAGATTCACACAAGTGAGAATCCTGCCAATATGTTCACGAAGGCAGTTCCACAGGAGAAGCTGATTTCTTCATCAGTTTCTGTTGGTCTTCTTGATTAATAATTGTGGAATTTATACCAGTCGAGTCCTAGTGTTTTATCCAGCAGATGCTACATGTACAGTGGTGTCGTGTAGTATCAGTCTCCAAGTGGGAGATTGTTCGGTGTGGAGCCTGATCAGTCTCCAAGTGGGAGATTGTTGAAATGTGGCAACTGATCACCAAAGTACTGTACACTCAGCACGTATCCTCGCCGGGTTTTTTTTTTGATGAAAACTGACATTGTAATAAAACCCTAAAAAGGCCGACTTTGTTTTTGCCCTAAAAACGCATGTTATAAGCAGCTGGGATGCTTAAGGCATTGTAAGGTTGATGTACTGTTTTTTGCTGGATAATAAGAAAGATTGGACGACGGTGTATAGTGGACGTAACCCATTCTGGGTGAACCACGTTAAATCTTTGTGTTATCTGTGTCCTGTTTTATTTCTTTATCTTTTGTATTTAAATCTGCATATAATTGTTAGTTCATATTTGCTTCGGATCTGCTTGAAACCCTAACAATTAACTACTTAGGAAAACACACAAATACAAAGTTCATTCAAGAGGTTGGTCATTTCAATGCGGTGCAAGTGATTATTAATGCAGCATATGCTCGCAAAGCAATAGGAAAATTAATTTTGTCTACCTAAATGAAATTTTACTAGACCCTTTGTCATGTTCATGTCATAACAAACGCATTAAAATAGAACAGCAAAATTGAGTGGATCTAGAATTTTTCCACAACCAGCACACCTCCCTAGCATTTTTCGCTCTTTTTCTTAGCAAGGAATTTGTTCGTCAACCTAATTGAGACTTTATTTACTTCATTAACTTCATTCTGCTACAAAATATGTTTGAGTTGTAGAAGCCCTTGCAACTCATGATCTTGAAATAGGTGAACTAGGTGGGGAGCATCCAAAATAGAGAATAGCAAAAGGATTAAAGAATTTGTGATAAGTGAATATTTTTGTCCAATGTGATATATCTCACATCTATCGTATCCTTAATTTCCATTGTCATCAGATACTGGGATTTTAACTATGCTAATACTTGAGATATCTGTGTGTGCATTGATAGCATGTTCGGCCAAATGAAATCCCCCATTCATGAGAAAGACACTGCCTAGAGTTGTACCAAAAGCATATTGACCGCATCACTTAATAGAGATGGGTGAAATTGTAAACCAGTTTACTCATAGCCACATATATAACAAATCCAAAAAGGTATGTGAAATCGTCAAGTACACTTGTACCCATTAATGTGGATGGTGTTAAAGGAGGACTCGTGAGGACCTTCAAGGGAATGTATATAGTTAAAATGAAGCTTGAACAATTAGAACAAAGTTGATCAAATTTACTAAACTAAATCAAAATAGGGTTCACCATGAATAGGTAGGGCTACTTTGGCATATGATAGCACAAATTGCTATATGGGCCTCAAAAAATTATTGCTTACACTTTCCATTCTCCTTTCACAAGTTTCTTAGTCCTCTACTATTGAAAGGAATTGGTCAAAATATAGCTTTGTAGAAATAAAACTACCCCTAGGAGAGCAAAGAATCTTCTTGTTGTACATAGATTGATGAGTACCATCTACACACAAGTTAGGGTAAGGTTGAAATTGGCAATCAAGTTCAATCGTTCTCATGATGAGTACTTTTTGAAATATGAATCAAAGTACTAGTTTCCTGTAATATTCCAGCCAGAAGAATAATGTAAATCTGACGTTTAACCTTATACAAACATTAATTATTTGAATAAAAGCACTATTGGACCTAGCATTCACTCAGATCTTAGACAACTCAGACTAAAATTACTGTTTATACATCAGAAATATCATTTCATTTCAAACAGAAACTGACAAGAATAACTCAAATTTTTATTATAATGAACAGAAAATAAGAATTGTAAATACTGATCTCTTTCTTACTACAATAATGGTTGTATTACATTCGAATAGTTCTGCAATATCATTAAATACAACAGAAATGGAAAACTGGATCAATACAATGTGGGTAGAGTCCTCCTCCAATGAAGCTCAAATATGAACTTTGTACGAGTTCTCCCTCTGAAATTGCTAGGGTTTTCATCTTAGGATTCCCACACTCAAACATAAGCGCTCAAAACATATTCTAAAAGGAATTGGGTTAAATGTCAGTTATGCTCCCAGAATGGACATGTTCACCCCTTTATATCTGTCACAGTAATAATGGGTCGGCCACAATGTAAATGCACAACTCCAGATTTGAACAATAATTATGGGGTGAGGAAAGTCCCATTTTTTAATGTTATGGTTCCAAAAACAAACTACTAGAAACAATAAAACATGTGCAGTGGAGTTAAGAGGGGAATTAAAAGATAAGAAGAAATATCGATGATCGAGAGTCAGCCATAACACAAGACTCATACCACAAGTTGAGGCTCTGCTGGTCGAGCAACGGGAGTGCCGGTAAAGACAGGTCCAAAAATTTAACAAATACAAAGGAAGAGCAAGGGAAGGATGGAAGGCATGATAAGATGAAGAAGTCAAAAACTCCAATATCGAGAAGGGCCAAGTGGAGTTGGAAGAAAAGACTTACTCATGAAGGTAAAACACACAGCAATTGAAAATAAGACACAAGCATAAAAATAATAGGTACAAACTTAGATTGAGTAGAAACAGGCATTGCCCCTATTGATCATTCTGAGTGCTCTTCCACTCAATCCACACTAACATATCCTCTAACTTGTTCATTTATAGATGAATCTTTCTACTCTAGTCTGTATTCAAATTGCATCAATTGGCTTTTTGATTTTATTGGTTGTTCCTCCCTCAATAAAACTCTATGTTCCAATAAAATATATTTGTATAGTCAACATTTAATGTTACTGGATTCAAAAGCTTAGAGGCTTTCACATTTTCACCATAACCTTTGAAAATACACTTCTCAACTTGCAAGTCCCACTTAGATCATTTTTTCTTGGCACATGAAAAAATATCTCACAACCAAAACTCTCAAAAGTATAACTACCAGTTTCTAACCTCTCCATGTTTCATATGGTGTCTTATCCTCAACTATACAAGTGCGAGACATATTCAGTAAATAACAAACAATATTTAATGCCTAAGCCCAAATATTTTGTTTGAGACCAGCATTGCTCAACAAGTTTTTAGCTTGATACATCAAGGTTTTGATTAAACTTTCAGCTACGTAGGTATGTTGCTATGTGAAGGATGTTGTCCTCTATGTAACAATTCCAGTGTTCTTGCATGACACTTCAGATTCTTTAGAACAATAATCCCCACCATTCTTTAACCTCAACATTTATATTTTCTTTATGGTCTGATTCTCTCAAGTCCCTTAAACTCTTCAAACATATGAGAAACATTCCAGTTCTTTCCAAGAAAATATATCCAAGAATGTCTACAATAATCATCAATAAAGAAGGCATATAACCAACATTTGGCAATGTAATGCCCATCAACAAGACCAAACACATCATTCTGAATCACTTCCAAAATCTCCCTTTCTCTAGTGTTTCATAAAGAAAACATTAGCCTCTTTTGATTTCCAAATAGAATGTTCACAAAACTCAATCCCAACAAAATAATTTGAAAGACCTTCCATCATATTCTTCCTTAAGGTTGTCAAACGTTTTTCTCTTAAGTTAGCCAATTTGTGGTGGTACAACATATTCAATTCAAGATTAGTCACATTGGTGCTAATGAGCAAAAGTGATGCTACCAACCTAATGGGAGTGCCATGCCTAATTCCTTTAGTCAGCACCAAATTCTCTCTAGCCAACTTGCAACCCTTCTTGTCATCAAAGGTAACATACATTGTAGAATCAACAATTTTAGAAACACAAATAAATTTTCATGTCAGAACTTATATATGCAAAATATCAGATACATTGGCGGTGTTGTATAGAATTGATGTTTCCTTCCTAAAGAGTGTATCGTGCCTGATTCTATTAGCTAACACCAAATTCCTTCTAGCAAACCTACAACAATTCTCATCAAAGTTGAATTTTCTTCCAGATTCAACAATTAACAAAAATATATTTTCTTGCCAAATTTGGAATACACAAAACACTAGTGTTTTAACCCTCCCATGCCTAATGTGTTGAGATTAAGGTGTCTCAACCTTTACAAATCCTAGATTTAATTATTTTATTCTGAATTTATTTGCCTATTTAATTTAATTATGTGAACCCAATGATGTCATTTGTGCAAGTGGCAACATAGAGTTGTATTCATACATGCCAAGTGGCAGGGTGATATGGTTCCTATTTTTAGGCTGTAGGCATCCCACTTTGTACGAGTTGCCTGGAGTCATAGTTGATAGTTAACTCATGTCGGATTGTCAATTACTATTGGTAATTTCTTTTTTCAAGGAATCAAGTTTGAAAGTTGCTATTGCAAGTCAAGTTATGCACATAGGCACATTCTATTTTGTGTTTGAGTGGTACGCTAAATGGATGCCTTGGATATGCAGTTAGTATTTGGCAAGCACAATTTTGCATTTTCAGGTGTGTTGACAATTGCCAAGTTGTAGTTTTGCATGGGCAGGTGCATTGAAAATTGGCAGGTGGTTGTGTTGCATGTGTAGTAGTTTTGGGCACCTTGCCTATTCTATCTTGGGCCTACCAATTTGGAACCATCCATTTTATACATTGTAATCTCCTATATACTGACCATTTGTATTTTGGAGCTGTATCATATTGTATCCTTAGGTACTGTTATGCTATCGAAATTACTCCAAATTTCTACAACGGTAATACAATGGCTATTTGGAGTGTGGAGTATTTGTATTGAATGGGTTTTCCCCACATATATATTGTGTTGTGTTATATTATGTTGAATATATGTTAATGTTAAATTGAATGTGCATTTGTATCTATAACAATTTAAGGATTATAAGAAAATATCCACTATCCCCTTGCTTAGATTGGTGTATGAAGTGTCTTTCATCCACTCGACTTCCTTTTCGTTGGCATCAGAGCTTGGCTAGCCTTGATTTCGTTGTTGGGTTGAAGGGTTTTTTGTGTATTGATATTTGTTTATGTGGGAGTTTTGTAGCAGTATTTTCATAACCTTGTTGCAAGTGAAAGATGGCAAGCACATTCGAAAGAATCAAGATGAAACATTAAATAGCGACAATTTTGAGTAGTGGAAGCTCAAAATCGGGGATATGCTTGTAGATCGTGATATGTGCGCTACAATATCCAGTTCTATATCTGCAAGCATGGCTCAAGTAAACGGGGATTGGATTGGAAAGAGAAGGGTTTGATCAGACTCTGATACACCCCACATTGTTTAATGTCCACAAATAGCAGATTGTGGAAAATCTATGGAAAAATCTTGCAGAGATTTATTATGGGCTAAATAACTGGTGAATAGAATATTCCTAAGAAATAAATTGTATGCTTTGAGGATGGAAGAAAGGCGATCCCTGGCTGACCATTTAAATTCCTTTAACATGCTCATTGCCCAGTTGAGTTATGTTGGTGTAAAGATGGAGGAGGATCGTTGCATGACTTTGTTATGTTCTTTGCCAGACTCATGGGATCATCTTGTTATGGCCATTAAGAGTACCACTACCACCTTTAAGATGCGAAGAAAATATTTTGAGATTGCTAAGGATTCCCTTGTTATTTGTGGCAGATCAAAAAAGAAAGGCAAGAAGAAGGACAAGAAGTAAGCTCAAGGAGATCTAAGTCTTTTACAAAGTCCAAAGCGAAGCATTGGAAATGTGGCAAAAATGCTCATTTCTGCAAAGAATGTATTGAGAAAAAGAAGAAAAGTAAGAAGAATGACTCCAATTTTGATTCGGACAAATTTTCTTAAGATGACAAGGATGCATTTGTAGCAACCTTGGCAATGCATGCATCGAAGATGTGTGGCTAATAGACTTGGGTGCATCTTTTCACATGACCTCGCATTGGGGTTGGTTCATGAAGTATGAAGAATATGATAGTTGAAAAGTGTATTTTTTGTGATGACTCTCATATGAAGATTGTTGATCATTGTAAAATCAAGATTAGATTCACTGATGGTAGAGTGAAGGAAATTGATGGTAAGTTAAATGATGCAAGTGTGCAGGTTGTTTTCTCGAGTGGAGAATGCAACATGACTAAAGGAGCTATGATGTTGGCTAAGGGTGTTAATATCAGTACTATGTACAAGCTAGATGGCAATAGTTCTAATAACTCTAATACTCTTGTTGGACTTGATGATGAGGAGATCTCTAATAGCTTTAAAAGTTTAGAAGAAGAAGAAAAACCAGAGGTCTACAAGAGTTAAGTGGCAATCGAAAATGTTTGGTTATTCACTATTGGATTCCAAATCATAGTTTCTATTTGATTGCTAACACTAAGAATCGTAGGACTGTTAGATAGGCTATGGGTATGGATGATACAAATTCTTGCATGAAGAGATGGCTACTTTGAAGAAAAATAACACATGGGATCTTGTGCCTTTGCCTAAAGGACATAAACACATTAATTGTAAATAGGTGTTCAACAGAAAGTGTGTTCTTGATGGTAGTGTTGAGAAGCATAAAGCATGGTTAGTTGCAAAGGGGGATCCATAGGTGGAGGGAATTGATTATGGTGAAATAATCTCTCCTTTAGCGAAGCTAACATGCATTTTCTTCTTTTTATCACTTCTAGCAGCCTATGGCTTAAAAATTGAGCAGATGGATGTGGAGTCAGCTTTCCTTCATGGTGGTCCAAAGGAAGAAATATAAATGTCATAGCCAAATCATTTGGTGGTAAAAGGTAAACAAAATCTGGTTATGTAAGTTCAAGAAATATCTATATGGTCTGAAATAGTCTCCTAGAATGTGGTATCAAAAGTTTGATACCTATATGTTGAGTTTAGTATTTCAAGGGTGTATCTGATCATTGTGTATATGATAAAACCTATAAAGAACACATTCTCATTGTTGCATTTTATGTTGATGATATGTTGTTCTTTGTGAGTGAAAAATATTTTATTTTTGACTTGAAGTCTCAATTTTCAGAAAAAATTGTGATGAAAGATTTAGGTGCAACTAGGTACATTCTAAGAATGGAAATCGGAAGAGATAGAACCAACAAATAGATTTGGTTAAGCAAAAGAAAGTATGCAAACTCATTGTTGGAGAGATTCAACATGACAACTTGCAAATCCTTGGTATTTCTTTTTTGGCAAGCAACGAAGTTATTTGTAGAGGATTGTCCAAAATCTCCCACTAAGATGGAGGACATTACCAAAGTATCATATATGAGTGTTGTTTTTAGTTTCATGATGTCATGGTCCATACAAAGCCAAACATTGCCCAAGTAGTGGGAGTCTTGAGTTGGTTTATAGCTAATCCTAGACAAGTACAATGGGATGCAATTAAGAGAGTGTCAATATATACTTGTAGGGATTTTCTGAGTATTACTTGTCTTTTCATGGTTATTATGATTCCTCGTAGACCTTGGCACTCAATTTGTATTCATGGATACGTGGATTCAGATTAAGATGGCGATGTTGATAGAAAAATATCCACTAGTGGATATGTGCTCATAAATTTTGGTGGTGCTATTAGTTGGATGAGTAAGAGGTAGGTTGTAGTTGCTTTGTCCACAATAGAAGAAAAGTACAAGGCAGTTACTCATGCTCACAAGGAAGACATTTGCTTCATATATACTTGTGTTCAAATGTTGGTTTTGGTGCAAGATAGATACTATACGTTGCGATAGACAAAGTGTCATTTTCTTAGCAAAGAATCATACTTTCCATGCCAAAACAAAATACATTGATGTTCAATTGCATTTTGTTAATGATATGATGGAAGATGATAAGATCAAATTGTCCAAATGCATTAACAAAACTAGTGAGCATAGATAAGTTCAAATGGTTTCCAGAGTTGATGGTCCTCATGAACCCTAGCAATTGAAATGTTGTTTTTTGCATTAACAAAACCAATGAGCATAAGATAAGTCCAGATTGTTTTCAAAGAATATGGGCCACACAACCCTTTTCAGTTGAAATCTTGTTGTTTCCATTGTATCTTTAGAGGTGTTTGAAAAGTATGAGAATGTTGGGATTAAAGTGTCTCTAAGTTTGCAAGTCCCAAGATTTAATTGGTGATTATTTAACTATAGCTTATTTGCCTATTTAATTTAAATATATGTGCGCACTCAATGATGTCATTTGTGGGCATGGAATTTTGATTTGTAATCATATATGTGAAGTGGCAAGGGTGACGTGGTTCTTACTTTTTAGGAGGTAGGCTTCTCGTCTTATATGATTTGACTAGAGTCATAGTTGATAGTTAACTCATGTTGGAATGCCAATTACTATTATCATTTCTTTTTCCAAGGAGTCAAGTTTGAAACTTGCTATAAGAGATGGGGTTATGCATGTAGGAACATTCTATTTTATGTTTGAGTGGTATGTTTTAAGCAAACACCTTCGAGATGCAACTAATATTTGGAAATTGTAGTTTTCTAGTGCAAGGGTGTTGACAAATGGCAGGTTGCCATTTTGCATGTGTAGTTTTTTTGGGTGCCTTGCCTATGCATCTTCAATCTTGGGTGTACCATTTTGGAAGCATCCATTTTATGTATTGTATTCTCTTATATATTGAACACTTTTATTTTGAAGTTGTACCATGTTGTATTCGCAAGTAATGTTATGTTGTCAGAATTACTCGAGAATCCTATAAAAGTGAGAAGACTCTTGCAAGAGCATAGCTCTAAAATTGCATAGTAAATTCTATTTATCAATAATACATTAGGTTGTGTTTTGGAGGTGTGATTTTTCTCCTGCAAGGGTTTATATACATATATTGTGTTATTTTGTGATGAATATATGTCTATGTTATATTGAAAGTGCATCTGAATCTATAACAATTACAAGGCTTTTACAAAAATCACACTATATCGACGTATATGTTGTGTTATTTTGTGATGAATGTATGTCTATGTTATATTAAAAGTGCATCTAAATCTATAACTATTAAAGGTTTTAAATAAAACTGCACAATCTCCTCTACATAGATTGGTGTAGGAAACGACTTCCATACACTTAGACTTCCTTTCATAAAGGACACCTTCACCTTTCCTCAACCACCTACACAAAGAGTATTGTTATCACCACAGATAACTTATCTTTCCATCACTAAAATGATGTGGAATTGGATCCTAGCCTATGGATGCAAACTAAGATCTCAATTGTCCACACAAGATCATTGAGGAACAATGAACAAGGTTCAACTTTAGTCCTAAAAGGAGCCCTAAACACTTTGATCAATTGTTCCCTTTTTTATTGTGTTGTGATTGGAATTGAAATTGGAATGAATATGAATGACCTAGGTTAAATGATAAGATATTAACTTTTGGTAATAACAGAGAAATGCAAAACTAAAAATCAACACAATAGCTTAACTATGGAAAGAGGATGTAGAAAGGAACTTGTGACAGCAAGTTGAACCTAAAAATGTCAAAGAAGATTGGAGGGCACCCCAATTAGAGGATGTTTGTGCTCGCAGAAAGTTCTAGATTCCTAATAAAGAGGCCCCATAGGTCTGTCTCTCTTAAATTCAGTCAAAAAGTGTTGAACATGGTTGGAGGGTGCCCTAGTCTTGGTGTTTTTGCCTACTTGAACTGGGAATGTCTATCGTTGTCATCTCTACACAGCTGTAACACTCCCTACAATCACATCTGAATCTGCACACATGAAATCAGAGGAAAGATGTCATTTTATTAGGGGCTTGCCTAATTCAAACCCTGTGTTGGTGCTCCCAACTCCACTACAACAATTATTGATGGTAAAGAGACATTGTCATCAGAAGAGCAGAGGCTTAAACAATAATAGAAATGCTTGAATTGACAAAAGTAACCTTAGATATGAAACCTATGGCATGAAGTCTCAAATAAGGCTCGATGTTACTTGAAAGATATTAGTGTATACCTTCATCATGGAGGAACACATCATAATTGATCACAGTTGTTGAAACAAAGATGTAGACTATAATGCTTGATTCCTTGATTGCAAATATGTACTCAATTATGCTTGATTGAATGGTCATCATAAGACTTGGAGTTGACAAGTAATGGGAGTTTGAAATGAGAGAGGAAGTTGTATTTAAATGCAATTTACACCTTTTTGGATTTAATTTTTGGGGAAGGCTAACATCATAGGGCAATTTCCCACCACTTGCAAAGCCAGCATTCATAATTCAAAATTTGGTGCCAAACTGTCTAGACATGGCTACTGGGCACTCTAATAATTTGGGCAGAAACAAAGGTCGTGAATAGGGTAATGCACCAAGTTACTAGAAACAATCAGAAATTGAGCACAATTAGGCATGAATTAGGTACACATTAACCACAACCACCAGAGTGGGTACAACTTACAACACTACAATCACACTTTTTGTATTCAAAGCACCACTTCTTACTAGGAGTCATTTGAAATGATTCGCCTATTTCAATCAAACAATAATCATCACAAACAATGTTAGCAAATTAAAAAGCATCACTACTACTCTCATCATTGTCTGAGGAGTTATCGAAGGAATCATCTTTCTTCATAGACTTGCATTTTTCTTCGTGTGATCTCTACTGCCAAAATTCCAGCACTCATACTAGGAGACATAGACCTACCCCTTCCCTTAGATTTTATATCTCCAACCTTTGTTTCACCCTCTCCATCCTTCTTCCAAAACAAATATGCAATTGGTTCTTCTAACACATTCATTAATATATAATATATAATATATAATATATAAGACATAAATAGATAGTTCTTCTAGCATTGTTAACCAAATTATTTCTATCCCTATCAAACATACATGTAGGTTTTGAAAAAAAAGATATCGTTATCCATTGATCACTCCCTACAAGGAGGTGAACTTTCTACATCCATTACTCAAAATTCTAGCCATTGACTTTATCAATCTTAGATCTCAACCTGATAGCCATGAATTCACTAACATGTGTTCTATAGTCTCTGAAAATCTTCAAAGGCTCCCACTTGAACCACTTACACACATGGCATTAAAATGCATCCCCTTCCTTCCGCTAACAAATGTTGACACAAAACCATTGATGGTTTCAATAACAAACAAATTTGATTGTCATGCCAAACAATTTGGACTTACCCAAAAATAAGAGTTCTACCAAAACATGAGATTTTGATATCAAAACTACTAGGTCTAATATCAAAAGTTGGAAATTTGATCACAATACAACTAATAAATGATAATTAAACAACATTAATAATATGAAATCCAAATGACACTTGTTATAATTCAATTAGCAAGTATTACAGAAAACATGAAAACATACACAACACACAAATTTATGTGGGAAATCCTTTTAAGAGAAAAACCACCATTTAGATAGCCACAATTGTATTAATTTGTGAAACATAGTCTATATACAATAATTCTCCTTGCACCTTAATCTCAAGCTACATTGTACAGACTTAAAATACACATTTCATGGCATCATTACATCATCACATGATCAAGAAAAACCTTTGCATCGACCTACTCCATTTGACCCCTAAGCTAGATGTACCCTTAAGTTGTTAACTTGGAGCCCAAACTGACTCTTTACTCTAACCAGATATGGAATGCTAATTGTAAGACAGCCATAACATGATTTCACCATGATGTCAATCTATCACATGTCACTCTAACAAGACATTCTTAAATGGGCAATCAACTTTTTCAATAGTTGTTGACCAAACACACTTGATAATGAACATGTCTTCCTACAACACCACCAATACTAGATCATGGCTTGTGGTAACAAAGAAAACACTCTTGATCACCTATGGTAATCCAAAGTATCTCCTACAACATATCCTCTACTATTGCTACATGCATTCTAGCATACTCTAGTAACTCTGTTCACAATGTGATAGCCAAGTTTCCCCTAGACCCATCTGGGCATCCCCGACTTCCCAAGCAAGTCCTCAACATCCCAACAGCGGTGGAGGGACAACAGAGGGATGTCCTATCCCCGTCCTCATGTCCCAAAGTCATCCCCGTCCCAAAATTGTGAGGTTTTGGAGAGCGACACAACCCCATTGTTCATTGTGTTTTTGTCATCAAGAAAAAATTTCCCTTTTCAACAAACTATCAATATCACAACTCTAATTTGACGAAGCTTGCAGTTTCACTTTGTTGGTTCATATGTTGTGTTTCATATCTTGCAACTTTTGGAAAGGATCACTTTGTTGAAGAATACTTTTCTCAAAACCCTATGAATTACTCCTTCCTCACTAGAAAGGATTTTAGTCTCACAAAAGCTTACAAAGTGACAAAGTGGGGGATGATTCCTCCCACGTAGTCCCTTAAGTACACTTTTCTTGTTTCAATTGTTGCTCCTTAAGTCCAACTTTCCAAGATTCATGAATTTGTCTTCAAGTCCCCCATTGGTTTCATTGTAGCACGACATCCTAGAAAAGTATTTTTTTGATTGTCGAACACTAAGTCCTCCAATGAGGTAGTACTTTCCCATTTTCACTGTCATTTAGCATAGATGGCTTATAGAGGTGTAGGTACTTGGAATGCAGTACCAAATGCATCCAATTGTTAAATCTAATAGATTCAAACTTAGTTGTTTTTTTGCCTTTGAATATTGTTCATCTATTTCTGTTTGTTTTTTTAGTGCAACATCAAGTAACCCAAACAAGCCTTGAATGGTAACTAGTTTGTAAAAGAATGTAATGCTCTATCATAGTAGTGTTGTAACATCAAGTACAACTATTGTAAAAAACCCTGTCCATCTATAGTGTCTTGCCCACTATAATTTATTTTAAGATTAAGAGAATTGCAAGAGTAGGTGGATAGTATTCACAATAGTTGCTTTCCCCAACAAATAATGTTTTCATTTCTTAATTTCTTGAATTGAAGTGCATATGATGCCTTGGTATGAACTAAATAACCCATAATTTTTTAATTAAAATCCTCTAAATGATAACAAATACAATTATCTCCTAATAAAATGACACCCATATCATATTTTCTTGCATCAATCTCTACCTCAAAGGGTTACTACACATTAGGAAGAGCAAACACAAGGGCATTGCTGATTTTTTATTTCAACAACTTAAAACTTCATCAGATTCCTTACCTCAAAGGATAACTCTTTCTCATGGCCACAACTAAATGTAGGGATGCAAACTATAGATGAGAAGGCTGGAATAAATCTCCACATATACTAAGTTATGTCTACAAAAATACTTGTTTCTATGTAACTCCTTGGTGTAGGCCAATTGGTGGTGCCCTTAACTTTGGCAGGATCTATTCTTATCTCACCTTTGTTTGAAAACTCATATTTCATCAAATAACATAAAAGTTGCT
This sequence comes from Cryptomeria japonica, assembly GCF_030272615.1. Classification (NCBI taxonomy): domain Eukaryota; kingdom Viridiplantae; phylum Streptophyta; class Pinopsida; order Cupressales; family Cupressaceae; genus Cryptomeria; species Cryptomeria japonica. The sequence continues at coordinate 681,856,058 of NC_081409.1, read as the reverse complement.
TTTCCTTCAACACTTGCAAAGATTACTTCACATGGATTAGGTGTAATTTCCATCAATCTGTCGTCATCAAACTCATAGAAGTAGTTGGAATATTTCATCAACCAAAAGTCTTGAACTTATAATTCATATAATTCTTGACTTTCTTTGAAAGAAATCTTCCATGCAAACTTTGTGATATCCAAATCAAGATCCAAATTAATGAAAAGCATGGAATGTTGATGATTGCCCATAAATCACCTATTGGAGAAAAGAGTAATAATAGATAGTGATCTTATTCAATGCCTTGTATAATGCACATCCTCCAAGAATTATCTTCCTTTTGTGTCATGACAATAGTTGAACTAAATGCAAAAGTTTCTAGTTAAATGATCCTTATTATATTCTCTTGAAGCTATTTTATGATAGCACTGATTTCTAAATGTTATTTCATGTGCAAGTCAAAGCTAGGTTAAGGATATTTGGTAAGCAATTTAATCTCACGCTCTACCTTCCTTCATGGTGGCAATCCCTTGGGTTCATTGAACACTTTTTGAAAATATGTCAAAACTTCATCCAAACCCTTTATTTGCTTTCTAGTGTCTACACCTTATACATCGCTAGTCCATCTTCTTGGTTATCCCATAAAAAGAGAAAAAAAAATGTTTAGTCTCTTCATTATTTTAACAATTTAGTTGGAGCTTACCATAGCAAATTCACTTTGCCTTGTTGTCCCTTTGTGATAAATTTGACTTTGTCATTGATCCATCTATATTTTTTGGTTCTCCTCACAAAAATGGGTTCTCTAGCATACGACGAAAACCAAGCAACATATTGAAGAATCAAGAGGAATCACGTATGCATAAACTTTATCAGTGTATTATGGACTAATACCAAACTAAAACATTATCTTTTTTATGCCCCTTGAATTTACACACCCTATTTCGCCCAGCTGAACAGATATGGTAAGGATTATCATATGTTTCTAAGCCAGTCTTTTTTACTAGATTTGATGAAAATGAATTATACATTGAGATCTAGGATATCCAAGTGCACTTCTATCTAGTAATTTGACATGGAAAATATTGTTCATCTTTTCTAGCTCTTGCATTTTATTCATAGGTTTTGTCACTATGCACCCTATCCTTTTCTATATCTAATTTTTCCTCAATTCCCATCTCTTCTTGGAGAGTAGACATATAATTGTTGAAGTCCTCTTTGACCACATGGATGTAAGTTCCAACACTAAACATAGTTTTTGGATCAACAAAAGTTTTTTTATTATCTTCCAAGTTACCGTTCTTAAGGAACTCTTCCTTGTCCTTCTTGGGATAATTATTTCTTTGTCCTTTCTAGTAGACACCCCTCTCGTTTATTATTTTCCTCTTCTCTATAGCATGCTTAGGCATATGCCTTTCCCAAGTCCTTTGGCTTGGAGTAATCACCGCTTTCTATAGATATGGGTGTGGAGAGCTCAAATATATTTAGTGAGTATATCCTTATCTTCCAAGTCCTTTTTCTAATAACATTGCCTATCATTTGAATTTCATGGTATAACCCTAGGACACACTAGAAGACTACCTCAAGTCTAAAATATAACCACTTGATAATTCAATCAGTTTTATTTCCAACTAGATAAAATTTGCTATGCAACAATTCTCTAAACGATTATTACTAAACACAACTACTTTCGAGTTCTTTTCAAAAGATGCCAAATAATTCTCCCACCATACAAGATCATGATTAGAAATTTTGAGAAAATAAAAAACAATATTTTGTGTCCCACTCACATTACACAAAAAAAAATTAACCTCTATTTAGTTTATCCATGTATCTAAAAATAAAGCTACTCATCCTTTAAAAGATTTATTTTTTATTTTTTCTTCAACTATGAATGGACTTTGATCATATTTTACCTAAACAAATTATGATTTTTCCTTTTTCAATAATGTATCTTTGTAAAATGTGTATTCTCAATCATCCCCAATCCAAATGTATTGGCTAGTGCATTTGCTATCGTTTCCATGGATGATTGATCTCAATCCATTTGTTCTTGTTGACAATTAATGTGCTTCTATTGTTGGTTAACCCATTTCTGGTTTTGCATCATCTCCTTCATGTTGCTTTATAAGGTGTTCGCTCATGCATTAAGATTATCCATTCTCACCTCCTTATTCCACTCTCGAGTAGATATTGCTAGCTTGCAAGGTAGCAATTCTTTGTTCCTTCAATATTGAGCAACTATAATACACATTTCCACAATTCCAAGCATTAGAAATTTGTTTCAATATCAAATTATCATAATACACTCAAATTACCTGTAGAAATTAGAGAATCACTAACTTAAGCTTCTATTATACTATATTACTCGAATGATAGATCATGATAATTGAATGTTATACAAATAAAAAATAAAATGTTGAAATATAAGTAGAAATTCATCTCAACAAAACTATATATTTAACGTAAAAAAATCCATGGGAGGGTAAAATCCGACTAGATCAAATGAATCATGTTCAAAGTTGCCAATCCTTCTTACAACTAGGGTCTCTTTAATGTAATCACTATTATCATTATCTATTATCAAAGAATATTTCTGTTCCTTATAGAAAAAGTTATCACTAGTGACAAAGATCAAAATTACATGTTTTGGCCTCATTGGATGAGGCTTACTCAGCTACAAGTGGCCACCTCCTCCATCGCAAACATGCGGCCCTTCAACTATAGGTACTGATTCTTATAGCTGCGACCAACAATAGTCCACTAACTATGTGCTTATACTCCCTTTTGTTCCATGATGAATTAGTTTCTTCCAAGGTACATATGTACATTACAATCAACACAATTCATCATAACATCAAATCGCTTATCAGAAATAATCATCTATACATAAAAGCATTTATCAAACCATCTATAATTTAGTGTTTTCTCAAATAAACTTGAAGTTTAGAAATGTTAGAGAATAGAATGGAAATGTATGGAAATAACATCATAACATAAGAAGTAAATGGTGGCAATTACGAGACCCATCAATGCTAGCTAAGTGTTTGATCAATCCTAATGTCTATATAGAGAGCATATGTTGACTTTGTTAGGAAGGATGGCACCCTTTTCCTATGATTCAACCACCGAATGTTTAAAAAAACTATTTAAAATAGATACCTAGTTGCCCACATCGATGAACCTATTTGACCATTTGACAATAGATGTCTTTTCCTAGATATGTGAAATTTGGGACATCATCAATTGAGGATTAAGTAAACTCTTGTGCCAAAAGCAGCATTGTGAATTTGAACTACAAGCACTATGATTTTATAGTGGTTCCTTTTGAACTCACAAATGCCCCAACAAATTTTATGCTAGTCTTCCTTAATGATGTTATGATTCATTCCCACTCAAAGGAATGAACAAATGAGCATTTGAGGCTAGTAGTGCAAGGAAATCTAGACCCATGATTAGCAATCAAAATAACTTGTTTTCCAATGTAGAGTGCATTACCTTGGCCATATAGTGATGGTAGTTGGGATTATATAGCGGACCCAACCAAGATCAAATCGATTCTCAAGTAGCCAACATCTTAGAATGTACCTAAATTTCAAAGTCTCGTGACACTTGCAATATATTACGAAAGGTTCATTGAAGGTTTCTCTACTTCCTTGGAAGGAAAGGGAGGAAATTCATGTGGCTCATCAAAGTTTCGAAAGTATAACAAATTCTTGTATCTATAAGAAGAGATCAATTATGGCTTTGATCCTAAGGTTCAAAGATACTAATGGCAATTTTACTATGGTAATTGACACTTCAGACAAACATTTGGATAGAATTTTGCTCCAAGATGACCACATAGTGGCCTATGGGTCACACAAGTTCAAAACTTATGAACAAATTATAATTCTAGCAATTTAGAACTTGCAACAATCATTTTAGTGTTGTATTCTAAGGGAAAGAATTATTTGTTGGGAAACCTTTGAAGATCAAAACCAATGACCTAGACATCAAATATATTTTCATGCAATCCAACTTGAATGTAAATAAAAGTAATTGGCTTGAGTTTCTCAATAGATTTGACTTCATTAGTAAAATTAAGTGAAAAATAAACATAGTTGTTGGACACTTGTAGCTAGAGGAGGCATATTTCCACCTTGGCAGCTTTCAAAATATCCAAACCAGTGAAACAAACATCTACAAAAAATCGCGATTATACCCGATTAATCGGGAGTCGAGGAGTTTGCCGATTTTTTCCCCCAAAAAATCGGATATAATCGGTCAACCCTAGGTCAACGGTTTTTCCAAAAAAAATCGCCAGAAAAACGCCAAAAAAACCCGATTTAAATGCGGAAAAAATGCAAAAAAAAGCATAACCCTAAACAAAGCGAAAACGACGGAAAGTATTGGTATTTTCTTTGGTTTCTTCCAAGTTCGAGGAGAAGAAATCGCACGCACAGCCGATAGCCCCGTCGAGAAGAAATCGTGAGTTGGTCTACTGAATCTCGAACTCGTGATATGCCTCGGGTCAAAGAAGGGTAATGCCAATATTGAAATTTTAATATTTCGATCTTAAATTTTAGGGTTGGTATGTCATGCTACTATAGTTTTAATATTTAATATTTTGATTTTTTATTTTTAGTTTAAATTTTTGCTTTTTCTAATAAAATCTATATTTTCATATTTTATATTTAAAACATGTCTATTTGTTATTTAATTTTAAAAATTTCTTATAATCTATTAAACTTAATATTTTTAAATATTTAAATAGATTTCAATTATAATATATTTATTATTTAAAAGTTTAAAATTTAATATATCTATTAATAATAGTCGAATTAAATTTTTAAATATACTATATTATATCTTTTAAAAATTTATTATAACGTATATTTAAATTAGATTTTAATTATAATATATTCATTATTTAACATTTAAAATTTAATATATCTATTAATAATAATTTAATTAAATTTTTAAATATATCATGTTATAACTTTTATAAATTTATTATAATGTATTAAAATTAAATATTTTAAAATATTTAAATTAGATTTTAATTATAATATATTCATTATTTAACATTTAAAATTTAATATATCTATTAATAATAATTGAATTAAATTTTTAAATATATTATATTATATTGTATTCAAATTTAATATAATGGTCTTTTATTTTTATTGATTTATTACTTATATTTAAAAAAATCAAATTTATAAAGGTGAATTTAATCACGAATTTTCTTTCAAACTTTTTCCCTTTGTTGAATTTCGTTCGAATTTAATGGTTGCCTAACACAAACTCAAACTCGAACCTTGTGACATTGGGTGGGGGGGTGTTGACATTCAGCTGGTTGCTTATTTTTTCACCAAATACATTTCGCAGAAGTATTATTCAGTTTTTTATATTTTTTTCTATCAAAATTTAGTGTATTAAAATTTGTTGTTATGAATAAATGCTTACAAGGAATAATACATAACGCTGCTTATTAAATGGAACCCATTCATTGAGACCCTTATCATACTAAAAAGGAACTATGCCTATCCATCTAATGTTCATCCTATATATATTTCAATACAAGTAAGCAATAGCACATTATCACCTTTTATTATTGAGGACAACAAAAATTAAGTCCTTGTATCTTAATAGTTGAATATAGGCAAAACCATCATCATTGTAATTGTTACATAGAATCATAGATAAGCGTCCCCTTGCTTCATACTACACAAAGTGATCTTTTCTTAATCAAGAAAAAAAGAAAGAAAGAAATGTTCACAGATAACCAAAAATGCTCAATGGGATTCAAATATGCAACATAGAGCTTAAAGTATCTTCAACTTGAGCAAATAAAAAGGTGTACAAATCTCATTTTAGATGAAACATTGGAAGACTACATGTTCATATGCCTCAACCTCTAAAAACAACCAAAAATGTTTTGTTTATCCTCCCAAGATCTATGGCAGCTTGTGTTGATTTTTTTGAAATTTTGTACTTAGTTTACAAGTTGACTTTGTACAAAGACACAAACTATATTGTAATCAACATTTTGACATCTATCACCATCTAGATATTATTTATGTTGTGTTATGTTTTGTGCAATGTAATACGCGATATGAATATAAAAAATGAAAATCTATTTTCTACAATTCATGTGTTGGAAGTGTCTATTTTATTTGCCTACAATATCTCTATGCTATGGAGATGCCCTTAAACATATAAAAAAATAGTTTTCGATTGCTTTTTTGCAATTTTTTATGTTTTTTTGTAAATCCGATTTTTTCCCGATTTTTTCAAAAAATCTTATACTTTTGTTTTGCCGATTAATTCCCCAAACGATTAATGTTTCTTTGATCCAAACAACACATTTTTTAATTAATTTACTATGGATGAGGATTGTTAGATGGTTAGTATCGTTCTTGAACCCAATGCTTGGGACCATTGATATGGTTAGTAGTTTAAAATATTATACCTTCAAGTATATATGTTTAGGATCTATTTCCACATTCAAGGATATCTAAGGCCTCCTTCTTAAGGAGGTACATTTAACTCTCTTCAATACAGCCAAGAGTGAACAAGTTGATGTCAAACCTTAGGTTGTTATATTTATATCCAAGTATCAAAAGGGAAGCCACAAAAAGGAACTAGGTTTTTAAGGAAAGAATGTATGAATTAGTAATACAACTAACATGAATACCTATCAGTGTTTAGAATTTTCTTACAAAAACAATTTGCATACTAGCATTATGGGCATGGCTCCTTTTGAGGCTCTATACAAAAGAACAAATCAAACACCTTTCATTTGGCACAATATTAAGGCAACATTTATCAATGATCTTGATATGTTGAAAGATATTAAAGATCAAATAAAGTTGATTAAGTGATGCTTAATGGAAGCAATTGATAGACCAAAAAGTTATGCACATACGAAAAGGACCACTTGGTAGTTTGCAATAGGTTAAAAGGTATTTCTTTCGGGGTGGCCTCCAAAGAATTGTTGCAAGGTGTGTGGCCTTGGTCTCCTTGTGTTGTGCAGCGCAGCGCTCGGGTTTTTGACATGGCTTAACCACCTCCACCTCTTGTGGATTCTATAAGTCTAGTGGTTGTATCGCGCATTAACAGGTTGATCTTTTGGTGCAATGGTAACCGTACTTGTAACAAGTGGTATCAGAGTTTGGGTCATAGGTTCAAACCCCTTCGCTTGCAGTAGGGGGGTGATTGTTGCAAGGTGTGCGCCGTTGGTCTCCTTGTGTTGTGCAGCACAACGCTCGAGTTTGTGACATGGCTTAACCGCCTCCTGTGGATTCTACAAGTCTAGTGGTTGTGTCGAGCATTAACAGGTCAATCTTTTGGTGCAACGACAACCGTACTTGTAACAAGAATTCTATAAGTTTGGAAATTCATCCAAACTAGCACCTCATTTTGTGGGGTCAACCAAGGATGTGGAGATCATAAACCATGTTGCTTATCAACTTGCTCTAGCTCAAATCCATAACTTCCATCTTTCATGAACCCCTCTTGAATCAATAATATGGAAATGTATCTCATGTTCTAGATTAATTGTGTTGAATCCCTGGAGGGTTTTTTAGACATCCAAGCTCCTCTTATGCAATGAGAAGATTTCTCACTATAAGGTCTAGTGATAACAATACACCCAAAAGAATGTTAAGTGGGAGGATGCAGCAAGAATATAAAACTTGTTCCCTCATCTATTTTCATCGAGCATCAAGATAATGAACCTTATAAAGGTGAAGGGTGTCATTCCCCCTGATTTTGTACCTGATATTTATTATTAAATAAAATAGAATAACTAAAAGTATTTTTATTTAGAATTAAATATTTGATGTATTCTCATAATGTGACAATTGTTTAAACAGAATTATTATTTTTTAGTTAACGTATTTACTTTTATCTTGTATAATTATGTTATAGTATAATCATGTTGACATCATGTGTATGCAGGACTGCTGTCGTAGGCATTGCTAAAGAACATAATAGGGAAAAGGGTTCTTCAAATCTAGGGAACATTAGGGGAGGAGAGAGAACATGCCCTTGTTTGATTTCGTAACTTGTTATATATTATGAGTGCTTGGTAGTGCTATGCTTTAGTTATAAACTTATAATGAATGCATTAATTATTTCCTTGTTAGCACACTTCTCGCACAAGTGCATTGGGTGCTTGTAATTGGTTTCTTTAATATTTCTACTAGCAAATGAGATCAGCATGATGCATGGTGGTTGCATTTTATTCCTTTTTGTGTCGTAGTTCTAAATGAGAAACAATGATCCCTGCGGTCTTTTTTAACTACATTTAGGCATTTGAACTTGGAAATTGTTTGTTTGTCAAAATAGCTCCAATTATGCACAAACTTGGGTTGACTTACATGTGACATACACGTTGGAGATTAGGAGGTGAAACTGAATCTAAAAAAATCATCAGTATAGTTTTATTACTTAAAAGATTTCGTCCTATTTTAAATGACTGAAAAAGGAAGTATAAATAGTGATCGAGAATTCTGTATTATGTTATTGGATCGAGTATGTTTTTTTGATTGACTGTCTCCTTTGACAGCCTACATAAATGAAGCCATTCAAATGTATTTGGTATAGTACATTTTGAATGTAGAACTTTCGAAAAAATGCATTGCTCGCTGCAATTATTTGTAACATTTTAACATGGAATAACCGTACCATGTGAAATCCCTGTAAATTCAATAGGACGTGGCCTCCATAAAGCTATTATGAATCTGTGGGGAAATAAAATTACTTTTACATAAATCTGGGTTAATCAAATAAATGCATAGAATCAAAGCACAATAAAATTAGGCTTGATTGAGAAGGAAGAGCTGTGAATCAATAAATTGAAATACTATTTACAGAAATAAAATGTGAGAGTATTAAGCATTAGGCTGCTTAGATCTTGGAACAAGAAAGAAAAAAAAAAAGCTCCTGCAGTACAAAAACAACTCATCAATGCCCAAAAATTAATGCTTTACATGTACTTGCTATCTCAGAACTGCCTACACAGGACGGGATCTGATATAGCAATCTGCAGACTTCTGTAACATGTTTTATTGCGATCTATGTTATCTGGGGGTGCATAAGGACTGGTGGTATTTAGTGATACCTTAAGGAACCTGCTGGATTGCAAGGGTCAAGTTCTGCCCATTCAATACTTTATTGGTTGATTCGAGTCTAGATATGACTTTATTCGCTAGCTTTTTAATAGCAACCCTCTCATCTCATCTATAGTTGTTCTCTTATACCCGTTATTGAAATTATTTTGTTGTAGTGGGATTTCGGCCTGAATGAGTGTTTTTAGCATGGCAATTGTGAACCTTGGCCAAGATCCTTACAAAGGTATCTTCAATTTGGACCTAAAATAGCTATCTCAGTCACCCCACGTACAAAGATATTGAAAGTAGTCACTTATCGTATTAATAAGGCATAAACACAACTTTAATTAAGGATTACTCAATAGGCTAGATTATTATTGACCAGGAAGCTTTATCTAAAACCATTTGGTTTGTTAAATCTTTAATGCAATGTCACTGTTATTGAATGTGTAATTAGGTGTGTTTAGCTAGAGGAATATTCCTAAAAGATCATAAGGATACCCAAGGCTCGTATGTTTCCAATCAGTATAAATGACTTGACTTTATTATGACTGCGATTTTGTACACCTCTCCTCTTATCTTTCCTATTATGATCTGCTTAAAATTGAACTTTCTAAATTCATGTGGGGAAATAAGGATCTTCTGGGAGCTAATGGGTATAAAACGCATGGGAAGGTTAATCATGTTTTATCCTTGCAATGCTTTGGGCCAGGCATTTTTTTTGGCAAAAAGGGATAAATATATATTAGCGAAGAAGTCAAAAAGATTGTATAAGGGTTTCCAATGACCAACAGTTGTCACCGACATTAAAAGGAGGAAAATCCAAGGAGATTTACCACCGAACTTCCCCACCACCAAAAATCAAGAGAAAACAGAAAACCCAAAAGCCAGACACTACTAAAGAGATAATAACAATGATCAACCCATATCATTTTGGAAAAAGTAAACCTGAACTGTGAAGAAAGCATTATTGATTACTTGGCTTAGAGTCTCACCCTTATTACAACTTGATTACCATCTGGCTTTGCATTTCCTATCGTGTCACGGGCATTGAAGTGACAATAACATTTCACTCTGTTCCCTAATGTCTCCTATTTCTGAAATTCCTCGTGAAGGGCAAGGCAACCTTCTGATTTTGGAGATGTGGCTCTGTGTTTGGAGGAAAATTGCCTACACGATGTTCTTCTCCTCATCTCTCTCCAACTAAGTTAACTTTGACATTAGATCAATCTGCTTATCAATGTGCATGAATGCAGCCATTTGTGCTATAAATCAAATACTGTAGTCATGAGATGACTTTGTCAGATATGAAACAGTATTTGCCAAGGTGTAAAACATGTAATTTGACATTCATAATTAAGTATAGCTTTAGCACATTTAAAATTTCCGCACTGATGTGAGGGATAAACACGTCCAAACATCACAAGGGAGGAACATAGAAATCAGATTTTTCAAATCAATGGCATCACCCACTAAACTTCAATAAATTACAAGATATTATGATGGTTTAAATTAGAATTAATGCCATTCAGTAACCTTGGGCTTAGAAAATGGATAGACAGAGGTCATTCTATTAAAGTGAATTAGTACCCTACTAAACTTAACTAGTTGCCTTTGAAACCATTAACACTATGAATTTAATTTGTCTTGGAATCTGCATTACAAAGGGCGCCAAAAACCTACTCTACGATGGTTGTCATGATTAAATTCGAAAGCAATTATAGGCTGCTTGAATAATTTGTTGTACATTAAAGCAATGCTTGCTGTGAGTGCACAAACTCATGTTTCAAATAGCCAATATGGACAATTCTTGAACATTAGAGTGACATGATCATGAATAGGATGGCAACATGAGAGTCCTATTTATCCACATATCACTCTCTCATCTCCATTTTACTTAGAGACACTTACAATATGTGAGATGGACTAGGTTCATTCTTATGTGTATCTGATTGAATGTTTTTGGCTCTCCTTTCTCCACACATCTTACAACTTCATCATTTTTTCCTACACTCCCATATTTCTCCTTTTTACACTTTTACACGTTAACTCTAATGTTGAAACTTTATATAATCTCTCTCACTATTATTGACCATAAAAGGAAACTTACCCCTGGAAATATCTACATAATTATTCATAGTGTGTACTGAAACACGAGTCCTTGCCCAAGAGTTTCTCATTTATTGGATTTTTTGATAAACTTACCAATACTGCAAAGTGATTACCTATCTCGAAAATTCTCGTTTATCTATCTTCTACATATTCCCCTTTGCACATTTATCTTTGCACTTAGCGTTGATGCAAATCACTATCTCCAATAAAGATTTAAGCTAATTACATTCACAAACATGAGACCTATACACTTCAATGTGATTATGTATCTCAAAAAAGCTCACTTATCTATCTCCTACATGCTCTCCTTTGCACACTTGTTCTTTGCACTTATTCTTGATGTAAATCACCATCTCCAATAGAGATTGAAGCTAATAAGAGTCCCACACCCTTCTTGAGCTTACCTGAAATATCCCTTATACTAATTTCTCCCTTTTGTGCGATAGCATCCTCTTCATGTGGACACTATCGGTGAATTTGTGGCTCATGGCTTCCAAGTAGGAGCTTTTTAAATCCCAGAACTCTTTCAGCCCTAAATTCCTATCAAGACATGCTTTTTCATTCTTAACTAGTAACCCTTGGAGTCTTGGACAGGTACTACAAAGTAAACCTTAACTCATTCAGCTTAATAAGATCTTCCAATCACTCTTTTTCTGCCAAATTTGTGGCAATTTCCACTAACTGCTTCGGCCTAAACTACACATGTGCATCAATACTTCCAGCCCATATGCTAGTTGAAATGGTTTTTGTATACCATGGCCATCCTAGAATAGTACCTATACATCCACAACAGTGTAAGCATTCACTCCTACCAATCATATTTAATCACATTGTAAATCTTGCAGAACATTCTTCCCAACACATTATTTAAGGCTTCTAAATGGCCTTTTACTTTAGGGCGATCAATGGCACTCCTATCATGTGAAATCATGAATTATAATCATTTATCGAAACCTTATGGCATCCAAATTTGTTCTTGATGTTATCATACAAGAGTTTTGCAACATCTCTTGTTTTATAATTTGGTGTAGCTGTTCCTTGCACCCACTTGCGAAGTAACTTGTTACAATGATGATATATATGTCTTTGCTTATCTTCGATGGTGGATTTAGAAGTTTAACAAACCATTTCCATTCTTCTCAAACGCATTAATTTCAAACATTTGATTCATAAGCATTCCCTACTCTATAAAAAAATAGTCACACTCTTTTAGGAGCTTAGAAATCTAGTATGGTACACAAAAAAATGTAATACTTTTGGATCTAGGAACAAATACTAATATAGGATTGGATAGCTATAAGATTAATGATGCAAGGTCTGACATCAAAGAAATAGTGGAAATCCTACCAATAGCAATGCGAGAGACGATTGTAAAGCATTTGGCAACTTGCATTGTCAACATTAGTAGTAAATTTGCAAGGTTCTACAACTCATCATGCTTCTTCATAAACATTAAAACTTCAAAATGTTACTAAAACCCCATATTTCATTACAATTTGCATTATCTTGCCATAATTATTTTTCCTTTGCCTTATCTTCAAACGTTTGAGATGAACCTCTTTGCTCTTCATCTCTTATCATTCTCACTAGGTCTACATCCTTTTGCATTAATCTCTTCCCATGAGTACATTTAAGTGGCCTAAAATGTTGTACTTTTACACCATACATTCAAGTAGTATCTTTGATATGGGAAACTATGCTATTTCCTTTGCAACCTAGTGATGATTTAACCAGATCATTTCAAAAAGTATCCCTTTAAAGTTCTTCCAATTTTATCCTCACACCAATCAGCATTGCAATTTTCTAGAGTTTGTCATTTCCAATCTTTTGAAGTCTCAAACCATGGTTAAAAAAATCTTAAAGCACTTGTATAACTCTCAAGTCAAAAAACCTAGTGAGTTACTCGTCAATGATTTTTTGCACAACTCACGACGATTTCTGGTTAATTCTCATCAAAACTAATTATTTTTTTATGAAAAAACTGCCTTAATAAGGGTATCAATTTGTTTTTTCACTTAAAGTTAATGTTAAAAGCTTTTATGATTTTTGCCTTTCAAGCATAAAATTGGTGATGATTGGCAGCAATTAGGGGCATGTGACTAGTAATTTAGTGCATATGAAATTCATGGGGACCCAAGGGACACCAAAATAAAATTTAAAAAAATCATTTTCTTAAAACATTTTTATTAGAAAAAGGTACCAAATACCTAATTTCATCCTTAAGAGACAAAACTATGAAAATGGTGTGTACCATGAAGATTTGTGTGGTTTCAAAGGTCTTTATTTGGACCCAACAATGGGCAATAGCACTAGCCCTTGAACCCATTGGAAGCAATTCCCCCAAACTATCACAAGGGATGCTACCCCTCAACCCCTTTGGGATCTCCACTCTCAAACCCACAATACTTATTGTTATCTCTTGTCACATAAAAAACTTGATTACAATGAGGGGTTGACAAAGAATTGGCATATAATACTGTAATGTGCTGACTTAAACATTATTATTGCACAACTTGCAAAAAATCTCTTTAGATGAGGCAAATACTATATATGACACGGCTAGTGGAAGTGGTATTGTCACTCGTTTAGAGGTTGAAAGCATTTTTTATCCATGATATGTATTAAACATTTAGTATAATTTATATATGATGGAAATTGGTAAAATTGTAAACATTATTATTGCACAACTTGCCAAAAATCTCTCTAGATGAGGCAGCTACCATATATGATATGGATAGTGCAAGTGGTATTGTAATTCATTTAGAGGTTGAAATCATCTTTTGGTCCATGATATGTATTATACTCTAATATTCATTTATAAATGATGGAATCGGTAATATTGTAAACATTATTATTGCATAACTTTCTCTTTAGATGAGGCAACTGCTATATTTGACATGGCTAGTGGAAGTGGGCACTGTAACTCGTTTAGAGGTTGAAATCGTTTTTTGGTCCATGATATGTATTAAAATCTAATATTGATTATGTATGATAGAAATTGCTAATATTATCTACAAATTCAATAGTATTTGTGTTTTTAAGAATATTTTTTTAAAATTTATGCATTTTCAAATGTTTTACAAATGTGTTGAGTTATTGTCGAGTTTCGCCCGATTTTTTACTAGGTCTTGAGTTTTTTAAAAAAATGGGCCTATTGAGTAATTATCAAATCTGAATTTTTCAACTATACTTGAAACAATATTCTAAATTATATCTATCCCTAGAAATTTACAATATGTAGACCTTCGAGGACTTATAGGGTAAGTTCATCTTCTAAGGTTTGATTTCTCATGCGTGAAGAAGATAATTGATTTCCTTATCAACTAATTGTTTTTCACCTTTGACTACTCCATAATCCCTATTAATTGTTTTTGCCTACTTCCTCTTATTGGTCCCAAGTTTGTTGCTGCCATCTTTATTGTTATTCGCATCTAATAGTGAACCACTTGTTTTGGCATTGCATAAAGTTGGGCTAATTGTCATTTCACAACAAAGACATTTTATGTGTGCCTTCCATAATCTCTACTAATTCTATATAATTTGTTATTGAAAGTGTTGACCTATTATGAATGTCACAATGACTAATATAAGGTTTTCCTACACAAATGTCATTATCAAGTCAAATTATATAGTAGAGTGGCTCATCCCTCACATGTAAGGATACTCATTTCAATTCTCTATTATTTATGAGTGATATATTAGAATGATAAATCCAATCAATCTCAAACATTTAGTTAAAAAATATTCCTATTTGTATCTAGTTGATATCTACTGAAGAAGCCACTCACTCAATCAAAGTCAGTTTTCATTGCAATCTTCTCAACAAAGAGGCTCAACTCCATCCCCATATAACAAATATTTTTGGCTGGACAAGGTCATGTTTAGGTATCTAAGGTGCCTCTACCACCAAGTTGTGGAGTGTTATTTTTGTTTACAATTTAAGACACTTGAGATGGATGGGAGGTCCATAATCCTCCTTTGACAGAGCCCTCCCTTGGGTGGTTCCTTTGTAGGGTGATGCATCTCTCCCTCTTAGCACTACAACCTACATTAGGTGGAAAATGGTCTGTTTTCTTTCTTGTGTTGGCTTGTTACCTTTAGTTGTAAGTTTTCAGCACTTATGTTTTGATGGGTTGTACATTTCTATCAGCCACTTTTTTATTGTAAACCTTCTACTATATACTCCAAAGTTTTATGATTAATATATATCATACTCTAAGAAGTTTTTCTACTAAAAAATGTCTTTTATTGTATCTTATGCATCTATTTCAAATCATGGCCTCTTTATTTCCAACATCCTATCAATGCAACACATCATTGCATCCAATTTCACATTGATTGTTTCATTTGATGAGGAAGATTCATATTCCTTCTCTAGCTCTCAATGCCATAGTAACCATCTCAATTATAGGATTTGACTTGAATAAACTCATTTGGCAACAAAACCATGACTATGATATTTTCATAGTAATCTAAAACCATCATAATAAGGTTGTGGTTTACATACAGTATATTTCAAATATCTTTATTAAATGTTGGTGTTTAACAAGTTATAATAAAAGGAAAGCATAACAAAAAATAAGATCAATGATAACAAATAACATGACAACATATTTGATGTTGATTTAAGGGATTAGATGCAAATCTTTAAGAACACAAAAGTTCACTAACCCTCGATTGTTAGACCTTTTTGACAAAATATGCTAGATTTATATGTATTCAACTTGTAGACCATGTCTTCTTAACAACCTTTCTTTCAAACCACAGTTCGTGGACTCGTCAGAACTCGTAGAGTCCTGAACCGAGTGACCTTGGGTGAGTCATAGGGGCTCGGACTCAAACTCGTCCGAGTCTTGGTCGAGTCCTGGCGAGTACAAGAATTCACAGACTTGGCTCGGACTTTGCAAGTTTTTATGCCTGGACTCTATCGGACTCAAAAAATTGATTTTTTTTTTAAATCTCAAAAAATGACAAAACAAAGGCTATGGAGTTTTTCTATCGTTGGGTTTTTCTCACATCTAACACCTTGTGTGGATCACTAAGGCTATGGATCTTGTCTTCAATGACAAGGACCTTGATTGGGTCAAACAAGCAAATAGAGAGCCTGAGGTTGTAGCCATGGAAAAGGAGGAGGTTAGAGCACAAGTAGACATAGGCACAACTAATGTTAGTAGGGGTTTTTTAAGTTTGATCAGATTTAGAGGTTATAGTATTTTTAATTTTTTCTATATAATATGTTGATCACAATGTCTATAATTTCTTCTTGGATATATATTAATATCAATGTTATATGAATATATATCAATCTGCAGAATTCTTAATATCAATATTAATAAGGAGATGCTTCAATACAATGAGATTGCAATGCAGATCAGAACTGTATATATAATGCGGTCGATATATCCTTGATCCAACAATTCCAAAAAATATATTTATTGCTGAGACTTGTTTAGCACTTATCGATTTCAGTACCTCCCAAGCATATTGGATCGAATATATATATATATTAATGAGTGGAGACACGCGGACATAGTCCACGTAGAGACATGTCTCTACGTAGACACGTCTGTCCACTGAACACAAACTAATGTTAATCAATGTGTGTTGGCTGTTAATTATCATCGATACTAATATCGATTTATATTGTAATTTTAACCAAGGTTGATAATCATTATGAACCGTAATGACATCAATGCAACATTAACATATATGATATCGGTATCATAGTATGCTATCATTGATAGCATAGTATGATAGCGATATCAGCAATGTGGATATCGATACTCAATATCGATGCATGTCTAAATTAATATCAACAGTGTGATTAGTTTTAACAGCATGATTAACATTAATGATATGAACAAAATTAACAGCACGTCATTAGCATGATTAATAATAGTTATATTTCAATCATGTATATGATAACCAATAATCATAGCAGAATACAGAAGAAGGATAGAGATCAAATGCTCAAGGCCAGTAGGCCACTTATGCATTTGATTTCATTGATAGGAATAATCCGATCGAAGCTACAATTAATTAACAAGGGTGGCATGGAGTCATGGACAGAGACTATGGCTGTTGAATCATCCAAGACCTACCTTAGATGCCTTCGTAGGAGGGATGCAGGCTTCATTGAACCATAAACTTATAGTTATGTTTTCATATTTGTGTGGTACATTTGATGTCATGAATTTTATACTCCGCGTATACAATTGACAATATTTATATATCAAAATTTTCTATTTCCTTCAACTACAATTTGTGTTTATACTTATGTGATCAATGTATACTTGTGTATGTGATCGAATTAGCTTCTATTTGATGATGTTATTGTGTATTTAAGGTTTATTTAATAAAGGGTGCATCAAACAAGTTTTAAATCCTTAAAAATCTCTAAATTTCTTGGGATTTTCACTTTGTCGAGTCCTAGCTGAGTTTTTTTGCCGAGTCCCCAGTCCCAAGTCGAGTCACCCTTGCCAAGTTTGCGCCTAGTCCAAGTCTCGTTTCTATGCTTCAAACCTACCTTTAACATCCTAACACTTCATCTTATTCTACAATTCAAGTCAACATTTGTCAAAACCTTGGGAGTTAATTATAAATCTCTAATACTATTTTAAAATAGGTAATAATGTATGATTAGTTAATCTTAATTAGGATTGTTGATAAATGACATTTAATTACTCTATTACATTAACATTGCATGGAATCCATTCATAACCACCTACAACACCACAAACCACATATTAAATTGTAAGAGAGGGGATTTACTACCCTCAAGGCAATGTAGCCTTAAAGAGAAAATAGTCCACAATTTATCTCCAACGACAAAGACTCTACTATTTAATTTAATCTAAATGCAACTAAGAAATGAAATAGAAATATGTAAGCTAATAACAACAATTTTGCAACTAGATTTATGTAAGTATAGAATATAACAGCATCAATTACAGAGGATTACAAAGATGAAATAACTTAGAAGTTACAAAAATACAATGCATAGACAAAAAGGAACCTATCACCAATCAAGTAAGTTCCTGGTCTCAAACGCCAGTACACAACATGGACTACAATGCACTATGTTGTCATCCAATCATTATCAATTGTTGAGTTCCAAAAATATACACCTTTAGATCATTTCGTATCAGGATTTGCACACACAAAGAATGAGAAAAATGTTGGGGCCTATTTAGGGGCTTGCCTCAATCAAACCCCCGTTTTGGTCTTCTGACCTCCACAAACAACCAAGTAGATATGATAAAAAGACAAACAAAGTAAACGATGCTTAACCTAAAAAGACGTTTGCTAGAAGTAGACCCTATTATGGAGGAAAACCCCTACAATATCAAATGGTAGCACTAACCTCACTATGGAGGAAAGCCATAGTAGACGTTTGATAGAAACAAACCCCACTATGGAGTAAAACCCCTATCACAAAAAGGGTAAAATATATGCAAAGACATGAAGATTTATTGATTCAATATCCAGAGAATGTTACTAGCAATCTTGTGGCTCATTCCTTGAGATATTTGACAAATTTAAAAGTCAAAGCTAATGGAGGGGCTTAAATTGGTGCCAATGTGATTGTTGTAAATTCCTTTTGTGGTAGTTGGAAGTCTTTTTTTAATCCATAGCAAAGCATGTTTGCTTGAGAGAACACGAGGGAAGTGAGAAATATGTTGGAAATGATCATGAATGGGAGAGATTCGTTTGTCGAATTGGGGGGGGGGGATCTGTTACTCTTCCATGTGGACATTATGATATGCATCATGAATAAGGCATGTAGAATATTCACGTTTGAATCTCAAAAATATCTTGGGATGCTAGCGCATCACACAAACGTTTGTATGTAGCATTGTAGTCCTAGAAAATTCTACTGAATTTCAAAATGTAAACTAAAGATACTTAATCTTTGCCATTATGAAGTTAGAACCTTTGAACTTGAGACATAACTTTTATCATAAATACTAAGGTTGACGCGGGTGCAATGCATAAATGTGAAATTGCTACTGTATGCAATTTTTGTCACTACATTCATCTATAAGAAATATGTTAGGTAAAAAAAAATAAAAAATACATCACATCACTAACACCTTGTCACTCCATTGGATGTACATAGGTACAACACCATCTATTTATAGCTTATAATTAGTGGTAGAACATGAGTGCACTAGGGACACATTCGGGAAGACACACTTAAGCGGTCCCATAGATGTCATCCAAGGACCATGGCATGTAAAATATATTCATAATTTTAACCAAAGAAAAGTTTGAGATTATGTTTAGGTATATTTAAAATATCAACAAGACACCCATGGTGAGATGGTGACAAATAAGTTTACTCCCAAGCTTTTGTCTTAACACCACTTGACTATGTTGTGGACTTTAGAAGTGAGAACTCGTGTTTAGAAGAGTCTATGTTTAAACTCATAAATTGTATATCTTGCACCATATCAAATGAAATTCACATTTGTTTCCCAATTGGATGTATAATTCAAGGACCATGCAACCAACACAAAGCCCTTGTAGAAATTGACTAGGTCTTAAAATATGTGAATCTTCCTAAGAGACATTGGTGTGGATTTTGAAGATTCAAAACCTAAGCTAAAAATTGTATCCCACATGCAACAAGCTACCTTAACTTGGACTTTTTGAGCTCATGAATTCATTTAGGAAACTAATGTTAATGTCAATTGCAAAACAAGAAAAACAAGCAAAAAAATAATTCATGTGAATCTTCTTTTAAAGACATCCGAAAGAGAATTCACAAAAAAACATTTTTAGAGAGATGCTTTCAATAATTTGATATCTTTCCATATATGCGAGTATAAAGGATTTGTAATATCTTGGAGGGATGGATAATCAATAAGGAAAGCTTCACAGAGATTAATCTATACAAGAATATAGGAGATTTTTGGCATCCTATGCTCTTTTGGTTGTGTTAGTATTTTTAGCTCATAAGATACAGGAAAATAAACAAATTCTTAGAAAATAAACTCCAATCTCATTTCTTAGGAATTCCCACAAACGTATTGACATTTCATTTTTCTATATAATCATTCTTTCTAGTGCCAACACTAACACATGGGGGGGTTCATTCCTTGTGCAAGTTAATTTTTGGGTAGTATAATTAATGATATGATAGGAAATTTACTTTATAAACAAAGTTTAAAATAGACGGTTGTACAACTAGATCGATCAATGATGAATATCTCATTTTAATGTTGGAGAAATTGAACATCATCTACTTGTGCATAGAAACACAAAGATTGATCATGTATTATTGAGTTGGTGATCAAAGTATTACCATGTAGCTTTTTATAAAGCCTTCCCAATAAATAAATTCTCAAACCACCATACCTAAATAACTACTAACTAGCATAAATCGGGCTAAGGTGACATTATTAATGCAAATTTTAATATTCCAACAACCCCCCTTAAATTTTGCACTACAAAACCAAAACATGCAACAAAACATGTTGATTACACAAAACAAATACAAATTTTTGAGAATATTTTTCTTTGAAGAAACAAATCCTGAATTAGGTTGAACTCCATCGAACTACCTCATACCCTCGAAGCAATGTAGCTCCCGAGCTAAATTCCCAAGTTTTCACATTCCCACCTCCCCAAACTCTTAAATCACCAATCCCACAAATTATTGGACAACAATCCATTGCTCCATCAAGCTATCTCATGACCCTCAGAAGAGTATAATTGTAACAATCCATATTCCATTCACCAAATCCCTTACCTAACTTCAAAAAACAAACTTCACAATATATGCATTTTTCAATTACGTCAGCATTTAAAAGGAAAGAAAAAGCATAAGCTTCTCATGCAAAGCACCATCCCAAAGCAAGAATCTAGCTTGAGGTGATAGAGATCCTTCATTCTTCAATGTCTTCTACCTTCAATACTAAATGCACAAAGTACATATCCATTCCTAATATCGTCAAATCAATGATAGTCAACAAATATATTGTTTGGTGGATTCCAGTTGTTTGCAAACACTAGAAGAGCAACATCTTGCAACTCATCCTTATTTAGCATCCACAACAATTCATCGCTTGCTTCAATAAGAAAATATCTATCACTACTATCAACCACAAAAATTAGACCTTGAGTATCCTAGAAGCAATGTCTCCATAGTAGTTGGATGAAGCTAATATTCTTGTACTCAACAAACTCAATGTTTAAACTGATCGTAACAATATAATTTTGTTTCAACTTATACAATATGGCGATCTTACCAACATCAAGACCCACCATTAGAATGCACATCTCCTTCATGTCAAATAATGGTTTAAAAAACTTTGCAAATGTAAGACCCATCTTGCCCAACTATGACAAGTCTAACAAAACAATAAACACAATAGAGCAACAGAGGTAGCATTGGCAGTGACTGCAAAACAATGAAAATAGGAAATGATACAAACAATAACTCCAATTATAATGAATAAATATATAAACCAAGAAATTGCAATTGCTATGAATAGAAATGTCCTCCCCAGATGCAATCGCTTAGATGGAAAACTATACTCACAAAATCCTCTTTCCACTCAACCAACAAATAAATACCATGATTTTTCTTATGTTATTCAAACATACCCTAGGTCAAACAACATAAGATCTAAACTTCAAAATTTCTACAAAAGCAAAACACCCTTCATACCTTCCACCAATCATTTATGTCTTCCACCACACCCTCTAAAACAATAGCAGATATTTGTAGCCAAAACATGCATGGATAAAATGAATCAAGGCTTAGGACAATCTTTTACTACTTCTAATCCAATAGTGTGCAAAAACTTTTCATCAAGAAATCCTCTATTTGTGGTTTCATCCCACGGCCAAAAAAAATACCTTCGATTCACCTAGTTTAGGGTTTGTGCTTCTACATAAAACACAGCTTATTTTGGGTGAGTCGTGGAGTGAACAAGCCTTCAACACAAATGGCATCCAACTCATTTGTTTGTCCCTCTTTTCCAAGCACTCTTACACCATGGCACAAATAACTCTTCTTCAATCCATCAACACTTTCAATCTACATCTTGTCCAAAAAGTGTATTAAAATTGTTATGATACCGAAATGTTGGAGAAATCAAAGACCATCTACATTTGCCTAGTAAAAAAAACACAAATATTGATCAAATTATTGAGTTGGCAATCAAACTATTACCATATGGTTTTTATAAAGCCTTCCCAATAAATATTTTCTCAATCCATCATACCCAAATAACTCTAAACTAACTACCAACATAAGTCACTAAGATGAATTTACTAATGTAAACTTTAATATTCCAACATTTTCACAATAAAATGTTGCATTGCAATGTATTTTGCTAAGGCTAGTATTGAAACTAGCATGGTGCATACTATAACTAAGGAATATTTTTTATCTTTGCTTAAGTCAATTAGAGCACAATATCTCTCAAAATTGAATCTAACTATAAATTTCTCAAAACTAAAACTCTTGAAATACACAATCATCTCAAAAGATTCATTTGAACCCAAAATGCATTTCTCAAATCATTTGAAGTCGTTTTTATTGTATTTCAAAAATAAATAAATTGTTTGACCTCGTTGAATTGTGACATGTCACTTAAAGAATTTAAATGTAGATCGAATCAACTATACTCAAAATTGTGCTCAAGTTTCTGATACAGACTATAAATGTGAATTATGCACTCAAAAAATATTCTTGAGGTCTCATTGAATTTGAAATCTATGTTTCCTAACTCTACTCTTTTGAAAAAAAGCATTAGGAAATGAAACCATTTCAACTTTAATTACTATAATCATCTCAAATAGATCTATACTCCAAATCCTCTCTCTCTCTCTCTCTCTCTCTCTCTCTCTCTCTCTCTCTCTCTCTATATATATATATATATATATATATATAATATTCTTGAGGTCTCATTGAATTTGAAATCTGTTTCCTAACTCTACTCTTTCGAAAAAAAACATTCAAATAGATCTCTCTCTCTCTCTCTCTCTCTCTCTCTCTCTCTCTCTCTCTCTCTCTCTCTCTCTCTCTCTCTCTCTCTCTCTATATATATATATATATATATAGAGAGAGAGAGAGAGAGAGACTATATATATACTATAGATCTATTTGTGTATACACACATATATACAAATAAATCTATTTCTATATATATGTATGTGTATATACATACACAAA
The DNA here is from genome assembly GCF_030272615.1 of Cryptomeria japonica. NCBI lineage: Eukaryota > Viridiplantae > Streptophyta > Pinopsida > Cupressales > Cupressaceae > Cryptomeria > Cryptomeria japonica. Next base: position 681,832,682 of record NC_081409.1, on the reverse strand, counting down.
TAGATCAATATATACGTATGAATAGATCTAGAGTATATATACACTTTAAATATATATATTCTTGATCTATTTGTATATATGCATATGTATATTATATATACTTTAGATCTATTTATATACATATACGTGTATGTGTATGTGTATGTGTATGTGTATGTGTAGATACATGTACATATATACACATACATATATAGATCTATTTATATGTATATAGATAAATATATAGATACATATTTATATATGCATGTATATACATATTTATAGATCTATACATTATATAATATAATAATATATACAAATAGATCTATATATATCTCTATTTGAGATGACTATAGTGTTATACGCAACCCATCCTAGATAAATTTCCTTAGATATTATTCCTTAGATTGATCTCTTGACGATATAGTCAAATCAAACAACTTTTCCAGTAGTGATCAAAAAATTATTCAAGTTTGAGTTAGTTTTCAAGTCATGTCACTATTGCGTAACTATGTATAGATATTACATTGTCTGTAATATGCAGTTGTAAGCTCCGTTATGCAGCTGTAGATAGTTAGCAACTACTAACAGTTATGCAACTACAACTACCTACATTCCTATATGCATCATTAGCCCAGTTTAATCGAATCAATCAAGTTCTTTACTATTTTCTTTCATTCTATCATATGGTATCAGAGTGGCTATTTTCTCCTGTGTGCCTGTGAATAAGGTGTGAGCCGATGATTGTTCAAGCAAGGTAAGGAGACAACTGTACAAGCTGCATTTTTTGCCTGGGAGTATTACAACGTCCTGTGACCTGCATTTGATGGAGATGTGATTCAGTTTCGCGCTTTTGATAGAGCAATTGTAAGGAAAAGATTGGCAAAGGTTGTGGAGCTGTTACGCTTGCTAGATGCATTTGCTTCAGAGTTTCTAAAGCTATTTCCGTAAATCCGTTTTATGCAAATCCTGCAATCATGCCGCGCTGCAACTGAAGGTAGGCGTGAAAAGAGAGTAGTTTAATGGGCTCATGTGCGGCAACCATTTTTTATAGGCACAAGATAAGCACTGAATTGCTGCGCAGACCTGAATAAAGGTGCAAAACGCCAGCTATTTACCTCAAATAAGGCTCGATCTCTTGGTAGCGTGGAAAATAGGCATAAGGCGTGGAGTTTGGGTCAGATAAACAACAGCCTATATGGAGGATTAGAGTGTGGAAGCAATCTGATACGAGAGAAAAGAACAGTAAGGAAAGAAAAATAACTGCATTATCATTTATTTGAATATTTTTACTCTTTGCTGGGAAAATTATATTGAAATTTCAATTCTCCTCTAATATCCAATGGGTAAGGACTTTCTATAAGCGTAAATGGATTCATCTCTAAAAAATTGAAGTTTAAATCCGGAAAAACTTTGCACACACCTGTAATGTAAGTCTCGATTTTCCCACGAATCTCCAAGGGGAGCGTTACAATTAAAGGAGCACAGAGCTCCGATGTTGAAGACTTTACTGTTGGAACAAATATTGTCTTGACCTTATCCCAATTTTCTTCAATTTCAATACCACCAAATGCGCACACAAGAAAACTTATCGTGCAATCAGGGCAAACTATAATAAATGAAGGTGCATTTTTTTTATTTTGAAATTTCAACGAGATTTGCATTGAATAGATTCAAGAGCCACAATGGAAGTAAAATGGCACAGATAAAGTTTATGTGATTAGTAACAACAATAAATTCAGATATCTATATCTTATATAAGTTGTTGTAGCAAAGCAAGGAGAATTTTAGTCACCTAACGTGAACAAAGAGGAAAGCAGTCTGTCTTGTTGGTTGTACTTGATTTTCTCAATCCGATTTGCGTGTGGACCACTGGTTTAACGGTTTCATATTGATATTGGCGATGGATTAAAGAGCTTTTTACTCGTCAGACTCTTAAGATGTGAAGGATTGGAAATTTCATTACTCTTCATGACACTTTTTGATCTTGCACAGCAACAAGGAGTTTGGAATGGTTCCGATTTATAAAGATGTCACATTTTATAGAGAAAATATAGTAAATATCACCTTTTATTTAGTGGTACTAACCCTTGTAGGATTTGGAGATCATGTGATAGTGAGTTAGCACTTTTGAAGCACCTTGGTGTAAAGCGAAATGAGGTAACCAAAGATGGTATATTTTTAGTAGGCGAAATGGAGTGTTTGGGATGTTGTGTGAATGCTCCCATGATTATTCTTGCTGAGTATACAAAGGGCTCAGAAGATTTTTCATACAACTATTATGAGGATGTGACACCAAAGCATGTTAGTGAGATTATTGAGAGGGTGAGGCACGGTAAAACTCCTCTGCAGAGTCTAGGTCATGTTAAGTCAAGACTAGCTGGTATTAATACTATTTTGCTTGTTGAACCAAAGCCTTCATCTTGCCATGACTTAGATTCTTGATAATGTCACTTGGAGGCTGACAACATTGGAGGATGGAGGAATTTCTATCATCTCAATTTAGCTTCTTATTTTGGGATGATTCTATGCATGAGAAGCATTTTAGGGTTTTATTTTCTTGCTTTCCTTCATGTTTTCTGTGTTGGTGCTGACAAATATGAAGAATGCATATATTGTGAAATTTGATTTTTGGAGACAGGTAAGGGGTTTACTGTAGATCTCAGTATGGATGGTTGCCCAAGAGTTCACTACTGTGATTGAGAATTATCACCCTTGCAAGGGTTAGACACTATATGGAGTTATGTGTGGAACTCAATATTGATTGTTGTTGAGAATAATTCGGTATCTGTGATTCACAAGTTTGGGACTGAGAACTTGAGAATTCACACCTTTATGAGGGTCAACATTTTGGGTCTTGAGGCAGCTTGATGGAGTTTTGCTTGCATAAGGATTTGTTTCTTCAAAGAATTTTTTTCTCAAAAATATGTTTTTTTTTAATGTAATCAACAAGTTTTGCGATGTAAGTCTTAAGGGAGGACCCTTGGCTTGGTGAAACTTGAGGTTTGGATGGTACATTTGTAGGAACAATATAATAAGGAGGGGAATGTTGCCATGACTATCCATAGATATTACATTGTCTCTATTATATAGTTGTAACCTCCGTTATGCAATTGTAGATAGATAGCAATTATGCAACTACAACTACCTACATTCCTATATGTATCATTAGCCCAATTTAATCGAATCAATCAAGTTCTTCATTTTCTATCAAATCCATCATAAGAAAAACCTCCACTAACAAATTTTATTAGTTTATTGACAACCATTATTTCTTATTCTAATCCTATATGTAGTCACTTTTATCTCATATAAACAAACAAATTGCATTGGTTTATTTTCTTGAAACATGGATAATAGGTCTAAATTCCATTTGCATTTGCTAAATGATTTCACACAAAGGTCTAAATAAATGAATTCCACTACAAAAAGCCTTCTCTCATCATTGTTTAACTAATCCTTTTGACCCTAATCTATTCATCAAACAATCTTCCATGTTGTAAGCTTTTTTACGTAGTTTCTGTACATCACTTCAACTGAAATTGTGACAGCTAAATATTGTACTAAATAATGTTACTGGTTTAGAATCTTAGAATACTCTAAAATTGTTGATGTAAACAATTGTTGGTAATTCCACTCCCATTGTTGTGAACCATTATTGTTAAATCCACTCTTTGCATAATTTTGAGCTCCTCAAAAGTTTTGTTATATGAAGCCCACTTAAAAAGAATGTCCATGTTTCCTCACTTTTAGGATATTTATTATAATACACGAGAATCTTGATGTCAATATGAAATTTTGTATCCAAGATTAAAATAAATTTCAAATCCATTCATTGAGTCATTTTCTAAATGATTTTTTATTGCATTTATTCTCATCAATAAATGCTTTCAACCTAATTTCATCAATATCGATACACTCTCAATTTCACGTATGCTCATAAAACTTTATTCTTATCCATAAAAAAATTCAAATATTCTTCTATTTTCTAATTTCCCTCTTTAACATTCTTTGTTCAAGTTTAAACCATGTTATTTTCTTGTTTGAATCTTTTAAGGGGCAACAAGAATCATAACTAATTGCTTCATTGTTGTACATGTTCTTGTGCATTTCTAAGTGTCTCTTCAATCATTTATTCTTGGACACTAGTATTGAAACTTTATTTATTATTTTTGGGGGATTTTATTAGGCTTAAGGATTATATATTCAAAGTATTATTTTGGATTCAAACTTAATCATACTTTATTCAAATTTTTGTACTAGTAAACTTATTTGAAATTTTATCCTTGTCGAACACATACTTTGTGACTTTGATCCTTTCTCCTAAATCCAATAATTGACTAATATTTGACTTTGTGTATTACAAATTCATTTAGCAAATCTACAACCATAGATAATGATATTGATTTAGGAAAAAAGAAATCAATCTCTTTTTTGTTCTCCTAAAGCTTCTAATATTATGATATCTCAAGCAATATTGAACATCTAAAGTAGGGACCATTCCCATCACATGCCTAATTGAAAATGAGTTCAAGAGGCACAAAACCAATCTTTGGTTTATTTGTTTGAGGTACAAGTAAATTTAAGAGATGTTCCAACAATATTATGCATATTTAATGTTTGATACCATCATCTTGGCACAACTTTATGTCCTCCACAAAATCATTCTTATAGATTTCGATACTTCTTAAATAATTTTGAACATTATAAATGTTGAACTACTTCCTTTAGAAACATTTTAAATCTTAATGTTTGATACCATCATCTTGGCACAACTTTATGTCCTCCACAAAATCATTCTTATAGATTTCGATACTTCTTAAATAATTTTGAACATTATAAATGTTGAACTACTTCCTTTAGAAACATTTTAAATCTAACCCTATTATAAGTGTAAAATTGTTTCTTAATGATTTTATAATATTGTATTTCATATTAAATTTAAAATATTGCAAATAAAATAATATCTTTTGTTGTCTTCTCCAAAGTCATCTTTATTTAATGTCTTCACCTACATTCCTAAATCTTCATGCTATATATTTTACATTGTACCTTGAGATCTATTACCATATTTTGCATATCAAGAAATGCACAATTCATAGCCATTAGACCAATAGGCATTTTGGTTACGAACACATACAAATTATAACAATGCTTGGTATTATACACAAAAATAAATTGAGTCTCATGTAGAAGTCATTATTATATCTGTATGATATTCAATACAATTCTAATTCTCATACTTAATACATTAATATAGAATTAAGAGTTTAAAAGGGAATATTATTTAGACAAGGAAATAACTAAGGGATAGGAACAAGGATATGGGGTAAAGGCGAGGAATGAGGACTTAACCCCTATAAAATATAAATAACATTATTTTATTTTTATTTAGTTACTTGATCTATTAATAGGGAACTATCCATTTTTGTTTGTTAAAAAAGAAATGTTTTCAACATTTTGCCACTTCAATGGTGCATTCTATTTTGCCACTTGATTTATCAATGGCATGCTATCCATTTAGTTAGTTGTGAATTATTCTAGCTTTCCTATTTTAACATGGCACTAATATTTTTCTCCAATTACCTTCCTTTTATTTGGATTTCTTGCATCAAGAACATTTTTAACCTTTCAACGATTAATTATGGATTTCCAGTCAATTTTTTAGTATTTGAATCTACTATCTCAATTTCACTTGAATTTCCATGTGTATACCCACCAAAGCTAAAGCATGCTCCATTGCATACTCTTTGAAATAGTTTAATGTTTCCAAAATACTTTCTTTTCCATATTAGTGATCCCTTCCTTGTGGTGTATGGGTGGCAAAAGGTACATTACTCTTTTTTATTCCATCAACTAAAGAGGCTTTTGATTTGAATTTCCCAATGAATCAACTGTACTACATTATGTTTATTTTTTCTTTCTTTCCCTTACTTTATCTTGATCAATTAAATTGAAATGAGTTTAAAATGTGATTGCTCGCCTCCCCAAAAAAATGGGCAAACCAAAATTAAAATGTTTCTAACATCCATTTCCCTATCTCTTAATTTCCCCAAAATTGTTAACTTATAATCAAATGTTGGAGGCCTCTTTAGCATTCCCATAAATTCAGTTACATAGTTATCAAGTTCAAAAAAAGATTTGTTTGGGAGGCCAACAAATAATAGAGATCTAGAATTTGTTTAAAAATTAAAATAAATCAATAAAAAATTTAAAGTAAAATATCTTAAACCAAAACAGAAATATTCATCTAGTCCAAAATGTTGGTTCTAACCATACTTGAACGAAGTTCGGCCCGAATCTAATAACCAATAACTTTCAAAATAAGAAACTTAGTTAAGTAGTTATGCCTTCTTTCTACTCATTAGAACTCAAAATTTGGTAGATTTTGAAGACCTAGAATTTAACTCTTTTTATCCTCCTTTCGCAATAGTAGTTTTGCCTTCTTCCAAGAAAAAACCTCTTTGAAAACCATATGAAAATACACATCATTGTTCTTACTTTACAACTTAAATTTCATCATAAATTAGTTTTCAAGTGAGAAATACTTTAGTGTTTTTTCCCAGTCTATTTGTTGTCTATTGTTATCCAAAGATTCATTATTTGAACATAATTCATCACTGACCTATAAAAGAAATTCAAAAACTACCCAAAAAGAAAAGAGAGTTCAAAACTATCAAAAGAGAGTTCAAAACTATCAAGATGTGTTTGATATTGTTGTTTTCTTAATAAGTTCTTAACAATCCAATTATCACCTCATTTATGCACAAAAGTAGCAAATACTCAATATAATTTAAAATAAAAAAATTAATGTTAACCATGCAAACATTTAATCATTGTAAGAAAGGTGATATTACATTCTATTTCTATTGTTTCATTTTAAACCTTCTTTATCTTAATAGTTACTTTCTACATGTCAAACCTAATTGACACTCACATACCATTACTTCTAAATTTCAAAACTTCCATTAGCATAAGCCTCGAATCATTCCTTTAAATAAGGATATTCTTCTCCACCTTTTAGATAAAGAAAAATAGATTATATATAATCTACTAATCACTCCCTCTTATATATATATATATATATATATATATATATACATAGATATGTACATATGTACATATCTATGTACATATGTACATATGTACATAGATATGTACATATGTACATATGTATGTACATATGTACATATCTATGTACATATGTACATATCTATGTACATATGTATGTACATATGTACATATGTATGTACATATGTACATATGTATGTACATATGTACATATGTATGTACATATGTATATATGTATATATATATATATATAAGTGGGTTCAATAGAGACTAATTTGAGTTGAAGGCTATGAAAGTCACAATACACTAAAAAAAAGAGTGGTCAAAATTTGGAGAATTGCTACATCTAAGTAGTAAGTACAACCAATCAAGTGAGAATAACTCTTCATGAAATGAGTTTTGAAAGGAAAAAATGTCACATTCAAATCTTGGGAAGTACTATAATTATAAAAGTCTCTATAGTTCTTCCCAGATGGAGCACATGACATATAGTTACCAAGAAATGGCTTGTTCTTAGAATCTAAAGAGACTAGGTGCTTTTCGAAAAAAAAAACCAAGGCCTATGAAGTTGTGACTTTGACATGGAAGTATTATTGTCCATGCTCTCCCGAGATTTTATTGGAATTGTTTGAGTATAATAAAATATTTGTTATCTAGCTATAAAAGATTATGTAACCTAGATTAGCATTTGCAAAAAAGTTCCAACTACTAAAAAACCAAGGCCTATCAAGTTGTGACTTTGGCATGGAAGCATTAATGTCCATGCTCTCCCAAGATTTTATTGCAATTCTTTGAGTATAATAAAATATTTGTTATCTATCTATTTAAAAGATTATGTAACCTAGATTAGCATTTGCAAAAGAGTTCCAACTACTAGAAATATATTTATCTATAGCCAAATTCTCAACAACAAATTTTCTGCAATATATATATAATTGAAATACCTCTGTTTTTCATAATTCAATTAAGGCAAGTGGTAAATGTGGTAGCACATTCTCTGCACTATGCTACTTCTATATAAATCAATGCTAAGTTGAAGTCTACTAAGAAAGTGAAAAGGATTGGTAGCTAGAGACTCCTCCCCCTCCAAATTTCTTCAAACTTAATACTAATGGATCATCAAGAGGTAATCTAGGTGTTGCATCGATTGGCAGGATTGGTCGTTATTGCTATCGATAGGCACAATTATTTTTCACCTCTTCTATGGATTGTCATAATAATAATCAAATGGAGGTCCTAATTATTTATATAGCACTAAAAGTAGTTTAGAAAGTTCTTCCTAGATGTAGCACATGACATGTAGTTAATGAGAAATGTCTTATTGTTAGCATCTTTGTCCATGCTTCCCAAGTTTTTATTAAAATTCTCCAAAATATAACAAAATATTTTTTTTCTAGCTACAAAGGCTTATATAACCTAGATTGGCATTTGCCAAAAATCCCAACTACTAGAAATATGATTATGAATAACCAAGTCCTCAACAACCAATACAATATATATAATTGAAACACCTCTTTTTTTCAAAATTCAATTAAGGGAAGGAGTGCTAATGTGATAACATATTCTTTGGTGTTTACCCAAGATATTACATCTCCCATTCAGATTAACTAGGTTGAAGTCTACTAAGAAAGTGAATAGGATTGATGATAGTTAGACTCTTGCTCCTTTTGATTTCTTCAAAATTAATACTAATGGATCCTCAAGAGGTTATCCAGGTGTTGCGAGGATTGAGGGGATTGATCATGACAGCTATGGTTACATAAAATTATTTTTCACCTCTTCTATGTGTTTTCATACTAATAATCAAATAGAAGCCTTGGCTATTTATACAACATTCAAATGAGCTTTTGAATGGGGTGGAAGAACATTATTTGTGAGACAAATTCTATGATTCTAATTCCTTTGCTAGATAGGGAAATTCTTAAGGAGATTCTTAGTCTTAGTCCTAACCTTGATTATGTTTCTTTTGTCCATATTTGAAAGGGATAGAATAAGGTGGCTGATTGCTTTGCTAAATGAGCTTTTTAGATGGATAGTGGTTGGGGTGTCACTGAGTGGTGATCTTTGCCTTTAGATAAAATTGAACGATCTTTGTTAGCTATTTCATCATAACCAAGCTTTGTTCTTTCTTTTTCCATTTAATTTGGATTAATTCTTGGATTGGTATGGTTTGCGGGTTTTGTGGTATTCTAGGAATCCTCCTTGAATTTTTCTGCTTTAGACTTTGTTGATAACTATGACTATTTGAAAGTCCCATCATTGTAATTGAATGTAATTTTTTTTCATTAACATAATTTTATCCTCTTTACTCAAAAGAAAAAAAATCTAAAATATAATTTTCAGAACAAATGAAATGGCTATGTATTAAATTTGAGCTAAAAGCTTCTTCCACGTTTTCCATTCTTACCCTAGTCTTTTTAGGCTATTTTGTAGTGACACGATGAAGATTTCATTGATTTGGCCGCGGGATAACCCTACAGCGGCAATACTCGTCATACCGAAGCGTACACTATTTATCATACCAGAGAGTACATGTCCTCCACTTGTTTTAGTGATGACGATGAAGGTTCCAGTAGCTTGTTATCTTCACTCACCACCTCGAACGTAGTGTTCAAGGGCAGCGTTTGTTATTTCGTTGTGTAATATTCTATCCCCAAATCCGAGATAGCTACAGAAAAATTATTTGCATTTCGACTCCGTCTACCGTTGAAAAAAAAATTGAGTAACAATATATCGTTGTAGAAAAAGCTCAGATGCAATACCACGCCAATGGGACACTCACTAATCACGTGATAAAAAGCTATGTTACCGGAAAAGAACTTTTAAACTCCCAGGCAACTGAAAGTAAAACAGTTCCAATTATATTTGCCTGGATATGTTAGAATAAACAGTTGTATAGTACTTTGGGCAAAGTTTGGCTGAGTTTTCCTCCAGATTTATATGAAATGATGCCGATGAGAATGCTCGGTTTAACAATCAATTTGTTTGACATAAATATTTCAAATCGCATTTTATAATTTGATTATTATTTTGATGATAGATCATGAAGCATGAGCTCAAAAACTGCAAAACTGCAACAGAAACTTTTTTGAAAGAAGCATATAAAAAAGATAATTACTCATCTTTGTTTTCAATTTCTATTTTGATAATAAATCATGAAATATGATCTAAAATGTTGTGTTAAAACAGCAGATCCAGTTTCTAGAGAAGCTACTTGAAAGAAGCATATAGAAGGGTTAATTATCCTTTGCCTGATGAAAATTTCATAAACAGATAGCTCTTTTACCTGAAGGAAAGATCTTTATCGTCCCCTTCGTGAGCGAATTGAGCTGAGTTTCGATCTTCTTAATAAATGCCATGGCTTCCTTGAAAGGCTTCGTAAGCTCTTCCTCGTACTTACTCAACACGTCGCAGTAAGCCTCCTGAGAAGAAAAAATATTTTTGACCAAAAAGCAAAAAGCAAAAATCAGAATAGTTTCCAGTTAAGCCCGGCAAACGAGTCATACATCAAAACCCACCTGCGATACAGTACCCGAATAAAAATTCTACATGTAGGAAAAGAGGAATACGATCAATGTGCTGGAAATTGAGACACAGCAGCAGCAATAACAAGATGCGATAAATAATCACCATGAATCCATCGAGCTCTGGATCCATTCCGATGCTCATATTCGTTTCTCGATCTTCTTGCTCTTTACAAACTTCATCTAGGCGAACCACAATTTCTGGAGGAGCTCCGACCTGAATCCAACCAAGCGTGCAAATAAAAATCATAACTTTAGGGTTTGAACTTTGTTTCCATCAATGTTACCCGCATTCCAGGGTTTCACACTACAAAGATTTCCATTAAGATACTGCAGATGCGCAAATAAAGATCTGAAGCGGGATTATTTACCTTTTGGCAATTGGCATAAGCTTCCAGCAAGCAAGGATACTGCGGATGCCCTAAAATTTTCGCCTTTACAGCCTCCATTTCCTCTTCATCCTTCGCAGACCTACTCAAATGAGGGCTACCCGACGAGGCCAAAGAAGTGAGCGCCGAGCTGCTTACCATTTGAATGGACGCCGGCTCCGTGAAGCATTTTTCTCTGTAGAATTCGAACGGTGCTGAAATTTCAGAGAAATCTCTTTCCGTCTTTACCAAAGGCAGAGAACAAACGGCACCAACGGCCGTACTGTCACTGTTCAATAAAGAAGAAACAGACTGCTGTTGCGGCCGTTCTGCCTCAAATATTCCCCCTCTGTTATAAAATGAGGAAAAACAGCTTTGAAGAGGCGCACTCTGGCCTTCACCCTGGGTTATAAGCGCCATCATTGAGCTTACGCTTGCGTCGCCATACTCCCCCAAGTAAAGCGCCGAGGCCTGAGCAGAAGAAGCTCCGTTATTCATCGGCTCCATTTCACAATTTTTCTTCTTCAGCCACAAGCAGTTAGATCTACTGTACCGTCATTATCATTAAACTGCCATTAATCGACCTCCGAAAGGAATCCGAGCCTCCTTCCTCTACGATGTGAAAAGGCTGTCCGCGGCCGCTTCCATTATAGTAAAAACTTTCGCTTTCTTAATTCTGCAGACAGATACCGTTTGTCTTTCCTGTATACTGTTGATGCGACCTCTGCCATGGTTCGCCCGTCTGCTGCTACGCAGAACAATAATATTATGATTATGATGACCCCACTATCCTCCACTTCCACCAAGACAGTATCTTTAACTCAATCCACTACAGAAAGAGCCATTTTAAATTTTTTTTAAACCCTAAATCGCCCCGTCCATACGATTTCCTTTGTCTCCAGGGCTTCTGTTGCGGCTTCCCAGACCAAATATCCAAAAAAATATTGCCTTTCCTCCATCTCACCCCCCCCAGTCCACTACGCTTGATTTGCCAGTGCCGTCTTTAGCCGAATATTTTGCCCGGCTAAACCGATCGCCATCCCCAACACACCACTCCACCACCGCCAATAATGAAAATAAAAGAGAAACATATATTCCACGCCGTACAGATTGACGTGGTATAAAATCTGACCGACATTAATTCTTCTCCGACTGACTGACTGACCGCCCGCCTGCTTCGGGCGAACATTTGACGGTCGACCCTGAGATGCCTCTAGGAAAAAATTAAATTCATCAAGTGGAGAGTTGAAATGCCAATTGTATTTTAAAAATTTTACTCATTTCAGTGTTTAGTGTGTTATGTATTAAATTCATTTTAATTTTAATTGTTTTTTTGTATTAAGTATCATAGAATCACAACTCAAGAGTCACAACTTAGAATTCTACACAAAGGTGTCCCTCATGAGAGTTGAACGTAGGTCTCCACATTGAGAACTCAATGCTTTAACCAACTAAGCTCTTGTATTAATAAAATGAAATTACATTCAAATTGTAACTATTTTTAAATGTTTGTTTTCAGTTATATGTTTTTTAAAATCTTTGTTTATTTTTTATTTTTTATATTTTATTTTATTCCATCATTTTAGTGTTTATTGTGTTGTGTTTTAAATTCATTTTAATTTTAACTTTTTTGTTTTTCAAAAAGGTTAAAATTGTATTCATAAAAGAAATTACATTAAATAGCAATTATTGCTCGTTAATGGGTGTGGTTGGGTTCAATCCAACTCCCTTGCAACAGAAGGTAGTTTAGGAAAAGTCTTCGAAGGGTTGGATGAAAGAAAATTTTGATGGTTAATCTAGCACCGTCAAGTGCAGAATTTATTGTTAGGGATTGGAATGGGGAGGTGATGCTTTTGGGGGCAAAGAACCTTGATTCCGGGACAAATAATGTTGTATCTGTGGCTTTGATGGCAGTTAAATTTTGTAGACAAGCGGAGGTGAGTAAGCTTCACATGGAAGGGGATTCATTGGTGATCATACAAGCAGTCACGAAAGGGTCGAGTGAGGCATGGCACTTGCAAAATGCAATACTCAATATTGTGGAAGAGTTGAATAAGTTTAATGACTTTAATGACTTTAAAATTAGCCATGTTAAGCAAATGGGCAACAAGGAAGCTGATGTTTTATCAAAGTGGGCTTTAAATTTCAATGAAATTGGAGAAACAAGATTTGAAGACATGCGACATTTAATTTTTGATGATTAATTTCTTGGTAAGGGGGTGATGTCCGCTCATTATGGTCTTGAGGCTCCCAAGTAATGGATGAGTATTTATAAGGTTGATGGTTGGTAAGGTTGGCGACGCTGCATTAATGAAACTCAGAACCATTATGAGGGAATGGGAGACGACATTGATGGATTTATTCTCATTCTCTTCTTTTTTAATCAAAGTAAAAATAGAGCGGACATCTACTATGATGGGTTTTATTGTTTTCTTTAAGTGTCGAGGTGTAGTTACAGAGCAGGAGCAGAGATCAAAGCGAACTTTACTCTCAAGACACATAAATAATTGTGTTTGTTTCACGAGGAGTTAAACCTTCGAAAGGTGAAGAGGTTTTTTAGGTTTTGGGATGAGTATTTGGTGTCATGTATCTACCTAATTGTTGGTAGAGGTTTCAAAGGAATTAAACATCGCTACGAGACCAGAATGGGCATGTACTCGCTTATGATGGCTTGGGGTTTGGAGAGTGGTGAAGACACAAAAATGGTTAGAAGTGTGATGGAGGCTTTAGTCCCCAACGACTACCTGGGGGAATTGGATTCATTGCTTGAATGGGCAATCCCAGGTGTGGGCTTTGATGTTGGTGAAGGTGTTAATCATGAAGGCGATGGGATAAAGAAGGCCATAATACCGTTTTTGAGATGGTCTCTAAGACAATGCAAGTATCACTATAGGTTGGAGGCTCGGTGGGGGTGGGAGGCCCTGAAGCTGCTAATCTAGATTAAGGAGTTGGAGGCGGTTACCAAGCACGTGAAGGTAGAGGAGGCGAAAGTAAGAAGGCATACACTTTGTCCACGAAGGGCAAAGATTAGTTTTGGCTCGGGTGGTAAGGCGAGTTCATCTCGTAGAGGTTAAATCTGTTGGCAACTTTCTTTTGATTTCCTATTTTGTAAGATGTAACATGTGTAATTTGATAATGGACATTGCAACTGTTGATCAAAGTGGTGAAATTTGCTTTATTTTGATGTCAATGTATATGGACTGTGTTAGGTTTTTTGGTTGAACAGTTATATCTGTAGATGAACTTTTTTGGAGGTTAGGGTGGATGGGTAGTCTGATATGTAGGCAATTTTGATGAGATGGGGGGAGGTTTTTGGATGTTTTGAATATTGTACCTCTTTTCTTCAAAGCAATAAAATAAAGATTATTACCAAGCAAAAAAAAACTATTGATAGCAACTATTTTTATATGTTTGTTGTTAATAGTGTGTTTTTTAAAATGAATGTTTATTTTTAAATTTTTATATTAGATTTTATTCTATTTGTAAGGATGTCTTTATATTGTAAAAGCATCTTGGTAATTTTAAATTATATTATTTTTTAAATAATTTATCTATGAATATCTTAAGTTTAATATTGTATAACATATCAATTTTATTTTTTAATGTATTTGTATTAATTTTTTTTTTAATATGTTTGTTTATATTAAATTATTTTTTAAATTGGATTTTATTCTATTTGTATTGTAGAAGCATCTTGATAATTTTAAATTGTATGGATTTTTTAAATAGTTTATTTATGAGTATTTTAATTTTTACTTTATATAATATATCAATTTTATTTTATTTTTTATGTTTATTTTAATTGTGTTTTATATATTTAATTATTTAATTATTTTCATATTAGATTTTATTCTATTTTTAAAGATGAATTTTTAATGTACAAGCATCTCTAATAATTTTAAATTGTATTGATTCTTTAAATAATTTATTTATAGATATTTTAAGTTTTATTTTATATAACATGTCAATTTAATATTTTTAAATGTGTTTGCATTAGTTTTGTGCTTTTTTATGCTTGTTTATATTTAATTTTTTATATCAATTCTTTTTCTATTTGTAAAGATGTATCTTTATTGTAGAAGCATCTATGTAGTCATATGCACAACAGTCAAAAAGTGGTCATGAGATCTGTTATGTATGTGCAAGGGTCCGAAGTGTTCATTTCAAAATGTCATTGATGCCTACTTCAAGATGCCCCAATAATCTTGTACTACAACCACCTCAAAAATGGTCAATATGCACAAATGCCCCAATAGTCAAAATCCTAATTATTCAAGATAAAGTGAGAGGTTATTGGTATATGTGAAATTTATTAATGGGCTTTTAACTATCAATTTTTTAGTTTCTTGAAAATTAGTAATAGGGGGCTGGGTGAGCAAGAGTTCCAATAGTAAGGTAATTGGTGCTCTTCCCCTATTTATGGGTATTTTAATTTTAACTTTAATTAAGATGTCAATTTTACATTTTTAATGTTCTTATTTTTAATTATGTCTTACTATAATATAATTTTTGTTTTATATTGGATCTTTTTGTGTTTGTAAAGATGTATTGTTTTTTAAATAATTCATTTATGAATATTTTAGTCTATTAACTTATAATCTATAAACAATTTATATTTTTCTATTTTTATTTCTTCCACAAATAAAAAATAACGATCACTAATTTGTAAAGATTTTTTTGACGAAAATAATCCTAACTTTGATTTTCATCCACCTACTCTAAATTCTATTTTACATTCTTAAACTAATAAATTTATTCTACATATCTAATTATTTTATGTTATACATTTAGATTATTCTGCATTCAATTCTATTCTTTCATTTTACTTTTCCATTCTTAGTATTCTATTTTCTTAATTGTAATATAATCTAAGTTTTTGAGTTCATTCTTAATTTTAGTAAATATTTTGTTTTTGGTTGAAGGCAAAAGAACATGTGATGACATTGCTCATCATTTAAGAAAATTAATTTATTCTTGTAGAAAAATAGTGTTTAAAATTTAATAAATGACTATTGTCTATTGTCTATTAAAGAGATGGTATGCTTTTAATTTAATGCATGTTACTTTGAGAAAATATAATAAAAGAATAAAATAAAAAATGAGAAAAAATAATATGAAAAAAATAAGAAAAAAGAAACTTACTATTCATTCCTCTTTCTCAAAATAATTTTTTTTCCCTCCTTTGAAACCTTCTTTTTTTGATATATTGATAAACAAAAAAAATTAGAATAAAATATTGAAGTGTTGGAAAAATTCTTAGATAAAGATTGTATGTGTGCTTGGATTTCAAAGGGAATTTCTCCTTCCATTATTGTTCTTCATTTAAAAGAGATACCCTCTCTTTGAAACCCTCTTCTTTTGGTATTTTGGTAAAAAAATGAAACTAGAATAAAAATACTGAAGTGTTGGAAAAAATCTTAGATAAAGATTGTATGTGTGCTTGAATTTCAAAGGGAATTTCTCCTTCAATTGTTGTTCTTAATTTAAAAGAAGTATTTTTCTTGTTTGCAATTAAATTTTAAAATCTTAAACGGGGTTCTACCCACTATCATGCCCACATTCATATGGGCATGAGATAGGGGACATTTAAGATGAATTTTTCTATTTAGATTGTATTTTTTTTTTTTAAGTTTTTGTTGAGCTATTACCATGAAAAATATATTGGGTTCTCTCTTTTTAATTTTTACAAGATATAAATGATGTTAAATGAATATGGGAAGAAAGTATATTTTTAGATTTCATATCTTTTTCTAAATTAAAAATATAACTTTTAAAGTTATATTTATTTATTATTGAATAAATTGAGTTTTTTAGTAATGTTGGAAAGAAATGGGAAAATTACAATTAAGACCTAATTTTGGTGTATTATTTGTGAAAATTGTATACTGTGTATTGATGAATTGAATTTGCATTTTCGAAAATCATGTGGTGAAAATTATGTGCAAGTTTCATCCTAAACCTAAATTGTGGGATCAATGTGTTAAATGCTTTTAGGACTAAGGCCTAAGATAGGAAAGGAGTGGCTCTCCCATTTTTTGCAATATAAAGAAATCATCATGGCATAGAGGTGGTAGAGTTTAAATCACGTGAAAATATAATAGATATATGACTAATGGAATAATTAATCAAGAGTTTTTTGTGCTAGAATTAATGTTATCAAAAGCTCAACTTAGTTATAAAGGACATAATGTAACTTGGGAATTTGGTGAGTGTTAATGTGGTATGATTTTGGAGTTGTTGAGTATCAAAGTATTCTTAAGGAGGAAGCTACTTCCATTTTTCTTAAATGGTTATTGGACCACTATGAAGATATTCCTTATCATATACCCAATACCCAATAATCAAGTGAATGTTATAGTTTCTCTTATGTATGAGTTTTTTTTTTGGTGTGTGTGTGTGTTTGTGTTTCCATACTCCTTATTTGACGTGAGTGTGTTTGAAGAACAATATATTCATCTATCAATATAATGGAGTGAGCCTGAGTATACCACATAGCTTGGTAGAATTGTACCATAGTCAGGGATGTAAAGATCTATAAGACCTTTGTTCCATGTTAGGAACTTGATTGTCTTGCGGTGATCGTAAGAATTGGTTTTAGTTCATTTATAGTTACATTTCTTTTATTAGTTAAAAGATTGGAGGCTGGTAATATTTTAATTTATTGGGACTTGTCATGTGGATTGGGTCATCACCTACTACCTCGTGAATATGTCACCAAGGATATTTGTAGGCAACTTTAAAAATGAGAAAGTTGTGCCTTATCTCATGGGAAAATGAAGCTTGTTAGTTTTTTAATTTATTTATTTTTGTATTTTAAAATTATTGTCCAAGTGCTACTTACAAAATTAGGTCCCAAAATGTGATTCACAAGTCTCTATTGTTTGTTTCCAGTTGCAGTCAAATCTGAAACCTGAATTGTAGGAGTTCTTGTGCATCTTGCAACTAAATTTTAAAACTTGCGGAGACCTCTACCTAGATTTCAACCCACCCTTTCACTTAGAAAGCATGTTTTTGCAATTAGCGTCCAAAGTCTAACTATCTACAAATTTGGAGTTCAGAGATCAATTAAATAGTTATAGATGTGTAATATTCCATCAACCATCAATGTATGAGGTCATTTTGTGTCAATATCTAGGAAGGATTATTAGTTATAGTTTTTGCAAAGTGTAAATAGAGTTGGGCCCTTGTTGGGTACAAATTGAAGTTGCATCTTGATGCCCAAATTTGAATCCAATGGGATTGTAACTTAAATTTACTAGTTGAACCCCAAGTTTAAGTTTCTTGACGCAATTGTAACGTGCACTTTGGATCAAAAGTCTACTTTGTAGGAAGTTTTCCTAAGGAACCTAACATTAACAATTTTAACCTTTTCTTCTTATTGAATCTTAATTTAACTCTAAGGATGTTTTAGTAGAGATATTATGAAGATACACCATATGGTTCTGGTTGTCTTACCTCTCTTCCATTCATTTTTTTTATCAACCTTGTTGTCCTATCTTTTAAGGTTGTCTATAATAATAACTAAATCTTGCTTCAGAATCTAACACTTTACTTTTAGCAAGAAATGATCAAAACAATACATCATGAATGATATATACTATTGTTTGAGGGAAAATTGTGCTCAAATATGAGAGATTGAAGTACCTACGATGACAATTAGGCAAATACAATTAGCTCAAACACCTGAAGATTAGTATGTTGAAAAGAAAGCAAATGAAGTATAAAAACATAAACAAAAGAATGCAAAATCCATTTCAGATCTTTGATTTAATTATCCCATGGTAAGATGTGTTCTCATTGACGCAAAAATTGTTCGATATTGCTCCTTGATGTGATTATGATGATTGGATTCAAGATATGAGGATTGGATGGTATGAGGTGGGGATGAAATTGGACATTATGACAATATGGATGTGCTAATGGTGGGTGAAATTATGTATTATGATGATGTGATGGTATGAAAGTGGATAATTTGAATGAAAATGAGGGGGGATTAAATAGGAGAAGGGGGGAGAGGAAATGATTGGGAAAATGCAACACTTGTTCTCAAGGAGGACAAGTGGCAATACTAGGAATGACAAGTGGAACAAGATTCCACACGTGTCCTCAAAGTGTCCTAAGAGGGAAAGACAAGTGTCCAAAAGAGGGACACATGTCTTAGGGAAGGATGACATGCGTCCTTGAGGACACGTGTCTCTTTTGGGAGGAAGTCACCCAAAATAGGCTTTAATTTCCTAAAATTAAGGAAAATAGGTTATATGTGTGTGCACACACATGTGAGGGGAGATTAGGATAAGGTTAATTTAGAGAGATAGGTTTGGTTAGAACCCAAGGTTTAGATTGGAGATTAGGTTAGAAGGGGGTTAGGTAGTTATAAGTTAGGAAACATGTGATCAAAAGGGAATATTTGAATTTTATTAATTCAAATAAAAGGGATGAAAGGGGGAATTAATTCATTTGATTAATTAATTCATGGATTGGAAATGGGGGAATTAATTGATTCAAGGCATTGGAAAGGGGGAATTAATTAATTCAAGGGATTGGAGGGGAGAATTGATTAATTAGATTAATTAATTTAGATATTTAATTGATTAAATGGCTAAAGGAAATAAATTTGACTAAATTGATTAGACAAATTTAAGTGTCTACAACTATAAATTATTTAATTTAGCATTTTTTTAAATTAATTTATGATAGATAATGTTAGTTATTTCAACTTTGAACTCTACAAATTGATATTAAAATATGTTACTTTACTCCTTTTTAATATTAAAAAAAATATGAATTATATGATTGAAAATTTGATGTTATAAATTTTTTGGAATATAATGAAATATTCAATAACAAATACAACATAAAATAAATATAAGGGCATTTGTTATGAAGGGATAACATGGATGGATTTATCAATTACAGAATTATGTTAGTCTTTCATGTCAAATTAAAACATGAAGTCATTCCCAATTCACAACATTAGAACTTTCTAGCATTTGAAAAGAGAGTGAAATAAATACTTTTTTTTAACCTAATAAAAAAGAAGATAGTCTCAAAGAACCAACAAATACGAATCACCTCATTTTTCAATTTAGACAATTTTATTTCTTCAAACCAACAATAACATTTAAGAAATCACCTTCCACCATAATATTCTTGCACACCTCCTACCTAACCAATAGAAAATCAACAATAGAAACTTCTAATCTAATATTGTCGTTGATCTTCTATCATAACAATCTAGGAAACTTCATTTAATAAAGACACCAAGTAAATTTTGTTTGATAAAAATCACCCTAATTGAACTTGAATTATTATAGAAACTCTATCAAAATTTAATTTCTAAAAATTGCTCCAAGATGTTTTCCAATTATTAATCAATCCTATTCACTATTATTATTAAACTTTAAAAAAAAATTACATGATAAAAATTAAAACATAACTAATTTAAAAATATAATATCATAAATTATACAAAATTATAATAGATCATAAACTTATGAAAATATATCCAAATTTTATCTTTCTTTTAAATTTGAACATAATAGTCTATGATAGTTTCTCTTAATTTTATATTTTATTATTTTAATTACAAATAAGTAATTATAAATATATTAATGAAGCAAATTTTTTAAATCATAAATCTCAAATAGTAAACATATATTGTGGCTAAAATCTTTTCAAATATTTTGAAAAAAAAAATTCTAATTGTAAATAAGTACATATTAGTACCTCACGATAAAATACTTTTCCTTTTATTACTATTTATATTTTATTTTAGGGACTTCAAATATTTGTGTATATTTTTAAAATGATTTTAAAAAATATTAAAATTTCATTATTTAATATCTAATAATTATATAATTTAAATTTAAATTAGTATAGATATATTAAATATATCATTTTTATGAATTATTTTAGTTCTATATTATTTTGATGATGGATCATGAAGATTCACAAAAAACATTGATCGAGAGTATAAATTGTAGATAAATGACATGTAAATAGCTATATCGATTTTAAGATAAAAAATTGTTAACACATTTATTACAATCATTTTTTTCTCCCCCTTCATATTAATAATGGAAATTTATAATTTACGGTAAAAACATTATAATTTAATTAATTGAATATAATTAATTTCAATATGATTATAATTTAATTAATTGTATATGGTATGTGATAAAGAAGTCATCCACCAAGGTTTAGATCTTTGAAGGTACATTTGGACCAGGTTTGACCCTTGGATGAATTTGATTGGATCTTCCTACAAGTTTACCAAAAGCACCTTGTGGTTTAGATGTATGCTACCTCATATTGTTGTAATCCACTATTCCACGAAAAAATAAAATAAATTGAATATCTTCCAAATACAATAAAAATATGATTAATACTATCCTTATTCATAGTTTCCTTAGATGAATTTGACTATCGAGATCCTCCTACACTACTTGTGATTTAGATGTATATGCTAACTAGAATTGTTGTTTAATTCACTATTCCATAAAAAAACATCAAATATCTTCCAAATACCAAAAATAAAAATATGATTGATATAATCCTTATTCATACAACTTTCATACTCCTATACCAATAGATTTCTCAATGACCTAGGGGAAGTGTACTAGTAGTCATTATAACTAACTTGGCGCACCCACATATTCTAAGCAATACATTGAGTTTTGACAATTTTCTTTGTTGTCTCCACATGCGACTTAATTGCTTATAGCTATTGTTCTAGCTTCTGGGTAGTAACGATGCATGTTGTGGGATCTATTATGCATTCAAGGGTCAAAAAGTACACATTTCAAAGTCTCACCTAGTACCTGCTTAAAGATGCCCCAATAACCGTGCACTTAAAATTACCAATACTTATGCACAAATGCTCTAGTAGTCATGCACTCTGGGTACCAATAATGATGCACATATGGGCCAATTATGGTCCAAAAGTGCCAAAAAGTGGGTAGTTATTGGTACATGTGAAATTTATTAATGGGTTTTTAGTTGTTTTTTAAAATTCTTTAAAGTTAGTAATCAAGAGGTTGGGTGCGCAACCAATGAACAGTTATTAGAACATGGGTGACATCTCATGCTCTTTCCCTAATAATTATTTTGAATTTTGTAAATTTGAAATTTGGGTTCTTTTTACGATTCCTTTGTGATGGTAGTTTTAATTTGACTGGGTTCTAGCTTCCTTATAATTGTTTTTTACTTCAATATAAAAGAACTATAATTATTATTTTGAATCGTAGTAAATAAAAACATACACCCAAATCACCTATCAAAAAAAAAAAAACATATACTCAAATTCTAACAAGATGTGAATCCTTTTCGAAGGACTAGTCTCGCCTCAACTCACCTTATTCACTGAACTAGATCACGAAAATACCCTCAATATCTAATTAAAAAAACATACATCCAAATTAATCAATATTATCTGCACATCTTAATCTCACACTCTTCATCCCAATACATTTGTAAACGACCTAATAATTATTCTAAACTGTAGTAAACAATAAACATACACTCCGAGAAATTTGGACTAAATCTGCACCTTTCACATCCACAAATTTGCCCAACTTTAAGGAGTCCTTCCGGGACTCCCCTCTGTTAATCACGTGCCCAGCGCACTACAGCGCAGGTCAGTGGAAGTACGCGCTCCCGGGCAGTGCGGGCCCTTCCTGCAACAAAATAAAAAGCTACAGAAGAAGCCGTCACACCAACAATCTAACCGTCAAATTCAAACACCCAAACCCAATTCCAGGGCCCCCCACTTATTACGGCGCGTCAATAATTTACCTCTTTAGTTCTACTTCTGGCAAATGGGTTATGGAGTTACAGGTTTGGCAATAAAAGCGTAGGGCCCTCGATCCAAAAGCAGAAGAAATTGGGCATAAATAATGAGGCATTCCTGAGCAAAATGCTTCTTGGAATCCCCCCCACTTGGCTTGTGCATTTTACCATTTCTGGAAATTTTGTTTCCTCATCTCGTCAGTCGATGCGCTACCACGTTCACGCTTGCAATAAAAAAAGCATCGTAATTTGTCATTCTCGATATCCATCCACCTTCGCTTTTCATGCTGCCCAAAGTGTTTTCTCTTTTTAAGATCAGGTGGGTCGCGAGTGCAATTTTCATACAACGCACTAAACTGAAATTATATTCGTCGTCAAGGTCAGAACAAAGAGACGAATGGAATATCTGTATAAGGACCCGCTTCTATCATATTAGCATATATCACAGCTCAAAAAGTGCTTTGAATTCGCAGATAATCACAAGAATATGAGGATTTTATACTGATCGCGGAGTTCAGATTTTTATTCAGGTCTCCCCAGATGACGACAGGCAGGGGAAGAAAATGCAGGGAGTCGGTTTAAAAATAAAAGAAAATGACAGGAGATGATTTTTTTAATGGCGGGGGAATAAAGAAAGGGATAAATACGACTGAACTCAGGTGGAAAACCGTGTGAGTGGCAGATTTTTTTAATCTGGTGAGGTGTGATGAGCTTGATTGCGCATAGCATTTTCGTCCTCGATTCTTTTCTTAAACAAAAAGATTACGAACAATAAAATGATTATCTAGAAAAGTAGATGTCAAATATGTATGGGAATGTTTGTTTTTTTTAAATTCTGTATGTTATTTTTGGTCTCGTGGATGTTAAAAATTATATTATATTTTTTTTATGTTGGGTAAAATAATAAATATATATATATTTTTTATGTTGGTTGTAATAATAAAGGTAATAATATTATGGGAGATAAATGATTAAAGTTAATCTTTATATATAACGTGTTCATCAAATAAATATATATGAGCATCACATACACATTCATATCATGTATGATTGGTAAAAAAGAATTAAAATATTTACTTTGATATATATATAGAGAGAGAGAATGTGCACTTCTGAAATAAGAGTGAATACCTTTCACTTATATTTCTTTGTTTTAGTTAGTTACTTAGTTAGTGTCTTATCTATGAATAACATAGCCAAGCCAAAATTATATTAGAATAGAAATAAAGCACTTGAAGAGAAAACGATGGAGAAAAATATTACATCATGAACGCATGGAAATAATAACAACAAATGAACTACGTACCTACTTATGGATAGAAAAAAATACATGACTAAGTAGAACCATTAACGGATAGGAAAAAATAACATCCCTTCTATGAGTCGGCTTCTCCCCTATGATCTCAAAATTTAATTTGATTGATTTACTAAATAAATTAAATTTGAACAATAGATAATAATAGGCAAAAGTCGTTCTTGGATTCAATTACATAAGATTTGTTTAGTATCAAATCTTATGCAATTGAGAAACTATGTATCCCTTAATTTACTTAGTTCGTTTTGGTTTCATGGATGTTTAATTTTTTATTTTTTATTTTTTTTATGTTGTGCATTATAATAAAAATAAAAATAAACATATTTTTTTCTTATGTTGGTTGTCATAATAAAAGTAGTAATATTATGGGAGATATATGATTAAAGTTAATGCTTATATAAAGTGTGCTCATCAAATAAATATATATGATCATCACATACATATTCATATCATGTATGATTGGACAAAAAAAAAGAAAAAAGAACAAGATATATTAATTTGAAATGTATATGTATACATTTTACTTATATTTCTTTGTTTTAGTTGGTTAGTTTGTGTCTTACGCATGAGCAATAGAGTCGAGTCAAAATTATATCAGAATAGAAACAAAGCACATACATTGAAACATTTAAACAAACATTACAAGATGGAAGAAAATATTACATCATGAATACATGGAAACATCACAACATATCATACCTATCTAAGTGAAACCATTAACCGGTTGAAAAAAATAACATCCCTTCTATATTTGTGGCTATTAGACCAACAAATACATCTATGTAAAAGATGTCAAGAGATATCAACCTTGAAGTGTCTATCTATTCTCAATAACAATTTAAATATAGGTGCCTTGAGACTAATATCTCTCAAAATCTTGTAGATATCTATGCTATTCTTATAATGGTTCATTCTATAATTATGATTGTAAAATATATAATTAGACAATAAAAATTTGTTACAACATTAAATTAGATAAAATAATTGAAGAAAGTGAACCCATCATATTTGGTGTCAAAGATAAATCATCCTCAAAATTCTACTAGATTAAATTGTAAAATAATTTTGTCGATATCAACCGAAGTGGTATTTTTTAGCTTTTCCCTAGAGCTAAGAACCGGTAGAGTAAACTCGAACCCAAGACCTTCCATGTAGAAGGCTTGCAACTAATCACTACGTTATGAAGTGATCCCCAAGGATCTTAATATATTTTATAACAATACAAAATTTAAATTTCTTTATAGATAATAAATCAAAACTTGAATTCCAAAGATAAAATACACTTACAACAAGTGTTATTATTTACTTGAATGTTGATAAAATAAGTAAAAAATATATATAATAACCAACCTTTCAAGTGACTATGGTATATATGATCACTTCAAACTTCAAAATACTTTTGAGGACATATTTTCAAATAATTTATCCCCCTCTCTTTTTTTTATAGTTAAATATTTTACTTCTATCTTAGATTTGATTATGTTTATTTATTATTTCATATTTTTATAACATAATAGATTTTAATTTATTTTTGTTGTAAATTTTTTAATTTATTTTTATTTCTCTACTTATTGTCTTTTTTAATGCATTATATTATATATTAATAATTTTTTATAACCTATTAAATTTTATTTTATTTTATTTTATATAATTACAAACAAGTATTTATATGCATTAAGGTGAGTTATAATAGAATTTTTTTTATAAAATAATTAAATCTAATAAAATTAAAATCTAAACAATTAAAATCTAGAAATAATGCATCTCGTATAAATATTGGTCTACATATTCCAATTAACTTTCGACTAAAACTATTAAAAAATAAATTTAATAATAAAATTTAAGTTTTATATATTATAAGAATATAAAATCTATCTTATAATATCTATAATTAAATACTCTCTATTTCTCACCACACTTTTTTAGTTTAGATTATTCATTGCCAATTTCAATCATTTCAATTAGAGTGTATCCAATTGTTGATACTTCATTGTTGATAATTAATAGCAACATAACAATCTAAAGTATATTTTTCATATCAATTTTTTAGATTTCTAATTTAAGCTATAGATATTTAAACTATTAAGAAATTGTTGAACTTTCTAAATATTTTTTATTAATAATATTCAAAATAATAATTTGAATTTTTCTCTTATATCAAAGAGGATTATTGCAAATGTATATTAATTATCTTTCAGTTGTGTAAATTTAATTATTGAAAGGAAATAAAAATTAAAATATATGTTATAGTAATTAGTAGCTTAATATTGTAAAACTAAAAAATAATGGCTTGCGAATTATTTCTATAATTTTTTAAAATTACGTTTACTATCCTAAGAATTTTACGTTTATTAGAAATGCTAAGAATGATAATAATTGAAATGTATTTTTTTAACTTATATTATTCATATAAAATAATCATCATTATAATTTGTGCAATAAATAGAAAATAATATGCAGGTTTAAATAATCGGCGAAATGGTAGCGTTGGAAGGCAGCAGGATCGACAGTGGTGATAGGAGCTGGTCTATCGATGTGCGAAGTTCTAGCGCTTAGGCCACGAAGGTTGGTTCATGGAGTGATGAAGCGAATATTGCCTTTCCCATCAAAACAGGTAGTTTGCAATCAGCTCAGAAATTGGTTAATGCTGGGAAAGCAGACATGTTCCAGGGTAACAGATATTTCAGACTGCGGATGAACTATGGAAATCCATATTCAAGTGGTAACCAGTGCCCTATTGACCCGCATAAATGGAAGGAAAATGGTTTTATCTAGAATAACAAAGGTTGGTTTCACAAAGCTAAGCATCCTGCTACCGAGGCCCCCCGAAACTAGTATCCATCGCCTGAATCTAGCATCCCCGGTGCGGCAATTGAGAGAGGAAATCCTCATTCTGAACCTACTCTAGTCCCTCTGAAAGCTCATGGCATTTTCCAAATGCAAAATGGGTGCTTCGGGAAAGATAACTCAAGGGCGGACCATGCCAGGTCTTGGAGATCCAACTTTCGTCCTAAAATTTGGAACCCTTGGTCGAACCAAGAGAGTTACCCTGACTTCCAAAGATGGATCTTCCTCCCTCAGCAACCCCATCATCCTAAACTTGTAAGAAAAACCTCAAGACCTACCATCTTTTTGGATGAAAATAAAATTAATTCTGCTAGGTCGAGTTTGCTTGAGTTTTGCCTTTTCATCAAGTGGGGTGGTGGAAAACAGGTTAAGGACAACTTTGAATCCTAGTGTAGAGCACAATGGGGAAAGGATATTAACATTAATATTCTCCCAAATGATTTCTATATGATTGAATTTATGAGCTATGAAGAGAAATGGCAAGCTAAAAATAAAGGTCCATATATCTTGGATGGCATTGAAGTTCACATCATTGATTAGCAGCCCAATTTCAATCCTCGAATGCATGTATTACCAAACAACAAGGTATGGATAATATTGTACAACTGTCCCTCATATTATTGGCACATTGATGTCATTAAGGATATATGCAAAAACCTTGGCACCTTTGTATTATTTGATGACATTTTGGAGGATAGATTATGGGGAAGCTTCCTCAGAATTTGCATTAGCACAGATCAAATCACCAAGATCCCTGATGAAGTCAAAATTATTGGTGTTGGGAAGATCTGGATCCAAAAGATTGATAGAGAAGATCAGTTGCATATTTGTCCTAAATGCTTCTCCTTGGATCACATCGGCATTAGTTGTGATGTTTCGACTTCGATACAGCGAAGTTATTCCTGTATGCAATTTCCTATTGAAGAAAAACTGCAACTGGAACCTCCTAGCTCCACTGATACCAGGGAAGATTTTTGCAACAAAACTCATGATAATGAGAATGTTCCATTAACAGAGGCAACTCCTTTGAACATAGCTCCTCCCTCCTCTAGACAAAGCGAGAGCCAACAAGATCTTCTCATGCTTTTGGAAAAGACTAAAACCTTATAGGCGGATATTGAATCCAAATTAGTAGATTCGCTTCCACCCTCTCCTCTTGTGCCTAGGAATTAACTAGTAATTGAAGATTGAAATTTTCACACTCAGGGTATGGAGGCTAGTACTCTGAGGGAGATGGGAGGGAAGATTTTCTCCTCGATAGGTATTAAATTGGAAGATGGTGAAATTGAATCTTCCTCCTCGGAGGGTGATGAAGACTTTAAACCTGACTCTGAGCTTATATTGGAGGTTACTACAAAAGGTTTTGGGAAGTCGGATTCAATTATTGACAAACCAAATTTTAAGCCAAAAGGTGTCCGGGGGTGCAAATAAAAAAAAAAATGCTAGTAGTGGCTGGTGTTGCCAGTGGTCAAACCAAACTTGAAGGGAAATGCCCTTCCTCAAGAGCAATGAAACTCTTATTTGGGAATGTCATGGGCATCAATGCCCCTGACAAATGGCGCTTAATTAAGCGCCAGATTGATGATACCAAAGGAGATATTTGGCTACTACAAGAAACTAAGTGGAGTAAGGCTGAGACTGATGCTAAAATGAGAGTTTGGAAACAATGGAATGGGTTGTTTAGGCAATCGGATGTAGCCTCTAGTGGCTTGGGAATCATTTGGAATCCCATGAATCTTAGGATCTCTCTTGTTGGGGAAGATAAGTATTGGCAACATTGCCTTGTAACTACTCTTGGATGGAATGATAATTTCAATCTTTTCAATGTGTATGGACCATCTTCTGCTGGTGATAAACGTGCTCTCTGGGATCTCTTAACCATCAAACTGGACAGTATTACCAATGGCAGTTGTGTGGTAGTCGGGGACTTCAATGCGATCCTTTCTGGCATTGAGAAAAGTGGGGGTATTCAGACGACTAGTACGTCCCAGAAGGACTTTTTGGAATTTGTTGAGAAGAAACACCTTCTAGACATTATTCCTAAAAATGGATTTTTTACATGGATGAACAGGAGAGTGGGTTTTACTAATATTGCTAAACGACTTGAGCAGTTTCCTGTTACTGGTGAGTGGCTAGGACAAAATCTAGCTTTTGAGTCATCGATTCTCCCGCTTATTGGATCAGATCATTACCTGATTTGTCCGGAGGTTGCTATGGGACAAGCGGAGGGAGGTACTCCTTTCCGGTTTGAGAAAATGTGGTTCAGAGTGCCTAAGCTATCTTATATCTATTTGGTGGAATGAACCAGTTCTTGGGAACCATTAGAGATTATTCATACTCAATAAGAAGCTCAAGTATATTAGGTTAAGATCAAAGAATGGAATAAGAGCCAATTCAAGAATATTCATATGGACAAATTAAGAATTAAGGCTGAGATGGAAGAAATAACCAACTCTGTTATTACTTCAGGAATGAATGAGGATTTATTTATCAAAGAAAATACTCTCAAATCTTATCTAAATGAAATCCTTCGATGTGATTAAATCCATTGGAATAAAAAATCAAGGGAGTTATGGCTAAAGGAAGGTGACAAAAACACCAAATTCTTCCACCAGTCGGCCATTGCCATTCGAAATAGAAATAGAATATTAAAGATTATGAGACCGGATGGAGTCATTGTCAGGAACTATGAGGACATTGCGCAAGAAGTTGTAAGATTCTTTGATTCCTTGTTGAATGGTGGTCACCAGATCGATCATGAAGCAAGAGCCAAAATTCTTAACTCAATCCCATCCGTAATATCTGATAGTCAAAATACAACTCTTTGTACTCCTATTTCAATTGATGAAGTAAGGAAAACTACCTTTCAGCTGAAACTTGATAAGACTCCTAGCCCTGATGGCTTCCTTGCTGCTTTTTTCCATCATTTCTGGGATATCATCGCTCGAGATCTACATCTTGCAGTAGAAGAATCAAGAAAGAAAATGACTATGTTTTGATTAATTAAAAGCAGGTATTTGAAAGGTACTTGAACCTTTTACAAGCCAGGAAAACATAAATGCTACAAAAAAGTGCCTGATCACTTCAAAAAGTCAAAATGAACCCACCGGAAGGGCACAACTTAATACATCGTTACATTAAAAACTCTGAACAGACAGCAAAAGGAAAGCAAAAGATAGCAAAGAGAAAATGACTATGTTAGGTGCTATTAATCACACCTTTTTTACTCTAATCCCGAAGAAGCAAAACCCTCAACAGATGAGTGATTTTAGGCCCATTTCTCTATGCAACACGGTATATAAGATTGTAAGAAAGATCATAGCCAACAGATTGAAGCCCCTCCTTAAACACATCATATCAGATGAACAAAGTGTTTTTTCCCCTGGAAGATCCATTGTGGAAGGCATTATCATTGCTCATGAAACACTTCACATGGCCAGGAAAACCAAGGATTCCTGTCTAATTTTAAAACTGGATATTCTGAAAGCTTATGATATGGTGGACAGGGATTTCTTATTTGATGTTCTTAATAAATTTGGCTTTTGCCAGGAATGGATCACATGGGTCACGAGTTGTCTATTCTCCCCCAAATTCTTTGTTTTGGTTAATGGATCATTTCATGGCTTCTTTTCCTCGACAAGAGAAATTTGACAAGGTGATCCAATATCACCATTTCTGTTTATCATAATGGTTGAAGCCTTTGGTCGATCAATAAGAGCTCTTCAGCAAGATGATCGTTGGATTGGAGTCAATGTGATAACAGGGGTTGAAAAAATGACTCATTTGCAATTTGCCGATGATACCATTATGTTTGGTTTGGCTTGCAGGAGGGAGGCAAGAACAATTAAATCATGCCTCGATGATTACTATATGGCTTCCGGGCATAAAATCAATTGGCACAAATCTGAAGTATTTTTTATCAATACTTCGATTAACTTGCAAGGTGTATTATCAAGGATTCTTAATCTCAGAGTTGCAAACTTCCCAGGGAAATTTCTTGGAACCCCCCTCTTCATTGGTAGTAACAGAACTCACTATTGGAAGCATCTTATTGATAAGTGCAAATCCAAGCTTGCAATTTGGAAAGGCAAGTGGGTATCCTCTGCTGGTAAACTCACTATGATAAAATCGGTCCTTTCTACGCTACCAGTTTTTTCCATGGCTTGCCTGAGATTACTAATGGCAATTGAAGATGAATTGATCTCTCTAATGAGAAAGTTCCTTTGGAATGATTCAGATGACAAAGGGAAATTTCCTTTGGTAGCTTGGAAAAAGATCTGCCAACCAAAAAAGGCAGGGGGTGCTGGCATTCGCCAAATCTCGATTATGAATTTAGCTATGGGTGTAAAATTGGTTTGGGAAATTTGTAGTGGTGGGAAGAAAAAATAGGCAAGGCTTCTAAAACATAAATATCTGGACTCCTTGGAGCCAAAAAGGATTCTCACTATAAACAACCCCCTAGAGGCTCAACCATCTAGAATTTTATTGTGGATAGCAAGGAAATCATAAGTGATCAGGTTACCTGGGATGTCAGGAATGGTAGGGATTCCTCCTTTTGGATTGACTCTTGGGCTGGTGAAGATGCCTTATGTCTCAATCCCTCATTGCAACCTATTATGGTAGAAACATGTCACCTTTGGGGACATAATATCTATGATTATGGTTATCCTATCCAATAAAATGGTATTGCTAAGTGGAAATGGAACTCCTTGGATCCCCTGGACTTGGATCAGCATCAAAAAGACTTGTTTGTCGACATTCTCAACAAAAGGATTATTTTCCCTTCCCTTGAAAAAAACATTATTAGGTGGTGTGGTTCCTTTGATGGTAAATACAAAGTATGTTTTGGTTACAAATTGAAAGAAGCAGCCATAGACAAAAAACATTGGCCTGTTAATCTTTTTTGGCATCGACACTTCCTTCCCAAAGCAGGCTCTTTTGTCTGGCTGGCTTGTCAGAAAAAGATCTTAACTAAAGAAAGGCTATATTCAATGGGTATCAATGGACCCAACAAATGCACTCTATGTCTAGAGCATGAAGAGTCTACAGATCATCTACTTTTCCACTGCAAATTCTCCAACCACTATTGGTGGCATTTCATGGGAAAATTGAGAATCTTCAACCCCTTCCCATCAGGGCTAGATAAGTGGTTTTCGTAATGGCCTAAACCAACAGGAAAGGCTATTTTTTCTGGTTTGCTTAATATCCTACCATCACTTCTGATTTGGTAAATTTGGAAAGAAAGGAATCGTAGAATCTTCCAGGGTAAAGAGATGAGCTTAATGTCTCTTTGTGGGAAAATTGAGATCCACCCGACTGAGCTCCTGAATGAGGCTGCTCAATCCAAATCATTAAAGAAGAATTTGTACATGGATTGGGATTGTAAGATTAAGCCGGCTCTTCCAAATTTACTCATTCCACCACTTTTTGGCTTGGGAACCCTGGTCAATCCAAGAGTGGGGGTGAAATGGGATGCACCAGAGCCTAGGTGGAGCAAGGTAAACTTTGATGGTGCTTCCGCAAGAAATCCAGGTCAAAGTGGTATTGGTTGTGTTTTGAGGGACTCTGATGGTTTCTGTATAAAAGAAATCTCTGAAAAGATTGGAGTTGCTACTAACAATGAAGTTGAATTCAGAGCGGCTTTAAGAGGTCTTCAGTCAGGGAAGGAGCTTGGGGTGCAGAGAATTCATCTAGAGGGAGACTCATTAAATGTGGTTAATGTGATCCGTTGTAATAACATCCCTAGTTGGTGCCTTAACCAGTGGCTTCAACCGATTTTGGTGCTACTAGCCACCTTTGATGAATTTCGAGTTAGCCACATCTATAGGGAAGGTAATGGAGAGGCTGATAGACTCTCTAGATTGGTGATAGCCATTGGTGACCCCCCCGATCTTCCACCGGTTTTATGTCATGCTTATCCTTCCAAGCAATGATGGTTTCTGGTCGATTTTATCGACAGTGGCTTCTATCGATTGTTTGCTCCTTACAGATGATGGTTCTTTGTTGGGCCGGTTGGTGACGTAGTATTGCCTCCATCGGTTGACATGGTATCCTCACTATCTCATTGAGGGGGGTGATCTTCGGTTGGGTCTCTTGCCAGTTGTGCTCTTCTCTCTTCTTCTGATTAAGTTTTTCTCCATATTAATCATCGGTTGTGGTGCAAACCGGTGCATTGCTCCCCGGTTTCTACTTTACTCCTTCTCAACCTAATGGTCATGGTTTTTGGTGGATAGACCGACTGACTGACTTGATATCCTGTTAAGGTTTCTTCTTGTCACCGAGATGTGACACATTGTCATCATCATTGATCTATGTCAGTTTGGGCCCCGTGGCAATTGGATATAAGTGTACTTTAATTAATATCTAGTTAAGACTAGATCCTTTGATCCTTTCAAGATTTGCTCATAATCACTGATGGTTAAAGTCGGTCGACATTAAGTTGACGAGCTTTGGCTCAGAGTTTGTTTGGACACTGGCATTTCACGCGTGTGTGTATTCAATTGGCATGAACTACTTGGAGGGTGTCGTATTCTCTGGTTTGATGTCTTGCTATTTAACAATGGAATGCCCTCTTTTTTCCATCAAACAGTTGCTTTCTTTTCTTGGTGACTTGCTATGGAGACCCCAATTCTCCTTGAAGCTACTTGTCGTCAGATGGCTTTCCTGGGCGAAATCACGGACAAACATCTGTAGGAGGTCCTCTTCTCTCGACATCCTCTTATTCTCCACAACCTTAAGAGGATTTTGGGAAAGGAATTCCTTATGGCTTATCACAGGTACAAAGCCAATGCTGATATACTAGCATTTTTCCTTGCAATGATATTATATATGGGTACTAGCAAGTAGAGAGCAAAACTGTTAACTCAAATGATGTTTGAACATTGCCTTTTGGGGGAGATTGATGTTGTATTGGATAATATTGATGCCAATCTTCGAATTCCACTTTCCCAAAATTACTATATGACCTTAGGCAATGGGGCGGAGGTGAGGAAGCTTATGATTGTTAACTCCTTGGACTTTGATACTCTTTAAGCAACCTGGCCTGTCATTACCAGGAACATTGAATTCCTGCTTAAAGCGGTTGGCATCCAAAACGGCTTCACGTCGGAATGGAGGGCAAAATTTCTTCATGATGAAGAGCTAGCGAGTGCTTATGACTTTGGGATTTTGGAGAATGGAGACTTGGTGGTTGGTAATGACTGGGGGTTTGGGCTTGGTGAGGAGTGCTTCCCAAGTGACTATCAACTCCCTAGGGAGAAGGCAGAATTGACGACTCACTCAAGTCGTGGCACTGAATGCCCGATTGACCTAGATGCGGCTCATGCTCCTATGGATAGTGCTTCGTAAGACTCCCTTTGA
This sequence comes from Cryptomeria japonica, assembly GCF_030272615.1. Classification (NCBI taxonomy): domain Eukaryota; kingdom Viridiplantae; phylum Streptophyta; class Pinopsida; order Cupressales; family Cupressaceae; genus Cryptomeria; species Cryptomeria japonica. The sequence continues at coordinate 681,798,433 of NC_081409.1, read as the reverse complement.
CTCCAGTTGTCGTTGTTCTCTCCGGCTTCTCTGATTTTGTTATTGTCTATTTTTGTTTTAAAGCCTCTGTTATCTACCTTTAAGAGGTTGGTATCTGATGTCTTGTACTCATCCAACCTTCATTGCTGGTTTTTTCTTTGTTTAAGGAATAGAGCTAAGGTAGGGGGTTTTCTTCCTGATTCTTTCCCCCTACCGCTCTCACTGAATCAGGCCTTGTATTATCTTTTTTGATTAATACAAGGATGTTGTCCCTCTGCAACTATTTTCTTATTAAAAAAGGAAAAAAAATACAGATTTAAATATTTTTTATTTATTACAAAAAAAAATATATAAATAAATAAATAATAATATTTTTAATGAATTAATGATTAATTAAATTTTAGATTTTGATCATATTAATATTTCTTAGCTAATTTAGAATTTTCTCTCTTATAAAAATAAACATACAATTATATATATATAATAAAATTAAAACATATTACAAAATATTTACATCCTTGAATTTTAAATTTAAATAATACACAACTTTTTCACAACTTCTACCTAACATTTATTTATGAATGAATATTTAATATTTTTATTGTTAAAATACATAATAAAAAACAAGTAATGCTTGTGCCGAAAAAGATAAATAGTTCAAAGGAAAAGAAAGAATAGAACTCAATCAACACATGCTTTCTCCATTTATTTTTATTCTTTTCATAAACTAGTCAAACTCCAATATTTTTGAATGGCATGATAGCATTGTCTAGTGTTTATTTTGGAATAAAGGTGGGTGAATTAAGAATAAATTAATAAGTGGATTAAGAATAACTTAGCAAGTGGATTAAGAATAACTTAAAAGAATTAGTTCTTTGACCAATAAGTATGACAAAATATACTCTATGTTTTATTTGTTTTTGGAACCTCCTCTACAAAAATACAATACTATATAATCTATTTGTTCAAAATCACATTAATATATAGAGAAAGAATGAGAGACAAACTTATAGATTATTAATCAATTTTTAGTTTCACTCAAATATGGCTTGGCACAAGCTTTTTATATTATGATTTTTTATATATGAATATATGTGTTCGATATTGTATTAAACTATTGTGATTTTATAGTAGTATATGTAATAATGCATCATATTTGTGGAATAAAAAATAAAGTACTAGTAAGTTGGTGTTTGAGTATATATATATGAGAACACAATTATAATTTTGTATTTAGGTCTAGTTATGATATTGTGTAGTCTTTTTATGTCTTTGTTTGTCCTCGCAATTTTGTTGCAATTATTTTTTGATATTAAAAGTAGCAAAACATGGGTATTGTCCTACAAATACAACAACCCAGAGGGCGCACGGTAAACCAGAAGACTAGTAACAACACATTAAAAGCACATTAATCACAAACTGCTGGGATCAAACAACACCTACAACAAAAAGAAACTAACTATAACCATGCTTTTATAGCACATTAACATAATTAAAACCAATCTTATTAATTTAAACCAAACTACTATAGGAACCATAATAAAAGAGTCTTTAAAGTCAAGCCAATTCTGGCATAAAACAATATTTAATTAAAAAACATAAGGGATCATATCCCTAGTGGTTCTTTCCAATCTTGCATCCAGCCTGCTGCAACACATTAGACCAGTCTTTAGTTAAGAACTTGAAGAGTTCCTTGCATTTCTCATCCTCTTTATCTTCCTTTCTAGTCATCTCTTGCTGGAGAAGGCACAGGGTGGTGATAAAATTATACATCACTCTCAAACCAAACCTAGAGAGACTTGCCATTTTTCTTTCCATTTTGGTTAGCCTTCCATTGGTATTTTTTAGCTCTACTTCCAGCTTTGCACATTTTAAGTAGGTCCCCAGCTAAATCTTTGCACAGGTCCTTGGTGAATTTGTAGTCTCTTCCAACTCGTCTGGCATCATTTCCTAGGTAAGTGATGTAGAAGCATCCTTGGTTGATGAGCAATCTTATATCAACCAAAAATATATTTTGTTTTTCAGTTGTTCTTATTTTTTGTTGCAGTTTCTGTGCTACTTCTGGAATTCTCTAGTAGTTGTTCATTTTTCATTACGGATTAGATTCATGGTTTCCAAACGTGTTTTCATTCCCTGTTCTATATTTTTAGTTCATTTGGACTATTTTTCGACAAGTTATTGCTTCTGGATTGGTTGTTCTTGGTTCCCGGAGCAATTTTTGAGCTTAACGGCTAGTTGGAGATTTCTTCTCGTGCAGAGCATTGGCTTGCAGATCTATTTGATGCCATGCTTGATGTTCTTAGGCCCCTGTCAGGCCTTCCTTGGTGGTACACACTTCATTTGCGTTCTTGGTAGAGGATATCTTCACATTTTGGGGGCCAACCTATTTTACACGTTTCATTTTCCTGTTTTGGAGAATGTGATCTTTTGTAGCCGACCCAGATGTGTTTCAGATGCTATATATATTGTTGTATTTGATTCTTTGGTGGACAAGAGAAGATAGATGATGTATTAGATTGATGATTTGTAATTTGAACTCTTTTGAGGTTCTAGATGGATTGTAATTAGGAATGTGTGTTTTTCTAGGCCCGTAAGCCTGTATGTATACCGAATGTTGCCGACTAGTTTATGATGAATCTATAATATTGCGGATGTCTGATTTCACATTTTCTTTATGTATTGTTGTTTCTTTCATTGTGTTACTCTTGTTGCATGATCTATATTGTTCTCTTTGAGGATCCTCCAAGTTATGGTTGCGTGATATGGTATCAGAGCTAGTTGCGAACCTTGAGGCATTCCTTTGGCTGAACAGATCACTGAATTGAGGTAGGTTGCATGTGTGTTCAATAGAACACCAACAGAGAGACAATTGAACTTTGTAGTCAAATCATCGAGTTGAGGTAGTTGCACTAGAGCAAAGGGAGGAGATGCCACCGAGAAGGATGAACCGTGGAAGGGTAGAGAAAATGATGGAGGATTTCACGAATGAGATGAGGAATGAAACACAAAACGCATTGGCTGGTTTGTAGAGGAATCCAGAATCAAAGAATGAATATGGAGAGGCAGGAGAAGAGCTTGAGGCTGAAGAGGTTGAAGGACCGGTAGATGAGTGAGAGGAAATATTTCTTAGAGCGGTGGCGTAGGTGAGTAAAGTTCATAAATTTGAGGTTTCTAACTTTTTTGATTCATTGAATCCAAAAGAGTTGATTGACTAGATCGGAGAGTTGGAGGACTACAAGTTTGAAGATGTTAAGGACCCACAGAGAGTCTGGTTGGCACAAACTAAGTTGAAAGGGCATGCTTATTTGTGGTGGAAAGAGTTACAGAGAGATATAGTGGAGAATGGTGAGATGAAAATCACCCGGTGGAGGCAAATGGTTGCGAGATTGAAGGCTAAATTAATTATGGGAGACTATGAGTTGAAATTGTTCAGGAAGTTGCAAAACTTGATGCAGAAGGACATGAGTGTGAAAGTGTGTATTGAGGAATTCTACAAGGTGATGATCAGATCTGGACATCGAGTGATGGATAGGGAGAAGGTGGCTAGATATATAAATGGACTCCAATTTAACATTCAGGATGAGATGAGTATGCTGAAGATTTCTACAGTTGAAGAGGCTTATCAATAAGCTTTGAAGGTAGAAGATAAAGTGAAAAGAAGATAGTAGAGTAACCCTAAGGGAAGAGAGAGATGTGTAGAGAATAGAGGGCAGATGAGTGGTAGTATGGAATAGAAGACTGCTAAAGAACCGAAGCCAAAGACACAAAGGAAATGAGGTAGCGGTAAGGAGTTCTTGGGTAAATGTTTCAAGTGTGTAGAAATCAAACATAGATCTTATGAGTGTCCTAGTAAGACCAGAATGTCAAGGAATTTCATGGCACGTGAGGAACCAGATGCTGGAGTTGCAAATGAGAGCATGATAGCACTAGAGCAAGGAGAATCCCTTATGTTTAGAAGATTCTTGGTGGAGAAGAGAAAAGAAGGGACCGAACCTACTCAGAGAAAGAATCTTTTCTGGATTGTTTGCAAATAAGGAGGTAAGTGTTGTAAGATTATTATAGATAGTGGTAGTACTGAAAATTTTGTATTAGAGGAGATGGTGGAGAAAATTGGTTTGAAGAGGATTGAGCATCCTTGTCCTTACAAGGTGAGTTGGTTACGAGATGATCATGTGATAGAGGTGAGAGAGTAATGCTTGGTAAATTTTAATATTGTGCCTTACAAAGATGAAATCTTGTGCAATGTTTTGCCTGAGTTCTAGTCATGTTTTGTTGGGTAGACCTTGGCAGTATGATAGAGGAGTTATCTATGATTGTAGAAGAAACCTGGTCACTATTGAGAAGGATGGGAAGAAGTTCACTTTGGCTTCTTTGAAGGAGAAGGAGAAGGAAGTGAAGAATTTGAGTCTTGTGAAGAGTTGCAGTGTTGAGAAGCAGGTTGTAGCTGTTGTACCAGATGATGGTACAAATTTGAAGAAGGGTCTTGTGGATGAGACTATTAGCAGGGCAGTATTGGATGACAACAAGGTTAGAGTTATGGTGGTAGACAAGAAGAGTTATGGTGGAAGAAATATCTCAGATTTGTAGAAGAAAGAGAATAAGAGACAATGTGTAGATATGAAGCAAGGAAAAATAAGAGAAGTGGGAAAGAAGTTGGAGAATTCAACCGAGTTACCAGAAGGGGTAAGGAAGAATAAATTTATAGACAAATAATACATTTGGATCAAAAAAGAGTATAGTATCTATTTTCCGAATCCTCTTCGATGTTCATGAGTTACCTCTTATGGAACATCTTTTCCTACTTGGGGTGTTTGATGCAGGAGCATCCCCAGTCAATGAGAAATCTTGCATCAACCAAAAATATATTTTTCTTTTTCAGTTGTTCTTATGTTCTGTTGCAGTTTTGTGCTACTTCCAGAATTCCCTGGTAGTTGTTCATTTTCTATTGTGGACTAGATTGGTGGTTTCTAGACATGTTTTTATTCCTTGTTCTATATTTTCAATTCATTTGGACTCTTTTTCGGCAAGTTATTGCTTCTGGATTGGTTGTTCTTGGTTTCCAAAGCAGGTTTTGAGCTTAATGGCTAGTTGGAGATTTCTTCTTGTGCGAAGCGATTTATTGTCTTGTGGATCTATTTGACACCATGCTCAATGTTCTTGGGCCCCTGACCGACCTTCCTTGGTGGTCCACACTTCATTTTCATTCTTGGCGAAGGAGATCTTTGTGTTTTGGGGCCGACCTATTTTACATGTTTCATTTTCCTATTTTGGAGAATGTGATCTTTTGTGGCATACCCAGATGTGTTCTGGATGTTATATATATTGTTTTCTTCGATCCTTTGGTGTACAAGTGAAGATAGATTATGTATTAGATTGATGATTTATAATTTGAACTCTTTTGGGGTTCCAGATGGATTGTAATCAGGAATGTGTGTTGTTCTAGGCCCGTAAGCCTTTATGTAGACCAGATATTGTTGGCTAGTTTATGATGAATCTATGATATTGTGGATGTCTGATTTTGCATTCTCTTTATGTATTTTTGTTGCTTCTATTGTGTTACTCTTTCTGTATGATCTAGATTGTTTTCTTTAAGGATCCTCTGGGTTATGGCTACGTTAGTAGGATTAATCAGTCCATCATTGCCAGAGTCAGAAACATGTGCTGAGCTATTGGCAGTCCCTGTGTCCTCCCCATATTTCTCCTCTTTCTTTTTTGACAACACCTTTTTATATTTGTTGATCATCTCCTCACTTCCATGATCTTCTTCCTCATCTGACCTTGAATTTTTAATTATTCTTTTCTTTCCCTTCGTAATAGGCCTAGAAGCAAGCCTATTAGATCTCCCAGGGGTACTAGTTTCCTCATCCACTTCATCCTCAAAACCCACTTTGTGGATGGTAAGTTTATCCCTCTTGGCTGTGTGTTTCCCCTTATTGTTGGGTGAGGGATTCCTCTGCTTTCCTTCCACCATATCAAACTTTGTGGCTTATGTGTAGGGGATTTTAAAGAGTTTTGGGTACACCTGAGTTTAGGCTTCTTGATACATTTTTTTTGGCTAGGTACCAGGATGTCAAGAACACTAAGAGATGGGGCAGGCAAATTTGGGGCTTCTTGGACTGCAATTGGTCTCGACGGGCAGAGGGCTAAATGAAAATGATATAGGCTGAAAATGAGGCCTTGGTGTATGGAGATGGATTTTCTACCTCGGGACTTAGCACCATCAACAACCCCCAACACAAAATTTTCTAAAGAATGTAAAAGGAAAAAATGGAAAGGAAACCAAAGAGTGGTTGCGGAAGTGATCAAGCAAGGGGAAGTGATAAAAGTGTAAAACTTTGAATCTAACATCAAGTGTAAGATACTTCATTATCATGATGCTTACTTGGTCCCAGGGTTTAGGTAGTTCTTCTCTATTGAAGTCACCATGGAGTTTGATTGGGTTCTCATCCTCCTTAAAAAAATGATTAAGGCTCTCATTGTCCATGACCCGACTCATTTTCTTCCATTTCCTCCCCTTGGTAGGTAGACCTGTAGCCTTAGCTATCATCTCTTCATTGATTTCAAACGAAATCCCTCCCATTGTCACTCTATGATCAACCCATGAGAGGCAAATTAAATGGATAGAGTTTCATCATATCCATTCCTACTTTCAATATACTGGGCCACTCCCCCCTACTTACAAATATGCCAAATAGTAGCCTTGTTCTTGAATTATTCATGCTTATCAAGCTCTGTTCTCACTCTATCAGCGCCCATTTTGTTGCTCTCAACAACAGTATAATTCACACACTTCAAATTTTCACTATTGGCACTATTCTTTTGAGAAAAAAATAACCCTTCGGGAAACCAATAAAAACAATGTGGAATTCGAGGCCATCATTACTTTGCATGTTATCAAATCCTCCTTTTCCTATAATAACACTCTGCACATGTTGATAGGCCACTCTCATCGGTAAAATGAGAACAAACCAGCTAGCACGATCTTTCCAAATTTGTCCACTGATTAAGTGTCTAATCACCCTCTTATTTATGTCCTTTAGATGATGCCATCCCACCATCATAGCATAATCAACTTTATGACTTTTTTAATAAATCTTAGGCCATGTCATTTTACCCCCTATGGTCTTAGCCTCATCATATTTCTATCTGTCAGCTTTATTTTGTTGACTCATATGGTTTGAATTTTCTCCCGCCATAGACAAACATTTCCACTAGGTATGCTTATTCATTTGCACATGGTCTCTATCAAGACACATAAGAAAACCAAGTAGGAAGTACCAAAACCAAATAAACTAATTTACATTTTACAATTAATTGGTCTTGCTAGATCCTTTCTAAGGAGTCTTTGAAAATGAAAAGGGAGGGAATCCCATTGTCTCTAGCATATGATATCATCCATCTGCAGCCCTAAAGCCGCCATTAAATTTGTGCCTTTATTACCCTCCATGTACGTATGGGTAATAGTGAACATGTCTAGACTTAAGAGGAATTTATTAATATCGTCCATAATATCAGCCATGGACCAATTCATTCTATATTGTCCATTAGTAGCATCAATGACCAGCTTAGAATTCCCCTCAATAGAAAGTGTTTTAATGTTTATAGTGGCTCGGGTGAGTTTGATTCCCCAATAAAGAGCCATACACTCCGCTTGGTTATTGGTAAATCCATTGAGGTTACATGAGAAAGCATCAATTAATTTCCCTTGATCCCTCTCTAATGACTCCACCTCCAGCTGCCTTCTCTTGTCTTATAGCCCCATCAAAGTTTAATTTATACTAGCCAGGATTGTGGGGTTTCCAAATAGTGTTAATTCTAGCCATTCTTTTTGAATTATCAAAAATAGCATAGTCTTTAGCAAATCCCCAATTTTTGGCCACCCTGTCATCATATGGATTCTAGGGATAACTTGAACATTTCCAAGTAGTGATTGATAGATTCTCTAGAAGTAGTTTGCACATGGTTCTAAAGACCATTTCCAATGAGCTTTCAGTGTCTCTAAAGATTCTATTGTTCCTTCATTTCCATAGGCTCCAATATTTGTCTCCATAGTTGTCAAATCAGTGGATTAAGAGATGGGTCTTTCCATTCCTGCAGGAGATGTTGAAGATCACCAGGCCTAACCTAAGAAACTTCAAGTTTTTCAATGGATTTTAGCCAAATTTGTTCAACAAACTGCCAATTGATCATCAGATGCAAGATAGTTTCTTCTTCCTATTTATACAGAATGCATCGATTAGGGAGTTGGAATCCTCTTTTAACAAGGTTTTCTTGAGTGAGGATCTTCCCATGCAAAGTTGTCCACCAAAAGAAGTTAATTTTGGGGATCAGGTTGGGGTTCCAAACTTTTCACCAACACCTAGGTGACAAGTCACTCTTTAACAATGCTCTACAATAGGTTTCTTAGTGAATTCACCTTTGTTATCCATTTTCTAGATAAAACTATCATCTCAAGGAAATAGGGGGATTTTGATCCTTTTAATTTCTCTCTAAAGTTCAGAGGCCTTCTGAATCAGATGGGGGTGATTTTGAAAGCATAGTGAAATGCATTTCCATTTTCTCTAAGGGGATACATAGTCTTTCACCATGGAAACAAAATATCTCTTATAGAAGGCCTGCAAATCTATAAGATTCAAATTAGAAGCCAAAGTATTGTCCCTAGCCCGAACATCCTCCCAAAATCTGATATTACTCCCATTTCCAATTCTCCATTTTAGGCCATCTAGAATGGCAACTCTGCATTTCAAAATGTTATTCCAAATCTTGGAGCTAGAAGTGAGGACCACCAGTAATAGGGCTCTATAAAAAATTTCAGATTTGAGATACTTAGCCTTCATAATGTTGCACCAATCAGAGTTGCCTAAGGTTAACTTCCACCTCATTATGGTTATTAGAGCTTTATTGAGGATAGTCAGCTTTCTAATACCTAGTCCACCTTGGTGTTTTAGTTTACAAACCATGTCCCAATTAACCATTGTCATTCCCTTTTTATCTTCAAGACCAGTCCAAAGGAAGGATCTTTGAATTCTTTTCAGTTTCTCAGCTATAATTCTTGTAAAACTGAAAAGAGATAAGAAGTAAACAAGAATACCTTACAAAGAAGTAGCAAGGAGTTGAAGTTTTCCTGCATTACCAAGTAATTTAGCCTTCCACCCCACCAATTTCTTTTGCATCCTCTCTAAAAATGAGTTCCAGAAGGCCATGATAACCTCTTTGACAATAAAATAAGTGGGAGACCCAGGTAAGTGCTAAGAAGAGTCACACTCTGACAACCAATAATTCTTTTAATTTTATTCTAGAGATCCATGGTGGTATTGAAGAAGTAAATGATACTTTTTTGGTAGTTGACGTGTTGGCCTAACATAGTAGTGTAGTTTGTAAGATAGTTCTTCCATTCTCTAGGTTTAATTATTGTCACCCTTCCAAAGAGGATAGTAACATCCACAAACTACTATAAAACCGAGGGGGGGAGGTGGGAGACAACCTTAAATCTAAGAATTATTATTTCTTGAATCAACTTAATAAAATTCCTACTCAAAAACTCAGATAGCATAATGAATAAATAGGGTGAGAGTTGATCCCCTTGTCTAATGCCCTTTTCTGCACCAAAAAATCCCCTAGAGACACCATTGACCATGACAAAAAATTTCACAGTTTCTACACATTGCCTAACAAGGTTAATTAATTTGTCACAAAATCCTATCAAGGAAAGGACTTTATATAAAAATATCCATTTAACCCTATCATAGGCTTTGGAGTTATCAAGTTTCAGCACCATACCTGGTATCCTACATTTGTCCATGGAGTAAATAATTTCATGGGTTGTTGCCACAACATCCAAAATTTATTAACCAAGGACAAAACCCTTTTGGTTATTGTTAATGATCCCATCCAGAAAAGGCTTAATCCTATTAAAATGATTTTGGAAAATATCTTGAATATGGTATTACAAAGGCTAATAGGTCTAAAGTCCCCTATCTCTTAAGGTTCTTGAATTTTAGGAATCAAGGCAATGAAAGTATTATTTAGTTTCTTTAGAAGCTTACCAGTATGGAAAAAATCCCTTGCCACTCTACTGACGTCATAAGCAACAATATCCTAGAATTCCTAAAAAAAAGTAGGGGGAAAACCATCTGGGCCTGGGGTTTTGTACACATCCATAGAGAAGAGAGCCTCATGAACTTCCTCTTTAGAGATTGAGGCCAAAATTTGGTCATTATCAGTTGGACTTATAGACAATTGAATGTAATTTTAAAGTTGATCTTCCAAAGAAGGAAAGTCACCACCATGTTCTTCTTTAAAAGAGTTTTTAAAATGGTTCATCGCCACCTCCCCAATAATATGATCCTTGGTGATTTCTTGGTTCGTCTCATTCAATAGTCTCTTAATGGTGTTTCTTTTCTTATGCCTGCAAGCTGATCTATGAAAAAAAGCCAAGTTTTTGTCTCCTTTTCTTGAGCCATTGAACCCTTTATCTTTGCTTCCAGTAAATATCCCCTTTTCTCAAGATATCCTTCTATTTATTTCTCCAGACTTCTTCTTCCTCAAGTAGAGCCTTAGAGTAATTACCCCTAGACGTAGAATTTTGTAACATCTCTAGTTTTTGGGTGATATCTTTTTTGGTAGAGAAGATATACCAAAACTTAATCTATTCCAACCTTTTACACTCATTCTAATAATTTCTAACTTCTGAGAGACTCAAAACATGACCGATCCTTGTACCAGAGTCCTCCACCAAGTCTGGATACATTCCCTAAAATCAAGGTGCGCACTCCACATAATCTCATAATGGAATGGGATAGGTCGACAAGGGGGTCTATCAACCTAATGAAGCAAAATCAAATTATGATCAGAGTGTTACTACTTATCAAATTGCCATTAGTTTTTATATTCAGAGTCATACTATATACTCTAGTCAGTTAGCACTACCGAATCATGCAGTCGGTATACACAGAGAAGTCGATATGCACAGTCTAATCGGTTACAGAAGAAAGCAGTCACAGAACGTAGTATACACCGAGCTGTCTACCGAGTATCTTTTTATGTCTACCGAGCAGTAAAGATGACACACCGAGTTGATATACACCGAGTGGAACGTGTTACCAGATACATTGAACCTGGACATGCATATGAAAATGTGTTACAAGATCGAGGCACATCTAACCGTTATTACATTGGAAATTGCACTAGAAGATTGTGTATGATTTTGAGATCAATCTAACCAATGAAATATTTTGTATAGTTATTCATTTGAGGAATCATGTTTGTAAGATCGAAGCAATGAATTGGATCACCATCTTAAGAGATCTATTTATACAACATGAGTTAAGGGTGTACATGTGTGTGTAAGAAGACTGTTACAGAGACACAGAGGTCACCGAGAAGGTTTTCAGAGAACAGTTGAAGAACAAAGTAAACAGAAGGGTTTACCGAGTTACTATATGGGTTACCGAGGTATGCTACAAGCAAGGTAATCTATTCTGAGCACATAGAATCTGCTATAACATTTTAGATGTAAATTTGTAGATATTTGTAATGATTTTATTGTAATATTGTGAAGTTGAAAGAGAAACCTTTAATAGGGTAAAAGACTCTAATCAAGTCTATAAATTGTAAAGCCTCTAACCAGGGGCAGCATTCAGAATAAATTTTGTAAAATCCTTTAGCAAGGTAGATCTAACAGATCTTGTTACTCCTAACAGGGTAAGCTATCAGAAATAGCTAAAATGTAGCTCTAACCGAGCACTCTTTATTATTGCAGTAGTGAAGTTGTGGGTGCCATCCCCACCGTAGTTTTTCTCTCTAACCAAGAGTTTCTGCATAACCAAAATATGTGTTATGGAGTGAATCATGTATGATTGTTATCTATTTGCTTTAACTTTATTTTATGTTACTGCACTATTTTGTTTATGCATAACAGTAAAGTTATTATTCAAGAAAAGTTTTGGAGTACTGATTCACTCCTCCCCTCTCAGTACATCAGCTTTCCATATTGGGCCTAACAATTGGTATGAGAGCTTGAATCTTGGAAAAGGGTTTAACTACCTAAAGCGAAAGATCTTATCAATGGAAGGCTATAAACAATCTTGGAAGATTGTATATCTGCAAGAAGAGCTGGATCATGCTAATCAAGTGATTGCAGACATGCACAGGCAAATGCAAAAATATCTGAAAGTAAGAAGAAGATTATCTGATGACTTGCAGGATTCTCAAGAGTTAGTGGAACAAATTGAGACATCATCTGAGAATAGTATATATGAAGAAACTAAAGAAATGATTGGAGTATTGAAAGAAAAGAACAAAGCATTGGCTGATCAACTAAAAGCAATGAAAAGAGAACATGAACATTTCAACACACAAATGACTGAAAATCTAGATGCATTGAGGACAACTGAGGATAAAGCAAGAGATCTACAGAGAGAGAAACAACAACTTGAAGTCTTAGTATCTAATAAGAATTATGAAATCATAAGGTTGACTGGGATTCAACAAAATATGACAGATCAACTAGGTTATGCACATCATGAAGCAATTCTGAAGAATGATGAAAATCAAGCATTGAAACTTGAAGTATCAAGGTTGACCGATGAACTTGAAACAGAGAAGAAATCCAAAGAAACATTGAAGAAGAGTTATGAAGCATCAAAGATGTTGGATGAGCAATTAAATACAAGAAGACTCAACAAAGATGGAGGACTCGGTTACAAAGGAAAAGACTCTACCGAGAAAGGAATTCATATTACCGAGAGAGGAGAATCATCAAAGCAAGCTGGAAACAGGAATAACATCAAAAGGAAGAAGCCTATTTGCTACTACTCTGGAAATCAAGGTCATACTGCCAACATATGCCAAATCAGAAAAGGTAAGCAACTGAATATCACTAAGTCCAATGATTATTGTTACAATTGCAATAAATATGGTCACACATTTAATCAATGTAGGACAAAGTCTGTTAACAACTATCAGAAAGCATAATTCAAAGGGTTTTGTAGAAACTGCAATAGATATGGACATAGTACTGAGAAGTGTTGGCTTAAGCAAAAGAACTACATGTGGTCTGCACACTAAGCTAACACTAGAGGTTACCGAACTCACACAGATCCTTACCGACAATATGCAACAGTACCATGGGATTACAACACAAGGATATGGTGTGAATGTTGTGGAAGATATGGACATATTAGTGCCAACTGTTTTATAAGGTTTGGAATGAATAACCGAAGATCATGGAGAAATCCTGATATGGCATGTTTTCATTGTCACAAAGTTGGACATTTAGCTGGAGATTGCAGAGATCAACCTAGAGGAGACACTGAAGAAATAAAAGAAAAATTAAAGATGATTTGGAAAAAGAAAGAAATTGTGTCAAATGAAGAAAGCACCTTACCTACCGAGTTAGGTGCACCTATTCCAAATTAATCAGAAAAGGTATGAAGGGACTGCATTCTCTGAAGGTTAAAATCATAACAGTTCCTATTCTATTATGTACTAAATTCATAATCTGTATAGTTAAGATGCATGAGTAAGTTTGAAATTCTATCAAAAGTACTTTACAGGAAACCTGTCAAGTCGGTGAATATAGGAAGCCTGTCAAGTCGGTAAATGAAGGAAATTTGGTTACTCGGTTAAAATAAAAAAAAGGAGAGTAAATCGGTTAAAGGTAAACTGAGTGCATTTAATGTCTTGACCTAACCCGCACGGAGCCCAATAAGGTATTTTGTGTGCTTAAAAGAATTTTTTCGGTCATTTACATTCACCAAGTTTTCGAAAGAGCAGAGCAGAGTGAATCAAGGCGATCAAATTTCATTCAAAGCAAATTTCAAGGTATTTACATCAAATCTCATCGCATTGTCAAGCTAGTTTACCGATCTTATCAAATTGCTATTATCTGCTGAGTGTGAAGCGTCTATCGTTTGTAAACCGTCAAACCCTAAGGATAGTTTGCTAAGTTTTACCTGAAATCTACAATGGCGTCCAAGATCCAAGATCCCATAGTTGTCAAGAATGTGGAGAAACCCTCACTAAAATACACTTTGACTTCTAAAGTCGCCTCTGAACCGGATGACAAACATGCCTTTTCACTCATCCCAGATGAAGTCTTGTTAGTTGAAGATGTTAGATTCTTCACCAAATGTCGTGTTGAAGAACTCAGTCATGTTGAGATTAGAGACACCTATGATGAATTATGTACCGATGGTGTATTAAATAGCAAGTATGAACACATCAGAATCAAGGAATTGACTGAAGCCCTAACCTACCCTCGTGTGTTCAAGCCCCAATGGGTTAAGTTTATTTTGAGCAGAGTTCATGATGATTTCATGTGGCTAGAAAAGCAACCATTCAAAATCACCAAGGAAATCATTCATGTGATCACCGATTATCCTATCTATGATCATGCACGAGCTCAGAAGATGATATCACAGAAGGAGTTAATCAGTTTAACTGGAGTAGAATTTGATTAAAAAGGATTGAAACTGAACAATGTCATTGATGCAGAACTTAAGTTTGCCATTAGAGTAATTGGTTACTGTTTCTTCCAATCAGCAAGGGAAAACAGTGTACCCTATGCAGCAGTTGACTTAGCCTATAAAATTGTGAAAAAGGGAATGAAAGTTGACTTATGTGAAGTGCTATTGAAGAACTTGTTTGAGAACCTGAACACAATAAGGAAGCCGAAGAAGAACAACTCGGCAAATACACTGAAGTTTGGTTCACTTCTTGTATGCATGTTTTTCTACTTTGAGAAATTCTTTCCATTAGTCGATAAAGTAGTTTGGGAGCTACACCGACCAATCACCCATAAAATTAATGACTTTATCAAGAAGTTGGGAGATAATTTCAATGATATAATGGATGACTACTTCAACAAATTTCAAGAGAAGATGCACAACAGGTACCGGATTCCACCCCAGCTGGTAGAGAAATATAAGGATGATATATTCTCTGAGGTAGATACTGATTACTGTTATGTGAATGCTATGGAACCGAGGACTCAATCTTTGCCACCAATGGGTTACGAGATTGACTTTGATATCACACAACAACAAATTGATGCATATCTTACATTACCAAGGCATGCTACCGAGCTAAGATATGGAACTTATGAAGAAGTTAAGGAAAAGGTAAAAATGAGCATTGTAGTACCCAAGGCTACAAGAAAGGCTACAAAGATGATAAAGGTTTTATCTGAGAAATTCGGAGAAGAATCTTCCTCTACACCTGTCAAAGGCACTCTTGTCATCACCAAAGAGGAATCAGAAGCTCAAGAGGCAGCTATAACATTGAGCACCGAATTGTCTAAGGGTAAAGTGTTGAAAAGAAAGAAACTGGACACTTCAAAGGCCCTACCGACTCCACCAACAAAGAGACCTAACACTAGAGCATTAGCTGCATCACCGAGTAAGAAACAAAAGAGTGTTACTGCTCCCAAGGTAACCAAGACCTACAAGAAATCTACTCAAAGACTCATTCTGGCAAAAGAGTCTAGTGATACAGAATCTAAGGATGCCAACAAATTCCAGATTGTAAAGAGCGAGAAGGTAAATATACATAGTGTTGAAAACTTCTGTGCCAATCTAAAAGAATATGGTGGATTTGCAGGATTTAGATATGTCAAGTATGAGACTAGGAATAATGATGAGAAGAGACAAATTGAAGAAGCTGTTATTTTCACACTTCTAAAATTTCGGCTAGCTCCATTAGAACTAGTAAAGTCACTTCCAAATGAACTTTACTTGCATATTGATAATAGGTGGAAATATGCAATGGACTCAGAGAAACAAATTAGAGAAAGAAGTCTGGTCCATCTATTTCCTGATATGTCTATAGCAGAAATAAAGGAACATTTGACAACCTACAATTCAAAATTTCTTGTCAAATAGAGAGCCTTAAAACTGATGAATGGGCTATATATTGATATAGAGAATGAGACAAAGCAAAATGGCAGGAAATCTTCAAAACTAAGGATGTCGGTGAACAATCTAAAGTTGAAACTGTTGATGTCACTGAACATGATCCTGATGTCACCGAGCAAGGTCCTGATGCTACCAAGCAAGACCCGACTGACACTATTCAAATTGATGAAGATGTCATGGATGCAGAAGCACCAGAGCCAGGGATAAGTTTAAGAAATCCCCCCCTGGGCAACTGTGTAAAATCCTAGCGAATCAAACATTATTTTGGGGGGGAAATTTTCATATCAATGGCGATTTTTTTTCTTCAAAATAGGGCAAAAAATTATTTTGTATTGGCGATTTTTTTTCTAGGGTGCGAAAATGCCATAAATTTCTGGCGAATGATACCTTGTTCTATGGGGAAAATATTTATTGTGGGAGGTGAATAATTATTGTTAAAAGGAACAAATATATAATTGTATGAGCGAAAATTTTTACTCCGAAGGAAAAATTATTTAAATGTATTGGCAATTTTTATCCACCGCTTGAAAATTATTTAAATGTATTGGCGATTTTTATCCACCGCTTGAAAATTTTTTAATTTGTTTTGGTGAATATTTTGTTATTTATGGTACAATATATAATTCATTGGCGATTTCATAAATTCATTGTCATTAATAGACAAGGCATATCACATCACATCAGTACATCACATCACATAATACATTGAGTCCGGACTCTGCACGATGTATCAATAAGCACGGCCTCTTTGACATGTAAAGTGTGACACATACCTAAAATCTATCAATGATTTTAAACCGTTTGATGATCATATATCAATGGCTGAAGTTTTATTTTGGCCCAATTTTTCGAAGAGAACATAGCTCACTAGAAAGTTCCCGGAATGGAATTGGATTCAATAGACACGTATCAAATGTCACGAATCACAATCGATAATTTCGTTCATTTAATATATATATTTTCACTTACGGCAATCCACTCTGTCCCCACGACTTCCAATGTGATACTTGCCAATTTGGTACTGGTTCATAGCTGTTTCCAATTTCACACACTCGTGCATTTATGGGAAAGATTTGCAGAGATACGAAAGATTTAAAAAAATTATAGCAGTTAATACTGTTAAAGAAGTAATTATTACAATCAAGAGCTTCAACCATTTATATACGATCTCTGCTTCTTTCATCTTCAATTAGCCTTTGCCATTCAGTAGATAAATCGTCAGAGCTCACAATATTTTAGGTTTATAGGCTCATTGCTCAGGTTGTTTAATTTGTCAATCTATTTTCTCAAGATGGACACTCCCATCCGCTTGAGAAGCATTTCTACAGAGGACCAGAGGGCCTTTCTAGGCTCCGTTAGAGACCCAACCCTCCAATCAGTCTGCAAGGAGGTTGGGTCGTTCACCAATGAAGCTGTGCGGATGGTGTTGGGCAGAGAATTTTTGCAAAACGAAAATAGGTACCATGTTAACACGAACCTTACATCCCGCTTCTTAGCGTCTCTTCTGGACTTGGGAGGAGACAAGGTGGATATGTTGATGCTATTGAGGAAGGTTTTTAAGGAAGACTTCCTCGGAGATGACATTACTCTTGTCGTTCTTGCAGAAGTAGGGGTGGGGATCCCTTGGGCGAGTGATTTATCCAAGCTTCTCCTCCTTGACTAAACACTGCTAGTGGCCAGGCAACCATTTCTCTTAAACTTGAATGCGGAGCAGCTGACGCGTCATAGAAAATGGGCGCGGATTGGCAGGGACTTCCTCCGGAAATGGTTCCTCCTGGACGACTTTCCAAACTACATGTGGCTTGAAGAATTCTCTCAGCTTATGCTGTCTGAAGAATTCTACATGGAAGGAGGGCCAGATTCTTAGGGAAAAATTGTAAACAATTCCACTACCTGTAGTTTTTTTTTCCTATGTCCTTAAACCCTAATAGGCTAAGTGCCAGTGGCTCACTCATTTTGGCTTTTAAGTTTTTTGGGGGACTCAAGTCTTTGACAAAAAAATTGTAAATTTCAAAAGCATAAATATTAATGATAATTTTTCAAATTCTAGTTTGTTTCACTTTGCCTCTTACAGTCTTATGGATATAAAAATGCTTTCTATAATTCTATTTCATTTTTATTAATTAATTTCTTTCAAATGGTTTTTGTAAATGAGCTATGTTATTTCAATTATTCGTTAAACAATGGAAATAAATTTAATACCGTGATCTTTTTATGTAATGCTATAAAAAAATAAAATTCAATTCATTCCATTAATTATTTGTACATTGATTATGGTTGATTATAATTTTATAAATATATTCTATTACTATATAGTCATTCAAAATACAAAATTTCAAAAGTTGCAAGATACAAAAGTTTATCGGTCACAGTTTTTTCATTCAATTAATTGAAACGTTTCAAGATACAAAATTTGTCCACAACTTATAGCAAGCAGACAAAAAAACTAGTTCATTGCCAATAGGCCGCTCACTCAGTCTCACTATCCCCTTGGGTCGCTTCCTCCCAGTCCCTTCCCTCCTCAGAGGTCGATGCTTTGGCTTTCCCTTTTGTCACTTCAGCTTTCATTTTTGGAATGTAGTTTAGGAAACCGAAGTCGGGGTCGCCCTCCAAGCTTGCCAGTAGTTGTATGGCCCTTCCTTCTTCAACCCTATCTCTCAATGCCCTACCAACCTCCATCCTTGCCACCACATGCAAAGCATTCATGACTTCATCCACCCTCGTTAATTTAACAAAGAGTTTCATTGCTTCCCACCCCACTCGGGCTCGTTCACGACACTAGTATTTGATTTCATCCTCTGGGCCACAAATAAAAGGAAGCAATTCCTCCTAGTCGTCCCCTTCCATAATTCGAATGCCAACTCCCGACACCACCCACTCCAAGATTGAATCCAGGTTAATCAAAAACTCCCCATTAATCAATTTGACCAATGTGAGTTTTACCTTTTCCACCTCTGGTTTGAATTCACAAGCCCACGCCATAATCAAAGAGTAAACCTCCATGTTAGTTCGATACCGGTGACTGATATGTGCCACCTCCTCCGCAAGCATCAGTCAAGCTGCCGCCCACAACTTCTCCTCCTTAAACCTGAATAATCCTTGCATTCGTTTATTAGATACTTTGCCCAAAAAGGGCACCAACTTCTTGTCTATTCGAAGTGTGAAATTGGCCTCCATTGTCTTACAGAAGGTACGATTCTACGAACTACAAATTTGTTCTGCACTTGTAGTTGCTTCAAAGCAAAAAGTGGTACACAGATGAAAAGGTAAAAAAATCTGCCTCCGTCTTAACTCTTATAGGCTGGGCAATGAATGTGCACAATAAGACATTAATGCCATGAGATCAGGAAAAAGATTTCCTGCCATCCTCCCCTTCCTCCTTTCGTGCGGCATGCCGCAAACAACTCCTTGTGCAACAATTAATCTCCACCTTGACATTTGTACTTTCCAAATTTGCTCGCCTTAACAGGTTGAGGACCGCAGTTGCACATTATTTTAAATTAATAGACTAAATTTATGTTGAAATTATATATATATATATATATATATATATATATATATATATATATATATATATATATATATATATATATATATATATATATATATATTCTAAACTATTTTTGAAAATTATATATCGTAAACATAGTTTCAAAGAATTTCGTTAAACGTTAAATTAATATTTTAGATTTAATATTGAACGTTTTCTTTTTAATATTAAACTTTTACCTTTCAAATTGCATATCAAAATTTATATTTTTATTTAGTTATTTGTTTTATTCTAGAAACTAAGTTTCATGTTTAATACTATTTTTTAATTTAAAATTTTTACAAATAATATTAACATTATATTTAATAGTTATCTCAAACTATTGCACATCTTTAATTACAAATAATATTTATTATTAACATTATATTTAATAGTTATCTCAAACTATTGCCCAATGCCCAGAATTGAACATTTTAAATTTAATTAAATAGAATTAAGTGAAAGTCTATACTTATAGTCTATGACTCTATAGCCTATAAATCTCTTTTTTTGGGCGAAATTTTAAAATGATTTAGTAGACTTTAAAAACAGACCCGAAAAGTAACACGAGTATGGTGACGTGCCAGAAAAAATGGTAGAAGTCGTGGGACCCACTTCATCTAAAAATAGGTACCATCGACCGTTGGATGAACAAAGATCAATGGCTAGGGTGGATTTCGGCTCGGATGTGGGAAGTGAACACCTTTCTGAGGACTTCGCCCGGAATTGGACATTTTAAATTTAATTAAATGTAATTAAGTCTAAAAATCTCTTTTTTGGGTGGAATTTTAAAATGATTAAATAGACTAAAAATCAAACCAGAAAAGTGACACGAGTATGGTGACGTGCCAGAAAAATGGCAGAAGTCATGGGACCCACTACATCTTAAAACATGTACCATCGACCGTTGGATGAACAAAGATCAATGACTAGGGTGGATTTCGGCCCGAATGTGGGAAGTGAACACATTTGGGAGAACTTCGCTCAGAATTGGACATTTTAAATGTAATTAAATATAATTAAGTCTATAAAGCTTTTTTTCGGGCGGAGGTTTAAAATGATTAAATAGACTAAAAATCAAACCCAAAAAGTGACATGATTATGGTGATGTGCCAGAAAAATGGCAGAAGTTGTGGGACCCACTACATCTTAAAACAGGTACCATCAACCGTCGGATGAACAAAGATCAACGACATAGGGTGGAATTTCGCCCGAATGTGGGAAGTGAACACATTTGGGAGAACTTCACCCGGAATTGAAACGTTTTAAATTTAATTAAATATAAGTAAGTCTATAAAGCACTTTTTTGAACGGAAGTTTAAAATTATTAAACAGACTTAAAAAATAGACCCGTAAAGTCACAACAGGTACCTTGGTCCCTCGTCCGTTGGATGAGCAAAGATCAACGGCTTAGGGTGGATTTCGGCCCGAATGTGGGAAGTGAACACATTTGGGAGAACTTCGCCCGGAATTGAATGTATTACTGATTACATTTAATGTTCTCAGAATTTATATTGAAGTAGTGAATGTTTTGTCCTTCGGCATCGAATACTTATTAATAATAATTAATAAAATTACAACATGATTCTTAATATCCTCAGAATTTGTACTGAAGTAATGAATGTTTTATCCTTCGGCATCGAATAGTTATTAATAGTAATTAATAAAACTACAACATGATTCTTAATATTTTGCCATTTAGGTTTTACTTTTCTCCTTTTTAGAGTTTTCAAAATAAGAGACTCGTAAATCATAATCATCTTTCATTTCTTGGACAAACCTGTAAATCGAGGGAGATTCAGAAACAACTACTAGATTGAGGAATGCAAGTTGCAACAGAGACTGTCTGCGCCAATCTAGTGAAATAGAAATTCCAATTTTCGGGTAAAATCTAGAACACCTACATCCCACCTTTTTTGCTTTTGGTAATCCCGTGGTCCAATTTGAGGGTTAGCATTTTCAGGTTCTTATCTAGCATTATTTTGAATTATTAACAATAATAGTGATGGGGAAAACGAGAAGCAGTAGTTCTACAAGAAGCCAAGTGAAAAACAAAATGTACCTAACCGAACTGGTTAAAACACTAGGTTTCATTGATGAATACCATGATATTTATGACCCTGCTATCCATGGTGAAAAGCGTATCATAGATATTAGATATACATTGTCTAGTAAGGCGGCAGATGCATCCAGGGCAAAATTTACTGTTTTCAACCCAATGTTACAACAAAAAACAAATAAAATCGCATCGTGGGATGTTGGATTGGGAAGCATGGTGTTACCTGAAGTATTCCCTTGCCCTGATTTTGTCATGGTCTGCGCTGAAAATTATGATGAAGATAAAAAAGCAATTGTCAATAAAAATACAAAAGAGGAAATTCTATCCATAAACGAGGGAGAATTTGCTCGTTTGTTGAACCTAGGATTTGAAGCCGAAAACTCAAACGTCCAAATTGACCTAGGAAAGCTGGCAGAGAATTATGAGAGTCTCGATCCAAGTCGCAGAGATTCATTTATCAAAGCTCTAATAAAGATTGGTACTGGTATTGTGTTGGATCAGAATCATAAGCCTCCTTATGATTCTAAAATTTTTGTTCCATGGGTTGGGGATACTATTTCCTTGTTGTCGTTTTGCTTAGGATTGGAAAATGATAGGGAAGTGGGTGCAAGCCTTCTTGAATTGACTTATAATATCCATTGTGCAGGTCAGCTAGTAAGATATAATTTTATTGAGCACATTGTAAAATCCATGCGAAAACAGTTACTAATGATCAAAAAAGGTTCCTGTATGACATTTAGGTTCTCATCCTACTTGTGCTATCTCCTTCTATCCAAGTATCGTGCAATATTTGAGACCAACAATCTTCAAATTGTGAGCTATAAGATTGATGAGAAGACTGGGAAGAGAACAGAGTGTCCAATATATGATTGGACCCCAAAGATAAGGATGCATGATAATAGAAAGAACTACAACCATTTTGTAGACTTCTTTTTGGCACCAATGTATAATGAAATTACAAGCACTCCAATGCCTAGGTTGCCTGTGTCTTGTAGAGATTGCATTCAACTCGGAAGTCAAATAGAATTGGCTGACTGGTTCTTCATGGAAGAATTCACTGTGTTAAGGTTTTACGAATCGGCAGTAAAACCATACAGACTTCCAATACATGTGACAGAGAGGGTATTTGCATTAGAGTATGTATGGCAATTGGAGAGCACAGATAGACACATCCATGTACAGACTTCCAATACATGTGACAGAGAGGGTATTTGCATTAGAGTATGTACGACAATTGGAGAGCACAGATAGACACATCCATGGTCAACAAAAGAAGAGATTATTTCCTTCCTTGCCTTTCTCATGTGGAGGGTTCACATTTGAGAGAAAACCATTCATTGTGGCACATTATTTCTTGACATTTTCAAACTTTGGTGATGAGGGTCTCTGGTAGTATGATCTAATCGGTGTAGTTCAATAAAGGCTTAAGAAAAATGGGAACTCTTCAATGTTATGTCAACATGAAAGTAAGCCATTGCTAGAAAAGCTTAGAAACAAGGACTCTTGGGATGAGGTTAAAAAAGAGATGGAGAAAATTGCAGCTGACAATAACATTTCAACAGAAGAAATTTCATCACAAATTATGGCATTGCAAATGCACACAGAGAGGACAACAGAGGAGGGCCAGGGCATCCAAAATAGGAGGTCCTACAATTTCTACCTAAAATCTACTAATCCATCTAAAAAAACTATTCCCAAATCAATTCTGCACGAATTTAAAGAGAATTATTTCACTCAAACCAAAATAAATGATTTTTGGACTATGAGGAGGAATCTCGGTGAACCAAAGACAATTGCAGAATTTGAGAGCATCGATGAGGATGCAGAGTTTAGCAAATTGTGGGATATGGAGCATGGCGGGACTGAAGGTGATGATGATGAGCATGAGGTTGCCGTTGAGCCCCCTCCAACAACTACTACAGTCCCTAAAATACTAGGTGGAGTCAGTGAGTCCATGAAAGAAAAATATAACAAAGGGGCAAACCTTGTGGAAAAAATGGGTTTTGAAGGTGGTGGTCTAGGTCCCAGAGGAGAGGGCATTTGGTATCCACTTCAGGTACAATTTCCATCACAGTCAAAATCAAAAGGTACTTATAAACCAGTCATTGGACTTGATTCTTCAGATTCATTAGGGATAGGTACTACTCATTACACTTAGGGTCCACCTACATTTGTTTCAGGTTCAAATCCACAACCACCACCACATCATGGTATTCCCATTGGTGGTGAATCAAGTGCCACTGCCACTGGTGAGGAATTTGGGGATAGTATTCCTATTAATGTTCAGTCAAGTACCGCTATGATTGGTGGGGTTGGCATGGGTACTACTATTGATACTAGTTGTCTTGGTGTTGGACAAGGGAAACAACAAAAAATCTCTCGCAAGAGGCCACTAGAGGTTGATACTCAATCTCATACTATTGAGAATCCTATATCAAGTGCCACTGACACTACAAATCAATCATTTGCAGCTTCAGATCACACACCTCAAAAGACTATGAAAACCACACATGAAAGTGTCAATGGGAGTGAGACAACATCAGGAACTGCTATTGGTAATCCTTGTCAAGCATTAGTTAAAACCACAAGAATAAGTGGAACTAGAGCCTATGGTATTCCTATGTCACCTTTCAAACATTCAATTGCTTCAACAAGCCTAGATTTTCAATTTCGTGATTACTATGAAAAATATGAACACACAACAAAAGCAAATAAAGAAAAAAAGAAAGCATTTCATAGGAATTCCGTGTCTCAAGTTGTAAACGAACAGCTTGCAAGGAACAGGGTTTTTCTAACATATGACCCACAAAAAGATATGATGGAGTTCATGGTTGTTATGCCCCCGGACACATCTAAAGATAAAAATCTACCATAGTCAGATAGATCCCTCTCAATTTCAAGTTAGCACCCTCCAAATGGATTTTTCCAAAGTACATAATGTGGACAAAAGTAGTGTGTCAAAAAGGACTAACAAAGTGGTCTACACTTCATTGCTAAAGGTGGAGAGAGAAAAAAATAAACTTGAGAAACAAATAGAAAAGTTACAGGCAGACCTAGAAAATGAAAAAACAAGGAGGAAAGCAACAGATAGAAAGTGCAATGATTTACACAAAAGAATTTAAAATTTGGGCTCTATAGTAGAAATTGTAGAGCAGGAGACGAAGGATGCAGAATTGAAGGACTTGACTGAAAAACTGGCTAAAAGTAGTAAAAAAATTGTTGAGGAAAAAGCCAGTTTTCAAAAATTATACAAAAGTTATGAGTCTGCTGCCGCAGAAATGAGAAAGTTACAGGACCTATTGGATCATGGGAAGGAAAAAGAAACACATTTGCAAGAGGAAGTAGAGGAAGAAAGAAAAAAATGTGCACAAATGAAAGAAGACCTACACAATGCAAATGATAAAATAAAAACTTTGGAGGATAGATTGAAAGACTATATGAAAAATACAACGAAGTATATACAAGAAAACATTTGGCGGCAAATAATGCAGAGTAGTGAGAAGTTGTGTGAATGGTTTCAATTGATTGAAAGTATGAGACAAATTTTTATAAAAATCAAAGGGCACTATGAGAAGAGCACACATGTTTATTCAAAAGAGGAAATGGCAAAAAAGATTCTGAAAGTAGTCTACAGTTCCAGTGACAGCTACTTGGCATCCAAGGGAATTAAGAGCCGCATTGATGCCATAGTTAAGACATCATCTATCATTCAAAAATGCCAGAAGCTAAGGGAAACATCAGAAGTTATGGACAGTCGTGGAAAAAAGATACTGAAGCTGCAAGAAATGAAAAATAATTTGATTAAACTTGGTTTGTCTAAGCCTGTTGACACATCAAATAAATTCATTGGAGAAGAAGCTTACAAAAAAATCATGGAGATAAAAATGAAGTTTGATTTAGACTTGCTTCCAAAGGACACAACTCCCAAAATCTTTCTAGAATTCATCCAACCATTTACAACTCTAAATACAGTATTGGATGAAACAGTGATGTCAAGTAAATCTTATAAATATGGAATGTTGACGAAGTTGGAGTTGACTTTCCATAGTTTACAAAATATTGACCTTCCCTTAGACGAAGAGTGGAGCACCCTACAAAAACTGGCATAGAATTCTTAAGAATCATAGTATGTATTGCACAATTTTCTTCATTTATTCTTAATTTCAAGGTTTTATGTTTTTTCTGTTTGCTATTTTGCTAATCTAGCCTATGAATCTATGATGCACTGGCTAATGCTATTTTGCTAATCCAGCCTATGAATCTATGATGCACAGTGCAAAACTTCAGCCAGTAAATTTGTATTCTCAAATTCTCCCTTGCTTTAACATTTATGCATTTCTCTATTTCTGATTAGTAGGTTTTAGGCACTGCTATTATCTATGTTTAATTTGTCATGGCATGAATTAATATTTAATTTTGAACTTTGTTTTTTGAACAGGAGACATCAAACATGTAGCAGATGTTAAATTGCTAATACAACCTATGATGGCCATATAAATATGTGCTGAGTTTGTGATTTTGATGTTCAGTGTTCACATGTTGCAAACTTGCAATTTGACCTGAAGCTATTGTTGCTCCCTTGTTTCTATAAAAGGGAATTCAAGGTCATTTGCAATTTTGCAAAGGGTTCTACTTTTGAAACTTTGTATTCACTTTTGCATGGACATTGGAGAATCACACAGGAGTTGTTGTTACTCTCTTGTTTTTATAAAAGGGAATTCAGGGTCATTTGCAAAGGGTTCTGAAACTTTGTATTCACTTATTGCAATTGGTATGGAGAATCAGACAGATTGGAATTTGGTGTATTACTATTGAATGAATTGTATCATATGGCTATATTTTGAAAGAATTAATGAAAATCTAAGTTCTCGACATGTGTATTACTATTGAATGAATTGTATCATATGGTTCTGAAATGTATCACACGGATTTGAGATTCAAACATGTATAAATAAACAATAAACATCTTTGTATCAATAAACACATTTTGGTTTTTTTTTTATTATGCTATTTTAAATTTGGAAATAGAAAGTTGAAAAATATAATTACAAATCAATATTAAATTCTAATTGCAAAAATTAATATGCTTTTGTAATATGAATGATGAGATACAGTAATAAGATTAATAAATACCAATCTCTTACTGTTACATGCCATTCATCCTCATCAAATTTAGTGCTTTCTTGATTCTCGTCTGTGGTTTCTTCACTCTGAGTCTGAGTCTACATATCTTTGTTGAGTTGCATCTTAATGCTACCAGTAGCTCTAGTAGTCCCACTAGCAATTTGGTTTGAAGTGTTGCCCAAACCTCTTCTTTCACATTTGGACCTCTAGATTTGCAGTGCCCTATCGTAAGGAAAAGTGTGGACAACATACCTAGATGTATAGAGCCTAAAGAACTGAAAACTCTCTCATCTTCCACCGAACCCAATATCATGGTAAGACATAAATCAGCAAGCTTCACATATTCTGGCATTGAATCACGCAAGGTTTTGTTCTTAGCTATATATTTCCAAACCCTTGTTACTGATCCCTCTTCGTGGGGGTTATCCATTTTGGCATATTGTTCTTTCATAGTGTATGCAAAATGAGCTGATTGCTCTCGAAGATGAGTTTCGTCTAATATTCCATTTGTAGTTACTCCATTAAATTCTCTGGAAATGCAAAATTGTTTTACCAAAGTCAGTAGCTTACTTTGAAAATCAGATGCACTGTTGAGGCTCCAATAATGAGGAAACACAATAGACATGGCTTCGAGTAGGTTGTCAGGAGGGAATCTGCTTCTAATTTGTGAGGAAAGATCATATGCAATTTTCTTTACAGAAGTAGTTACGGTCTCAACAATCTTGTCTAAATCTTCCTTTGTAACTCTTGCTAGTTTCTTCCTGGGGCGCTTTCCTGGTTCCTCGGGGTCGACCGTGGCATAGAAGTGCATTGGTATCTCAACTCCCCATACATTGGCATATACCTCCCCGTCTGCACCGATTTGTAAAAAGTTATCAGGATTGTTCAAATCTATGAGTGTCCACCACTTAACAAATTTTTCATCAGATAGTGTTGGTTGATTTCGATAGAGATTGTCGTAGGTCAGGCATGTCATCTTATGCAGTGTAGCATATTCTGCAATATACAGAGCTCTTTTTTGGGCAGCCTTCATAATATTCCTCATTTCCTCTAGCATGGGCAAAAGAGCTGCTAAAGTTAAGAGTGTCTCTAAATTACTTAACCTGCCAAGAAGTTCTAGAAATTTCGGTTGATCTGATTCGTCGCGAGTTGTGTGAAATAGTCCAATCAAGGATGGATATTCTGAAAACATTTGATGTGTTGGACCATCCAAAGAGATCCATCTAGTATCATTATCCTTGAGAAGTGTGTTCCCATCAGTTAATCCATCAGCAAAGTTTTGAAATTCCATAAATCGCTTGGGACTTCGACATAAGTGTGAGTAGAGCTCTCTGATTAAAATTTCAATTTTTTTAACCGAAGCAAACTTGCTTACAATTCCAAAAGCTAGATTCATTCTGTGAGCCATGCAGTGAATTGTAGTAATGTACGGTGCAAATGAAGTTTCAATCTTTGTACAAAGTCCATTCCTGTGACCTTGCATTATTGAAGCTCCATCTACTCCAACACAAACCAATTTTTTGGCTACTGTCATGTCATCCATAGCTCCATATTCAATTAAACTTCTCTTTACTAGTTGAAATAAATTTTCCTCTGTCACACTCTCCTTCATTTTAGCAACAGATAGTAGATGAGGTTGGTGGGTATGATTCTCTACAGTATAAACATGCATGCATACCCATGAAGTATTGTCTATTGTGGTAACTTCATCTAAAGAAAATGCAATGAAGTTTGACTCTCTTATTTTTTCCTGTACATCTTCTTTTTCAACCTCAGCAAGACAACTTGCCCATTCTCATCCACTGTTTACTGACCAGTGTCTATTAGGATAGTTAGGAACTTTCAAAAAGTGTAATAAACCACTAATTGATGGGAAATCTGTCATAGCACACGCCTCTACTCAAAATATGAAAAACAACGTTTAACTAAACAACTTTTCCCAATTGTTCTATTTGCATTGCTTTTCCAAAAACAGCTTCAATAGAACCTTTAACTTCAGCAGGCTTCGTCTGTAATTTCTCATGAAAATAATACTCTTCGGAATTCCTCACATGCTTACATTCATCCTTTGTTTTCCATCTAATCATTGATTTTTCAACCCCGTTTATCATTTGTTTTTCATAAACTTTACCCATATGCTTTTCTATGGTGTCAAATTTTAGTTGCAACCTAATTTCCTTGTTATGTTTCCAAGTGCAAATCTTACACCTGCATTCTATTGGAGGCTCGCCTTCAATTGGATTCTCGATTGGTTCAATGAATGGATACTTTGATGCCCAATTAATTTAAAAATTCCTCACTAACATATCCCACTCTTGATCCTTTTTTGATTGTGGTTCACCCTTTTTTGATAAGGCTATTCTTTTCCCCTTCCGTGCATTATCATCAATGGCATTATCACCCAAGTTGATTATATCATTCCGGCTAACTTGGGTATCTACCAGATAATCTTCTTCAAGATCATCTTGATCTGAGATATCAGGTTCGCTGCCGTCTTCAACATGCGGTGCAGGTGGTGAATTTTGTACTTGTACTTGTGATGATGTACCTTCCTGATTTTCACATCCAATGCTAGAGTATGAAGACAACGTTCTTCTTTTTGTTGTCCTCTCCTAGCCTTCCCCACTTGCAGGTTTCCTACCCCTCTTCCTGTTCAACATCTCCAACAAAATAAAGGCTGCCCAAAAAATATCAATTTGCTGAAAAAGCAATAATAGGCTATAATGTATAATATACCACTTCAAAAATATGATCGCTCACCTTTAGGCTTTAGGTCACTAGCAGTCGCCAATACAGTCAACGACTCAACAACAATGATTTTCCTTGGTTTGAAACTTCACTATTGATAAGAATTCAGAGCCTAGAACCCACCAGATTGTGTTGAGATATTGAGATAGATCTAATCTTTGCATGTATTTATACCAATCCTTATATGGAAAATTCCACGGGAATTTTATATGGTATACAAATATTTGGCGAATCCCGCGTAACTATAACATGACTTAGGTAATTTTCAAGGCGATTATAGGTCGTCCAAATATGACTTATGTAATTTTTGAGGTGATTATAGGTCATCCAAATAATAGCCAAATACAATATAGTTGGCAAAAGTTGGGGTGAATGGAGACACGCGTTAGCAAGATGTCAGGCGAATTGGGTCCCCCTAGCTAACAAATCTTCACATGCCTATAAGCGAATTAAGGTCATCTATTAAGGCAACCTCGGAGAGTGTAGGTGAAACAATTAAATTTACCGTGTGTCCACCATATATTGTATTGGCGAAATCATCGCATAGAAACATTTATTTGCATAAAACATATGGCGACCGGGCCGTGACTATGATGGAAATTGATAATGTTTTGGCGACATGGCCACCCCCGAATGGTACAAAATATTTTTCATTTCCGACATGGCCGACGTGAAAAATTCGCCATTGGTGAATACTTGCCACTAAAGTAAATTCTGACCGGAGCAGGAAATGATCGAAGGCACTACATATGCAAAACTTATATCTAGTGAATCCGTTTTAGAACAATTCAGCCTTACCCACCGATCAATCAACCGGTCTCTACCAAAGCTCCTCAGGATACAACCCAAGGCACCGAAGGTCACAAGTCTAAAGCAGCAGAAGGTACAACTCAAGAAAAGACCTCTCAAGCACTCTCAAGCACCGAAAATGTAGCAGCTGAGACACCCAGCACCAAGACACCGAAAGACACCACAGCAGCTATAGGAACTGTGAGGCCTCACCTCGACTCAGTTTGACATTCAGTGGATTTTATATTTTAGACTACTATGGATACTTTGTTTTGATGCATTTTGAGATTTAGAACTTTTATGATTTCAGGATATTGGATAACATTGCTATGAATTGATGTTTTACTTACATGCTTTATGAGATAGAACACTACATGATTATTAGATAGAATGATGTTGCAATGATAGATGTCGTAAATGAATTTGCAGGACTTTACTTTGAATATAGAGCTATGATGTATGTTTAGTTTATGTGAATTGGGATAAAAAATTGTTTATGTGAATTTGCTTGACAAAAGATGTATTCAATCTGTGCAGATGAAAATTGTATGCATGTAACGATGTGCATTGTTGTATTATTGAATTATATTTTATATGAATATTTGGGAGTACTAATGTGTAAATTGAGATGCGCAGGAAATTTACCATGTGACCATGGAAAATTACGGAGAATCAAACCTAGACTTAAGTATGTTCGTAAAGCCAGGGTTTGTCTATTTGGAGAGACAACACCCCGTTTGTGTTGTATTTTATTCGTATCAGTATATGCTGCATGTGTGTTTTGTGTTATTTAAATTTATTGTGTAAAAAAAAACCTCAAGAGACAATTTCATGTTTATTTTCGTAAAAGTATTTTATTAGTGTCACTTGACACATGTGAGGATTTAAATTTAAATATTTTATTTTGTCTCTTGATGGGAAAGTGTTAATTATAATTAATTTTAAATAAAATAATGTGTTGTCAAAAAGATATTTTGAGAATATAATATTTGGAGTGGTCAACTTATGGTTGACTCGAAAATGAACTTCAGAGGGGTTTAAAATGGGTTAAATGAACACCTAGGGGTAGTTTATTAGGGTTTCCTGAAGCCCATAAGGTATACCTAGGGGTTAGGGGTAATTTTAGGCAAGTTTCTACTTTATTATGATCTTTTTAACGCTTTAAAAATTGGCTTTTTTGAGTTGAGCGAAAATTGAAAATTGAAGTGAAAATCAAATCCAGATTTTCCCTCTTGGAAGGAAAGTCTTTTTGCATTTTTGCTTTCTTCCTTCTTTTTGTTGATTTTTTTTTTAGAATCCTGTGAGAACTCAGTGAGTGAGCTTCTTAAGGAAGATTTTTGGGAATAGTTGGTTAATCACCCACTCTCCATTTTTGGAGACGGAAGAAAATTTGGAAGAAAAATAATGTTATGGGATAAAGAAATTTGATTAAGGAAAAATAAAGAATTGTGGATTGGGCAGCTCTTCTTCAGATATCATTATAACCTTTGGGCAGAATAAGGTTGGTTTCATTTTTACTTTTAATGTCTAGTTTTGGTTTATTTCTGAAAGTTGTTGAATAAGAAAATCTGTATTCTTGAAAATGCATGTTTGAAAATCTTTTGGTTTTGTTTTATGAATGAATGTGTTTTGGGAGTTTTCTCAAGATCTCTCTTCCTCTTGGGAGAGAAGAGGATCTTGAGGGTGGTAGCAGTGACAGCCCTCGAGTGAGAGACTCTCTTTAGAGAGCGATCACAAGGGATCTTTGTGTGACCCTTGCTGCATGGCCTGTTTGTGCAATGGGGGTCATAAGGAGGGTTATAAGGCTAGAATGCCTTTGGGGGGCATAAGGAATTTATGGGGTTGAGATTTTGATATGTTATTTGTGCCATGAGGTGGCTTCTTGTTATTACATACTTGCAGAATTCTCCTCAGGGTATTTGGTCCACTACCACCCTTTGAAATTATTCACCACCAGAGTGTGGTGCTGTGAAAGCCAGGTTGGGAATGTGTCTGTAATGTTTGTATGTTTTGTGTTTCTTTGTGTATGCCTATTTGTTACCCGTCTAGGAATTGGTTCTCCGAGCTCGGGGGTGGCTACCAGTTAGCCTAGGCTGGGAGGTGAGCACTCCGTGGTCAGTTTTGTGTTTTCTATTATGCAGGAAATCCAGAGGAAAGAGGATAGAAATTCATGAAAGATATTCAGAAGATTGAAATTGAAGATATTTGAAATTAGTTTGCAGATATTGTTTTAAAGTTGTTGTGAATAAATGCCTCATTCAAAAGAAAGGAGAAGCAAGTTGAAAATTTTGTAATAAAAGATTTGAAGTTTTATTATTGTGACTGTTCAGAGAAAACATTCTGTATATTTGATAGTATATATTAGAGATGTTTTAAAGAAAGAGAAAAGGCTTGATTTTACTTCTAGTATATTTGAAAAAGAAAAGCAAATCAGTGATGCATGTAAAGCTTCTTGTTTTATGAAAGAAATAAAAAAAAAATCTGTTTTCATTTAGATTTTTACCTATATTTTTAATTGAGTCAATTTAGAAGTTTATTTTAGCTGAAAGCTTTTAAGTATTTTAGATAGAAAGAAAAGTTGTTTTATGTGAATATTTTATTTAAAGAAATATTAAAGGATTTCTTATTACAAAAAGAGCAACGAATAATGTATCCTTGTGAAATATTTTAGATTGTATTTTTTTTTGTTAACTTTGATTTAGAAGTTTGTTTTATAGATGCACTTAAATTAATATATATATATATATTTATATTTTTGATTTAACTTGGTTATCTTTTCCATTATTATATTAGCTTAAAAATTTGCATGTAATAATTCTCTTGTAAAATGTATATAAACTTTATTTGGTATTAAATTTATCATTTTATTTATGCATGTTAATTTTTTTGTAAACACCATATATATATAAATATATATATACATATATATAAATATATATATTTATATATTTATATATATATATATATATATATATATATTTAAATGTTATTGTATTTTTTTTAAAAAAAAAATTTAAAAAAAAATATAGGTTGGAGACCCCGCGGGCTCCACTGTGTGTACGCACAGTGGACGACCGCGCGGCGCCCACTGTGTGCACACACAGTGGAGCCGCTTGCGGCTCCCACTGTGTGGGCACACAGTGGACGGCCGCGGCCGCCACTGTGTGGCCACACAGTGGTGCCGCCAGCGGCGCCCACTGTGTGGGTACACAGTGGTGCCGCGGCACCACTGTGTGGCCACACAGTGGTGCGCGCGGCCAGCCACCACTTGGAACCTCTGCGACTTGCAAGAAATTTCGGACATGGCCGCTGTAAGGTCTTCGGCCCGGCATGAATCTTTACCTGCTAAAAAAAAAAGGGGTTAAAACCCTAGCCCGATAGCGGCTAGGGAAGTTTAGTTTTTAAAATAAAAAAAAAATAAACATGTAATTTGGATTTGGGTAATGGTTAAATAAGAATTTAGAACCCTAATTAGGGTTGAGGAAATTAAGTGATAATATTTAGAAAGTTGAAATGGATTTAGGAGGTTAGGATTAAAATATTGGAATATATGTAGAATATATATATGAATATATATGTATGTTTTTTTTTGAGTTTAATTGATTTAAGAAATTAAATTATTGATATACAAAATATATGCATGATCTATATGTATATATGTACTTTTTATATGTACACAATATAGATATGGAAGAAAATTATAAAGAAGAAATTAATTAAAATTGCTAAGACTATATAGTCATAGTGGGAAATAAATTTTAAAATATCTCTCCTAATATTTTTTAGTATGATTAATTTAATAAAACTATTAATTAAATATCTTTTGGAGATAAAATTTAAACCAGTAGGTTATTCCGCAATTAGAATATAACTGATTGTCGATGCTTCGTTCGTTTCGGAAGGAGCTCGAATTTTATTAATGGAATTTTCTCTAACGCTTGTCGCAAGAGTGTGCTTATTAATTAAATTAAGTTTTTTTTAAAAAAAAAAATTTGTTCCGATTTTGCCCTAAATTTTGGGCATGACAGGAACCGACCAAAGTGTTGCCTCTACCGAGCAACCTCCCGAGGGTCAACAAGCCTCTCAAGCTATTGTCTTGGTCCAACCAACGAAAGGTAAAGAGAAGAAGGTGAAAAAGCATAGTTTCAGAGTTGACTTATCTAAACCAATAGTGTTGCCCAATGTGGATATCTCAAAATTAAAGGGGCAAGCACTTATTGATTTCTGTGAACTATGCAAAGCAAAGGCCGAACAAGAAAAATAGATGGCCATTCAAAAGAAGAATAAAGTACTTTAGAAGGTGAAGACACTGCTGACCAATATGCTACCTTCAGCTATAGTGTCAACCGATGCAGCCATCCACATTCAATTGGATGAACTCCTTAATCAAATAGAAACATCCAAAGTAGATGCATCCGAGTACTTGAGCAAGCTAAAAGACAAGGAGCTTACTGCAAAAATGATAGAAGAGGTACAAAAAGCTCTAGCTATTGGGAAAGTCAATCTTGTCAAATTCATTGTTGATTTGTCCCCTCAACTCAAGCATATTCTTTATTTATTTCAGAAACTTTGCACATTTTCTCTATTCAATAAAGATATCAAGAATAAAACTGATGCAATTGAGAAAGAGATCACCAATCTCTCAAATAAGTTGACCACTGAGCCCAATTTAGTTTAGAATTTTAATACAAAGCTTCAGCAGCTCATGGCTCAACAATTGGAACTACGAAATGAAGAACATAAGATTAGGATGGATATAATGACCCTCTGGACATTATTCCTTCCTCATCTTTCATCAGTTCAAGAACAGATTAACCAAGCTACACGCCTATCTACTACACAAGAGGGAAGCACTCTTGATGACTTAATATCCCTATTGGCTGATATTCAAGCGCAAACTTCTTTAATGGAAAGTGTAAAGGATGCACTCTCTGTCGCTCTCATCGATGCTCGGAAGAAGTATAAATCTATTTTTGATCAGTTACCACCCCCGGATGGAAATTAAGTTTTTGATGTTTGTCAAAAAGGGGGAGTGATACTATATAAGGGGAGTAATATAATATATTGAAGGAGTGATACAGTTTTGGTAATACAATTTTGATATAGTATTCGGAGTATTGTATACAGGGGGAGTATACCAAGTAGAGTATGCAGAGTATCCAAGGACAGTAAGCAGAGCACACAAGCACAGAACTGAGCATGCAAAAATCAGAGTTATGTACAGTATAATGATAAGGGGAGTATATCTAAATATACTATTTCATTGACTATTGTATATATTGTCAAGTATAGTCATTTTGCAAAGTATATAGATTTTTGAGTTATGACTTTGAAAGTAGTTTTGTCAAACATCTCAACTAATGTCAAAAGGGGAGATTGTTACTACTTATCAAGTTGCCATTAGTTTTTATATTCAGAGTCATACTATATACTCTAGTCAGTTAGCACTACCGAATCATGCAGTCGGTATACACAGAGAAGTCGGTATGCACAGTCTAGTTGGTTATAGAAGAAAGCATTCACAGAACATAGTATACACTGAGCTGTCTACCGAGTATCTTTTTATGTCTATCGAGCAGTAAAGATGACACACCAAGTGGAACGTGTTACCAGATACATTGAACCTGGACATGCATATGAAAACGTGTTACAAGATCTAGGCACATCTAACCGTTATTACATTGGAAATTGCACTAGAAGATTGTGTATGATTTTGAGATCAATCTAACCAATGAAATATTTTGTATAGTTATTCATTCAAGGAATCATGTTTGTAAGATTGAAGCAATGAATTGGATCACCGTCTTAAGAGATCTATTTATACAGCATGAGTTAAGGGTGTACATGTGTGTGTAAGAAGACTGTTACAGAGACACATAGGTCACTGAGAAGGTTTTCATAGAACAATCGAAGAACAAAGTAAACAGAAGGGTTTACCGAGTTACTATATGGGTTACTGAGGTATGCTACAAGCAAGGTAATCTATTCTGAGCACATAGAATCTGCTATAACATTTTAGATGTTAAGTTACAGATATTTGTAATGATTTTATTGTAATATTGTGAAGTTGAAAGAGAAACCTTTAATAGGGTAAAAGACTCTAATCAAGTCTATAAATTGTAAAGCCTCTAACCAGGGGCAGCATTCAGAATAAATTTTGTAAAATCCTTTAGCAAGGTAGATCTAACAGATCTTGTTACTCCTAACAGGGTAAGCTATCAGAAATAGCTAAAATGTAGCTCTAACCGAGCACTCTTTATTATTGCAGTAGTGAAGTTGTGGGTGCCATCCCCACCGTAGTTTTTCTCTCTAACCAAGAGTTTCTGCATAACCAAAATATGTGTTATGGAGTGAATCATGTATGATTGTTATCTATTTGCTTTAACTTTATTTTATGTTACTGCACTATTCTGTTTATGCATAACAATAAAGTTATTATTCAAGAAAAGTTTTGGAGTACTAATTCACCCCTCCCCTCTTAGTACATTAGCTTTCCATATTGGGCCTAACACAGAGATCAATCTAGGAAGAGATTTTAGTGAAGCATTGAACCCAGTGTCCCATTTTGTTGAGACCAAAAACCTATCCAGTTTGACCTAGATGAGATCATCTCCTTTTCGATTATTAGACCAAGTGAATGATTGGCCTATAAGTTCAATATCAAGGAGTCCAGTTCTGCAAATGAAGTCAGATAAATCCATCATACTGTCAGAATAGTCCATAGTTTCACCAAGTTTTTTAGAAGGAAAAAGGGGAGAGTTTAAGTCTCCAGCCACCATCCAAAGAGAGTTCATATCATTAATTATAAAAGAAGAGATGTCATCCCAAATCACCTTCCTTATAGACCTAGAGTTAGAGGCATAAACATTGAATAGATTCCATTTGCAATTGTCAGAGGTGAAGGTGACAACAAGATAATTAGGGGAGCGGAAAAAAAGCTCTCGTTTCAAAGTATGAGGGTTCCACATGGTGACCACACCACCAGATGTGCCATTAGCATCACACATGCAAAAGGAAGACCTTGGCTAGATTTTATCAACTATACTAGAGAAAATAGGAGCAATCATTTTCACTTCTTGAAGAAGGAGAACATCCAGGTTGGGTTCAAAAAAATAAATTGGTTGCAATTATGTTATTCTTCTCATATTTTTGTTCTTTTAAAAAAAGGTTGAATCCATTTAAAAAATCTATTTTACTTTATAAAAAATTATATAAATTAGTATTAATGTAGGAAGTGAAATTTATATTTAAAGACTCACTTGTCATTTTGATGTAGGGACTTTCAAAGACCATAATTTTTTACCCAAGAGTTCGGTTGAAGTATTCTTGGGATTTTTCCAAGTTAAGTTTTAAATTAATTTCCAACTCTTGCATCTAATCAATTAGTAAGTTGAGGACTTGTTAATAGACCTTCGGGGTTTAATCCTTCATTGGGAATGGATTAAGTAGTAGGAGGGCTGGTTTAGAGTAAATTTTGATGATACATCATGAGGAAACCCCAACCCGTCAAGAGTTGGTTGTGTGGCACAAGATTGGATGGGGAGAATTATTGCATTGGAGGTGTCTAAACTTATGGAAGGGGTGAATAATGATGTAGAGGATCAGGTAGCTGCATGGTTGGCGATCAAAATGGCTAAAATATTAAACCTCCCCATGACCCATCTAGAAAGTGATTCTCAAATGATTGGAAATGCTTTGGTTAAAGGTGAAATTGGGGTTTCAAGTATTAATAAATTGATTAAAAATACAAGGGAATTACTTGCAATGTTCACAATATTTAAAATTCCGCACACCTTGAAAGAGGGTAATTTGGTAGTTGATACACTCTCTAAGATGGCAGTACAACTTAATGAAGAAGGAATGTAGGTGATGTGGGAGGATTTCCATGGATTTGAGTTAGATCTTTGATTCCTTGTATGCCATCATTTCTATATTACTCATACCAAGAGAAGGTTTTTAATGCGCCTTGAAAGGTGGTATGATGAGTTTTTAAGGTTGTTGGCTATTAACACTGTCGTAGGCATTGACCAAAGTATAGTGTGCTTGGTGGTGGTAGGTGAGGGAAGTTTACATCATGGAGGCCAACTTCACCCTCATTACCTTGAGACAATAGTTAGCTTTACTGGGGTGGGTATCAAAGAAGCGCATGAAGAGTTTATGCAAATTTGATGAGCCAATTTTTTTGTAGATAATGGAGGTCCTTTTGGGTGAGGAATTTCTGCAAAATGAGCATCGTTATCAGACAAATGTCAAAATTGTCTTAATAGTGATGGCTTAGGTGCTTGATTTAGAAAAAAGAAGAAGAGGTATTGTGGGTAATGTAGAAGTGTTTCAATCAAGACTGGCTCTACAACATAGAATCCCTCCTAGCAAAGGCTCATGCTGGAGTAGGTTTTTTGTTGGATGGGGACACTATGAATTTGAAAGAGGACACATCCTCTGTGCTTCTTCTTTTCATTTGTTGGAGCTTGAATTTGAACAAAGAGGAATGTAGGGTGGTGGCATTGATCAGTTGGGACGAGTTGAAGACATTTCTACAAAGAAATGAAATGAAACAAAGTGGAAAGAAGGGAATTGAAGCAGGCAAGGGCAAATAGAAGGCAGGTTTTGACCTCAAGGATTACTAGGTAAATAGCATGATTGTGTCTAGTGAGTAGGGAGTTTGAATGTCATTAAATTTTGTGAATTTTTGTATAATATGTGGATAGATATAACTAATGTACATGTCTAGATAGGATTTTTGGTATCGGGTTTGTATGTCAAAGGCATCTCAAGGCATGTGTATGTAGTATGTAAATAGTGGTAGGGTATTTTGATGGAAGCTCTTGTGGGTTTTTCTTCTATTATGGGATGTATAGGGGTACACTTTTGATCCGATGACAACAAGGGTTTTCTATGGAATTATTAGAATATCTATTGTAATTACTTTTTTTATGCTATTAATAAAATAAAATCTTATTACATACCAAAATAATAGTAACCCCATGTCCCCATGCGACTGCTTATGAACATTTTTTGCTTAAATTGAAGCAGCCAGAGTGTTCCCATGTAAAAATTTAATTAGTGGAAAAGGATAAATTGGAATCTTACCCTATTTTGGTGGAGCAGTAGCTGCTTAAAAACTGAAAATAAACTTTGGAAAAAAAGGGGGGGATAGAAATAAGCATGGTTGCTTATTGAAAAAACTAACATGTGGCTTTACCATATTTTTTTCCTCTCCTTTTTATTTGCCTACAAATTTTATTTGCAAAAATATTACTAATAATTTCATTTAAAAAAATGATTTAGAAAGATTGCATAAAAATAAGTAGTGATTTAAACTTTCCATGGGGTCACTTGCTCCACAAATTGCTCCTCAAAAAGTTGAGCAACTGCTGCTAGCCAAAATAAGATAAGTAGTAGCATGGGGACATGCCCTAAGTTGAGAAAATATAGTGTATCTTTAGTTAGTTTCAAATAATTGAAAGCTTTCACCGATTATGTGGACAAGCATGCAAAATTATCAAAAAAATGCAAGTTAAGAAAGTTGCTAAAAATTACCAAAAAAGGAAAATTTCAGATTTTGCTAAAAATTTATTAAAAAAGTAAATCTTCTAATTTTGCTAAAAATTGCCATTTTAAAATTTTTTTGTGCTAAAAGTCACCAAAAAAGGGTATTTTTTAGATTTGTACTTAAAAGGAAGTTTGATTTAGTTTTGGGAGTAGAATGGAATGAGGAATGAAACAAAATTAATGAAATTCTCTAATTGTTTTGTGTTTTATTTTTCATTTTATACAAATAATTTTTATGTTGTGATATTTGGCTACATCATTTGGTATTAGAGAAAGAAGATGGTTGGGAGAGGAAGAGGAAGAGGAGGTCTTGATCATATGCATAGAGATATGCAATATCTACAGAGACAAGTACAAGAGCTTGTAGGTATGGTAACGCATTAGACAATAAGGGAATTAATTCAAATAAAGAAATAAAACAAGGTGAAGATCAACATGTAGAAAATGAAGAGGAAGAACAACTAGAGAACCTAACCTTTGAATACATGATACTCACATAATTAGAAGGAAGAAATTAAAATGATGGAATAAAAATTGAAGTTTTTGATTATGCGAGTAGTCTCAATCTAGAGGAAGAACAATTAAGCACCTAACCTTTGAATAAAGGATACTCAAAGAATTAGAAGGAAGAAATAAAAACGATGAAATCAAATTTGAAGTTTTTGATTATGCAAGTAGTCTCAATCTAGAGGCTTCAGATGATAGATTGGTTGAACAGTATGGAGATTTTTTTTGAATGGAAGACTATATGGTAGACGAAAAGAAGATAATGTTTACATGCACTAAATTGAGGGGTTATGCAATGATCTACTAGGATCATCTGCAAAAGGAAAGAGTTAGAAAGGGATAAGTTAAATTAGAAGATGGAATAAAAGGGAGAACCTGAGAGATAAATTCCCACTTGTGGATTATGCACAAACTATTTTTCATCAATTTCAAAATTTGAAGCAAAAATTGTCTACTATGCAAGACTGTAAAAATTAATTTTATAAATAATTTTCAATTCATTTGGAGCATAAAGAAACTAATTAATAGATGGATACAAGTTATGTAAATGGTTTAAAATTCTCTATTCAAAATTAACTAAGTGTACATCAACAGTACAAAAGAAGCATACCAATTACCTTTAAAGGCAAAAGAAAAAATGTAATAGACCATATTTCCAAAGGAATAAAAGAGTGACAAGAGGTATAGAATATCCATTGTAGGGTGATTTGAATTATGATAGGGGACAATAATCTCAAGGAGTAGAAAAATTAAATGATATCATATTCAAGACTTTCAAAATCAACAAAGACAAAGAGGGTTTTAGAGAGGTAGAGACTATGTTGGTGGTAGAGGGTGGGAAAACCCATGAAGAACTTTCATTTTATTTAGTTGTGGTGAAGAGGTTCATGAGGCAATTGAATTTCCAAACCATCACATGCAAGAACAACCCATATTTAACTTGGTTCAAGTTGAAGATGAGGAAGATCTAGAGGTTCCACCGCATATAGGAAGGAGTCTCATGATGAGAAGGACAATGGTAATTTAAATGGAAGAGAAAGTGTTGAACAAAGGCCATGATTATTCTTGTCTTTAAATAAATATCTTTCAAACCAAATGCACTTCAAGAGGAAAGGTAGTCAAGCTACTATTAATGGTGGAAGTTGTGAAAAAATGGTTTCTAGAGAAATGGTAGACAAAATAAAATTGCAATGTGAAAAACAACCCCATCCTTATCATATTGTATGGTATAAAAAGTAAAATGAATCCATTGTTAATAATAGATTCTTAATCAAGTTTTTCATAGGAAAGACCTATAAGGATGAAGTATGGTGTGATGTAATTCTAATAGATGCATCCATGTGTTGTTTGGAGGGCCATGCCAATATGATGGGAAGATAATGCATGGTGCAGGGAAGAATATATACACTTTTTGGAAGGATAGTTATAAAGTGAATCTATTATCTCAAGTAAGGATGAAGGTAACATATTTTTTTTATGCACTAGTGGTGCATAAAGAAGGAAGTGAAAAGAAAGCAATACCAATAGAATTAGTCAAGTTTCCTTTAGAGGATGTTAAAGTTTTCAAAAATACAATTGCAGTTGAGAATTAAGATTAGGGTGAAGATACAACAATAAAGGAGAAAGAGGTAAACATTATTTTTCTAATTTTATTAAATATGAAATGTACTAGAAGAAGAAATGGAAGGAAAGGAAACAATAAAAAGTGATATATAAGTTTGAGGAAGTAGTGGATTAGAAATAACATGTTCCATGTAGAAAAAAAAAAAAATTGCACATTTTTTGGACAAGAAGACAATGTACACACGACAAGGTCGTTGAAATAATTATCCAATACATTGGGAATGGCTAACAAAATAAGATAACATATGGATTATAGAATCAGAACTAAGAATATGGATCATGATAAGTGGCACGGTTTTGAGGAGAGTAACTTGTAGGAGTTGAATTTTTTCAACTAAGGAGAATGAAGCAGGGACTTCTAGAGACCATGATTTTTTACCCATGAGTTTGGTTGGAGCAAGCTTTGGATTTTTTTAAATTGAGTTTTCAGTTAATTCTCTTGTATGTAATTAGATTAGTAAACTAAGAAAAAAAGTCTCTTTAGTTATTTTCAAACAATTGGAAAGTCTCATAGGTCATGTGGATAAGCACACAAAATTATTAAAAAATGGGCAAGTTAAGAAAGTTGCTAAAAAAAAATTTTAAAAAAGGAAATTTTCTAATTTTGCTAAAAATTGTCAAAAAAGGAAAATTTTGAATTTTGCTAAAAATTACCAAAAAATGTAAATTTTGAACTTGTACTTAAAAGATTTAGCTTGTTTCAGTTTTGGGAGTTAAATGTAATGAGGAATGAAGCAAAATTAATGAATTTCTTTGATTTTTTCTCTATTTTTTTGCTCAATAATGCGCAATAGGGCTATGGGAGACTCTTATTTATTAAAGCATAAAGGAATACAAGGAATGAAAAGGTTGTCAAACAAGGAGTGAAGAGAGACCAAAAAATAGACACAAAGAAGCTCCAACAAGGGAAAAGAACCTAGAACAACCTAAAAAGGAAACAAAAGGACTACAAGAAAATAGAACAAAGAAAAAATTGCACCAAAATGGTCAAACAAGCTAGACAAAAAGTAAGATTTTATGTTGTTCCTATGAAGGAGGGGTTATAAATTCTATTGGGAACCCTCATCCACTACTTCTTTGCCTTTAATTTGAAGTTTCTTAGCATTAGATCTACTCCCTTTGGAGGGCCGCATTTAGGTTTGGTTTTACTTCTCAGTGTTTGCACAATTGAGAATTTCCTAGGAGAAAGGACAAAATCATGTACAAACATTTTTTGAGGCAAATCTTCAAGATCATCCATAAATGGAAAAGTTTCCTTGAAATTAGATTCATTATCCTCTATAGAAGAGTCATCCATTGGATTATCAGTGACCAAATTTGTAGTTGAAGTAGGAACTAAAGGAGGTACACACTCCAGGATTGGATCATCTTGTGATGCAAATTTTTGTTTTTTCTATCTTGTTTTAAATAATAAAGTAATTTTTATATTGTGAATTTTGGTTGCATCACCTTTCTAGGTATTTTTTATGGAATATACAATAGGATCAAAAAATATTTA
Organism: Cryptomeria japonica; assembly: GCF_030272615.1. Taxonomy (NCBI): domain Eukaryota; kingdom Viridiplantae; phylum Streptophyta; class Pinopsida; order Cupressales; family Cupressaceae; genus Cryptomeria; species Cryptomeria japonica. Next base: position 681,755,111 of record NC_081409.1, on the reverse strand, counting down.
ATAATCCTTGACATAATGATATTCACGAAAGTATAATTATATTTCACCCAACTTTATAAAGGAGACAAATTAATAAATATAGCTAAGATTATTTATAAACAACATTACTTAATCACATGATGGCTCCCACTCAAGACTCCCGCCACTCTTTCTTTTTAAAAATTTCCTTCCCCCCAATGGCCCTACATTGGATTTGGTTGTTCCCTACATTGGATTTGGTTGTTTATCTAGGTTCCATTAAATTTGATGGTGTTGGTTGTGAGATTGTTAGTGTGATAAAAGTCATGCTTGCATTGGGGTTTCTATTGGTGGTTTAGAGTGGATTATCTCCAACATTCTGGATGTTGTTGGGGCTTTGTCTAGAAAAGGTGTTATCAACTCTAGTGGTATTCCCCTTGTCTCGCTTAGATATTGTCAACAAACCAATGCAAAATTATTAAGGAATATCTAACCTCTTCTCAAGATAGGGCTTCCTTTTGTAAGCTTGTGCATTTGTCCCCTACCACCCCCATGGTGGCTTTGGGATTGGAAGTGATAGATAATGAGATTTATTTCTCTGATATAGGTTTGGTTTGTAGGTTTTGCTAACTTTAGCCTTCTCTACCAAATATGAATAGTTGGATCTCTATACATTGGTGTCCTTTGGTGGATGGTAAGAAAAAGATTTACCCCTATGCTATGGGTTTCCTTTTTGTTGGCTTTTCTAATTCTTCTAACAGATTATTATTCTTGAGGGTGGTGAATGGATGTGGGGTTCACACCCTTTCTTGCTTTGTCCTTTGTCACCTTCCCTTAACCTTCTTAAGGAATCAATCAATGTTTCCTCTATTTGGGTGAGACCGCCTTATCTCCTCTTATAGATTTGGTGTAAATTTTACTATAATGTGATTGGAATGCCTCAGGGCATTTCTTGTAGGTGGATACCACTACAACTAAATTTTCCCATACCTATTTGTCTCATATTTTGGTAGAAATTAATTTGTTTAAAGCTCTCATAGGAGATTTTTTGTAGGTGAACAATCATCCTTGGACCTAGATGATTGATTAAGATGGAATTCCTTTCCAATGTAGATTTTTCTTTGTTATAGGAAATCTAGTCTCTAGTTGTTCATGTCCTCTTTTTATTAGTAGATGAATTCTCTTACTGAACAACTTACAATATTCCTAGATGATTCTTGTGATTTAGAGGCCTCTAAGCCCTCCTCTTCTGTTTGAGATCCTTTTGATTCTCACCTTGACACTTCAGTTATTGGTATTCATAATTCCTTTGTTGTTTCTCTAGCTAATATTTCCTAGACTAGATATGATTTTTACAATAATATGGTTAATTTTGGGATTAAGTATTCTTTAGTTGTTTCTCCCACTATTGTTTTTCAAACATCTTCAGACAAAAAAATGGTTGTTTCCAGGGTTCATATTATTGGATTGTTGGGGAGATTGTTGGTGATGCTCTGCAAAATGGACAAGGTTAGCAAATGACTAATAACACAAGAAACCAGAAAATCGTTAGTGTTAGTCAATCAAAAACTAATCTAAACAGATATATCAAAAGAGATGCTAAAATCATGCTAATATATCTAACAAATGAAACAAAGATAATGAGGCATCTCCAAATGCCTCTTAGCATACTCTTAGCTCCTTCTCCCTTGTTCCTCTCCTCTCCAAGTTCCAAAATAGTGTAGCTCTCAGCAGCTTTTTGCACTATGGATGCTTATGGAGGTTTGAGATTGAAATATTGCTCTAAATGTAAATAAAGAAGCTAATATTAAGCTATTGATACTAGAATGATTTATTTTAACCAAAATGACAATATAGGAGTTTTTTATGCTAAATGCTCTCTAAAATGCATATAGGTTAAATGCATACAAGTTTTCAGGATCTGGATTATGAAGAAATAGGCTCTATTTATAGGAAAAATGGAGCAATGGATGGTTGAGATTAAGCAATCTCAACAATGGTCAGGATTGAATGATTTCAAATCCACGTGAGGGCTTTCAACCCAATCCCAAAATGACAAGTGTCAATGTGAGATAGGTTGAGAGGGGAGAGAATAAGCATTAAATGCTTGATATGACCTTGGGAGTTAAAGTCAAGGTTAGTTGAATGAATAAACTCTTTATTCAAAGAATAAAGCTTTTATCCAATGGATAAACTCTTGTGCAAATGTGAAAAGGATGAATATGATCAAAACAATAAATGTTTGGGGAGACAAGTTTGAAATAACCATAAATGGTTATGTAAGAGCCATAAATGGTCATGTAAGAGCCATTAGTGGTCTTGGAAGACTTTGGGGGTTAATTTGTTGAACACACAAAGCATTAAATGTTTTTCAAAGACTTTTGAAGTCTTTGAGAAGTGACTTCATTTTGCTTAGGAATGTGACAATAATTAGGGGATGGATTAGGCTAATTAGGAAGGGGTTAGAAGAATCTAGAAGGGGATTAGATTTTGCAAGTGGATTTGGTGGGTGAGGGAAAATAGGATTTTATTTAAAAATAAAAATTCATTTATTTCAATAAATGTGTGCAAGTTGCATTTGTAGGAAAATGCAAGTGGGGGGGGGGATAATGATTTAAATAAATATTTTTATTTAATTTATTTAAAATAGGAAAAGGGGATTTTAATTAAATAAATAGATTTTATTTATTTAATTGATTGTGAATTTGATTTAATGAATGAATTAAAATAAATTGAATAATTTATTTAATTAATAGGAGAATGTTTGGAGATGAATTAATTAAATATTAATTTAATTAACTGATGGCTAGTGGATTTTTAATCAAATAAATAGCGAATATTTATTTAATTAAGCTGGACAGATTTGTGTGACTACATTTGCCCCTCTTTGAGACGGTGCGGTTTATCGGGTCGTTTCAAAGAAAGAAAAACTGGTGTGAAGAAAATGCCCCATAAAATGTAAATTTAATGGGTGGTATGCCCCCTCGAGAGATGGGCTAATTTTTTTTGAAAAATCGAGTGATCTCTTGAAAAAGAATGAGAATTGGTAGGGTGTTTAGAAGAGAAGAAGTGAGCAATACGGGTGAAAAATAGAAGAAAATGGGGGTAAAATGGAGAAATGGGGGGCTCGGGAAGTTCACGGGGACCACGACGGTGAGCCGAGGGAAGTTATGGTGATGGCGAAGAGTATAAATGGGGTGAAAGGGGTGAAAACAGGATCATTTGTGACCATGACCAGTGTGAAACCAGAGCTCTGATAGTGACCTTTTGGAGGAGCGAGTAGCAGTTAGGATGTTGATACCGATTACCGAGCACAGATTTGAGCGAGTCCGACGGTTCCAACAGCCAGATGACTACGGACTAGCGGTACATAAATTGGAATTTTGAATTTTTACGCATTTTTGATAGGTGTTTTACTTAGTCCAAGTTGAGTCGGAGCAAGAGCGTTGAAACTATAGTTTTGGCGCTTTTGCTCCATGAACTAGTGCTACTATGTCGCAATGGCGCTATTGCCTCATTGTGTGAGCACTTTTGAAATGTTTTAGCACTATTATATGCAAGTTTAGGCGCTATTGATTAATAAGCACTATTGAGGGTTTGTTTGAGCACGATTGATCTTGATTAGCGCTACTGTGTAGTTGTTTTAGCGCATTTGGAGTTTGAGCGCTGTTGGATAGCTGATTGAGCGCTTTTGTTAAGTTTGTAGCGCTATTGTGGAGAAACTAGCATTTTTATTGGTAAAATAGCGCTGTTGTTTTAGGATAAAGAGATGCCCCAGTTTGGATGAAGAAAATCTCCCGATGCTAATGATGGATGGAGGGTGATGTGGAGTGGGAGTTGTTTTGAACCATAGCAGCCTGATGAGACTTAGGTCATTAGGATAAATGCTTGTGTCTAGGTTGCCATGATTGCTTACCTATTGAGACCCGAAGATACTTGATCAAAGTATTTGTTGATAGTCTAGGTTTAAACTTTAAAAAAAAGTTTGAAAACAAAACAACTGATGATGATTGATGAATGTCCATGTGCAGGAGGAGCTAGGCGTGTTGCAGTTACGCAAGCGACATCCTACGACATAGGGGTTACGGGATCGATTGACATAGGCAGAGATTGATTATATTGCAGCAACGAGACTATATGAGGTGATGCACATGCCTGTGATTTGGATGAATCACGGTTTGATCACAACGTTAGCCGAGCGGTGGCACAACAAGATGTGCAACTTCCATCTGGCACAGGGGGAGATGATAGTGACCCTAGAGGATGTGTGGCGCATCCTGCGGATTTCGATTCGGGGGGAGCTGGTCACATATGACAAATCCTGGGGGACCCTTGCAGTGTAGAGGATTTTTGATGAGGACATGTTTATTGATGATGGCTTGATTGCCTGGGAGGAGATAGCGACGTTATATGAGCCTCTTCCAACAGTCTTATTAGGTATCGTGGGAGGACTTCTTTGTCCAGACAGGCAATCACATGGTTTGGCCGTGGGGTGGGGACAGGTGATCGAGATGATGATTATCGAGGGGACTCGATTTGTGTGGGAGCCGTGCATGCTGGCGCACCTGTACCAGGAGCTCCATGAGGTGGTTTACCGGGGGAGGGGTTCTTTAGCAGTGGGAGTGACGCTGCTGCATATTTGGGCCAGGGAGGACCTACCAGTGAGTCTAGGGTTCCGCGTAGTAGACCAGCCATATATGTTCATGTATAGCGGCATGATGAGTCAGCCCCACCTGGGGAAGTTAGAGTGGTGGCGGTGGGCACTGGACGATCTGGATGTAGTTATATGGTGACCATACTTGGAGTGTGAGCCATGGGATGATGATGCAGAGGCACTACTGTATGTGTTTATGACTCGATTCCTCATTGGGAGGACCTCATACCATGTGGAGAGACAGGTGCCCAGGAAAGTGCTGAGACTATTTGGACGGCAGCAAGGACTCCCTAGTGGATCAGGAGAGTATGCTTGGGTTATTCGGGAGAGGTACGCATGGGGGCCAGTGCTATCGTATGATCAGGCACTGGCAGAGTTCCGGACACTACAGGCGAGACCGTGGGATATACGATCGAGGGTCGTGGATGCAAGAGTGTCAAATGAGTACACGCAGTACTAGGCATCGCACCTGATCCTACGGATATCTGATCCAGTAGAGCCGATCCTGGATTTTGAGGATGAGAGGGGATGGAGACGGAGGAGGGTAGGAGGTCAAGGACCGAGGGCAGGGGGAGGAGGAGAGGGAGGAGGAGGTGGAGGAGGTGGAGGAGGTGGAGGAGGAGGAGGAGGTGGAGGAGGTGGTGGGTTGGGGATGCGGAGTCAGCGGAGAGGGAGAGGTGGACTGCCTCTACAGATATCACAGGGACCATTGATACAGGGAGGAGTTCGGCTGAGTGGGAGGGGGATGGAGAGGGAGATCCCGATGGACAGAGGGGAGGGAGCTACTGGAGAGGGTGGTACAGGTGAGGGGGCGATGGATATCGGGGAGGGAGCCACTGGATATCTTCAAGATCATATGATAGCACACTTGTAGACCCGGGTAGAGGATTTGGAGGCGGAGGTGGCAGCTAGGGATATGTAGCTATTTGCACGGGAGTCAAAGCTGGCGGTGGTGTTGTGGGAGAGGGATAATGCAGTGGAGAGATTGGTAGAGCTGCAGGAGAGAGTCCGGGTCAGAGTAGGAGCACAAGGGCCTACGGGGGAGGTGATGAGGGAGATGCGATGAGCACAGGCAGAGATAGACTACTAGCGGGGTTTATATGAGCAAGTGGTGCTAGTTAGTCAGCAATCTCTTAGCTATTCTCAGATGCGGCAGGCCAGATCAGAGCAATCACAGAGGGCGCAGAGCAGTGGGGGTGTGATGGGTCCTCTGCGGAGGGAGAGATCAGGGGATGCAGGAGCGAGTGGTGGTTCGATGAGGCCTCCACGGAGAGATGGATCAGGTGGTGCGGGCACTAGTGGTGGAGCAGGTGGAGGTGGAGGAGGTGGTGGGACAACATCTGGCTAGAGTGGCATTTGAGAGAGCATTTTTGCATATATGTATTGTATCATTGTTTATTTTTTGGACTGTATCTTGGATGGCTCCTAGTAGCCGATTTTTCTAGACTTCATTGTACTCTGATATATGAGATGATATATATGAGGAGACCCCATATTTTGATGATATGCAGTTGATATGTATGGATGTTTTATGCAGGATGATGAGTTTTTGCTTAGATGGATATGTGTACATGTATGCATTTGATGAGATGTTTCTTATATGCATGTGTTTTTATGATGATGTATGATGCTGGGATACTGACATATGAATGCAGGTTTATATATGTATGATTTGTTTGATTTTTGATGTAATGCTTTATGTATGTAATGCTATCATGATGATGTATGCTTGTGATTATTTATGAACACGATTTTGGTGTTTCCTATTGCAATATAATGATGAGATGATTTATGCGATGATGAATGATTTTATGTATGGATATGCATCTAGATGTTTTTATATGAATGTAATATGGATAAACAAAATGTGAAGTACAAATGGTTATATGATAATGTTTAAATGAATGCATATATATATATATATATATATATATATATATATATATATATATATATATATATATATATATATATATATAATGGTATGAACCAATGTTTGGAAACAAATGGATTTATGATTCTAAATGCTTTAAATATGATTTTAAGTAAAATGATAATGTGAGGACATTATAACTTATGGTTTTAATAACTGCACCTTAATGCAATTAAAAAAGAGGATAATGAATGCAATGTGAACGAATCCTAAAATGAGCATAATAAGATACTTTTTAATAAATGGATGAATGCACCTTTTAACTATAAATGAATGTATGCAATAAGAAATGATAAAGGATAATGAAATGAGGATGGATAATTGATACTAAATGAATGTCTAGTAAATGATTTTAAAACAATCAAAAGACAATTTGATCCCACGAATGAATCTATTTATTTATGATTGATGCAATGATGCAAATGATTAATGAAAACTAATGTCAAAAATGAACTATATGCAATGTGAAGTTAAAAATGACATGAATGTACTCAATGCAAGATGCAACTAAATGCGATGATGATATGGCCATGAGGAATGCAAGATTTTTGAGACTTTGCATGATGCATTGATGATGTATCAGAGTACTCGGTTGTGATTGTATCCAAGACCAACTTTAATGGTCACTTTTGCCTATAAAGCCTACATATGAATGAATGAATGGATGGGTGATATGCAACGGAATGCCAGATATAAACAGATGAGATGAAATGACGATCCATAGTGCTCTATTTTCATCATTGAGCTTTTAAAATGTTGGAAGAGAATACAAGCATCTTGACATAATGATTCAAGATGACCTGAGTATTCCTTACATGGATTTTATATAGCAAGTTAATACAAATGACTTGATATAAGGGTCAAGTCGACCAGAGTATTGCTTGCGGAACAGACAAGGATTATCTCCGTTTATGCATGACTTGGATCGTCCTCCTTGATCTTATGCTGATCATATCCTAAGACAAGTGCACACCGTACTAAGAGATAAAAACCTTTATCCAGTTTGGATGAGGTAGGAGGAACCAAAGGAAGATCAATGTACCTGCAAACAAACAGTATATACATAAAGAATAAAGAATAAGGATCCTTGGTAATGGTTCATGCTCATATGGTCGAGGTATACGCTATAGTCAGCAAGCCGTAATGATCTATGACTGCATTTGGCATAAGATCACGTAGCTTGGTGAACTTCCCACGTAGACACCATTAGTACATGCCCCAGAACTTCATCAGAAATAATGCACAAACGATACAAAACAATGCTGAAAGATCCCGATACAAATAAACGAATGATTGTACTCACAAATCAACCAAGTATTTGATAGCTTAACATAATTTTCTTTGTAAAAGAAAACGTCACTTTTGTCTTTGTTTCGGTAAGGAAGGATGCATCCTTTAAAGACAATTTTTGATTTGTTGATGTTGATTGTGTGGTTTGATTGGTAAATGGTCATTGTGTGAGTATTATGTCAATGTTTGTTTTGTATCTGTGTGGATGAGTATGTATAAGGTGTTGCCGTGTTTTTTTTTATTTTTGATGTTTTCTGATGTTTTTGGATTTTGAATTGTTTTGAATGTTTTTGGATTTTGTGAAATAGTTTTGAATGTTTTACCCAATGAATCACCATTAATGTAGAATCCACTTCCACCAACTAGATTTAAGGGCATTGCCCCCAAGTGTAGACATGACTATGACAAAGCAGGATGCAAGACGCATGAAGTACTTTCTTTGATTATAGATCAAATAACAAGCCATGGTTTAGATGGATGGATGTGTGGATGCATGAATGTGATCGCAACGAGCCTGAAAGATACTAGATCCATTATCTTTACAAGTGGCGCCTATTTGCCACGTTTTCACCATCGCACTTACCCAAGGTGCCATCAGAGTGGTTGTTCACCGTTTGGATGCATGATTTTTCTTTTCTTTTTGAATGTTTTTGTATTTCTTCAGGACATTTTTCTGAATGTTTTTGGTATTTTCTGGTATGTAGGGGAGCTTGATGCTTTATACAGTTTAGGTATAAAACTGTTTGAGGTGCATGCTGTTGATTGGATCTGCGAGCGGCTCTCCTTCTAATGTAGCCAACTGATATGCCCTAGACCCGAATACAACAGTGACAACATATGGGCCCAACCAGTTTGATTCAAACTTGCCCTGATGTTCTCTGTTTGGTTGGTTGCGAGGATTCTCTTAGAGAACAAGATCACCTACCTCAAATGTATGAGATCTAACTTGGTGATTGTAGCTTCTACTCATGCGCTGCTGATAGGCTTTGAGGTGATTGTATGCAGCTTGTCGCTTCTCATCGAGTAACTCTAAGTCTTGGAGGCGTGAGACTCTGTATGCTTCATCATCTATTAGATTGTGCAAGGAAACCCGTAGTGATGGGATCTCGACTTCAATAGGTAAGATAGCTTCTGCACCATAGACCAATGAGTAGGGAGTTGCGCCTATAGGGGTTCGAATGCTAGTTCGATATGCCCATAGTGCTGGATTCAATTGAACATGCCAATCATGACCGACATCATTGACTGTCTTCTTTAGGATCCTCAATATGTTTTTATTGGATGCTTTGGCCTGACCATTGCCTTGTGGGTAGTAGGGAGTGGAAAAGCAGTGTTGGATATGAAATTTCTCACAAAGTTCACGGACATCCTGATTTTTGAAAGGAAGACCGTTATCTATGATGATGGACATGGGCACACCATATCGGCAGATGATGTAGTTGAGGATGAATGAGGCAATCTACTTGCCGGTGACTTGGGTAACTGGAACAGTTTCTATCCACTTTGTGAAATATTCGGTGGTGGTAATAATGAATTTATGGCCATTGGATGAAGATGGATGAATCTTACCTACAAGGTTAAGGCCCCATTGATAGAAAGGCCATGGTGTTGTGGTTGGTTACAGTTCCTGGGATGGTGCATGTATCAGGTCACCATGAACTTGACATTTCTTGCATTTTCTGACAAAGTAGTAGGAATCTTTTTCCATAGATGGCCAATAGTATCTATTGCACAGGAGTTTCTTGGCTAGTGATGGACCACTTGCATGGGTTCCACAAATTCCTTCATGTACTTCTTCTAAGGCCTTTGTTATCTCATCTTGTTCCAGACATCGAAGGAGAGTACCATCAAGACTGTGTCGGTATAGGGTTTCGGCAATAATGGTATATTGAGCAGTTTGGCGAATGAAGGTTTTATGTTGGTTATTCGATTGATTGGGAGGAAGGGTGTGATCGCGGAGATAGGTGTAGAATTCACCGTACCATGGGGATTCAGAACTGACAAGGTGACATATCATTTCGGATTCAGGGATATCATAAGCAGGAATCCAAAGTTGTTCTACCAAGAACTCGTAGCGTGTTGAATTCTGTGGAAGATCTAGTAGAGATGTGATGGTAGCCATAGCGTCAGCAGCTCGATTCTGATCTCTGGGTATCTACTCAAAAGTGATAGTGGTAAATGATGCCTTTAGATTGTCCACCATTTGCTTATATGGCATGAGTTTATCATCCTTGGTCTAATATTCATCTGTTGCTTATCGAATGACCAGTTGGGAGTTGCCATATACTTGCAGTTCTTGTAATTTCCATTGTACGGCTAGCCTGAGTCCTGTGATCAAGGCCTCATACTCTGCAATGTTGTTGGTGCATGGAAATGTGAGCCTGTAAGATTTCGGGATGCTGTCACCTTGAGGTGTGATAAACAGAATGCCTGCCCCCGAGCCATGTCTAGTGTATGAACCATCAAAGTATAGTTTCCATGGTTGTGTTGTTGTGATCATGAATATCTCTTCGTTTGGAAAATTGGAAATGAGAGGATGATCGCCTATGAGAGGCACATTGGCCAACTGATCTGCAATAACCTGCCCTTTGATAGCTTTATGATCGACATACTTGATGTCAAATTCACTTAGAATCATCACCCATTTGGCCAAGCGACCTGTCAATGCTGCTTTGCTGAGTAAATACTTGAGTGGATCAATCTTTGCAATGAATTGTACTTTGTGTGTTAACAGATAGTGCCTTAGTTTAGTGGCTACTAAGATTACTACTAGGCAAGCTCGCTCAATAGGCGTGTATTTGAGTTCATAGCCCACCAGTGTGCGAGAGATGTAGTAAACAACACACTCTTTTCTTTCTGCATTATGTTGTGCCAGTAGTACACCTAATGCTGTACTTGTTGCTGAAATATAGAGTAACAATGGTCTACTTGGATCTAGTGGCATCAACAATGGTGGATTCATGAGATAGTATTTAAGCGTCTGAAATGCTTGCTGGCATCGGGCATCCCACTGAAAGAGAATGTTCTTGTGTAGTAGGTGTGTGAATGGGTGACATTTTTCTGCCAACTGTACAATGAATCTTCGGATGGATTGAAGTCGCCCTTGTAATGTCCTTAGCCGACTGATATTCTTTGGTGGTGGCATGTCCATGATTGCTGTTACGTTTGCTGGGTCAACCTCAATACCTTTGCTTGAGACAATGTATCCTAGAAGCTTCTTGGAGGTTACTCCAAAGACACATTTCTTTGGGTTGAGCTGAACATGGTATTGTTCCAGTCTACCAAATATTTTATCTAAGACGTGGAGATGCCCTTCTCTGGTGAGTGATTTTGCTAGTAAGTCATCCACATAATCTTCCATCATAGTATGCATCATGTCATCGAAGATGGTGGTCATTGCTCTTTGATAGGTTGCTCTTGCATTTTTGAGACCGAAAGGCATTACATTCCAACAATATGTGCCCCATGGACAGGTGAAGGTTGTCTTATGTTGATCTTCTAGTGTGATCTTTATCTGATTGTATCCTGAAAAACCATCCATGAGTGAAAGCATGGCATGTCCTGTTGTCAGATCCACTATGATGTCGATATTTGGAAGGGGGAAGTCATCCTTAGGATAGGCCTTATTCAAATCTCTGAAGTCAGTACAAATGCGGATGCCCCCTTTTGGTTTGCCGACAGGAACAATGTGGGATATCCATTCTGCATAATCAATTGGTCTAATGAAACCAACATCTAGGAGTTTCTTGAGTTCTGTTTTGACTAGTACTGCAATTTGAGGATGCATCTTATGAAGCTTCTGCTTGACAGGTTTGGCTCCTTCTGCTACAGTTAGGTGATGCATGACTAAATCAGGATCAAGCCCAGGCATGTCTGCATATGACCATGCAAAGTTGATTTGGCACTTCTGGAAGAATTCTATAAATTTAGGCTGTTCCTCTGGAGTGGAGAAGAGATGCCGGATGTAGGGTGAACTCACAATAATGGTTCCCACTTTTTTGCCACTTTTGACATTGAGATGTACATTTTTAAAATAATCTTCAACTTCCGAGAACTATAACTTTTAAACTATTAAAAATTTGAAGATGATGTAAATTAGTGATTTCTAGCATTTTGTTTGTAGATTCTATATACCTTTTTTTCAAATTTTTTTGAAGGATTTTTAAAAAAAATTTCCATCTCCCTCGAAAAGTAGTTTTTTACAACAAACTACATTTTTTAAGAGTGAGGTGTCTCCCGAAACGTATAACTTTTTTTCTATAAATGATAAAAACTCAATTCTTTCGAATTTTGGTTTGTAACATCAATATCCAGGGCTTGCATTTAGTTTTATAGTGATATGTTCAATATTTTTCATTTTATAAAGTTTTGAAGTCTGACTAGTCATAATTTAGACATAGGTTTACGTTTGAACACATAACTTGTTCTATATAAATCAAAATTCAATTTTTTTTTTTGTTAGAAAGAAGACGTCAATACCAGGGGCATAGATATTTTTCAGAATTTTTTTGAATTAGTTTCTTATTTTTCCTAATGCATTGAACAGAGAAGTTCATGTTCGATGAAAAACCAATTTTACATATATTAAAAAAACAAGAACATAATAAATTCAAAATATAACAAAATTATACTCGTTGGAAAGCTTGCTCCGAGTACTACAATCTAATATTTTTGGGTTATCAAGATTATTTCATTCGTGCTTTGAACTAGAGCTCCGAAGTCATTAATTCTTCAGAATTCTAAAATTTTTTGGGAGAAACCTCAAATTAGAGGGTTCGAATGAACAATACTTCGAGCGAATGGGGTTCACTCGAATCCATTATGGTTCGAGCGAACCCCCATTCGCTCGAACCAATAGGCTTGATTTTGGCCTGTACAAAGTCACCCGTGGTTTGAGCGAACCTAGGTCCACAACGTGGTTCGCTCGAACTCCCAGGGGTAGTTCGAGCGAATACCACTATTTCGCTCGAACACCTAGAAAATCGAAGTTCCCACTTTCGCCAAATTCCTTCATTGGCAAAAGTGGGAACCAGCTTTGTGAATTCACCCTATATGAGATGAGGATTTTCAGAAGTCCCCACATTGTATTCTTTGGTTTCCTCGATGAGAATCATTGATAGTTCCTGTTGTGCACTAGCAGGGAGGATGTCAAACCCTTCATCCTCAGGCGCCTCAGAGAGGTTTTCACCATTGGATACGGCTCTTTCTTTTTACTTTTGTTGGATCAAACAGTGCCACAGTGTGGTTTTCATTGGAAGATCCATGTTTTATTGTTATATTTTTGCAGCCAAAAGGTTTGGCATCCACCCCGAAGTATGCTGTGCTATTAAGTTCAATGGTGAATCCAGCATTGTGATCCCTGCTTGGTAGGTTATCCCTTAATTCCAAAAAGTCAATGATGGCCTCATCGTTTTGGAAGAAGTCAAGACATGGGGGATTTGGTTGGTTCCATTCAATGAGTTTAGGGTGAATAATGGGCATTACTTCATCGATTAGGTTAAGTGTGTTAGATGTATCAGTGAGGGTTAAGACGTTATGGTGAAGTTGTTGATGGTACTCTCCATGTCAAAATCAGGCGTAGGATGAGACGTAGGGTCTGTGGAAGATGTTTCCAGTTTAGGAACCCAAGTGGTCTTTATCTGTGCTTCTCCATAAATAGGGATGTCTTTGCATGGTGGAGGTAGTGATGTGTCTTCCTCATTTGAAGTGTTAAGTTGTACAGAATCAAATTCCCACTCATGTGAGTCAGTCTCTGAGTCACTTTCCAACATCCGATTACTATACCATACTGGGATGTCTTTGGAGTTAAATACTGCAGGTGTGATTGGTTGATGTACTTTTGTAGTGATCGGTGCTGCAGGGCGGTCGATGGGGATAAAAGAATATGGTATTGGGAGTATTTGCAGTGTTGACTCAGTGGCTTTGGCTGGAACTGCTGATGCCATAGATGCTGTTGCGGGTTCTGATACAGTTGCTGCTGCTAATGGTGCTATTGATGTTATTGTTGTTGTTGATGGGATCACTGGTTCGTTTGGTGAGATGAGTGGCATTGGTGATGGTTGTGTTGGGGTTTTTAGCCTCGATGGGACAGTTGGGATGGTGCTTGAGACTACTTTGATAATGAAAGGTGTCCTTTTTGCAGTAGGCTGACATAATGGTTTGCTGGGTTTTCCTTTGAATTTGAGCTTAGGAAATATCTCCTTTTCAAAGCCTAGGCCTGTATTATCTTTGGGCTTCAATTCTGGCAGTAGGGGTTCATGTCATCCTTGTTTGCAATATCCCAAAGCACTCTGACCATCATACCCCATTCTTTGCATAATGAGGAGACCTTTGCCATACTGATCCGTAGGAAGTTTAACTTGCGGTATATCAGTGGTGATGGGATCTTTATAGATCCATCCCGCTAAGTCCTCATCTTGGGTTTCTTCTTCTTGACTCTTTCCAATGATGAAAGGCATCAAAGCACATGCAGGCATGTTTAGTGGTTGCTAGAGTAACTGCTATGGTTTACCATGTGTTCTAGGAGAAGTGGGCATTTGCCCCCCACACAAAAGAGTTGAATCAAGTTGTATTCCCTAGGACCTTCCTCTGCTATTTTCATTTTAAGCTTTTCTTGCTTGGGTATAGTGGTGTTCGAACTGGCAAGAGAGGTGAGACTTATATATGATGTGGAGGAAATGGCTTCTCTATTATTAGAAATGGTAATCTGTGGTTGATGGCTGATATTATGGCAATACACAAAAGGATTTGCATCGCCCAGGATTGTGATCTCTGCACCGTTATGTGGGAACTTGATACATTGATGGTAGGTAGATGGAACGGCTTGCATGGCATGTATCCAAGGTCTTCCTAATAATAGATTGTATGGCAGAGGAAGGTCCAGAACCTGACAGATGATGTGCTTTACCACGGGGCCCACTCGGATTGGTAGTACCATAGCTCCTTTGGAGGAACACTCCGTATCGTCATAGGCTTTGATTGTGATCTTCTTGCGGGGATCCACTAATTCTATTGCATATCCCAATGCTGTGACCAACTGTAGTGTACAAATATCTAGGCCTGCTCCATTATCGATCAAGACTCGCTTGATCCTATGCTGATTGATAAAGCCTTCAATATGTAGTGAAGCATTATGAGGTTGCTGGAAAGAAGAGTTGTCACTTTTAGAAAAAGTGAGACAAGGTGATGACTTTAGACTTCCAACCATGGCTTGAAATTGGTCTGTATTCAGGTTTGCAGGGACTGACGCCTCTTGGAGTGCTTGATCCAAGATAGTTTTATGAGATGGCGATAGGCGCAAAAGCTCTAAAATGGATATAAGCGTAGGCGTTTTGTCTAATTGTTCCACAAGATTGTATTGTTTTGGGATGGAGGTGGTGCCTTGTGGAGCTACCTTTATGGTAACCTTACCACGACGCGTAACAACATTGCAATTTGAGTTGGGATTTTTGAAGGTTATAGTTGCAACTTGTTCACTGGCATCATACATATGATTTACATTGTAATTATACGCAGCCCGTGTATAATCTGTGGTATCAGTGCCTCGCTTGGAAGTGGAAGGACCCCTTTGATCTTGTGATGGAAGTGGATTTTTGAACATCAGATGATCATTGTTCATTGTTTTTGGGTCATGTCCTTCTATTTCAATTTCTCCTCGGTCAATAAGATCTTGAATAAGATCTTTCAATCGGTGACAATTACTTGTCTTGTGTCCTCTTCCTTGGTGGAAATTACAGTGTTCAGTATCTCTCCACCATGCAGGTTTGACCTGAGGTTCATAGTTTGATGTTTTAGGGAGAGTGACCAAATTTTGAGAAATGAGTTGTCGTAATACTATTTCAATGGGTTCCCCTAAGGGAGTGAATGTGCATTTTTGTTTTTGCTGACGAGGTCTTGGTTCATCATGAGATGTGATGCGACCTTGATTGGAAGGAACATTTGTGTTGTTCTGAGGTGGAGGATTTTGTCCTGCAAACTGAACCACCGATTGTGCATTTTGGATAGTCTGGGCATCCACAACCCCATCATTGACGATATTCTTGTTTTTATTCCAAAAGCTTGGTTTATCGCTATTGAAGCATGGACGAGGACCATCCTTTGGTTCATTATAGATTTTGATGAGTCCTTTCTTGATGAGGGCCCGCTCACATTTCAAACCCTTGGTGATCATATCATTAAAAGAGTCTGTGTCTTTGACATCCAAGTGAAATTCCATTTCTTCGTTTAAGTTGGAAATGAATATTTCCACTAGTTCTCATTCAGGTAACTAAAGAGAACGTCTGCTAGACATTTGGCGCCATCATTGCAGGAATACTGAGAATAGTTCACCTGGTTTTTGTTTGGTGTTGCACAGATCAGCCATGGTGATGTCGCGTTCAATGTTATGAGAGTAATGAGCGAGGAATTTCTAGATAAGTTCCTCAAATGTTCTAATGCCACCTGATAGTCGGGAAAACCATGATGTGGTTGTTCCTCCCAAGCTTTGGGGAAAAAGGTGCATTAGGTATGTGTCTTCATATGCCACTTCGAGGCAAGTAGAATGAAATTCTCTGACATGATCGTGGGGATCTCCCTTTCCTCTATATTTTTTGAATTTGGGTGTTTCGAATCCTCGTGGAAAGGGTGGCATATAAAGATTCTGATCAAAAGGATAGGGACAGATGTCATTGAGTGAGAATTGGTTGGTCTTGACACCACTATGAAGTTGTTGGGTGAGATTCTCGACTTGTTGCCGCAACATCTCCATTTTAGTTGGAGGAGGAGGTGGTGGGTTACCTCGAGGAATGTTATATCTGATGGGATCTCTACCTCTTTCCTCTTCATGGTGACCTTGTCTTTCTGATGCTTGTCTTAATTGGGCAAGATCAAAGTCAGAGGGGAGTTTCGCTCCTTCTTGAATGAGTTTTAAGAAGTGAGCATCTGCATTGCTCCTGAGTATTTCATCAAACAGTCTGTTAAAGAGAGGGTTATGCTGAGCCCTTTCTATTGTTGCAGGAGTAGGAGTACTTGGGTTTTCGTCATTCGCATTCCCTCCAAGTGCTTCTTGAAATTCATTGAGATTTTTCTCTTCTTCTTCTTCTATTTCTATTTCTCATTGCCTTGATTGTGATTGGGTTTGGGCCATTTTGTTTACAAGCTTTTATTGAAGTTGTGTGAAAATGATGATGAGTTCTTAATGAGAGATTGATGGTTGGTGAATTGTGTTGCATGTGGATCTCTAGCACTTGTTAAGGTGGATGTAATTGAAATTCCTTCTTTGAATTGCTTTCTTGTTTGATAAGATTTGATGTGATAAGGTGTAGAGAAATCTGAGATGTGTTACAGATTGAACTACCTAGTAATGAGAGGATTCACTTATGAACTAGTTTTAACCTGCGTAGATGTGTCTCTTAGGATGAGCTTATCCTAGATGTAGAAACAATCTAAAAAGTGATGTGATGTTTTTAATTCAAGAACTTTTTAATGTTTTGAGAGTTGGAATGGATTGATGATGAAGTGATGATGGATGAAATGGATAAAAAATGTTTTCAAATTCAATAAAAACTTTGTGTTACAAATGGGACAAACTCTACCTCTTCCTTTCAGGTGTTGGTGGTATTTCTCAAGCTGTGTTGTATGTGATACAGACGTTTGGGAAAAAGTTGGGATTAACCTTACCTCCTTGGTTTTTGTGATAATTCAGAGCTCTATATTGCATAAAAGCTCTGCGGTTCAATGATTTTGAATCAAATTCGTTTGTTTTGCCTTGAAGGTAGAGGCGCATGTGACGCAGAAAGACTCTATGTGAGACAAAGATTTGTCTATTTATATAGAAGAATCTCCTCCTTTTGATCAAAGTCTTTGAGCTTAATGGTCTTCTTTTCAAGTTGATATTCTGATGACGTTTCTTCTTTTGCAAGATGTGAAGAATGGTCATAAAATTTGACTCTTTTGTTGTCTGCACTTTGTTGTTGGTGTGTTTGGTTGGATGAATACTTTGTTTTTGGAAGTGATTTTCTGATTTTTCTTTGACAAGAAAACAAAGCAAGCACACAAACACAAGAATGTTGCCTAAAAAGGCACAAATGAGTATGGGTCTAGATCAACCCAATCCTTGGACTTGTATATGACCCTTCCTTTAGATGCATTTTTAAGGTGTATTTCCAAAGCCTGAAGTCGGCTCAATTTGGACTTGGTCTTTAAAATGAACACACTTCAAACACTTTTTATCCCGAAGGTCAAATGGCCAGTTGTGATAAATTTAGCCCACATCTTGATATTTCTTCGACTTTGGTACTACATACCTTATGAATCCCGCTGTGGCAGGTAAGGATGTGATATACTAAGTCTTGCATGAGCATAACAAATAGATGATCCCTATGATGGGGGAGTCACCACTTTTATCAAGTCACAAGTGAATTTTCAAAAAACTATGTTTCTACTCAAGGAAATATGTATGGTGAGTATCTTGGGAGCAAAACCATCTATGCTCTTGCACTAAATTATATCGCAAATATCCTCAATCAATAGAACTGGTGGGCTACTACTTAAAGGTGTTTAGTCATGTTCGATGTTTTTGGACATAAGTTCATTCTGCAGTGACTCACTTAAGAGCCTTGTAACTGGTGGTGGGGCCCATTTGTCCTTTCGGCTAGTTACACTGTAGGAACAACTATACCCAAGGCTACAACTTTCGCTCTCACCTGATTTCTATAGCGGCTCGAAGGATTTACCGCGCGAGGTCGTTCCCAAGAGTGATGTGTCTCTTGGCAAGCCTCTCTTAAAAAGATAAAAATTTTGAGTGTTACTAACACTTTTCTCTTGCACCTAGGACCACGAAATCCAAGGGAGAGGATAGTGTGTGTTAGAAGTAGGACCACTCGACCGACTTTTTGCACAAGTGTGCCAAGCATGAAAAACACTTGTTCTTTTTAATCTGCCATTGCAATGTGATCTAACTATTTGGAGATGTTGCTCCAACAACCATGATGTTCTTTTTAACTTCAAAGGCAAAATATTTTGTAAACTAGGAACTTTGAAATCCTAGTCAACTGAATTGAAAACACGTCTTGCTTGAAGTAAAATTGTTTTTGAGCTTGAAGGAAAAATGGCTTGTTCTTTTTAGATTGCCCAAAACAAAGTGTTGATTGTAAATTTCTTTGAGTTGATGCAAGAAAATAAATTTTGTTTTGTTGATTTTAAGCACCAAAACGAAGTTTGTTTCCTAACTTGCAAGAAATAAAATGTTTGTTTTGTTCAGTTTTAATGCACCAAAAGACAAGTGACCCTAACTAGAAAGCAAGGAAATTTTCTTTGTTCAAGTTTTAAAGCACCAAAAATAAAGTTTGTGGGTTTTAATGGTGAGTTTTAAACCTGCACAAACAACAACTGGTTAGTGAAATTCATGTCTAAGGGAGGCTTCCACAAGCCTAAAATTTTTCACTTTTTCGGTTACAAGATCTTTTTTACAACGTTCTGTTACAATAGCGCTAGTCTGTGTCTGAACAAAAGCACTATTTAACACAAACACTCTAAAAGAAAGGGAAAGATAGAGAGGCAAAAGCGCTGAAACAGGGTGAATAGCGCCAAAACAATGTCGAACGCTCCAAAACAGTGTCAAAAGTGCTGAACTTGATACAATAGTTCTATTGTAAGAACAATAACACTAGAACAACAAGTATCGATAGCGCTAGAACGAGTTCAATAGCGCTAAAGCACAACCTGTGTGACATTTTCAACATTCAAACATGTTATTGGTTAAAAAAAATGATCTTTTTGATGTTTGGATTCATGTCGGGTTCACCAAATGATGCTCTACAAAATGGACAAGGTTAGTAAATGACCAACAACACAAGAAACCAGAAAATCGTTAGTGTTAGTCAATCAAAAACTAATTTAAACAGGCATATCAAAAGAGATGCTAAAATCATGCTAATATATCTAACAAATGAAACAAAGATAATGAGGCATCTCCAAATGCCTCTTAACATACTCTTAGCTCCTTCTCCCTTGTTCCTCTCCTCTCCAAGTTCCAAAATAGTGTAGCTCTCAGCAGCTTTTTGCACTATGGATGCTTATGGAGGTTTGAGATTGAAATATTGCTCTAAATGTAAATAAAGAAGCAAATATTAAGCTATTGATACTAGAATGATTTATTTTAACCAAAATGACAATATAGGAGTTTGCTACGCTAAATGCTCTCTAAAATGCCTATAGGTTAAATGCATACAAGTTTTCAAGATCTGGATTATGAAAAATGGGCTCTATTTATAGGAAAAATGGAGCAATGGATGGTTGAGATTGAGTAATCTCAATAAGGGTCAGGATTGAATGATTTCAAATCCACGTGAGGGCTTTCAACCCAATCCCAAGATGACAAGTGTTAATGTGAGATAGGTTGAGAGGGGAGGGAATAAGCATTAAATGCTTGATATGACCTTAGAAGTTAAAGTCAAGGTTAGTTGAATGAATAAACTCTTTATTCAAAGAATAAAGCTTTTATCCAATGGATAAACTCTTGTGCAAGTGTGAAAATGATGAATATGGTCAAAACAATAAATGTTTGGGGAGACAAGTTTGAAATAACCATAAATGGTTATGTAAGAGCCATAAATGGTCATGTAAGAGCCATTAGTGGTCTTGGAAGACTTTGGGGGTTAATTTGTTGAACACACAAAGCATTAAATGCTTTTCAAAAACTTTTGAAGTCTTTGAGAAGTGACTTCATTTTGCTTAGGAATGTGACAATAATTAGGGGATGGATTAGGCTAATTAGGAAGGGGTTAGAAGAATCTAGAAGGCGATTAGATTTTGCAAGTGGATTTGGTGGGTGAGAGAAAATAGGATTTTATTTAAAAATAAAAATTCATTTATTTCAATAAATGTGTGCAAGTTGCATTTGTTGGAAAATGCAAGTGGGGGGGATAATGATTTAAATAAATATTTTTATTTAATTTATTTAAAAGAGGAAAAGGGGATTTTAATTAAATAAATAGATTTTATTTATTTAATTGATTGTGAATTTGATTTAATGAATGAATTAAAATAAATTGAATAATTTATTTAATTAATAGGAGAATGTTTGGAGATGAATTAATTAAATATTAATTTAATTAACTGATGGCTAGTGGATTTTTAATCAAATAAATAGCGAATATTTATTTAATTAAGCTGGACAAATTTGTGTGACTACAGTTGGATTTGGTTGTTGTCATTGTTTCTGCTAGGATATGTTGTTGTCATTGATGCAAACATATTCATGTGATTTATTTTGTTGAGTTTGGAAAGAGTTTCTGATCCGGTTTTGAAGTTTGGTTTTGTTGATCACTGTTTTGAAGAATCCGGTATTTCCATTGGTATATTCCGGTGTGATCAGATCTTGTGTTGAGACTTTGGGATATTGTTTGGGATGATCTTGTGTATCTTCAATTCTTATGGTTCATGATTTGGTGCTCCGCAAGTTATCTTTCTTCATGACAGTTGTCGATTGGTTGTGTTCTTGAGCTTTCTAGATGTTGATCAATTAAGATTTGAAAAATGGTGTTGGTGCAATTGTTCGAGATGGTTCTAACATACTTGTTGATGTTTCCTAGTCATGCCCTATTTATTTTGGTGATCCACATTGATTGTGCGATTTTTTGGTGATTTCTATGAACCAGTGATGACTTTCATGTTATGCAGTATTTCTGGTGGTGTAGCGTGTTGCGGTTGATCTTGGCGTGATTTCCAGTGGATGTGATCATTTGGGAATTTGAATTAGGTCCATGTTTTGCAATGTAAATCATTATATTGTTTCGGTGATCGATCCTTGTATCATGTAATATAATTTTTATAATCATGAGTTGAGGGTTGAGGGTTTAGCCAACCTTGTTATCAAGGTTGATGATTTATATTTATTGGTGAGATAATTATGTAATTTAGGTGTATGTATTGTGTTTGAATTATTAGAGAGAGGTGATTGTGCGAACAAGAGACTTATCATTGAGTCTAGTGTTGAGGTGAGATTGGTGTTTCAGAGAAGACAATTGTGCTTAACCAGAACTATCATCAGGCATTTGTAGATGCTATTAGTGCAGTTCATTTCTTCTAGATTGGAGTTCGAATCATATTGTAAGTCAGTGAGACTTCCCTGAGGGTTGTATCCTTCCAGACATATATATTTTGAGCAGTGAGCTCTAGGAAGTGTATCTGAATGCATGTGCATTCCCTATTGTAATGTTTTTACATACTACTGTAGAGTATCATCTTATAGTGGGTAGGTTCCCACCATGGTTTTTCCCTTAACTGGATTTTCCACCTCAAAATCTTGGTGTTGTGTGTTGTGCTATTAATTTTGTTATATGATTCATTGCTATAGTTTATCAATTTATGTTTTGAAGTTTAATTTGCTTTGATTCGGTGAAGACTGATTCACCCCCCTCTCAGTCTTCCTTCTTGATTGTTGCTAACACATACTAGTTCAATGATTCTTTTGATAAATTTGTTGTCGCTAATTATGCTACTCTTTCTTGTTGTAGTTCTATTGCCCCACCTTTTCTTCTATCCTTTTCTGAGGTTAGTGATGAGATTTCACCTCCTCCTTCACTTGGATCTTTGTGTGTTGGAGACAAATCTAGTTAGATAGTAGTACAAAGAGGGAATAAATCTATAAAGTTGGCTAGTGTTGTTAATTTTCCTAGTTGTGAAAATTATCAAATATGTAAACATTTTGCCCATTCCTAACTCTAGTTACCTCATGAGTAACTTTGTTGTTCCTTTTTGTAATAGCCTGTTGTTTTTTTATGGTTTCTTTTTTATTTGTAATGAAACTAATACATTTTTATGTGTGTGTTTGAATTTGCATGTGTTAATGTGTAAAGTTTAATTATGAAAAATAAACATAGTTTTAATTACATAACTTAGGCTTATTAGGATCCTATGATCACTTTATTAAGATTCACTCAAATTTTACACCACCATTAATTATTTTAATAAAAATATTGACACTATTAATAGACCCTTGAGTATACTGAAGCCTTTAATAATTTTAAACCATTATAAAAAATGCACCTAGTTTATGCATTTTTTACTTTAGAAAACCATTTGTCATGATTATAGATGCATATGGCATAGGTATTGTTTATGCGTTAATGTAAGACAATCAAGTGGTATGTTATGATTATAGAAAACTACAACCTATAGAGAAAATTATACAATCCATGATCTTGAACTTTTAGGAATTGTTTATGTTTCAAAAATTATAAGGAAATGATTTTATTAAAAAAAAATGAAACTAATACATTTTTATGTGTGTGTTTGAATTTGCATGTGTTGATGTGTAAAGTTTAATTACGCAAAATAAACATAATTTTAATTACATAACTTAGGCTTATTAGGATCCTATGATCACTTTATTAAGATTCACTCAAATTTTACACCACCATTAATTATTTTAATAGAAATATTGACACTATTAATAGACCCTTGAGTATACTGAAGCCTTTAATAATGTTAAACCATTATAAAAAATGCACCTAGTCTATGCATTTTTTACTTTAGAAAACCATTTGTCATGATTATAGATGCATATAGCATAGGTATTGTTTATGCGTTAATGCAGGACAATCAAGTGATATGTTATGATTATAGAAAACTATAACCTATAGAGAAAATTATTCAATCCATGATCTTGAACTTTTAGGAATTATTTATGTTTCAAAAATTATAAGGAAATGATTTTATTAAAAAAAAATGATAATTGTACTTATAACATTTGTTTACCCATCCTCAATTAAATATGTGATGAATAAGATGGATAGAATTATTAATAAAACTTGACTTGAATGCATTATATGTGTTGACAATTTGGAATTGATTATGTGTTGCATTGATGTTTTGTCATTGATGGCAACACCGGTTGTTTTGGTTGTTTACCAATTTCCGATTGGTTCTGCTAGAGTGGTTGATTATGATATTGATCCGGTAGGATCCAATATGCTTTAGTTTGTGGAATTGGTTTGGATCTATCATTCATGCTATTCAAATGTGTATCACGATCAGTTGGTTCAAGATTTGATGACTCAGGAGCTATCATTTATTCTAGTAAGCCTTTTGGTCACCGATAAGGGTTTTACCGGTAGAGCTTTGTTGAAGATATTTTGATGCACGTGATAAGTGGTGTTGGTTCAACTTCTAGATGGATTTTAGGATGCTGTTGGTTATCTTGTTCATGTTCCAGTTCATCGGTGGTGTTGGATTTGGTTTATGGCGACCTGTTTTGGGTCTTGTGTTATCTAGGTTATGGACCGGTTTCTGTAATGTGTTAGAGGATGTTCCTGATGCCTTATCGATGAGATTTAGTGATTGGTTTACATTGTTTTCAGCATAAGCCAACTTGGTTGATCATTGGATTATGGGTTTATGTTATGAATTTATTGTATTATCTTATAGGTGGCCGACCTAATTGTTTAAGTCTCCGGTTGGTATAAATATGATGTAAGATCTATTTGTAGATCATAGGTTGATAGATCAAGGTTATGGGATGAACTGTGTGCGAATAATGTTGTAATCATATGCAGAAGATTTGGTCGATCAAAGGTGATTGAATTGGGTTTGTAAGAGAGGTTTAAGGCCTCTGGTATTGAGCTTAACCAAAATTGTACTCAAGCATAGGGCATGCTATACTTGCAGTTCACTCTTCTTTTCGGATTGTAGTCTGATGTTTATGTAGTCAATGAGGCTCCTATTTGTGATGAGCAGCATGCTCTAGGTTGTTGGCCTTCTTGCATGTGTAGGCCCCTCATATTGTAATCACATACTTACTACAGAAGTATTATCTGACTGTGGGTAGGCTTCCCACCGTGGTCTTTCCCTTTACCGGGTTTTGCACGTACAAATATTGGTGTCATGTGTTATGGATGGATGGTAACTATTCGGTGATTTATGTTTATGTTTAAATGATTTATCAGTCATTCTGGTATTTGGTTTATGCATTCCAGTTTTAAGTTTATATGTTCCGGTAATATGGATTTAAATGCCTAAAGTTGTATAATCCGGTGACAACTGATCCACCCCCCCCCCTCTCAGTTGTCCTATGGCTATCTGAGTTGTGTAACAATTGGTATCATATTTTGGTCCTCTTTGTAGAAGCTTAACCTCTTGAGGAAGATCTTATGGCATCTAGCAGTTCAAGTTCATCTGTTGCTGTTTTTCGAAGAGAAATTTCTAGGCTTGATGGAAAAAATTATAGGGTATGGAAGATTCAGATGGAGACTTATCTGAGAAGTCTTGGAAAGGAGATTTGGGAGATCACTGAGAATGGTGTTACATCATTTAATCCGACATTTTGCAATCCTCCTCCGCTTGGTCTAGATAAAGATCTTGAGATTGATTGTAGAGATAGAGAAGCCCTTTTGCGTGCACTTTCTGGTCAACAAATTATGGGACTATCTGACAAATCAATTGCAAAGGCTATATGGGAAAAATTGGAAACTCTGAATGAATGCGACCCTATTGTTAAAACTGCTAAACTTGATGGTTACCGAGTAAGGTATGAAAATCTGAAGATGAAAGGATTATTGCTTTTAAGAAGAGAGTTGATGCAATTGTTTTGGGAATTCAATGTTGTGGTGGATCTCTTAGCGAAGATGAAATAGTTTCTGAAGTACCGAGAGCTTTGCCACTAGCTTATAAGATGAAGGCTACTATAATTAATGAGCTTAGAACTATGGGAAACACCTCTGTTAATAGGGATACCTTGGTTGGGAAATTATCTTTTTTTGAGCTTGAGTAATTTGGACCTTCTGGAACTGTTAATTCTAAACCCACTTTTCATGCATCTACATCATGTACCAGCAAGAGTGATTGGAAAGCTTTATATGCAAAGGAACTGGAGGATATGAAGAAAGAAGATGAAGATTTTGAGCAACTTGAAGCCTTATTTGCTAGAAGAATAACTAAAGGACCGACATGAAGTAAGTATGAAGGAAAATCACCTTTTAAATGCTTTGCATGTAATAAGATAGGTCATTTTGCATCTAGATGTCCTGAAAGGAATTCAAGATTTGAAGAAAGAGCTAGAAGATCTTTTAGGCCTAACCATGATTATTAGAACAAGCATAAGTGCATGAAAAACAAAGAAAATTCATGCTACTATGTGGATGAGGAAGGTGTGACTGATTCTGATGATGAATTGACACAAGATTCAGCTAGTGGATTCGACAATGGAAAGGAATGGGTATTTTTGGCTATCAAGGAAGATGATCCGGTACCTGAAGAAAAGGCCCTTGCTACTAAAATTGAAGCCAAGGATGAATGGGTAATTGACAGTGGATGTTCACATCAAATGACTATAGATAAAAGGAAGTTCTTATCTATGCAAGAATTTGATGGTGGTCTGGTTAGATTTGGAGATGACAAAGCATGCCTAATCAAGGGAAAAGGAATAATATCACTGGACAGTAAGCACAACACTAATAATATTTATTATGTTGAAGGTTTAAGGCATAATCTTTTGAGTGTAGGAGAATTGGTGGATAAGGGATTTCAGTTACAGTTCAAGGATGGAAAATGCAAGATTATCAACAGATCTGGTTTGGAAATTGCAACTGGTACAAAAACTAAAGGTAATATCTTTCATTTGAACTCTGGTGAGAAGAAAATTTTGATTGCACAAATTGATGAGAGTTGGCTATGGAATTAGAAGTTGTGTCGTGTGAATTTTAATTGCATTGTGAAGGTCAGTTCTACTAAGGTAGTTAGAGATATACCTAAGATTATAAGTCCCCATAATCCGGTATGTAAAGAATGTCAAATGGGAAAGCAAGTCAAGATTTCTTTTAAGAGTATACAAGACAAATACAATGATGTTCTTGATCTTATTCATACTGATTTGTGTGGTCTTGCTAGAATAATTTTTTTTAGGGTGATAGATATTTCATGCTAATCATTGATGATTATTCTAGAATGATGTGGGTAACTTTCCTAAGGGAGAAGTCTGAAGCATTTTCAAGGTTTAAAATCTTTAAAGCTAAAGCTGAGATAGAAATAGGATTGAAGATTAAATGCTTAAGGTCAGATCAAGGTGGAGAATTCACATTTGGTGAATTTAACAGTTATTGTGAGAATAATGGGATAAGAAGACAATTGTTTGCACCTCAGACACCTCAATAGAATGGATTTGTGGAAAGGAAGAACAAAACCATCTTGGATGTAGCAGGAACCATGATGATGGAAGCTAATCTGCCTCATATCTACTATAGAGAAGCTGTAAGCACGACAGTATACACATTCAATAGAGTTCATATCAAAGGAGATACCAATAAGATACCTTATGAGTTATGGTTTGTTCATACACTAACAATTAAGTATTTTAGAATCTTTGGTAGTAAATGCTATATCAAAAGAGATGATTCCATTGGAAAGTTTGATCCTATATGTGATGAAGGAATATTTCTTGGTTATTCTAATGAAAGAAAAGCATATAGATGTTATAACAAAAGATTGCAGAGAATTGTGGAGAGTACAAATGTCAAAGTGGATGAGAAGAACAAAAGTCAAATCAGAATTTATGAGAGAGAACCAGTAGTGGAAATAATCATAATTGAGCCAACAACGAAACAAAATGTTGAACCAGTTAGTCCAGCAGTATCAGAAAATTCATCAGTAACTGAAGATCAGGACAGAGGAATATAAAATCAGAAGACTCCTAGGTATGTAAGGTTGAATCATTCTGAAGATCAGAGCATTGGAGACAAAAGTTAAGGAGTGATGACAAGAAGAAGGTTGGCAACTGATGAGGTACATTTTATTTCTCAAGTTTAACCGACATCAGTAATTGAAGCTTGTAAAGATAAATATTGGATGAAAGCTATGGAAGAAGAATTAGATCAGATAGAAAAGAATAACACATGGACTTTAGTTCCCCGACCTATAAATAAGAATGTTATTGAAACTAAATGGGTTTTCAGGAATAAATTGAATGAGGATGGACAAGTTGTGAGGAATAAAGCTAGACTGGTTTGTAAAGGATATTCTCAAAAGGAAGGAATTGATTATGGTGAAACCTTTGCACCGGTATCTAGGATTGAATCCGTGAGATTATTTCTTGCTTATGCTGCTCATAAGAATTACAAGGTTTATCAGATGCATGTTAAGTGTGCATTTCTGAATGGAGATCTTGAAGAGGAAATTTATATTGAGCAACCTGGTGGATTTTCACTTTCAGATGACAAAAACATGGTTTGCAAGTTAAGGAAAGCTTTATATGGATGGAAACAAGCCCCTAGAGCTTGGTATGCAAGAATAGGTAAATATCTAACGAAGCTTGGTTTCACTAAAGGTAATGCGGACATTAATTTATATTATAAGATCACTGATGATGACATATTCATTATTGAGGTCTTTGTTGATGATATCATTTTTGGAGGTGAAGATAAGTTGTGTTTGGAATTCTCTAACAATCTAAAAAATAAATTTGAGATGTCTATGATTGGAGTTGAGATTTTTTTCAGGTTTGCAGATTACTCAAACTGGTAAAGGTATTTTCATCTGTCAAACTAAGTGTGCTAGAGAGTTGTTGAAGAAATTTGGTATGGAAAATTGTAAACTGGTTAATACTCCTATGGTTACAAGTGAGAATTTGACAAAGAGAGATGCATCTACATTAGTAAATCCTACTAGGTACAAATATATGATTGGTGGTTTGTTATATCTGACTCAGACTAGACCGGATATAATGAATGTAGTTTGTATTGTGTTAAGATATCAGAGTGATCCTAGAGAAAATCATGAGAGTGCGGTGAAAAGGATTTTTAGGTATTTACAGGGAACAACTGAATTTGGTTTGTGGTATCCTAAAAAATGATGACTTTACATTATGTGCATATACAAATGCAGATTGGGCTGGAAATGTTGATGACCGGAAGAGCACATCTGGTGGAGATTTATTTCTTGGAAAGAAACTTGTTTCATGGATCAACGAGAAACAATCATGCACTTCTTTATCTATTGATGCAGCTGAGTATGTTGTTGCTGCTACTAACTGTACACAGGTTCTATGGATGAAGCAAATGTTGAAGGATATAAAGGTGGATTGTAATGAACTGGTAGTTATTCACTGTGATAACTCTACTGCTATTGATATATCAAAGAATCTGGTATTTCATTCTATGACAAAGCACATATATATCAAGTATAACTTTTTGAAGGAGAAGGTGGAAGCAAATGGAGTCAGACTGGTTTATGTGAACACTAAAAAGTAGATTGCAAAGATTTTCACTAAACCTTTGCCTAAATAATCATTTGAGTACTTCAGAAATAGGTTGGGGGTTTCTACCCCTCCTGTAGAGACCTAAGTGATGTTGATTGGCATTAGTTTGGTAAGCATTATCAGAGTTATTACTCATTCTGGATTGATGTGGTGGTGCTACTACTCAGGGCCGGGGAGTAGTCAGTTGTATGTTTCAGAGGATTTATGATCTTTATTTGATGTTTTATGCCATATATTTGGCATTGATGTCAAAGGGGGAGAGATATATGTGAAAAAAAAAGCTTAACAAAATATCAGTCAAAAGGGAGTTTGGTTTACAACTTCATTTCTCTATCATTTTGTGGGAGATTGTTGGTTGTCTTCCATTGGGGGAGACTTGTTTGGAATTTCTTGGCACTTAGATGTTTTTCACATCTAGTGTTGCCATCAATGCCAAAGGGGGAGATTCTTGGCAATTTGGAATTGATTATGTGTCAACACTAGTTATTTTGGATGTATACTGGTTTTCGATTGGTTCCGGTAGAGTGATTGATTATGATATTGATCCAGTAGGATCTGGTATGCTATGGTTTGTGGAATTAGTTTGGATCTCTCATTCATGCTATTCAGATGTGTATCAGGATCAGTTGGTTCAAGATTTGATGACTTAGGAGCTATCATTTGTTCTAGTAAGCCTTTTGGTCAGCAGTAAGGGTTTTACCAGCAGAGCTTTGTTGAATATCTTTTGATGCACATGATAAGTGGTGTTTGTGCGACTTCTAGATGGCTTTCAGGATGTCGTTGGTTATCTTGTTCATGTTCCATTTCATCGGTGGTGTTGGATTTGGTTTATGGCGACCTATTTTGGATCCCGTGTTATCTAGGTTATGGACCGGTTTCTGTAACGTGTTGGAGGATGTTCTTGATGCGTTATCGACTGGATTTAATGATTGGTTTACATTGTTTTTGGCCTAAGCCAACTTGGTTGATCATTGGATTATGGGTTTATGTTATGAATTTATTGTATTATCTTTTAGGTGGCTGACCTAATTGTTTAGGTCCCGGGTTGGTATAAATATGATGTGAGATCTCTTTGTAGATCATAAGCTGATAGATCAAGGTTATGAGATGATCAGTGTGCGAATAATATTGAAATCATATGCAAAAGGTTTGGTCGATCATAGGTGATCGAATTGGGTTTGTAAGAGAGGTTTAAGGCCTCTGGTATTGAGCTTAACCAGAAGTATACTCAGGCATAGGAGATGCTATACTTGCAGTTCACTCTTCTTTCCGGATTGTAGTCCAATGTTTATGTAGTCAGTGAGGTTCCTTTTTGTGATGAGAAATGCACGCTAGGTTGTTGGCCTTCCTGCATGTGCAGACCCCTCATATTGTAATCACATACTTACTGCAGAAGTATTATGTGACTGTGGGTAGGCTTCCCACCATGGTTTTTCCCTTTACTGGGTTTTCCACATACAAATATTGGTGTCATGTGTTATGGATGGATGGTAACTATTCTGTGATTTATGTTTATGTTTAAATGCTTTATCAGTCATTTCGGTATTTGGTTTCTGCATTTCGATATTAAGTTTATGTGTTCGAGTAATATGGATTTAAATACTTAAAGTTCTATAATCCAATGACAACTGATTCACCCCCCCTTTCTCAGTTGTCCTCTGGTTATCTAAGTTGTCTAATAATATGTTCCAAAAAAATAAATATAATCATAAATAATTTAAATAGTAAAATGTTTATATAAATTCAATAATTCTAGAACAAATTTAGTTCGAACAAAAAATTACAAATAAATTATCTTTAAATATTTGTTTTCAAATACAAATATAAAAATTTAAATAATAAATATTCTAATATATATTTAAATGATAAAATTGAAACTAAAAATATCTTTAAAAAAAATGTATTTACTTTTAAATTACTTAATATTAATACAATATTTTAAAATAAAATCATGATATACCTACATCAAATCATCTTAAAATTCATAAGAATCATCATTCAATTAAGAAAACATAGTGCAAACTAAAATCAGATACACAAACCCTTGTGCAACAATTTTATTATGCAAAAACAAAAGGGATAAGCAACCAAAACAACCTAAACCATTACGTAAATGGTAATATTTTTCAATCCTTGATTGAAATTGAAAATGAAATATTATTACAAGTCCACTTCAAATGTGAAAGGCTCACGATGCCATGTTAGTAGTAGTTGGTAGGAAAATTAAGATTACATTTCTTTCATATTAAAATCAAGTCCTCTACCTTTAACATAGCACATAATTTGTTAAAAAAAAATTCATTTGCAATGAATTTTAAAGAGCATCATTTCTAATAGGAGATCCTCAATTTTCTTCTTCTTTTTTTAATGGGAGTTCCTTTTATGTTAGATTAGTGTGAGCTTGGTTATTAGTACTACATATCATCTTAATTCTAACATGTAAACTAATTTTAAAAAATTAAATCACCACATCACACGTTTGAATTAGGTGATCATGTGTTTCCGAGGGTTAAACTTAAATAGAGTGTCAAATTTTGGTAAATATTTGAAGGAAGATCCTTGCATTTTTGGAACTTCTAGAAAATATGAGTGATGTAGCTTAAAAAATTGTATTTCTATCATAATTACAAAATACATAATGAATTTTCTAAAGAAACATATCTATACTTCTAATCAAGTTATTAATTAAGAAAATATCTTTGTTGAATTTAAAATTGATAAGAAGGGTAAGTCCACATTGGAAAGAAAAATTACAGGGCCAAAATCTATCACATGGAAATGGTCTTGTCTTCTAAAACTTATGTACCTACTTTCAAGAAATGGATCTACCAATTATGGTTTCCTCTCCTAAACCTAAGCTACTATACTTGTTTGGGACAATCACCTATTAATAAGGTATATAAGTTATTTGGGCGAATAAGCAAGATAAATGGACACTTGTTTAGTAGTCATTGCCCCTTATAGAGATAATAACTTATTTTTTTCTCATGTTCAAGGGTATTTTTCATTGTTATATAATAGTGACTAGGAAGTCACAAATGGGTATCTACTGTGAAGGATGAAAATGTGAATCAAAATAAAATAAAAACAATGGAATTCAAGATCAAAATTCACACTCTCCCTCACTCTATAAATCCTAATATCTATGCATAAAATCAAATGAGAAACAAAGTCCTTTTATTGCTCTATTATTTCTTTGATATTTGTAAGGAAGTTAAGTAGTAGAACAAATTCCTATACTAACCTTGAGAGGAGGGTAATACAAAAACTTTTGCATATCATTACTACAGCTATAAAAACTTAATAGAAATAAACATAAATAACATGCATACCCAATATATTATTGAGAGTTCAATAACAGATTACAATATACATGTAGAGCAAGCCTTTCACATGAGTGTCACCAAGCAGAGATTCATAGGTAACTCAATAGCTATAAGACTCTTACACCCAACCTCCATCTCATGCACCTCATATATAGGAGATACAATACATGAAATTGTCAAACTGTATTACAAAACTATGGGCTTAAACCACCCAATAAAGTGGCACCCATCTTATCTCTAATCTTGAATGTTGTATGATGTGTTGAAAAACACATCAACACATGTACCTCCCTTTTATAGTTCATTTATGCTCCCAACACATTTTTATATTTCTTATTTCAGGAGACCCAACTTTTGGAGGCCATAACTTCTGAACTAGGTGTCTGATTGATGAATGGTTTGAAGTGTCAGAAAGCTCATGATGTGCTCTATCAAGCTATAACCCACTACACTACTTCCAAACACTTTTGGGCCATTTTGGAGCCTCTAAATCCCTCAAAATTGACTCTAAAACTTTCTTTGATAACTTGAAAAAATAGAAACTTTAATATCTTCAAATCTAGGTACAATTTTACAATAATTTACGAGCATGCTTATCTAGCCAATTCAAAGATTTGGGGAAAATTTTGGACCAATCCGTGCTCAAATGTAAACTTACTAAAAATAGAAAACTTATGTATATGCAAGGTTGAGACACCATTTTTCGTAACATTCTCCCACTTGTCAAACACCTTGCAAGAGAAAAGGGCGTATCTACATAATAAACTAATTGCTAAAGGCCATGAGGCCCATAGAATTTGAACACCATATAAAATTATCTATTCTCACAACCTTAGTTATAGGATCTACAATATTTATCAAAGTCTCTACGTTAACTAGGTTCACCATGCCATCCTCAAAAATCTTTGACAAAATGATATTGAACATCAATGTGTCTGGTTCGGCCATGAAATGTTAGATTCTTATCTACACAAATCACACTCCAACTATCATAGTAAATTTTGTACACCTTATTTTATTTCAATATCTAAACACAATCTCTTAAAACAAATTTTGTCTCTACATGCAAGAGTAGTTGTCGTATACTTTACTTTAATAGTGGACAATGCAACCATAGACTCTCGCTTACTCATCCAGCTAATTGCACCACCAAATAAAATAAACACATAAGCACTAGTGGATCTTTTTCTATCAACATCACCTACCCAATCTGAATCCACATAACCATGAATATCGATGAAAATCTTGTTTTCTATCAAATTATCATGATAACACAAATAATATTTTTAGGTACCCTTCGAATATCCAAAGAACCTTTTAACACATCCCCAATGATTTCTTGGGCAATGCCTAGTCTAGTGTAGACCATAGCATACATCAAACTTCCAATTGCACTCTAATAAGGCACTTGGATCATGTGTTCCATCTCTGATGGAGATATAGGAAAAATTTGAAATAGATAAAAAAAAATTGAATTGCAAAATGAGCACATAATGGTCTACAATATTGCATGTTGAACCTTCAAAAAATTGAATTCACATACTTACTCTAGCCTAGCCATAGCTTTTTGTTCACTCTATCTCTTCTAATTTCTATCCCAAGAATATGTTTCATTACACCAAGATCTTTCATTTTAAATTTAGCGGCATGTTGAGACTTTAATTCTGAAATCATACCTTTCCCTTTACCAATGAATAACACATCATGACCTATAATGTAATGTATAGGAAATTATCACAGGGCAAAGAGATCTATCTTTCATGTAATACTATAGAGAGGGAGCTAGGATTTCACAAATATGGAAGATTTCATCTGGTTTGACAGTAAAAAGGTAGAAGGATTGAAGGTTATGGTAAAAATGCATGACATCCCCCATTTCAAGCATGAAAGGATCAGACAAATATAGATAGGGGTGGTTCAAGATTTTAGAGAAAAGGATTTTCTCATGGGAGTGAGCAAGGAAGGAATCTATGGGGCTTTGTCGTGATCCATTCGGATCCCAAATTCAACTTCAAAACCATAGAAAAGAAATTTTGGAGGTCCAAGTAGCAAGAAGCAAAACAACAGGCAAAGAAGGTATGTATTGATTTTGAGCATTCTCAAGTAGTTTCTTTACTTATTGAGAATGAAGAGTGGAAAGAGTCAATACAATTGTTTAAAAATAAATCTTTTTTTTATGAAATGGAATGGGGAGTGGCCAGCTTTCTCGAGGGTAAGAAAATGATGTGATAAAAATTGGGGTAAGGAGTCCATTTTGAAAACCCTTCCAAATAGGTTTTATCTGGTCATTTTCCCTTTCAAAAAGATAAAGAATGGATTCTAAATAGTGGTCCTTTTCTTAAGGGTGAAATGGGGTTTTATATAAAGGATTGGGTTTCGAACTTTAATCCCAAAAAGGAAAAGATAAGGGAAGTACCAGTATGGATTTGACTGTATAATCTACCTCACAAGTATTGGGATTTGGAAACACTTAAAAGTATTGGGAATAAGTTGGGGTTTTTTTTTAAGGTGGATGAGGTTCTAAAGACCAAGGAATATAGTATGTATGCTTGAATATGCATTCTATAATAATCAATCCATCCCTTCCCACAAATAGTTGAGCTCAAAACAAGGGAAGGAGTATGGAGGCAGGAGATTGAAGTTGAGCTAATATGGAAACATGATTAGTATGTAAAGGGGTAGGCCATCCAAGTGGGTAATGTTCTAAGGATCCAAAGGGAAAAGGTTTAGTACAAATCTCTTTGGCATATTTTTTGGTCAAAATCAGAGAAGTGGTAGGGGAGGGAAATGCTTAGAAGCTTGAAACATCCTCTGGGCTTGGTGACATGACTAAAGAATGTTCTATTTGAGAGATAATAAATACAAACTTAAAGCAGGGGGGAAGTTTATAGAGGTTAATAAGATCTCAAGAGAATGTTTTTTATATTAATGATAGTGGTGAAGGTGGGTCTTTGAAGATTAATCATGGTATTGCAGCCCAGGATGAGGATATACATGATTGTGAAATGACTAGAGTCATGAACTCGGAGAATATGAATCAAGGTCTGGAATCCATGTGTCAAGCTAGGGAGGTTGAGATAGAAGGTACATAAAATGATTGTAGGAGTCCCTCTAAACGATTAGATGCCAATAGAATTTTTTTTAAGCCCATAGATCTAAGACCTATATGAGAGGATGATTTGTATATGAAACATTTCATCGAAGGTGAGTAAATTGGGTTTCCTGATGATGGCTTGTTTAAAGATATTTAGATATCCCCCATTAGGACTATAGATTTCTTAGAAGAAGATTTGAAGGACTGAGATAAGTCCAAAACTACAAATTTAGAGAATCAAGGTGAATTTGAGGGTGGTAAGGGGATGGATGATTTGGGGATGCAAGATGACATAGGGATAGTGGAGAAAAGATCTATAAATCAAATGAAGTCAGATCAAGACAATGTAAATATTGGAGAAAAAAAGAAAAAGGGCTCGAAGCCTAATTGGGTACACCTAGAGATAGTAGGGAGTGCTAAAGGGAAAACAAAACCAAGATCAATAAAAGCCTATGCCTTTTCTCAGAAGAAATGAATATCCTTTCATAGAATGTCTAGGGATACAATGCCCCTAACAAATGGTGGTTGATCAAAAGATGTCTTGATCAATCATGCCTAGATATTCTTTTCTTGTAGGAAACCAAACTAAAGGTGATGATGTTGTCTCTTTTCAAAATATTTTTTTCTCTTGGGATAGTCTTTTTATGGATGTAGAGGGAGTTTCAGGGGGCCTACATCTTCTTGGTAATTCCTCAACAATGAGCATGCAAATAGTTAGACAAAATAAGAATTTGCAACCGGTGAAAGTTTTATCAAAAACATTGCATGAAGTTTTTGGTTTGTTCAATATCTATAGCCCGACAAACCTTGTTAGTAAGAGGAATGTATGGAAGCAAATTTAAGGTGTGTTTTAGGAGGTGATTTTAATACAACATTGAATCCCAGGGACAAAAAAGGTGGATCTAATTGGTTTGGACCTGTTCAGAAAGATTTCAATGACTTTGTTATAGAAGATGGGCTTCTTGATGTGAAATTCAAAGATGGGGTTTTCACCTAGACTATTAGAAGACTTTGTTTCTCAAATATTATAGAAAAGTTAGATCATTTTTTCTTGGCTAGTAATTGGGCTAAGTAGCCTTGGAATTTTGAAGCTGAAATTCTTCCACTTCATGGTTCAGACTATTATCCTATTAGCTTGATAGTTCAGGATCATTTTGCTCCATTTAGGTGTCCCTTCAAGTTTGAAATGATGTGGATGCAAGTTGATATATTTAGGGATTTGATTGAGGGGTGGTGGGATTCTTCTCCTATTAGAAATGGTAATAAGGCCTTTAATTTTGTCAAGAAGCTTCAATACATTAAGGAATGTCTAAAAAATGGAACAAAGAGCATTTTAAGAACATTTTTATGGAAAATATTCTGTTAGAAGAGAAATTGGAAGTGCTTCACTCCAGAGTCATAAAAAATGGTATGGCTAAAGCTAACTTTGAGGAGGAGAAGAGTTTAAATCAGGAATATATTGAATTTTTATCTAGGGAGGAGACTTTTTGGTGATAGAAATCACGAGAAAACTAGTTGAAGGATGGAATATAAACTCAACATTTTTCCATACCTCAGTGAAGGCAAGAAGTTCCAATAATAAAAAAGTGTGTAAGGAGGAAGTGAAAAACACCCTCTTTGTTCTTGGTGGAGGCAAGGTGCTTGGACGGGATAGTTTCCCAACTGTATTTTTTCAAAAATTTTGAGATATCATTGATGTTGAATTATGAGGTGTAGTTGAAGAATTGCAGGGTGGTGGTTTCATGTTAAAAGACCTGAATGATACATTCATTTCTCTTATTCCAAAAAAGAAAGTGATGTAGGAGCATCTCAGGTTCTTGGAAATCTTGCATCAACCAAAAATATTTTCTTTTAGTTTTTCTTTCTACTTAAAGTTTCAACATTTCATTCTGTGTTTTTCCACTAGTTCTTGTGGAGATGGATTTTGTTTCTGGACATGTTCATCTATCTTATCCCATGTCCGTGAGACATTTGTATCTTTTTTTGACAAGTTATCGCTTCCAAAATGTGAGATAGTTTTCTGACCGAAGCACTGAAGCCACTTCGACCTATTTTCCTAATGTAGAATCTTGCAGATTATTTTTGTAGCTTGCCGAGCCTAATTTTGTTGCTTCCAATGTTCCTTGGCTTGTGGCTGACCTTCCTCTTAGGTCCACACATCATTCTATGTTGTTTCCGGAGGGATTCCTTTGGTGGAGGCCGACCTTGTTGTTCTACACATTACATCTTCTTCATCGACAATTGTTTTCATCTTGGGTCGATGTGGATCATCCTTGAGCTATGAATATTATATAAATCGATGTAATTAAGCATAGGGAAGACATATCTTTGGATATATAAGATTAATTATAATATTAGGAGGTTTGGAGTTGGACCGCATTCTTGCTTGAGCCCATATACTGTATTTGAGCATCTTTGTAATCAGATTTGTGTGTTGAATCTTGTAAGCCCGCATGTTGCTAGGCAATTTGTATTTGAATTCCTTGATATAATAAAAGTTTGATTCTTCATTGCCTCCATCACATTGTGTTTTTTGTGTTGTGTTTCATTTTTTGCACAAACCCGACTATTCTCTTTGAGGAACCTCCTGTTTGTGACTGCACCAAGTGGTATCAAAGATTTTTTATTCCAGAGATTGCGGAGTCTTGTAGGAATTTCATTGTGGGGTGGTAGATTGGGGATCTGACTTGCAGCTATAGAAAACTAGCCTAAAGATGGCTTGAAGAGAAAATGTTAGAGGTGGTGGAGCATGTGGGAATGTAGATCCTATTGTGGTAGAAATGTTGAGAGGAATTGTAGCTCGATTGGAAGCTATTGAAATGACCCAGAGAAGAGCTCGAGATATTGAAGATATGAGTGATGATGAAGAAGAAGAGGTGGTGGGAGAAGAAGGAGAAAATCTACTGATGAACGATCCATAAGAAGAGAGGTTCATAAGAGCCTTGACAAGAGTGAATACTAGACCACATTTTAACCCACTGGATTATGATGGCAAGTTAGATTCAGGTGAATTTCTTGATTGGATTATGGAGATAGAAAAATATTTGAATTTTGAGAGCATTGCCGGAGACAAGAAGGTGAAATATGTTTGTAACAGGTTGAAAGGACATGCGTCTCTTTGGTGGGAACATTTGCAGGTAGATAGACAGAGAAGAGGTAAAGAGAAGACTAAATCTTGGGAGTTGATTGTTATCAAGTTGAAATAAAAGTTCATGTTGGCTGATTATCAAGTGAATCTATTCCGGAAGTTGCAAAACTTGAAGCAGAAGGAATATAGTGTGAAGGAATATACTGAAATGCTCTACAAGTTGAATATCAAATCCAGATATATTGATGATGAGATTGAGCAAGTTGCTAGATACTTGAATGGGTTGTAGATGTCTATACAGGATGAACTCAGTCTAATAAAGTTGCAAAGGGTTGAGGAAGCTTGCTTATCAATTTACCTTGAAGGCGGAGGAGAAGTTGAACAAAAGACATGAGCAAAAGAAAAGAGGTAGAGGAGGAAGATTTCAAGGAGGAAGGACCTATACTAGAGGAAGAGGACCCTATATGGATTAGAACAAAGACAAGGAAGCTAGCAGAAATGATAATTCATATCAGAGGGATGACATATTTTTTTCTCGGAGAAGAGAACATGATGGTTACTAGGATGAGGGTTATGGAAAAGAAGACAAAAGACTAGATAAGAGAATGTTTAGAGGAACCTACATTAAGTGCATAGGAGAAGGAAATTGTGCCTGTAAATGCAAGAAGACAAAGAATAGTGGAAGAGTAGCATTGTTGGAAGAAGAACCTATTGGAACAACTAATAAACTGGAAGATGGAGAATTGCAGGTGATGAGGAGAGTGTTGTTCCACACCAGAGATGATTAGGAGCCCTTGTAGAGGAGGAATTTGTTTAATACAAGGTGTAAAGTAGGCTAGTAAGTGTTGTAAAGTTATAATTGATAACAGTAGTTCAGATAACCTTATTTCAGAGGAGATGGCGAGTAAACTGAAATTGGAGAGATTGAAGCACCCTAAGCTTTATCAAATAGCATGGATTCAGGATGATCATAAGATACTAGTAAGTGAACAATGTTTGGTAAAATTGAAAATTGGATCTTATCATGATGAAGTTTTGTGTGATATTATTCCAATGGATATGTGTCATATCTTTTTGGGTAGACCTTGGCAGTATGATAGACAAACAACACATGATGGGAGGAATAATATATACACTATTTTTGTGAATGGGATGAAATAAACCTTGTTTCTCTTGGAGGAGCCTCTTAAGAGTGAAGTTTGTAGAAGTGCTAGGATTTGTTTGATGGATGGAAGGAAATTATTGGTTGAGAATTGCCGGAGCTAGTTTGCCTAATAAAACAAGACCCTGGATGACACCAATAGAAAATGAGGAGTTGAATAGACATGTGCAGGAGTTGTTGAAGAAAGGTTTGATCAGAGAAAGTTTGAGCCCTTGTGCAGTTCCAACATTTTTAGCACCTGAGAAGAATAGATAATGGAGGATGTGTACTGACTCTAGAGCAATGAACAAGATCACAACGAAGTATCGATTTCCCTTCCCTAGGATGGATGACATATTAGATTGTTTAAGTGGAGCCAGATATTACACAAAGATAGACTTGAAAAGTGGATACCATCAGATTAGAATCAGAGAAGGAAATGAGTGGAAGATAGTATTCAAGACAAATGAAGGACTGTATGAATGGTTGGTGATGGCTTTTGGACTGATTAATGCAATGAGTACTTGCATGAGGTTGATGAATGAGGTATTAAAGAAATTCTTGGGTAAGTTTGTTATTGTTTACTTAGATGATATATTGAATTTTAGTAAGACAAAGGAAGAGCATATGTTGCATTCAAGACAAGTTTTGTAGAGATTGAGAGAAGAGAAGTTGTTGATAAATATAAAGAAGTGCAGTTTCATGAAGGAAGAGTTAGTCTATTTGGTATTTGTGATATTTGCATATGGATTGAAGATGGATCCTAAAAAAGGTAAGAGCAATTTTTGAATGGCCTACACTTGAAAGAATTGGGGAAGTAAGATCATTTTATGGATTCGCTAGTTTCTACCTAAAGTTTATCAGAAATTTTAGTTCAATTTGTAGTCCTATAAGAAAAGTAATGAGAGGAGATAAGATGGATTCAAGTGGACCATGGGAGCAAACAATAGTTTTGGGTTATTAAAGTAGAAGGTGGCAGAGAATCCTGTGTTGGCTTTACCGGATTATAGCAAAGTATTTCAAGTGGATTGTGATGCAAGTGGGAATGCAATTGGAGCAGTGTTGAATCAGGAAGAAAGACCAATAGCTTATTTCAGTAAAAAATTGAATAATGAAAGAAGGAGATATTCTGTGTATGATCAAGAGTTTTATGCAATAATTCAAGCATTGAAGAAGTGGAGAAATTATTTGTTACCTAAAGAGTTTGTGTTGTATATTGATCATCAAGCTTTGCAATATTTGAACAATCAAGGTAAGTTGAATCAAAGACACATGAGATGGGTGGATTTCTTGCAGAGTTATACCTTTATTTTGAAGCATAGAAGTGGAAAGTAATATAAATTTGTTGATGCCTTGAGTAGAAGGAGGAAATTTCTGACATAGATGAGAGTGGAGGTATTGGGTTTTGAGGAATTGAAGAATTTGTATTACGAAGACCCAAATTTTGCAGAATCGTGGAAAGCTTGTAAAGAACCAGTTATGGTGGATAGGATCAGATGGTTGGATTATTTCATTCAAGATGAGATGTTATTTAGAGGAATCTAGTTGTGTATGCCTAGGATCTCTATGAGGGAGAATCTAATAAAAGAGAAGCATAGTAGAGGATTACCAAGACACTTTGGTGTGGATAAGACAGTAGCCTTGGTTAGTGAGAATTACTTTTGGCCTCAGATTCACAAGGATGTCAGGAAATTTGTGTAGAGTTGTAGAATTTGTCAACTTGAAAAAGGTAGTAGTCAAAATATTGGATTGTATAAGCCTTTGACAGTTCCATAGAGACCTTGGGAGGACATAAGCGTGGACTTTATACTAGGATTTCCTAAGACACATAGAGGAAATGGTTCTATATTTGTGGTGGTTGATAATTTCTCAAAGATGAAACATTTCATACCCTGTAAGAAGACAACAAATGTTGTTCATATAGCTGACCTATTTTTCAAGGGTGAGACTACATGGGTTGCGTAAGAGCATAGTTTATGATAGAGACACTAATTTCGTTGGATATTTTTGGAGGACACTTTGGAAGAAGATGAAGATAGATTTGAAATTCAGTTCTACTTTTCACCCATAGACTGATGGACAGACAGAAATAGTAAATAGGAGTTTGGGAAATTTGTTGAGATGTTTAGTTGGAGAGAAAACAGGAAGTTGGGACTTGATCCTTGCACAAGAAGAGTTTGCCTACAACAATTCAGTGAACATGAGTACCAGAGGAACACCCTTTGAGATTGTTACCAGAATACACCCTAGAGGTATATCAGAGTTGAGAGACATCAGTACTAAAGATAAAAGGAGTGTAGAAGCAGAAGCATTTGTAGAACATATGAAGACAATACATACTCAGGTCAAACAACATTTGGAGGACATGACCAGTAAGTATAAGGAGAAAGAAGATGAAAAGAGGAGACACAAGGTGTATACAATGAAAATGGATGATGAAAACACTAATATTGAAAGAATAACAAAGATCCAACCACAAAAACCATAGCCTAACAATGAAAAGCATCCACCATACACAAATGAAGATACCTAAGATCATACAAATCAACAAAATAAAGCAATATTACCATTCACATGTCAAGTAGGGTTTCAATCTCCATTGTCTCTTATCCTTTTTGATATATTTTCTCTCAAATTTTATGTGTGCATAAGAGCTCAACAAAGATTGGATTACAGTTGATAGTTTGATAGCAAGAATACTTGATTGCATAAGATTGATTTTGTCATTAGGTGATTAGGGTTGAAAAGAAAGAGGGCATCCTCTTATATAGAGAAAACTATAAGAAATGGAGGGATAAGATTAAGAGGTGTAAAGATAAATCGTTGACTAGGGTTAAAGGGTAGGTAGAGGAAATAATTAAATGATAAAGGGGGTAGGTAAGAGAATAATTAAGAGATGAATGACACGTGTCATGGGTAGAAAAAGATAAATGCATATTAAATAAATAAATATTGATTTAATTAATAGAAGAAATGGGATCAATTAAATAAATAAAAGTATTTATTTAAGTTAGGAAAAATGACAATTTAAATAAATAAAAGTATTATTTAAATGAGGAAAGACTTAGAAGGGGATAAATGAGTTAATCCAATAAATAAAGATTCATTTAATTAATAGAAGACTTAGGATAAAGTAATTAAATAAATAAAAATATTTATTTAATTAGACATGACAATTTTAGGTGTCTACATTTTGCCCCTCTTTGAGACAATGCATCTTGTCGCGTTGGCTCAAAGAAGAAAAACTGATACAAAGTTGCCCCAAGATGGGAATGATATTTCCCCTTGAGAGATTGGATGAAAATGTTTGAAAAGATTGCAGACAACCTCTTGACAAGAAAGAAAGGCTAGAAAGGACTGACTAGCACAGGGAAGAAATTTTGACACAGGAGACTACAATTAAGACTAGGGTGAAGTAACCTATATGATAGGGTAAAAGGAAAAAATATCCTCATTTGCATCCATACACCTAAGAGATCAGAGTGCAAAGAAAAATATTAGAGTAGTTAGAGCAACCAACAACGATGGATAGAGTTCATACATTTTATCAAGTTCGGTAATATCAGAGACTAGACAACATGGGTGAGCCGATAAGTACCTTAAAGCCTCTTTGTATGTTTATACATTTATTGTTGTCATTAATGCACTTTAGGGTAGATAAAAAAATGTGGAATCAATAAAAGGTCATTTGAACGCGTCTAGGTCAATGCCAAACGTGCCTGCGTAGGATAGGTGCGTCTATGCTTGGTATGGTCATGTATATGCATGCAATCGCATCTAGGTATAGATTGAGACTCGTCTATGCTAAGAAGTCATGTCTGTGTTAGGGGGGCATGTTTGTGAAAGACAAGCGTGTCTTTGTAGAACAACACCACATCTGTGATGTACAAGTGTGTCTAGGTCAAGAACCACGTATAGGTTGGTTAAAACTATGTCTGTGTTGCAAAAGCATGTCTATGTCTAAGTAGGATAGAATCAACAGTTTTGTGATGATCATATGTTGTCGATTTGATAAATTTCTAAGAGGATTCACTCAAGTAGGTTCCCTAGGGAGACAAATTGAGAGATAGGCTAGAATTTAGAATTCTGTGATAAACATAAGTTGCCAATCAGATAAGCTGCTGAGAGGATTCACTCAAGCAAGGCCTCTAAATAGGACCAAGT
Source organism: Cryptomeria japonica (assembly GCF_030272615.1). NCBI lineage: Eukaryota > Viridiplantae > Streptophyta > Pinopsida > Cupressales > Cupressaceae > Cryptomeria > Cryptomeria japonica. Next base: position 681,711,237 of record NC_081409.1, on the reverse strand, counting down.
GCAATGTAATGAACATATACACTAGGATGCAGTGCCTTGTGATAGACATAAGCACTAGGATAGAATTATCACTATGTGATAGACATGAGTACCACTAGGATTGAAGTAGCACTATGTTATGAACATGAGTACCACTATAATTGACATGATTGATTTGATTGGATGCAAGAGTACTTTCCCCAAATTGAGTCGGGGGAGAGAATCCCTGTGACACAAAGATTATGAATAGAGTTGAACTTTGAGGAGTGGGCAGTTGTCAAGGCTATGGGATTGAGATACATCATGTACCTACTAGAGATTTGAGTGAACATATGATTAATGACTGATCTAGCAAAGAGATAGCGCTATGAGACTTGTTTGTTTCATTTGTTGACTAGCGAGATGTCAGAGACCTTAGAGGATGTTTATCGAATACTGTGGTACTGATCCACGGGGAGCTCATGGCTTACGATAGAGAGGGAGACATGAATGCATTGAGATGGATCTTTACTGACCCAAAGCTAGAGATAAAATTGAGACATGCCATCTAGGAGTTTATGTTGTCTATTAGATGCAGACTACAGATAGTGGTTGGAGGAGTGATCAATGGTTATCTTTGTCCAGACAGGGTGACGCGAGGTATGGATATGGGTTGGGGGAGGACTCTAGAGACACTAGTGACAAAACACACTAGGTATGCATGGGATCCGTGTGTGTTAGCACACTTTCATCATGACCTTCACTAGTTTGTGTATCTCAGTGGTTGTGGGCTAGGTTGAGGGGTTAATCTACTACAGGTTTGATCATATGATCATATTGTGGTGTCTAGGCCAGTGCACTTCAGAGGGAGAGGGCATTGACAATCTTATGCACATTTTTATAGAATGGTCACTTCCCAGCCATGGATTGGGAAGGTGGACTATTGGAGACAGGTGATTGATGACATAAATAGTGTCATATGGAGACCCTATCTTGACTGTGAGGATTGGGAGGAGGATGCTATAGAGATACCTTATATCTTCAAGAGAAGGTATGTGATCGAGCGGATGCCATATATACTAGACAAATATCTGGTTGATAGGGTATGTAGGCAGTTTGGACGGCAATAGAGGATGCCTCTGGGATCTTGAGAGTTTGCATGGACAGTGCGAGAGAAGGCTCATTGAGGGCCGATTTTGTCTTATGATGTTGTTGTTACACATTTTGAACAATTAGTTCCTATGCCTTGGGATCTACAAACAGACGTGGTTGACGCAGGCACAAATACAAAGTATGCAGCCTACTTCATGACACATCGAGTACCAAGATTGACTGACATAGATGAGCCTCTAGTAGTCAAGGATGACGATGATGAGGATGATGAGGAAAAGGGTGGGGGAGATGGAGGAGGTAGAGGATAGGAGAAGTGAGGAGGGTGGTGAGGGGAAGGGTTGGATAGAGAGATGTTGGAGAGAGAGTTGAGGGAGAACAAGATCCATAGGGAGGTAGGCCATGGAGACCACCAAGGGGGAGAGGAGGACAACTCCTAAATGTTGGGAGACAGGTATAGGTACCAAGGAGAGAGGCATAGGTATAGGGATAGGTTGGATAGGAGTCACCTAAGCGGGCTAGATAGGAGGAGGGTTCCTAGGGTGGAGACAAAGAGGATGATCTTTTAGCGCTATAGAATATTACAATAGGACAGGCCGATGAGATTGAGGATCTCAAGAGAGATGTGACTCAGTTGAGGCGACAACTAGCAGAGATGCAGATGGAGAGAGATTAGGCCATTTAGTGATATATAATCGTAGAGGAGGCACTGAGGGTAGGGAGAGAAACAGGTGAGGGGAATCATGGAGTAGGTTATGCATACGTCCTACGAGTAGGGGAGGAGATTAGGTACTAGAGATACCTATACTATGCAACAGTTCCTCCAGATCTCAGGGAAGGTAGCTACAAGAGAGCCTCTTAGACTATGACCACAAGAAGAGATAGGAGGTAGACATCTAGTGGCGGGGTCATGGGTCCACCCACACCACTAGGAGGAGGGGATAGAGGAGGGAATAGATAGGGTGATCCTGTAGCAGGGACTTCGAGAGCTCAGATTCCTTCAAGGCCAGCTGGCTCCTAAGAAGGGAGTTCATCATAGCTCTCTTGGATCCCATTTTGTATCAGTATTTTTGTATGATGATGTAAACACCTTTGGTTGATTTTGTAGCCATATATGATATTGACATCATTGTATCATGACACTTATTATTTTTTGATATATAAATGAGAGGAATCATTCCTTGTAGTAGCTATATGCATGTGTATTATGCGTTTGTGATTCTATATGATGATGTCATTGATGGTATGATGAAAGAATAAGAATATGATCAACTACTGAGAGGGGGGGGTGAATCAGTAGTTGGAAAAACTGATACTAACTTCACCAATCTCAAAATCAATCTCTCAAACTAAACTTAGAACTATCAATGCAATATCATTGTCAAGATAAAAACTCTCAAGATAAACTGATTGATTGTTACACCAAACTAACAGTAAACAAATTCAAACTCTTAAAAATCCAAATGCTTTTACTGACATAAGTAAAACTTCATTTCACAATGCTTTCGGTTATCATGACTTATCAAAGTGGACTAAGTAGTTAAGAAAATAAGCCATAAGAACATAACCACAAAAATATTCACCACTTGACACAATATTTTTGACATGGAAACCCAAATGGGAAAAACCATGGTGAGATGAGACTCATAGGATAACTATCTGAACTCTTTTGAAGTTCGCCCTATTAGAAGCCTAGCCTGTTAAAGCTTTACAAAAGTCTTGTTAAGAACAAATCCTGTTAGGGACCACCTGGTTAAGGGATTGACTATAATGCCTTGTTAGAAGCAATACCCTATAAGGAGTAACCTCGATAGAGGATTTGAAATCCAAGCTAATGGATCACCTGGTTAGAGGATTTGAATAAGACCAAGCTTGTTAGAGCTTACTTGGTTAGGGGATTTCAATCTGCTGCAATTATTAGAAAACAAGAGGAGTTTTTTAATCTATTTGAATAGCACTATACTTGCTTGTTCAGATCCTTTTCATGCTCCCATCTACCTTTACTCAAACTGCAGATACATCATCCAGTTTGACAACCACACACTCAACTAAAACTTTTCCAACTTTGAAACTAACCTACTCATCGACCTTATAAACCAATCAATTAGGTCGGTAACACAACAAAAACCTAATTCTCTCATAGAGATTACAAACAAGTCGGTTCAAGTATGACCGTTGGATTACAAAGCAATGTCTTCACATCAATCAAGAAAACCTCAACCGCTCCTTGATCATTGGTCCATCAAACTCAGTAACTCATCACACACTTTGTATTACATGCAATATACTTTCTCATTCCCTAGACAAAAATTGTTTCATTAACGCACCAAAATCACTTTGAAACTCTCTTCATAGAGTAATCATACATGTCATAATCATTACTACTCATCATCAGATCATAAACCAATATAACCAATTCACCAAATTTAATCGGTTAGGGTTTATGAAACCAATAGGTAGGGTTTACAGGTTCAACTCTTCAATACATAGCAATACCGATTCACTCCACAAATTCTTCCTACCGGTTACAATTTCCTTCACTAGCTCTTCCTACTAGTTACAAAACATCATTAAAACAATATCAACAATATCATTACTGGTTAATTGACATCAATGACAACATAACATACCATTAATATAGTCTTCATGCAAATGCCAACAATATCCCCGTTTAGCATTGATGAAAATACAAATATCAATACCATTGATTGATGTGATTGTGAATATTACATTACCAAGTATTCACCTTGTCTTTAGCTTGTCTTCCTTCTCTCTATCAACCATACAAATCGCATAGTTATTCTCCCCCTTTGACAATAATGCCAAATTGAAAGTAAAAATGCAATGTCAAATTTCACTATTCAACATCAACAACCTACAACTTGATGCTCCCCCTGTGGAATAAGTCCACTTCTACACCAATCCTACTGTAAAATTCTACAAGTAGCTCTGGGACTGATGTACTCTACATCATGCTCAGCTGACCTCATGAAGGGGTACAACCCCTAGCTAACTTCTAAGATACTCAAAAGTAGTCTTAGGCAGAGGTTTAGTAAAGATATGTGCAAGCTGCTCCTTGGTAGAAACATGCTCCAAGATCACATCTTTACTCTGCACTTTTTCCCTTAAGAAAAGATACTTCAATTCAATATGCTTGGTTTGTGCATGCAAAATAGGGTTCTTGGAAATATTTATGGCATTTGTATTATTACATAAGATCTTTACAAGTTTTGAAATCTTCATCTTAAAACCTTCCAAAATGTGCCTCATCCAGATAGCTTGGGTATAGTTCATGTAAGCTACAACATACTCAGCTTCAATAGTAGATTGTGATGTACAACTAAGCTTCTTACTACTCCATGAAACAAGTCTTCCTCCAAGAAAAAATGCTCCATCGGTTGTGCTTTTCTAGTCATCAACATTTCCTACCCAATCTACATCTGTGTACACCTTCAATTCAAATTTTCCTCCATATGGATACCATAACCTATAGTCAACAGTACCTTTCAAATATCTAAAAATCCTCTTAGTTTCTATCAAATGTGTTTCCTTAGGATTCTTCAGGAATCTAGCAACTAGGCCAGCTGCATGAGCTATATCCAGTCTGCTATGAACATCATAATGCAAATTTCCAGTCAGTGACCTATATTCCTTCTCATCAATAGATGTGGATTCATCTTCCTTAGATAACTTACAACCTATAACCATTGGTGTCCCAACTAGTTTACAGTCACTCATACCAAATGTCTTCAAAACCTCTTCCACATACTTAGACTATGTGATGAAAATACCATTCTTCATTTGTTGTATTTGCAAGCCTATGAAATTTTGTATTTCTCCCACTAGAGACATTTCAAACTCTTTTTTCATTTCATCTACAAAATCATTGCTCATGTCATCATTACCTCCAAATGTGATATTATCTACAAAAACTTTGCTGACCAGTATTTTATCTCCTTCATATTTGAGATATATGTTGATATCTTCACTGGTTCTCAGAAAACCTATCTTCATCGGATGTGTATGAAGCATTTTATACCATGCTCTCGGTGCCTGCTTTAATCCATATAAAGCCTTATGCAATCTGCATACCATGTCTTTCTCATCAGTCATAGCATAACCATCTGGCTGCTTAATGTATACCTCTTCTTCCAATATCCCATTAGAAAATGTTGACTTAACATCCATCTGGTATACCTTGAATTTATTATTTGCTGAAAATGCAAGTAAAATTCTAACACCTTCCAGTCTTGCCACTGGTGCGAAATTCTCACCATAATCTTCTCCTTCCTCTTGTGCATAACCTTTGCAAACCAGCCTAGCTTTTTTGCGAAGTACAACACCGTCTTCATTCAACTTGTTCCTGAATACCCACTTAGTACCTATCACATTTTTATTTACTGGTCAGGGTACTTGGGTCCAAGTGTTGTTTTTCTCAATTTGATCTAGTTCCTCCTTCATAGCTTTAACCCAATAACCATCACCAAATGCTTCCTTAGCAGTTCTTGGTTCGATAGTGGAGATCATGCAGGAATTCTCTCTGATTCTTCTTCTGGTAAGTACTCCAACATCCTTATCTCCAATAATTTGCTCAGGATTGTGATTGAGTCTCACATATCTTGGAATAACATGATCATTATCTTCAGGTTCATCTTCTTCATTATCATTATCTTCTTTTGAATTTATCTGTTCCGGTTGAACTGGTACATTAGTATTTGCTTTATCGGTTTCAGGTTTCAAAATTTCTTGTTCCAAAAACAAAATGCAAGGATTTTCATCCCTTTTCTCCAAACTGGTTTCCTTTGAGACTTCAGGATATTCATCCACTCGAACATCAACACTCTCAATAGTTCTCTGTGTTTGGTTGTTAAAACATTTGTAGGCCTTACTCTTGGTGGAATAACCAAGAAATATACCTTCATCATTTTTAGCCTCAAATTTGCTAACATAATCACCTCTCTTAATAAAACATTTGCTACCAAATATCTTGAAATAACTAACATTAGGTGATCTTCCATACCAATATTCATAAGGAGTATTGTCCTTATCTCTCTTTACCAGAATCCAGTTCATAGTGTAGACAACTGTGCTGATAGCTTCTCTCCAAAATAATTTCGCTACACCTCCTTGTATCAACACTGTCCTAGCAGCTTCAACAACTAACCAGTTGTTTCTCTTTGTGATACCAATCTGCCATGGTGTCCTCGATGCAGAAAGTTGCCATTTGATACCATTTTCTTCACAATATCTAGTGAATTCCTCAAAAGTAAATTCACCACCTTGATCAGTCCACAAAAACTTTATCTTCTTACTGCTCTCCTTCTCAGCTAAGGCCCTGAATGCCTTGAACTTAATGAAAGATTTAGTCTTATCCTTTAAGAATGTGACCCACATCATCCTTGAGCAATCATCAGTGAAGATCATAAAATATCTGTCACCTTGAATAATTTTTGTACTTATTGGTCCACAAAGATCTGTATGAACCAAGTCTAACAAATGTTCTATTGAAAAAGATTTTCCCTTGAATGTTGAGGATGTCATCTTTCCCAACTGACATTCTTTACATAGAGCATTAATAGGTTTGTCCAACTGAGGAAAACCTCTCACTGTCTTGGACTTACTCACTTTAACAATGTTATCAAAATTTATATGACAAAATCTCCTATGCCAAAGCCAACTATCATCTATCTTTGCAATTAAATAGTTGCTAACTTTAGGATTAAGGTGAAATAGGTTACCTTTAGTTTGCTTCTTGGTTGCAATTAGTTCACCTTTGCTCCCATAGATTTTGCACATATCATTCTTAAACTCCAATGGGTATCCTCTATCATTGAGTTGTGCCACACTCAAAAGATTGTGCTTTAAACCTTCAACCCAGTAGACATCATCTGCACTGCTCTTTCCATTAAGAGAAAGAGTTGCCTTACCTTTAACCATACAGGGTGAATCATTACCAAATATTACAACTCCGCCATCAAATTCCTTCAAATAAATAAATTTGCTCTGATCACTGGTCATGTTATGTGAACAACCACTATCAATGATCCAATCATCAGAGTTATCCATTCGAGATACTAATGCTTTTCGACTAGATATTTCCTCTTTAATGGCTACAAACACAATATCTTTATTAGCATCACCATCAGATTCCTCATCAGTGATACCACCATCAACAACAATAAGATAATTTATTTTGCCTTTACCCTTATGCTTCTTGAATTTCTCTCATTTGTGCTCATTATCAACATTAGGACAGTTAGTAGCTATGTGTCCAATCTTGTTGCATGCAAAACATTTCAAAGGTAATTTACCTCTATATTTACCAGTACCTCTGGGCAACTGCTTGGCTAACAATGCTTCAATCTCAACTAAACTGTCTTCATCATCAACTTCTCTGCTGGATCTAGATTCATAATTGTGACTGACATCTCTACTTTTCCTCATAGATGGGTTAGAAATGGAAGCTCTAAATGCATATTCAGATTTCTGTATACTGCCATCATAACCATTTAATTCAAAAGCAGTAAGCTTGCCAATGATGGAGTCAAGGTTTACCTTAGTTTTGTCAATAGACTTTAGCTCCTGAATGACTACAACTCAGATAGCATAGACTAGTAGCAGGGTTCTCGGTACCTTATTGATCACTGTGGCATCTTCCACTTTACCTCCCACACTCTTAATTTCACCGACTATCTCTTTTATCCTTTGACCATACTGCTGGATATTCTCACCTTCAGCCTTCTGCATGTCATCAAACTTTCCTCTTAGGCTCTCTTCTTTAGCAATCTTAACATGTTCATCACCACTATAAATCTCTTCAATTTTTTTCCATACTGATGTTCATCATGCAGTTTGTAGACCATGAACATCTACATACTTTGCATTAGACAAAGAACTAATAATAGCCTCTAATGCTTGATTGTTTTCTTGTTTCTCTTTCTTTTGATCATCAGTCATAGTCCCACTAGGTGCAACATATTGAACAACAACATGTTCCCAGTATTGATTTCCAAGACTCTTGATATAAATTTTCATTCTATCACTCCATATCCTATAGTTATCTCTATTAAACTTTGGACCTTCCTTCTTCATCATTTCCTACAATATATTTACCTCAACCTATTAGGATTAGACCTTAGAGGACTTGATATGCTCTGATACCAATTAATGGTATGATGAAAGAATAAGAATCTGGTCAACTATTGAGAGTGGGGGGGGGTGAATCAGTAGTTGGAAAATCTGATACTAACTTCACAAATCTCAAAATCAATCTCTCAAAGTAAACTTAGAACTGCCAATGCAATATCATTGTCAAGATAAAAACTTTGAAGATAAATCGGTTGACTATTACACCAAACTAACAATAAACAACTTCAAACTCATAAACATCCAAATGCTTTTACTGATATAAGTAGAACTTCATTTCACAATGCTTTCGGTTATCATGACTTATCAAAGTGGATTAAGTAGTTAAGCAAATCAACCATAAGAACATAACCACAAAAACATTCACCACTTGACACAGTATATTTGACGTGGAAACCCAAATGGGAAAAACCACGGTGAGATGAGACTCACAGGATAACTATCTAAACTCTTCTGAAGTTCACCCTGTTAGGAGCCTATCCTATTAAAGCTTTACAAAAGTCCCGTTAAGAGCAGATCCTGTTAGGGACCACTTGGTTAAGGGATTGACTATAATGTCATGTTAGAAGCAATACACTATAAGGAGTGACCTCGGTAGAGGATTTGAAATCCAAGCTAATAGATCACCTAGTTAGAGGATTTGAATAGCACCAAGCTTGTTAGAGCTTACCCGGTTAGGGGATTTCAATCTACTGTAATTGTTAGAAAACAACAGGAGTTTGCTAACCTGTTTGAATAGCACTACACTTGCTTGTTTAGATCCTTTTCATGCTCCTATCTGCCTTTACTCAAACTACAGATACATCATCCGGTTCGAAAACCACACACTCAATTGAAACTTTGCCAACTTTGAAACTAACCTACTCATCAACCTTATAAACAAATCAATTAGGTCAGTAACACAACAAAAACATAATTCTCTGATAGATATTACAAACAAGTTGGTTCAAGTATGATAGTTGGATTACATAGCCTGATAGATATTACAAACAAGTCGGTTCAAGTATGATAGTTGGATTACATAGCAATCTCTGCACATCAATCAAGAAAGCCTCAACTGCTCCTTGACCACCGCTCCATCGAACTCAGTAACTCATCACGCGCTTTTCATTACATGTAATATACTTGCTCATTCCCTAGACAAAAATTGTTTCATCAATGTGCCAAAATCACTTTGAAACTCTCTTCATAGAGTAATCATATGTGTCATAATCATTACCGCTCATCATCAGATCATAAACCAATATAACCAATTCACCAAACATAATCGGTTAGGGTTTATCAAACCAACAGGTAGGGTTTACCGGTTCAACTCTTCAATACATAGCAATACCGGTTCACTCCACAAACTCTTCCTACCAATTACAGTTTCCTTCACGAGCTCTTCCTACCGGTTACAAAACGTCATTACAACAATATCAACAATATCATTACTAGTTAATTGACAACAATGACAACATAATATATCATTAATGCAATCTTCATGCAAATGCCAACAGTAGTTTATGTATGCACGTGCTTATAATGAGTCTATGATGCTTATGATATGGATGCAAAATATGTATGTAGTCACATAAATCTGTCCACTTAATTAAATGAATATTTACTATTTATTCAATTATTTAACCATCAATAATCAGTTAATTAAATTAATATTTAATTAATTTCAACCTCAAACTCTTCTCCTATTATTTAAATAAATTATTCAATTTATTTAAATCAATTCATTAAGCCACACTCTAAATCAATTAAATGAATAAAGAACATATTTATTTAATTTAACCCCTTTCCTCTTTTAAATAAATAATAAAATACTTATTTATATCCCTAAACTACCCCCCACTTACATTCTCCTACAAATGCAAGTTGCACCTATTTTGTTGAAATAAAGTAATTTTATTATAATTAAAATCCTATTTTCCCTCACCCACAAAACCCACTTGCATCCTAAACCCTTTCTAGATTCTTCTAAACCATTCCTAATTAGCCTAATAACCCTCCTAATTATTGTCACATTCCTAAGCAACTTGAAGTCACTTCTCAAAGCCTCCAAAGTCTTTGAAAAACATTAAATGCTTTATGTCTCCAACAACGTAACCCCTAAAGTCTTCCAAACCATTAATGGTTCTTACATGACCATTTATGGCTCTTACATAACCATTAATGGTTAACTCAACTCACCCACATGGTTAGAGACTTTCCCTCTAACTCAACCTCCATTTAACTCATGGGTCTCTTCAAGAATTCATTTCTTTGACCATGGTTATCCCCACTAACTCTTGCACAAGAGTTTGTCCATTGGATAAAAGCATTATTTGTTGGATAAAAGCTTTATTCATTCAGCTCAAGGCTAACCTTACCTCCCAAGCTAACCTTCATGTCATCTCAAGCATTTAATGCTTCTTCCATCTCCTCTCAAGCCATCTCATGATGACATTTGTCATCTTGGGATTGGGTTGAAAACCCTCACATGGATCATAAACCCATCAGTCCTGACCCTTGTTGAGATTATTCAATCTCAACCATCCATTTCTCTATTTTTCCTATAAATAGAGCCCATTTTCTTCCTATCCAGATCTAGAAATCTTGTATGCATCTAATCTATACTAAAATTGAGAGAACATTTTAGGAGCAAATCGTATCTAAATTGTTATTTTGGTTAAAATCAATATAGCTTAATTAGGCTTTCTCATATTTAGCTTGTATTTGCATATTTTATAATCATTTTCATAATCTTGAATCTCCATAAGATATCCATAATAGTGCAAAAAGTTGAGGGCTACATTCATGTGGAACTTGGAGAGGAGAGGAACAAGGGAGGAGAAGCTATGAGCATGTTTGAGAGCATTTGGGAGTGTTTATGTCTTTTCTCGATTTTTGTATGCTTTCTATAATATGTTTGATATCTCTCTTGATATGCATGCTTAGGATTGTAGTTTCCTTTGTATTTCATTTTTGATTGATACTACTAACACTAACACTTGACTTGTCTGTCTTGTGTGTTCCTAACATACTTTTTGCAGTGCATCAATGTATATGACGAGATGCATTATTTTTTGTTCTTTTATGTTTTATTTGTCATGCATAATGCAGATGTGAATGCACTATAGATGGATGCATGACATGCTATGATTATTTACATGATGAGAATGCAAATGTATATGATATGCTAATCAATGGTGTGTATACAATGTGATGCGATTATGATTTCTAAATGTATGCATATAATAAAAATTGTTAACATGTGGTGATGCAGGTGAATGATACGCAAATATTTTTGGCGTTTATACTCACTCATGTGATAGCGGGCTACACAGGCTCAGGAAGGACAATGGAGGTCAATCAAGAAAGGGGAATAGACAGTCGCAAACAAGGAATGCCCCAGTTCACACTAGACTCACAATGTACTTATATCCTCGGACAAGCCATAGCATTACTAAAAGACAATCCACAGATAGCAAAACAATAGTAGGTGAATCATATCCCATCCTTGCCTTTCTAGTCAAAGACATCCTGGAGAATAAATCTCTAGTCAAAGACATCCTGGAAAAGATAAAAGACATGTCAACTTAAAAGATGAAATCAAAAGAAAACCAAGACTTGACACCAACATACAATGAAATCCTCAAGTTATTTGTTTTTCTTGCCAAATATGTTAGTATGTTTGATTTGGTCACAATGTTGTCATCCTGATAAAGGACAGATCATGCTAAAAACCATGTTGCCACCAAAACTCTACTAAAATATTTGATTTGTTGAAAGCCCACTATTGCGTGTGTCTCATCTGAAACTGACTGAATCTATGAAATTGATACTTTATTGTGAAGAAGATCGAAACTTTATTGCGGATTGGAAATGCAAGTGATCTTTTATTGTGGACTGTGTATGAAAAGAAGGAGGAATGAAAAGATGATTCTCCTCAAAACATGTGATGCTCAGGGTACCACTTCCATCACTAGATTTAGGATTTTGCCCCAATTGCATATTGGACCTGATTTATTAAGGAAGGAAAGGGTGAAAAAAGGGGGTTTATTATGAATGGCTAACCAATCTTAGGTAGATCAATAACAAGCCATGATGAGAATGGGTAAATTTATTATGGATGGATAGGTTGTGAGTGTGTGCAAAGTGAAGGGATGAATATGTATCCTGAAGGAGAGAGGAGCAATGTCTCTACACAGGGCACCGGTAACCCAATTTTCACCATGGTACTTGCCCAGGGCACCACCAAAGTGGTTCTCATTGTTGGACGTATTTATTTCTCTTTACTTTTTTCAAAATTTTAAATATTTTTTTGTGTCACAAGGCGCTTGTTTTCCGGGTTTTCACCAAGTAATGATTTTTCTATTTTTTTCTTTTTTTTGTATTTTTGATATATTTTTTATTTTTTTGTATTTTTTAATTTTATTTTTTATTTTTGAATTGAGATATTCTAAAGAGCTGTGTAAAATGTATGAAGGTGCATGTTGTTAATCGGATTTTTCAAAGGTTCTCCATCTGGTGTTGAGAGCTAATATGTGCCTGATCCATAGACTGTTGTGATGATGTAAGGACCAAGCCAATTGGACTCAATTTTTGTTTCTTTTCATGGTCCTATTGATTTTTAGGTAAGTCACCTATCTCAAATGTATGAGGCTTTACCTTATGATTTTAGCTACGACTCATTCTCTATTGATAAGCCTTAAGATGATTAAAAGCAGTTTGTCTTCGCTCATCTAATAGTTCTAGTTCCTATAAGCGGGAGACCCTGTAGTCTTTATCATTGATTACATCGCGTAAAGAGACTCATAAGGATGGTAACTCGACCTCAATAGCCAAGATAGCTTCTACACCATAGACAAGTGAATAAGGAGTGGCTCTGGTACATTTGCGAACACTTGTGCGATAAACCCAAAGTGCGAGATTGAGTTGGATGTGCCAATTTTAGCCAACGTCATCGACTGTCTTCTTCAGGATTTAGGGAATGGTTTTGTTAGATGCCTCAACTTGAACATTACCTTGGGGGTAGTATGGCGTAGTGAAGAGGTGGTTAATATGGAAGTGATCACAAAGTTCATGAACATCCTAATTTTTTAAGGGACGTATGTTATCTGTGATGATGGAAAGAGGGACACCATAGCGATAGATGATGTAATTGAGGATGAACCTCGCAATCTATTTTCTAGTAACTTGGGTAAGAGGAACAACTTCAATCCATTTTGTGAAATATTCTATGGAAATGATAATGAATTTATGGCCATTGGAAGGAGGGTGAATTTTTCCTATGAGATCGAGTCCCCACTAACAAAAGGGCCATGGAGTCACGATTGGTTGAAGTTATTAAGTTGGCCCATGAATGAGGTCTCCACGAATCTAACATTACTTGCATTTCTTTATAAACTGATATGAGTCTTTTTCCATGGTGGGCTAGTAGTATCCAGTCCTGATAAGTTTCTTGGCTAAGGTTGGACCACTAGAGTGAGAACCACATATACCTTCATGAACCTCATGCAACAAGATCTCATCTTTATCACTTTATAAACATCTAAGAAGAGTGCTATCTAAACCTCAATGGTAAAGGGTATCGGCTAAAATGACATAGCAAGAAGATTGGCGGATGAAGGTACGGTGTTGATTGTTGGAAAGGTCGGGTGGAAAAGCATTGTTGTGAAGGTAAGTGAAAATGGAATCATACCAAGGGGAATCGGGACCAATGACACATATCATCTTGGTAGGATTGATCTCATATGAGGAAACCAAAATATTATGCACCAAGAACTCATAGTGGGTCTCATTCTGCGATAGATTGATCAATGAAGCAATAGTAGCCATGACATCTGCAACTCAATTATTATCCCTTGGAATCTGCTCATAGATTATCTCTATGAAGTATTGTTTGAAGTCATCTACCATTTTATTTCTAAGGCAATGTTTTTTCATCTCTTGTCTGGTAGTCATCATTTTCTTGATGAATCACTAGTTGAGAGTGCCCAAAAACATGAAGTTCCTGGATCTTCCACTGAATTGTAATTCATAAACCTATTGTAAATGCCTCATACTTTGCTATGTTATTGGTGCAAGGAAATGACAATCGATAGGATTTAGGAATGGAATCCCCTTGAGGTGTGATAAAGAGGATGCAAGCTCCTACGCCATGCTGCATGTATGAACCATCAAAATATAATTGGCAAGGTTTCGTGTATGTCACAGTTAGAATGGATTCATTCAAAAACTCTGAAGTCATAGGAGTATCATCAATTATGGGAGCATCTACTAGTTGATCTATACAATCTTGTCTTATAATTTCTTTTCTATCCACATATTCAATGTTGAACTCACTCAGATTCATAACCCATTTAGCTAATCTGTCAGTTAGTGTTGCCTTATTAAGAAGATATTTTAGTGGATGTATCCTGGCAACGAGCTTTGTTTTATGAGTTAGTATGTAATGTCGTAATTTTTGTGAGGCAAAAACCACAACAAGACATGCACGCTCAATCGGTGTGTAGTTAAGCTCATAGCCAACCAATGTACGACTAATATAATATACTGTTCTTTCCTTTCCTTCATTGTCCTATTGCACCAAGAGTGCCCCCAGTGTTGTTTGTGCGGTTGATATGTAGAGTAACAAGGGTTTCCCTAGACTTGGCGGCATCAAAACTGGTGGATTTAAGAGATAATTTTTGAGTATCTAAAAAGCCTATTGACCTTTATCATCCCACTTGAATTTGATGATTTTATGGAGTAAGTGTTAAAAAGGATGACATTTATCTACAAGTTGAGCAATGAATCTTCATATAGACTGGAGTCTACCTTGTAGAGACTACAGTTGACTGATATTCTTTGGTGGTGACATTTCTAATATAGCTTTGACTTTTGCTGGATTGAAGTCAATTCCTCTCTTTGAGACAATGTATCCAAGGAGCTTCTTGGAGGTTACTCCAAAGACACATTTATTAGGGTTTAATCTAACTTTGTATTTTTCTAATTGATCGAAGACCGCTAAAAGGATGTCCAAATATGTTTCTCTTTCTAATTATTTACCCAGGAGGTCATCGACATAATCTTCCATGGTAACATGCATAAGATCATGAAAGATGGTAGTCATAGCTCTTTGGTATGTGGCACCTGCATTTTTTAGTCTGAAAGACATGACATTCTAGCAGAAAGTTCCCCAAGGGCAAGTAAATGTTGTTTTGTGTTGATCTTTGGGTGTGATTTTTATCTAGTTTTACCCAGAGAATCCATCCATCAAAGACAACATTGCATGACTAGTCGTAAGATCAACTATCAAGTCAATATTTGGAAGCAGAAAATCATCTTTAGGACAAGCTTTGTTGATATCTCCGAAATCTGTACATATTCTGATGTTGCGATCTGGCTTGCTGACAGGTACCAAGTTAGAGATCCATTCAGGGTAATCAATTGGTCTTATGAATCCAACATCCAACAGTTTCTCAAGTTCTACTTTTACTAATTATGCCACTTGCGGATGCATTTTCCTCAATTTTTGTTTCACGAGCTTTGTTCCTGGCGTAACTATCAAATGATACATTACTAGATCAGGGTCTAATCCAGGCATAGCCACATATGATCATGCAAAATTGATTTGTCGTTATGTGAAGAAAATTATGAATTTCAGTCTTTCTTTTTTTGTCAAGATTGTGCTAAGAATATGTTGTGTGGAATCTCTTATGTACCTATGTTTGTCTTGATAGTTTCCTCCACCAACATGGATGATTTCTCTTCATATGATTTCATCAGGAAAATGTTGAGCCTTGCATCTTCGGGTGCCTTAGAGAGGTTTTCACCCTCAGATACTTCCTTTCTTTTTACTTTTTTGGGGGTTAGATAGCGCCACAATGCGGTTTTCACCATAAAACCCATGATTTGTTTTTATTTTTATGTTTTTGCAACTAGAAGGCCCAACACCCTCACTAAAGTATGCCCCCCTATTGAGTTCTATAATGTATCCTACTTTATGGTCCCCAAGTGAAAGATCATCTCGTATGCCCAAATAGTCTATGAAAGCAACATCATTCTCAAATGTGTCTAGCTATAAAGGTCCTTTTTGGTCCCAATTAATGAGTTGTGGATGAACAAGGGGAAGACCATCGATGTTTTCAAAGTCAGCGGGAGTAATGATAAAGACACAAGTGTCTTCAAGTATGTCAAGGTAATTGTTGAGGTTATCGCTAGCACTCTCCTCATCTGTCTCAATCATAAACGAATCCAAAATGACATCACTAGAAGCACATTTAGTAATGGGAGTCCTCACTCTACGCGATTTCGGCCTAGAACCTAGAAACAGGGACTGTTTGGGATCCTTAGAACTTTTTTCTTTATCATTATTTTCTTATGATGTAGAGACTCTGATAAAGTAGCTTGACCAACCCTAAATTTTTTGTTAAACTCTTCTTCTTTTGTGGGTTCGCCTGGTTCTCTGAATGTTTTTGTGAGCTCATAATCACTAGATGACTTATCTGAACCCCATTCCCATTCATTAGAGTCCATGGAGTAGTGTTCCTTTTCTTGTTGATCATTAGGGTCTATGATTTGTAATGCTTCTTTAGATTTGTGAGTGCCTAATCTGAAGGCTATGAAACCAAGACCTTTGGAGCACTGATTTTTGAATGTCAACTTTGGTTGCAATGGTTCAACAATTCCTTTCTTTTGTAACCCAAGAGGGCCTTTACCATCATATCCAAAATTTTTAAAAGAATTTGAATTCTTTTCCATATTTCTCACAAGGTATCATAACAACCTCTTGTGTATCCTCTTCGGGTTCTTTATAAAGCATTTTGTATAATTCCTCTTCTTTTATCTCAACCCACTTCTTGAATATAGTAGGATCCCATCTTAGTGTAATGATAGATACCTTTTTAGAAGGATGTGGTCATCCATTACTTGTCTTAGGTACATAGTTTGATTTAAAGTGTACTCGCCCATACCTTTGTCTTGATATTTCCCTTTAAGATCACCTTGTTTTGATGTTGAAGGTTTTAATGATTCATGATCAACATATGTGAATGATGGAGTTTCTTCTCTATTGATTGGTATTATTGTTTTCGATTTTGGCCGCAGGTTATTGCGATATATGAATGGATTCAGATCATCATTAACGGTTACTTCAACTCTATTATGTGGGAATTTAATACATTAATGATATGTTGAAGGAACAGATCTCATTTCATGAATCCATGGGTGTACCATGAGTATATTATATGTGAGCTCTAAATCCAAGACTTTGCATACCACATCCTTCGTCATTGGCCCAACTTTGAGAGGTAAGGTGATTGTGGCCTTAGATGAGCGCTCTTTGTCATCAAATGCCTTAATGGTGATTGTATGTGTAGAAATCACAACCTTTTCGGAATACCTTAATCTCTTATTAATGTTCAATGTAAAAATGTTCAAACCTACTCCTCCATCTATCAAGACTCATTTTATTCAGTTTTTATGGAGAAAGAATTCAATATGTAGAGGTACATTATGAGGTTGGGTTACAAATACATCATCGGCTTCTGTGAATGTGAGGTTATGTGGAATGAAAAGGTATCCAACCATGGCTTGAAATTGGTCCACATTCAGATCAGTCAGTACATAAGTCTCTTTCAAAGTCTTGTCAAGAATGGCTTTATGTGAAGGGGATATGCGTAAAAGCTCAAGGATAGAAATGAGTGCGGGTGTTTTCCTTAGCTGGTCTACAAGGTCATACTCATTCTTTTTAGATGATGAGGTTGTGGTCTTGGGTGGAACGCCTTGTAAAGTGACTTTACCTCGATGGGTTGTGACATTAAATTCAGAGGTTTCATTTTTAGAGGATGAGGAAGATGGTTCAATTCCTTTCAAAACAACTTTACTCTGGGTAGAACTCTTAGGAACTTTGTCCTTTATGATGATGGTTAAAACATGATTATTCATTCAAATGTGATTATAGTAGAAGCATAGTCATAGGACATCTTCGTATAATTAGCTTAATTATCTGTAATCTTGGCTTTTCCTTTATCATGTTTAGGAAATGGCTCCTTGAACATCACATGCTCTTCATTGGAGGTATGACCATCAACCTATATGTCACCTCTGTTGATGACATCCTATATGATATTCTTCAATCTATGACAATTACTAGTTAAATGCCCTTTTCTCATGTGATCTTCACAATATTCATCATCATTCCACCAATTTGGTTTTACTTTTGGCTCATATGGTGGATTATTTGGAGTTGTTGTTAGTTTATTTGCCACTAACTTCTTGAATGTTGTTTCAATTGGTTCTCCTAATGGAGTATATTTCCTTCTAGGTTTTGATTGCCTTTGATTGTTCACTTGATGGTTCATATTAGAAGAACTTGCACCAGGGAAAGTTATCTTAGGTTTCATAAAATTTGCATCTACTACGCGATCATTGATTGTGTTCTTATTCTTGTTTCAAAAGTGGTGTTTGTCTTTCCCATTTTATTCCTCTTTATTCTCTTTGAATATCTTAATTACACCTTGTTCAATGAGGAATTTTTGTGTTGCCATTCCTTTTTAATGACCTCCTTGAAGGTAGACAAACAAGCCTTTCTTAGCTCATATCCAATATACTTGTTGATGTTTTGAGTGAACATTTCTACCATCTGTTTTTGTGGGATATCACAAGAGCATTGACTAGAGAGACCTCTCCATCTTTGTAAAAACAAAGCAAAAGATTCCCCATTTTTTTGCTTAGAATTACATAAGGTAGCTACTGACACATCTATTTCAATGTTGTATGAAAGCCTCTGCTAGATCGCTCCATGATTTGATTCTAGGTGGAAGTTAGGAGAACCACTCCATTTCTTGTTCACCTAAGCTTTGTGGGAACAATCTCATCAAGTATGTTTCTTCTCCTACTACCTCAATGCAAGATATGAAAAACTATCTTATCTGTGCCTTAGGATTTCCTTTGCCTTTGTACTTACCAAATTTTGGTATCACAAAATATGGAGGAAATGGAGGCATTGTAATGCTTCTATCAAATGGGTAAGGATATATATATTTCATTGTGTACTATTGATTTGGTGTATTCATGTCTGCCATTTGCTTTTGAAAATCCTTGATTTGTTGTTGCAAGTCATTCTTGGGTGGTGTCTTTTCTCTTTGAGCTAGTCCCATTCTTGAGCCATCAGGTGGAGGAGGAGGGATATACTGCATGTATGGATGGTATTGATCATATAAGTGTTCATATGGAAGAGGGATATAGTTATAGCTTGCATATGGACCACTTGGCATGGTGTTGTAATGAGGAGCACTGGGTCTAGGTCGATACATGTCATGACCATGAGGATGGGAGGTATCATAAGAGTGATCTTGAGTATTGCCCCCAAATATGACATGGGGTCTCCTTGTGTCATTACTTTGAATGCTCGCTTGAGTATAATTGTATGCATTGGTACGATCTTGGGTATTATCATGGTCATGTGTAGTGGTAGTTCTCCTCCATGGAAAAGGACAACTGTGGGGTTGTTCATCAGAGGTTCTATCATAATTCTCATGAGAATGAGTGTATGTGTTTGGAATTTCAGGTTTTTGAAATAGGGAGGAAGGTGACTCAAGCGCGAGATGCTCTCTCCTATTAGCACCATTATTAGGCCTCCTAAGCCTTGTATTAGCTTGATTTTCTTGATTAGGAACATCCTCCAAAATTTGTGACATAACAAAATCATGGGGTAATCTTGTTCCACTTTGTCCCATAACTTGGAAGAAATATTGTTTATCCCTTTTCATGATTTATTGAACCAATTTTTTAAAATGGGGATCCATAATAGTTTCTTCAACCTCTACAGAATCCACAGATGCATTGTCATTGCCATCATCATTTCCATTGTTGTTCTCATTGTTCTCATTGTCATTGTTTGGTATATTATTGCGATTGTCAAATAGATTGTAAAATTCATGTCAACCAAACTCATAGGTACTCATGTTTAAATACCTTAAATCTTCTCTGGCTTCCCTTCTAGACCTTTGTGAACGGGTTTAAACCATGGACTAAAGTCTTGACCAAATAAAAGGTAGGATAAAAATGCAAAGACTATGGAAGACCAAGAGGTGTATGTAATATAGATGAATCTAGGGTAAACTTGTAATGTCCAAGAGTGTAAGACCAAAGTATGTATGTTTTAAGAGTAAGGTGTGGATTCCAAAGAGATGAAGGATCTCTTGATGAGATAAGTTGACCTTGAATCAAGAAGACGAAATGAGACTCTAAGATGATATATCTTGATACGGGAATCTCCTAGTGTTGTATTGTAGTATGTTTGCAAAGTATGATGAGGACAAGAAAAGTAACCTTTTGACTCGAATTTAGAAAATATATATGAGGCCAATACAAGTGAAAGAAAATGGTTGAGTATATGTGACCAAGACAGGTTGACTAAAAAATGAAGCCCTATAGGGAGTAGCTAGAAGCTCTTTGAGTCTGAGAACTTAAGTCCTTTTTTCTCTTGACAATTTTCTTGTAATTTCTCATCTATAAACATAGACGCAATTTTACTAAACTTAGGCATGATTTCTAATCCCAGACGCAGTTACAGTAAACATAGAGACAATTCTTGGTGATAATGACAATTTTTAGCTTGAAATTCACAGACATGATTCTGTTGTGCATAGACGTGGAAATCCAATAGAGACGCAGTTTTTGACAACAAACATGATTTTACAGTTTTCTCTAGTAAATGTGACAGTATATTTCTCTGATACCCAGATGTGATTTTTCTCTACACAAATGCAATTTCCCAACACAGACACGGTTTTGAAAATGTTTTGCAATTTTGTCCAATTGTAAAGTTGTTGAATGTGACCAAATCTCAATGTTTCAAATTTTAGAGGCAAGAAAGTACAACAAAATAGTGAAGACCCAATGTCTGAAAGTGTTTTTGTCCAAAAATGGTAGTGTTTCAATTTCAAGTGTGATTGTGAAATGTCCTTATTTATTTTGCACACACTTGGAAAATACGACAGACACAATGTTTATTTGAAAATGTGATTGATTTTTCTTTATAATGAAGACAAGAACAAATGCTAAGGTTGGCTAGGAAAATAGTTGTTGGATCTCTCTTGGTTTCCCAACTATGATTATTTAGAGCAGATACTTAGATGCTTGACTCCACTGGCTCCTGTCCATGACACTCACTTCTCTAGGGCAACCAAGAACTAGTCCCCATGAAAACTCCCAGTGGTGAACTTTGTATCTCTACTAAGAACCGTAAGAATGTGAGACGACATCAGAGGTCTGACCTCCTCTACCAACAACTAGAAGGTTTTTGGCTTCTAACACAAAGGTATCTAGTAAGGGCATCCGTTAGGGTGGCTATAATTAGCATCATGTTACACTCTGTTAAACGGAAGGCCTCCCAACCTATAGAGGTTACGCTCTATAGGGTTTATGGGGAGTCATAACGTCATTAAAACAACATGTAACACTCGTTGCTTGCAACTTTCATCACAAACACTTTTATTTATATTGGCTTGGAGGAGCTTGATTTTAGCTTGTTACCACTTGGTTCGTTCCCTCTCACTTGGCCTTATGGGCTAGTCGAGAGGCATGCCCTCTATAAAGTAAAACAAAAAGAGCCTATTGCTCAAGACACAAAAGACACTTGTTAATTTTTAAGCCCCAATTGAAGTATTTGCTAGACTAAAGAAGACAAAGAAAGCAATTTCAAAATCAAATCTTTTCCAAAGGTCATGCACCAAACTTGTTAGTAGTTGTGAAATAATACCCCTCTTGCAAGCACACAAGTTAGGTAAATTTTTAGAAATCCCAAATGACTTTGTGAAATAGGGGCCTTCGACAATACATTTTCTCCTTTTTACACAACTACATCACTTCGTTAGTCCGTACAAAAGAGGTTAGAGTAAAACCAAAAATTTGAAAACCCTAAAAACAATGAAAAATGCCAAAAACTGAAAACACAGATGCAACTATACCAAACACAGACACGGAAACAGAGCACCCATACGCAATTTCAGGAACCAAACTTGCAAAACAAACTGAAAAACACATATGTGGAAATAGCTTGCGCAGAAGTGACTTCTGAACAGGGACACAAAAATAAAGGCCACGGACATGATTTTTGAAAAATGTACAACCCTGCAAAATAGAAACACCAGAATAAAGTACACAAATGTGGAAAAGGGTCAAAAACACGGAAAACACCGACATAAACACGATTTTGTGATGTGAGATCTGCAAAATGCACAACACATTAGAAATGCAAAAAAAATCATCACAAATATGAAAAGCAATCACAGACGCGATTAGATCTGCCACATACATAGAAAAACGTAGAATCATTGCAATGTCAAACCTGCAACTTTCAAAAACACAAATATGCAAACAAGATGTCAAAATAAAAGGGACAAGAGTCCCACCGGGTGTGCCGAAATGTATACAGTGAAAATGGATGATGAAAACAATAATATTGAAAGACTAACAAAGATCCAACCACAAAAACCTTAGCCTAACAATGAAAACCATCCACCATACACAAGTGAAGATACCTAAGATCATGCAAATCAACAAAATAAAGCAATATTACCATTCATATGTCAAGTAGGGTTTCAATCTCCATTGTCTCCTATCTCCATTGATCTTGTTTAATATATTTGCTCTCAGATTTTATGTGTGCACAAGAGCTCAAATAAAAATGGATTGTGGTTGATAAATTGATCACAAGAAGGTTTGATTTCATAAGATTGATTATGTCATTAGGTGATTAGGGTTGAAAAGGAAGAGGGCATCCTCTTATATAAAGAACACTATAAGAAATAGAGGGATAAGATTAAGAGGTGTAAAGATAAATGATCGGCTATGATTAAAGGGTAGGTAGAGGAAATAATTAAAAGATAAAGGGGTAGGTAAGAGAAGAATTAAGAGTTGAATGACATGTGCCATGGGTAGAAAAGGCTAAATGAATTAATTAAATAAATAAAGATTCATTTAATTAATAGAAGAAGTGGGATCAATTATATAAATAAAAGTATTTATTTAATTTAGGAAAAATGATAATTTAAATAAATAAAAATATTTATTTAAATGAGGAAAGACTTAGAAGGGGATAAATGAATTGATCAAATAAATAAAGATTTATTTAATAAATAGAAGACTTAGGATAAAATAATTAAATAAATAAAAATATTTATTTAATTAGACAGGACAATTTTAGGTGTCTACACAAGGACTTTGAAGTTGGAGATGAAGTGATGGTGTATCTAAGACAAGAAAGATTTCCAATTGGAACCTACAATAAGTTGAAGATGAGGAAATTTGGACCTTGTAAGATCTTGAATAAATTTAGTTCTAGGAATGCATATGAAGTGGAGTTACCTGATACCTTGGGTATTTCACCTATATTCAACATTACAAACCTACATTAGTATCATGAGGTGGAATTTAGTGAAGATAACGCAACCGATTTGGAGAAGAAAATACCCCAGAGGGTACCATACCAGATTGAAGACATTTTGGATACTAGAATCGGGCGTAGTACCTGAGGCAAACAATACAAAGAGCATCTTGTGAAGTGGAAGGGAAGACCAGTTGAAGACTCATCATGAATTTATCAGGTAGATACAGTCTGTCTTGGTTTTCCTCTAACTCCTGCAAAGTGAGGGACTCACTTTTCATCAACCCTGGAGATGTCTGATGCAGGAGCATCTCGGGTTCTTGGAAATCTTGAATCAACCAAAAATATTTTCTTTCAATTTTGCTTTCTGTTTACAATTTAACCATTTCATTTTGCATTTTGCCACCTAATCTTGTGGAGCTGGATTTTGTTTGTGGACATGTTCATCTATCTTATCCCATGTCCATGAGACATTTGGATCTTTTTTTGCCAAGATATCACTTCCGGAATGTGAGAGATTTCTGATTTGAGCATCAGAGTCGCTTGGACCTATTTTGCTAATGGAGAATCTTGTAGATCATTTTCGTAGCTTGTGGAGCCTAATTTTGTTGCTTCCAACGTTCCTTGTCTTGTGGCCGACCTTCCTCTTAGGTTCATACATCATTCTATGTTGTTTCTGGAGGGATTCCTTTGGCGAAGGCCGACCTTGTTGTTTTACACGTTACATCTTCTTCATCGGCAATTGTTTTCATATGGGGCCAACACGGATCATCCTTGAGCTATGGATATCATATAAATCGATGTAATTGAGCATAGGGAAGATAGATCTTTGGATATAGAAGATTAATCAAAAGATTAAGAGGTCCGAAGTTGGCTCGCATTTTTGCTTGAGCTTGGAGACTGTATTTGAGCATGTTTGTAATCAGGCCTGTATGTCGAATCTTGTAAGCCCGCATGTTGTCGGCCAATTTGTATTTGAATTCCTTGATATAATAAAAGTATGATACTGCATTGCCTCCATCACATTGAGTTGTTTGTGTTGTGTTTCATTTGCTGCACAAACCAAACTTTTCTCTTTGAGGACCCTCCTATCTGTGACTGCACCTGAAAGAGGTGGAATACTTTGAATATTTTAGACCAAATTCTTTATGCAACACTTTATATAAAGTTGTCTCAAAGGTCATTGTGATTAGTTTGAAAGAAACTCTAGATTTTATAATCTCTAAAGAGTAGAGTGGGTTTTCTCCAAATAGGTCTATAGTGGAGGGGATCATAATAGCTCGCGAGGCCATTCATTCGATCAGATTAGCAGGCACAAAGATATTGATGGTCAAATTGGATATCAAAAAGGTGTATGATCAAGTCAATTGGAATTTTCTTTTTAAGTTTCTAGAGAAATTTGGGTATTATCGCAGGTGGATTGAGTAGGTTAGGGGTGTATTTTTACATCCCATTTTTTAGTGTTAGTGAATGAAAGTCCCTAAGGGTTTTTTGAAGCCTCTAGAGGGTTAAGATAGGGTGACCTTGTTTCCCCCTTTCTTTTTATAATTATGGAGGAAGATTTAGGAAAGATGATTTCCAAAAGAAGGGAGGAAGATGTCCAGAAAGGTATAAGGGTGGCCCAAGGCTTGAACTCAATAACTCACCTTCAGTTTTGCTGATAATACTCTATTCATGGGAGAGGCTTCACTTAGGGAAGCTCAAGTAATAAAAAAACTATTAATAAATACAATAAGGTGTTGGGTCCAAAGGTCAATTGGAGGAAGTCTGAGATTTTCTTCTTCAATACTTCTGTCTACCTAGGAACTATTTGGGTATTTCTCTATTTGGTGAAGCGTGTCATTCAAAATTGTGAAACTTTTTGGTAGATTGTTGTTTGAGTGGGATGGATGGGTGGAAAAGTAAATGGCTTACTTTGGTGGGTAGGATTTTGATGTTGAAATTATCTGTAATTTCTGCTATTCCCCTTTATTCAACGATGTGCTCAAGAATCCCTATAAAAGTGATCAAATTTGTTGAGTAGAAGATGCATAATTTTTTTTGGAATAGGCTAGAGAGGAAGATAAATTACCACTTCTAGCATGGGACAAAATTTGTAGATCAAAACAGGCAAGTGGGGCTGGGTTAAGAAATTGACAAGTTATGAATGAGGCAATGGGGGAAAAACTAGTTTGGAGTATTTATAACAATCCTAACCAATTGTGGGTGAGAATTATTAAGGCTAAATTCCTTGATAGCCAAGTTGATTAAAGGATTTTTACGATTAGGAAACCCCCAAAAGTTTCAACTATATGGAAGTTTATTGTTTCTTGCAGATAGTTAATTGTTGATCATATTTCCTATCAAATTGGTAATGGGTGGCTTGTAGATTTTTGGGAGGATTCATGGGATGGAAATGAGACATTAGAGGAGGATCAAAAAATGGATGATGTAAAGCGCATACTTAGTACCCAATGGGGATAAAAGTTAGAGATTACATGGAGCCACAACATATTGAGGGTAAAATGTAGTGGGTTTGGAAATTAGTAGAAAATGTGCTTGTGGATGAGAATCACAAAAGATTGGTTGCAAATATCTTTAGTAGAAGGAGAGTGATATTAACAGATGAGGATGACAAAGTAGTATGCTGTCGAGTGAAGGATGGTAAATATTCAGTTAAAATCGGATATTAGCTTCTTGATAGAAATGAGAGGGAAGAGTTTTGGCTAATGCATTTATGTTGGGGAAATTAATGCATTCCAAAGGTAGGGGCCTTTGCTTGGCTATCCATTAAAGGGAGAATTTAATTGCAGAGAGGAGAAAAAGATTGGGTTTCATGGGGCCTCCAAAGTGTGTGTTATGTGACAAGGTTGAAGAGTCTGTTGACCATTTGTTATTACATTGTGATTTTGCTAGACAGTGTTGGATGATGGTAATTCAAAGATTAGGGTGGAGTGGCCATTTTCTGGAGTGTCTAAAAAAATAATTTGTTGGATGGCCTTTAGATAGGAATAAGTTAGCTTTTTCTTGTATTTGGAATGTATGCCCTTCTACAATTGTTTGGGAGATTTGGAAGCAAAGGAATAGGAACACTTTCCAGGATACATTTGAATTTGTGAACAGGGTGTGTAGTAGGATTAATCACTTGATTGAGGAAGCAATTGGTGTTGCAACTTCACAACAGTTCAGAGAACATGTTATATTTAAAGAGTAAGATAGTTCTATTCAAAAATTTTGGTTGGGTATCAAGTTTCGTCCTATTAATGGGCCTCACTGGGTCAATCCAGTCGGGAATTAGGTGTTTAATGTGTATTGGACTGCTCCCCAACATGGCTAGTATAAGGTAAAGTTTAAGGGGCCTTTAAGGGTAACCCATAAGTTTTGGGTGTAGGATTTGTTATTAGAGATTGGAAGTATAATATTATTGTTATAGGAGCGAAGAAATTGCTAGTATGAATGAAAAATATTGTAGAAGCACAAGCAACCTTGTTCACTATGCAACGGGGAGAGAAATTGGGCATTCAAAAACTACATGTGGAGGGAGATTCTTTAATTATAGTAAATTCAATTTTGAAGGGGGAATTTCATACATGACATCTCAATAAATACATTTATGCCATCATAAATGTCAATTATTTTTTAATAATTATTGTGTCACCCATGTACGATGTAAAGAAAACGAGGTAGTTGATTCCCTTTCAAAGTGGGCATTGTCCTTTCATGATGAGGATGTGGTACACATTGAATATTTCAAAAATATTTTCATTGATAATGTGGACATTTAGGGAGTACATTGTTGCTTGAGTTGGCAATGATTTTTTAGCATGGCCGAGTGTGATGGGACAAGGTTTCCAAATTCAGTATTTAAAGGTGGTGATGGTTGAATTGGGAATTGCTTCAAAGTGTTGCCAAGTGAATAGGTGTTTTTACAGATGGAGGTCATATTTAGGTTGTATACCTCTAGACAACAACTATCCTTTGTAGGGGATATCTCTGCTAAAAGGTTAAAGTGCATTTTTAAATATGGGGATGTGGTCTTTCAGAAAATTATGGAAACGCTTTTGGGTGACTGCTTTCTGCAAACAATGCATAGAATTAGGACAAATGTGAATATTATCACAATAATAATGGTCTGGGGTTTAGAATTAGGCAACAATGAGGATGTATTTGAGTGGGTTTTGAAATAATGTGTGGAGGTCTACTAGTTTTGTGGGTTGAATTCAATTCTAGAGTGGGATTTACCTGGTGTTGGGTTTGATGTTGGTGAAGGTCTGGAAAATGAAGCTGAATTTGAGGTTTGTGAGTTGTTCCCTTTAATGAGGTGGCCTTTTGGTGTGAACAAAGAGGAGAGAAGGGTGGAAGAAACAATAGGGTGGGATTCACTAAAGATTTTTTTGTGAGAAAAAGAAGAGAGGATGGTTGTGGGTGATATTTTAAAAGAAGAGCAAGAGGCAAAGTGGGTGAAGAAGAGGAATGAGATGGATGGAGTGGAGGTAAAGAAAATGAGAAAGAGGAAGTTGATGGATGGATTGTAGGTGTCTTCAACTCACTCGCATAGGATAGGATGATGTTGCATGGTGGAATGTGGGTGGCATGTGGGTGGGTGGGCAGTAGTTTCAAATTTTGTAAGGTTTTTTATGTTTATCATTATGGGTGAGCCATGGTTGGTTGGCTTGAGGTTTTTTGTGATGCCAAGGCATATAATTTCTTTGTTGGATATATCTGGGTGGAAAAAGGCCCTATTTGTCTTTAATTTTGCTAAACTACATATCTGTGAAGGGGATATCATGGTGGTTTCCAAGTGGTTAGGGGTTTTTAGTGTTAAAAATATACTTTTTACTTTTTATATGTACATATTTCTAATTATCAATAAAATTATTTATTATTGACAAAAAAAATGTATAGGAAATTACCACCATTAGATTTATAATAAACACAATGATCCAATTTAGAATGATCAAATCCCAAACTCAACATATGTATCAAATTTTTGGTATCACATCCTAGTACTTTTCTTGAGGCTATACAAACATTTCTTCAATTTATAAACCAAATTACTTTTATCTTTTACCACATAGTGCTCTGGTTGTGTTATATAAATATCCTCCTCCAAATCACCTTAATGAAATAAATTTCACATCCATTTTCTCAACCTCTAAATCTTAAGTAGTAACAATAGAAAGTAATAATCTAATGGATGTCATTTTTGTAAAAGGAGAAAATACCTCATGATAATCAACACCCTCAATATGAGAGTAGCCTTTTGCAACAAAGATTTCTTTATACTTCTCAATACCTCCATCTAAACCAATCTTTTTGTTGAACACACGTTTTCAATCAATAGATTTACATCCTTCAATAAATGGTACAAGATCCCATGCATAATTCTTTTTCAAAGTTGCCATTTCTTTTTCCAAGATTTTTCATACATAATACATCCTCTATAGGTTTAAGTTCATCCATATTAGTATTCAAATAAAAAATGCATCTCCAATCATTAGGTGAATACCTTTTAGGTGGTTGTCTATTTCTTGTAAACCTTCGAACAAGCTGAGTTGGAGATTCTTCCTCCTCTTTTGAAGATTTAGAGCTAGATGAGCTCTCCTCAACTTCTTGTCTATCTAGGAGTCTCGATTCAACTCTTTGAGGCACAAATAAAAATTGAATCACATCTTCTTGTTTAGTTCATTTTGACTGCATGGTAATAGGAGGCCTAGTTTCTCTAAAAATAACACTTTTAATATGTATTACCTTCTATGCAATAGGGTCCCAAAGTTTTTAGCCTTTCACACTATACTATGTTTGATGAAGATAAATTTCACAACCTTGTTCTCCAACCTTGTTTTCTTCTCCTTTTCCACATGTGCATGTGGCTCGCAAACAAAAAAGTCTAAGATGTCTCAATGAAGGCATATGATCTGACCATTCCTCCATAGGCATATTGTCAACAAGAGATAATGTAGGAGACATGTTAATCAGGTAGCAAGAAGTGGAAACAACTTCAGGCTAGAACTTTATTTCTATACTAGCATCACTCAACATACTTCTAGCCTTCTCCACCAATCTCTTGTTCATTCTTTTTGCAACTCCATTCTATTGTGGAAAATAGAGAGTTGTGTTTTGTCTGTGAATGCCACAATATTTATAGATATATCAAAATAGTTAGAAAAAAATTCACCGCCATTATCAATCCTCAAACTTTCTATTTTCTTCCCAATCTACAACTAAACCACTGCTTTAAATTATTTAAATTGACTGAAAACTTCAGGTTTACTCTTTAGAAAACATACCCATGAGTTTCTACTATAATCATCAATAAATAAAACATAATATGTTGATTTTATAATGGAAGTGGTGGGGTCTTTGTAATCCTCATCATTTAATTTATCAATCTAGAGTGGTGTCCATGGCTGTATGCAATAGAGAATTGAGAAAACTCATTTGACAATCTATTCTAAATTGTGGGAAATGAAAGCTAATCTAAGGCACACTTGCAGAAATTGAAAAGACTAAACTTGCATGAAAGTAAATAGATAATCTATTTCACACTTGCTGGAAAGGAAAGAGGTAATCTAATTCACACTTTCTAGAAATAAAATGCTTTCTTGAATTCAAATTTAATCTAGAAATTTGAAAATACATTGCTGGAAATGAAACTACAAACTATCATATTTCCTCAAGCTGAAACAAGCCTTTCTAATCACCCCTTTTTTCTTGATTGATTACAATCTATTTATATAATTTTCATTCCATGTATACCCAACCAATCTACTAATAATTTGGATCCAAGATCCTATTTTTGAGGGGTCATTTACAGAACTTTGACAAAACTAACATTGTTGTCCTTCATCCTGCCAATCTGTCTCAGTCATTTTCTGATGCGAACTAGTCCTTATCGATTGTGAATCTTTCTAAACCCTAAAAAGGGGTTTTATCCCTTCAAGTCTACTTTTCATATCCTTTTTAATTTTTAATTTCGTTGAGAAACAAGGGAAATATGGACGTTTTACTGAGACTACATTTTTCACAATTTTAGGGCGGCTGATTTTTAGGATGTCTTCAAGTTCTCAACATGAATGAAGGAATTACTCATAAATTCAGTTGACCATATCATTTTTTATCATTATGAAGAAGATTCTACAATAATTCAATTACATTGGAGTTCTTTGGTAACTTGATTTATGTTTGCTGCAGAAAGATAACACAGTGTAGTGTGCAACTGCAACTTGTAGGAAACAAATAATTTGCCCATTGATTTAGGAATGATTGATGCTCCATGATTTTGCATGATTGTTGAAGTGTGCTAGGAGTCTTCAAGAATCTTCTCTATCTTCTCTTAATGTCTTCAAAGCTTTGTCAGGATTTGTTTGCAGTTAATGTCTGGAGCTCTCTGTTGCAAGTGTTTTTGAAGCTTCACCTTGACATGAATTATTTAATAACTCATTCAACTACATTGTAGCATCTTGCACATTCATAGAGACATATTAGAAGCATTTTGGGTCACATTTATTTAACTAAAATAAACCAAATATCTACTTTATATTTTACCTTAAACAAGCTAAAGAGCTTCCAATTATTACTCAAATCCACTTTTACAATAATACACTAAGAAGAAATAGATGATTTTAATGGGTTAAATATGAGACAAGTTATGGTCTCACCATCTCCTCCATACCTAAAGTGTTGCAAGTCCCTCTGCAACTCAGAATGAGCCTTCAAATTGAATAAAATCACTTTTGTAATAGCTACTCCAGGTAGCTCTGGATAGCTCCTGATGGCTCCCAATTAGCATTTAAAATAAAATTTTAGCTCTTGATAGCTCCATAAATTTTGGAATAAGCTTTTAGGTACATTTTCTTCTTCTTTTTGAGTAGATTGAGTAGAATGAAATAACTTTAAGCTGAATAAGAGTAAAATAATAAATCAAATACTTGATTTTACCTTAGTTTTTCATGCAAGCATCTTCCATGAGTTGTAGTTTTCTTCCCCCATGATGCATGCAAATAATCTTCAACTTTTGAGAGCTCCAACTTGATCTTTGATGCTGACTAACATCTCAGAATGCTTCATCATTATTTTTTCTTTCATGCTTTTGAAGATCTAGTTCTATAACTAGAGCTCAAGACTACAACAACTAATCATTCATGATGCCAAAATATGTGCAGCAACTTTTGAGTGCAACAACTTGTACAGAAGTGCATGTTTACAACCTTTGAGAAGAGGAAATAGCATGTGCAAAATACTTATTTCTAGATGTAACGTCATAAATTGTACGCACTTGCTAAAGCAGTACAATTTAACACCTAGTTTAGCACCCGCCTTGGCGTAGTTGCATTTTGCATCGCATTTCCCCTTTAGCACTTAATTAATCAAATTAATTAGGTCTAAGGTCCTATTTTATCATCCTTCACATCATAAAGTCGGGCCCTTTCATTAAAGTGTGCCCCTTTTCATGTGATTCCTCCAATGCATCATCTAATCGAAAACCCTAATTAAGTCTTATTTTGAACTTGGGGGCTTGATTTCGGGGGTCAAAACATCTCGAAATCACCTATAACTTTGGGATTCTCTCTAAAATCATCATATCTGACGGCCCTGAAAATTTGGTGAAAAGTTGCCGGGACCATGGCGCCTGGAGTGCACACGGTCCCGGACATTTTTCCCGAAATTTTAGGAGCACGATCCAATCATAAAATAAAGCTTAACCCCAAGAAATTGGCGGGATATTCAATCTCTAGGTCGGCCAAAAGACGAAATTGCGACCTAGGGTTTCATACATAAGAGCTCTCTTTCTTCATTTGAAGGGATCGGAATTTTGTTTTCAGGAACCTCATATGCAGCGAAAGAGAAGATCTTTGAAGACTTCAAAAACTTACAACATCCCTCTATCAAGCATTTATCAATTCCATTGATCCATTTAGGGCTTGGAAGACATTGAAGAACAATAGGAGATTACCGACTGAAGATTGGCTTGTACCCCTCCCTTGAGGGTTGGGTATGATTTCATGTTGTTTTCATGTCTTTGCATAAGCTTCAATATCTCATTTATTCATGCTTTAGATCACTTTGCATCTTGATTTAGAGCATTTACATTATCATTTACAAGCAATTAGGGTTTACTTTCTAGGTTGCTCTAGTTTGCTTACTTGCATTTTAGATCTTGCACACACACAAGGTCTGCACACACATTACTTTTACAATACAACTTGGCTATTCGTGGAGGTGGAAATCATCGAAGCGAGGGTTTGACTAAGGCAAAACCCTATATAGCCGCCCAAACACCTTTTTTAGATATAAGTGCAGGTTTCGAGACTCGGACGATGCCACAGGTTGCAGATTCGAAAAAAGCAGGTCGAGACAACACTCCACACCAAATTGCAGAGCAGAATACCAGGACAGGGGTGTGGGGCACCCTGGTCCTATCAGGACAGGGGCGCTGGGTGCCCTGGTCCCTGGGACAGAGGCGCTAGGCGCCCTGGTCCTCCTGACAGACAGGATTTCAGACAGTTTTCCAGAATACAAAATAGCAGTTTCCGGTGCAGTTTCAGGTGCAAAATCAGGACAGTGGCGCCCGCGCCCCCGTCCCAAACATTTCCACTCATATTTTGACTCTGGGTACGCATTTTCATTTTTGTTTTATCTTGGTATTTACAGCTTTCCATTGTTTAAGTTCAATTCTGCAATCTTGTTATTAGTTCATACTTATATTCTAGGGTTAGGAATTGGACTTGCATAATCTTACCTTTCAATTACAACAAAGGAATAGAAACCCTAATAGGTAGCCCGTGGCTCTCTCTTTCACAAAAAGAAGTAGCCAATTGTGCGATACCTCTAGGCTCTTTCGTATTCCGTAATGTGTGACAAGAGGTAGGATTAGGGCATGTTAACCTAGTCTCGCTTTTTCCCCCACACATTTTGGTGAACTTGACGTGAATCTATCATTGCTTCTTCTTGCATTGCATTTACTAGATCTAGATCTAGATTTAGTGTGTTTTCATTTCATTTTCATTAAGAAGAGAAAAAAAAAAAAGGAGTGTGTTTCTTTGCATTGTGTGTTTAAATTTTCATGCAACTTTTATTTCAAAATGTCAGACTTTTATTTGCAAAATGTTCATGCTTATGATGATTATTATGAGTATAGCCAAGATGAATTAGATGAAGCTTTAGATGAGTTTTTGAACCCTAAAGATGCCAAACCTTCATTTTACCAAAAACTCATAAACCTTGTTACTATGCCATTTCGTTGTGATGAGAAAGATAAGTTGAATGAGTCCTCTCAAGGGTACATTCCTATCCACTCTTCCACTGAATCTAGTAACATGGTTGTTTTCAATAATCCCCTCTATGAGGAGATGTCTCCTTTTGAATCAAAGGATAAACCTTTTAATAGATATGATCATGCTTTGTTGGATGATGCTCTTGATGACTTTGTGGCTTTATCGAAATCTTTAAACAAGAACAAGACTTCTAAATTGGTTAACATGATAAACTTGAATGAGCATAAAAAGCCTCTCTTTGAAGTCCAAGGTGCTTATCCTTCTCCCACCTTTCAAGTTCCTAAATCACCTCTCCTTATTGTCCAAGGAGGGTATGATCATGATTCCTTTCATACTCTGAATAAACCAATCATCACTGTGCAAGGAAACAAACCTATAAGTCCTTATAGTTATGCCAAGCAAATAACTAGAGAGAGTTATCATGCGGTTGCCCATACTTATCATACCAGAAATAATAGGCAGCCTAGTCCTCCTCCTGTTATTCCGGTTTCTCTTCCGAATCCTCAACCAATTCTTCCGCAAGCTCCACGTATTTCACAAGTTCTTAGTAAGGAATATGATCTCATAGAACAACTTAAAGTTACCCTTGCTAAGATATCCCTTTGGGATTTGATTCAAACTTCTTCCGCTCCTCATGGAATGTTACAAGATGCCTTGAAAGATTTGAATGTTCCTCCACCGAATACATCTAGTAATATAGCATCTTTGGTTAACTCTGTGATGAATCCTAAAGCTCAAATTGTGTTTACCCAAGATGAGTTGCCTACTAGTGAAATTCAACATCAATATGATCCCTTGATGATTGCGGTTATCATGAAAGACACTGCTATAAGACGAACACTAGTAGATAATGGCTCTGGTCTTAATGTGTGTAGCATTAATCTTTTGCATAAGATGAATGTGGATACATCCCTCATTGAGCCAGACTCTCGTCCTATTCGAGGCTTTGATAATGTGGCTAAAACTTCATTAGGTACTATCACCTTACCCATCACAGTGGGGCCTGTTACTTTGCCTACTCCTATCCATGTTATGTCGGGAAATCTAACATACAACTTGTTATTAGGGAGACCTTGGATTCACAGTATGCAAGCTGTCCCCTCTACATTGCACAGACAAGTTAAATTTATCTATAACAATAAGACATATACCTTGATAGGTGATACTAATTTCCAAGCTTGTTTACAAACATCTACTTCCAAAGGGGGTTCTTCTAAGTCTTCCTCGTCTAGTGATGACTCTTTAAACAAGATACCTATCGATGAATCCTCACTCTCTGATGATCAAAATTCTTTGGATGAGTCTGGAGCTCCTGAAGAAGACTCTTCTCGACTTGAAACTACACATAAGAGGGATTTTGATCCTGAGAAGGTTCTCGCAGACGACGATTGGGGATCCCTTGATTTTAATCCCACCTTTGTAGGTGAATATAAGGTTCCTTCTAGAGAGCTTAAAGTTGAAAAGAAGGAAGAAGCTAAAAAACAATCAACATTACCTGAGCCTATGAGCAATAATTTTGTGGCCGCTTCTCAAACTTCTTCTCCTCACACCTCTAATTTTGAAGAGTTTGATTCTTTGTCTTATGAAAAACCGCCTTCTCTTTCTGAAATGGCTGATCGTTATGGTCGTGGTTTTCGCATTTTTGCTAAGCATGGGTATCATGGAAATGGTTGTGGCGCTCACGAACAAGGGATAAAAGTTCCTCTAGAGAATAATCTTCACAATTATGCCTTTGGACTTGGCTATAATCCCTGCAAGCGTACTAAAGCTTCTAAGAGACCATGTATTAGTGTTAATGCTATTTCTACATCTCTATCAATGCAACACCCTGAGTACATTGATGAGGATCCTTTGTGTGCTTGTGCTTTTGATGTTTTCCCTACCGATGATGCTTTAGCTGAGTTTTTAGGAGCATATGATACTCTTCCTCGTTATCACCACAATAGGGGACTCCCTTATTGTTTGAACACTGAAGCCTATTTTGGAAAAGAGATCGATAATGATGAGATTGTGAAAGAATTCCCTCAGTTAAAGGATACTCCTCAACAAAGTAATCTTCTCATAAGTGACACCACTAATGTTAAGATGGATCCTTGCAATGAAGAAAAAGTTATTAAATTTGGAAAATGTTTGGATGAAGAGGAACAGAAACAATATGAAGATTTATTGCATGAATTCCCCGAGATCTTTGCTTGGACATACTCTGACATGCTTGGTATAGATCCTAAGATTGTTACTCATAACATTGTCTTAGTTCCTGATGCTAAGCCTGTGAAACAAAAGATTCGAAAAATGAATCCTAAGGTGGCTCTGCTTGTTAAGGCTGAGATTGAAAAGTTATTGGAGGCTGGATTTATCCGCCCTATTGATTATTCCCCATGGATTTCAAATATTGTCGCTGTGGCTAAACCAGATAATAAAATAAGAATGTGTACCGATATTCAAGATTTAAATAAGGCTTCTTTAAAAGATGATTTCCCTCTTCCAAACATTGACATGATAGTTGATTCTATGGTAGGACATGCCTTGTTATCCTTCATGGATGGTTTTTCAAGATACAATAAAATTTTCATTAACCCTCAAGATCAATTCAAAACCGCTTTCACCACTCCTTGGGGTACGTTTTGTTGGATAATGATGCCTTTCGGACTTAAAAACGCCAGTGCAACTTATCAACGAGTGATGACCCTTATCTTTCACGATTACATGCATAAGATTTTAGAAGACTATGTTGATGATGTTTTAGCCAAATCCATTCTTCACATAGATCATATTAAGATCCTTCGTCAAATCTTTGAAAGAATTCGAAAATATCACATGCGCTTGAATCCCCAAAAATGTGTTTTTGGTGTGGATAGTGGAAAACTCTTAGGATTCATAGTTTTGCATCGTGGGATTGAGGTGGATACTAAGAAAATAGATGCTATTGTCAACATGTCACCTCCTAGAAATGTGTCTCAACTCAAAAGCTTACAAGGAAAGATTCAAGCTATTCATAGGTTTGTATCTCAACTTGCGGATCATACTTTTCCTTTTACTCAAATTCTCAAAAAGAATATCACTTTTCAATGGAATGAAGATTGTCAGCAAGCATTTGAAGATTTAAAAGTGTATCTGGCTAATCCTCCTATCCTTCGACCAGCCGAACCTTCTAAACCCTTTCTTCTTTATACAGCTGCTTCCTCTCATGCTCTTGCAGCATTATTGGCACAACATGATAAAGATGGTAAGGAGTGTCCAGTTTATTATATAAGTCGTACCTTACTCGATTATGAGACCCGATATTCTGCGATAGAAAGACAATGCTTGGCCTTGGTGTTTGCGACTCAGAAATTGAGACATTATCTCTTAAACTCAGAAGTCCACGTCATGGTAAAGTTTGATCCTTTGAAGCATCTTTTCTCTAAAACTGATTTATCAGGACACCTAGCTAAGTGGGTTATGATGTTAACTGAATTTGACCTTAAATTTGTTTCACAAAGAGAAACTAAAGGGAAAGCGTTGACCGATCACCTAGCTGAGGCCCCTTCACCTTTCTCCTTCCCTAACCCTGAGTCTTTTCCTGACGACTTCATTCTTTGTACAGAGAAAGATGAAACTTGGGAGTTGTATTTTGATGGCTCTAAGTGTCGTACGGGATCGGGGGCAGGTGTTATTCTGATTTCTCCTACAAAGAAGTCTATTCCCTTATCTTATCGTCTCAATTTCCTATGTACCAATAACATTGCTGAGTATGAGGCTCTTATAGCAGGAATAAAGGCAGCCTTAGCTCTGAATATAAAACACATACATATTTTTGGAGATTCTCAACTGATTATAAGACAAGTAACATGACTGTATCAAGCAAAACAAGTCAAGTTATCACAATACAAAGACCTTGCTATCTCTTTGTTACAAAAATTTGATTCTTACACCATAGAACCTGTTCCTCGAAAAGATAATCGACATGTGGACGCAATGGCATGTGTGGCTTCTCTTGTATCTTTAGAGGACCCTGTGGTTGATCTTAAATTTGTTATTCACAACCTTACTTCTCCAGCTATTGTAGATGATTCCAGCCTGGTGACATGCTGCGACTTCATAGACTCAGATGAATGGTACTCACATATCGTAAGATACTTGACTGATGGTACCTTTCCTGATTCCACCAATAGGAACACCAGGGCTAGAGTTCGCAAGTTGTCCGCTAGGTATATCATTCTTTCTAATGTCCTTTACCGAAGGGGTTATAACGGTCTTCTCCTTCGCTGTCTTAACAAATCAGAAATCCCTATTGCTCTTGAAGAGGCGCATTCAGGTGCCTGTGGGGAGCATTTTGGAGGTAAATCCTTGGTTCAAAGATTACTTCGTATGGGATATTATTGGCAAACTATGCAGCAAGATTCTTTTTCATTTGTTAAGAAATGTCATCAATGTCAACAACACAATAATTTGATTCATGCTCCTGCCCAAGAACTCCGTTCTCAGGTAGCTTCTTGGCCTTTCTTTGCATGGGGGTTGGATCTCATCGGTAAAATCTCTCCTCCTTCATCTCAAGGACATATTTTCATTATAACCGCAACAGATTACTTTACAAAGTGGGTAGAAGCCGTTCCCCTTCGCTCTACTACTACTGAAGTGATTTGTCGATTTCTTCTAGAAAACATTATTTCTCAATTTGGGATACCTTCCACTATAATGTCTGATAATGGGACATCATTTAAGAATAAAGACGTGAAGCAATTCCTCGAGAAATATCATATTAAACATCGATTTTCTACACCATACTATCCTCAATCAAATGGTCAAGCCGAATCATCCAATAAAATAATCGAGAAAATTCTTCGCAAAACCATGAACAAGCATGGTAAGGATTGGAGTACTCAGCTAATCTATGCTCTTTGGGCCTACCGAACGAGTGTACGAATTGCCACGGGAACTACTCCTTATAATCTTGTTTATGGTGCTGATGCTATTATGCCTTTAGAATTAGAGATTCCATCACTTAGAGTTTCTCTCAAAGGTATAATAGATGATGACTCCTATAGAGAACAAAGACTTCAACAGCTTGAGATGCTTGATGAACAGCGTATAAATGCTCTTGAGCATATTCAAGCGTATCACAAAACTCTACAACGAAGCTATAATGATAAGGTTATTCAACGTTCCTTCTCAGTGGGTGACTTAGTGCTCTATGAGAATCAGCGCAATGTGAATGCCTTACCTGAAGAAAAGGGAAAATTCAGTCCTAATTGGCTTGGACCGTATATCGTTACTGAAGATTATGGATCAGGTGCTTACAAAATAGCGGATGTAGACGGTACGCCTCTTAAAGACCCTATAAACGCTATGCACTTGCGTAGATACTATGCTTAATTCCTCATTTCTTATCATTCATCTACTTCCTTTCTCACTTCTTCAAAATTGGATAATATGTTAGCATATCTTTGTTAGAGCAAATGGAATTAAATGATGTTTTGTTTAATCTATATTGCTTTGTTCCTGACAAGCGTGTGTCTTTACTTTATGATTTGTCTTGAATTCATTTATGTAAATTACAAAAGATTTACATTTTCATTATGTTGACATATTATACAATGTTTTTATGTGTTAAGTTGAATCATGTCATGTTGTGTTTAAATTCAAATTAAATCACATTGGTTATATGATTCGTAGGCTTAATACATACTTTCTTCCTTATCATCAATATAGTACTTGATCAAATATTTTAATTAAGTCACACATGTATCAATTTAATCATGGAGCATTGAGAAATC
Source organism: Cryptomeria japonica (assembly GCF_030272615.1). Lineage (NCBI taxonomy): Eukaryota > Viridiplantae > Streptophyta > Pinopsida > Cupressales > Cupressaceae > Cryptomeria > Cryptomeria japonica. The sequence goes on along the minus strand of NC_081409.1, from coordinate 681,671,662 downwards.
AATCACATGGAAATTAAATTCGGAACATACATGTACATTTACCAAATGTATTAACTTTAATCACAATACACATTGTTTAGGCATTAAAAATAACACGTTTGAAACAAAGAAGCATGTATATATATATATATGTGTGTGTGTGTGTGTGTGTGTGTGTGTGTGTGGATCAGTATACAAAGGTAGGTCACTACACATCCAAAATGTGACCTACCCTACATCATAAAATCATCTTCTATCCCTAGGGCTGGTGGCCGGAGAGTGACGACTAGATGCTCCCTCCTGATCCGGCCGTGCAGGTGGACCCATAGGCGTATACCATGATATAGATCGTGAATGGCTCCGATAGGAACTCCTACGATCCCTATCCATAAGGATAGCACGATATGAGGTAGCCTCAGCCTGAGCTGCTGCTAGATCACGCTATTCTCGCTGAAGGTCCTCTGATAGAGCCCGCTCTCTCTCCCTCCATATCTCTACCTGTACTCGAAATGGAGAAAATAAATCATCATGTCGACCCGCGTGCCCTTGAGGTCTATAAGCAACCTGTGAGGAACTAGGGATCTGCGCTGTCGTGGAGATATTTGTCACTGCTTGCTAGATCAAGGAGCGCCACTCCTGCACATTAGCTGTAGCAGTGGAACAGATTTTGTGTTAGTACCATTTTATATCATCAAAACATCAATCAATGAATATAAACCTACTATACTTGGATTTCCCTCACGCCAGTAGGGATCGTGATATGGTAGCATCTATGACTGGGAACTACTAGGCTCCCCACGCTCGAACAATCTGTGCACAATGGGTGTAGGCTGGCCCGTACTAGAAACAGGTCTCCGTATTGCCTCATGTTCCCCCTTTTGGGGAATAAGAGGAGGATCCAGGGCTATGGTATCATCTCCTGAATGGTGGGGAGCAGCATCTGACCCCTCCTCATCATCTCTATCCTCCTCCTCCTCGTCATCCCCATCCTCATCTGTATCCTCGTTCTCCTTATCATCATCTCTCTCTTCCTCGTCGTCATCCTCATCCTCCTCCTCCTCAGCACTAGGCTGATCTCCTATAGGCAGATCAGGATCTCCTGCCTCCTCATGACCCTCTCCCTCCTCCAACCTGGATCCCTGATCCTCATCTCGGTCTCCATGTCTCCATGGGCCTGGATGGCCTATCAGATGATCTGGTGGAAAGATAGGCCCTGGATATGATCTCATAAACCATGAGAGATACCTGCGCTGTGCCCCGGGATCTGCAGCATAATCAATGACTACATCCTGGTCAGACCCCTCTATATCTATGATCTCGATATCATCTATCATAGGTCTCGCTACTGCTCTGGGTCTGGGAAGGACTCGTGAGTGTCGAGTGTAGATGGGCACATCGGCTGGAACACACTGCTCTACCCCAAACTGCCTCCGTACTCCGTCAAAGTAGAATGGGACTATGATGTGTGGATATCGCCCTCTCAGTAGGCAGTTCCTCTGTAAGCATGCTAACTATCTCTCCATCCCATCCCATCCCATCTGTGCATCCGCAAATATGGTCTCCACACAATCACCTCAGCTGTCAATCTGTCAACTATCACTCTCCAATACAATAGATCTCCAAATCTCCACTCGATGGTAAGTGGATAAGCAAATACCCTAGGTTGCTCGCTAGCCGTACTCATCAGATAGCCGACAGGCCTGGTGCATGTAAAGTGCTCAAATATCCACACCTGCAGAAGTGTGCATGTCATCAAGCTGCAACCCTGTCTGAAAACATACTCCTCGAGGTTGTGATAGAGATGTGCAAGCATACTCCGACCCCAGGCATATACTCTCCTATGTCTCTCCATAGCCCTGATGCACCATGTGAGACCCCCATGCATGTGGGTACCTCGCCCATTAGGGTAGACAGCTAGTGCAATGATGGCTATCATAAGACGTCTCATGAGGGGCACCTCTCCTGTAGGATGTAAGAGCCAGCTGACCATGATACGACCTCTCGTCTCACTCGGCATGACTCTCCCTATACAATATACCTGCTCCCTCTGATGATCCTCTACTGACCGATCGGTCGCATATGTCACGGTATCTCCTCTGATCGGTAGGCGAAGAATGCGGTACACATCCTCAAGTGTCACCGTCATCTCCCCTTCTGGAAGCTGGAATGTGCATGTGTCAGGATCCCATCACTCCATGAGTGCCATCAGCATCGCGGGATGAAATCGGATGGCCGACATAAGAATCATAGACCACAAACCTACCATCGACAATGTGTCTCTCTCTGCCTGAGTAAGTCGGGGAATCTGATCTTGCAAACTGCGAAGAATCTACCCTGCCATGTGCTCTCTCATGTACGGGAGACCCTGCATCACAAAAACATAACTATAATCAGTACTCAATCATCAAAAATCATTCATGCAAACTGTCGAACATCGTATGCTAACCCTGGCATCTCTCGCCAAGTCCTGATTGGGACCATGGCGCCCTGTCAGGGACCATGGCGCCCTGTGTGGGACCCACGGTCGGGTTCCAGGGCCCGCAAACGATCACAGAAAGTCAAAATGCAGAAAATCAAAAGTCAAAGTTCAGTCAACTCACCTCGTCCAGTGGCTCATCGTCGATCACGGCCTGTCGCATGATCTCAATTCTTGTGGGACGCTCCGGTCGTCGTGAAGGCATGATGATGGCTATGTGGGCTCCGCTGCAATGAACAGTACTCAGAATCAACAAAGTGACAAATGCAAATGTCACTTTCAAAGGTATATACTTTCATTCTTTTACATTTACTTTCAAAACCCTAATTTTCCTCTATCACTCATTTCATCATAACTTGAGTTTGGGAGATGCGATTTTTGAACCGTTTGTTGCGTAGGAATCGGACTTTCGCTCCCCTACTCTCGGGATGTTCCAAAAAGTGCTCTGATGAAGCCTTTTCAGTGAACATCCCTCATCAATACTCTCTTACACAATTTGTCGTAAGTAAACATGCTACCCTGTTTCACCTCCCTAATAAACAAGTCGAAACAGGGGGGGGCATATAGCTACTCACAAATTTCATCACTTTCCTTAGTAAGCATTAGGTGATTTTGTGATCTAACGTGTGTTTTGTAGGGTGCGGTTCCTAACTGTGTACTGCAGATACCGCTGGGGGCTTCGTCCGACAACTTATGGATATATCCTTTTTCAAATGATGTTTACTTTCTGTACTTTAGCTTGCATATGCACGTAGTACTCATATGACCGCTAAAGTGGGGGCTAAATGTAACGTCATAAATTGTACGCACTTGCTAAAGCAGTACAATTTAACACCTAGTTTAGCACCCGCCTTGGCGCAGTTGCATTTTGCATCGCATTTCCCCTTTAGCACTTAATTAATCAAATTAATTAGGTCTAAGGTCCTATTTCATCATCCTTCACATCATAAAGTCGGGCCCTTTCATTAAAGTGTGCCCCTTTTCATGTGATTCCTCCAATGCATCATCTAATCGAAAACCCTAATTAAGTCTTATTTTGAACTTGGGGGCTTGATTTCGGGGGTCAAAACATCTCGAAATCACCTATAACTTCGGGATTCTCTCTAAAATCATCATATCTGACGGCCCTGAAAATTTGGTGAAAAGTTGCCGGGACCATGGCGCCCGGAGTGCACACGGTCCCGGACATTTTTCCCAAAATTTTAGGAGCGCGATCCAATCATAAAATAAAGCTTAACCCCAAGAAATTGGCGGGATATGTAATCTCTAGGTCAGCCAAAAGATGAAATTGCGACCTAGGGTTTCATACATAAGAGCTCTCTTTCTTCATTTGAAGGGATTGGAATTTTGTTTTCAGGAACCTCATATGCAGCGAAAGAGAAGATCTTTGAAGACTTCAACAACTTACAACATCCCTCTATCAAGCATTTATCAATTCCATTCATCCATTTAGGGCTTGGAAGACATTGAAGAACAATAGGAGATTACCGACTGAAGATTGGCTTGTACCCCTCCCTTGAGGGTTGGGTATGATTTCATGTTGTTTTCATGTCTTTGCATAAGCTTCAATATCTCATTTATTCATGCTTTAGATCACTTTGCATCTTGATTTAGAGCATTTACATTATCATTTACAAGCAATTAGGGTTTACTTTCTAGGTTGCTCTAGTTTGCTTACTTGCATTTTAGATCTTGCACACACACAAGGTCTGCACACACATTACTTTTACAATACAACTTGGCTATTCATGGAGGTGGAAATCACCGAAGCGGGGGTTTGACTAAGGCAAAACCCTATATAGCCGCCCAAACACCTTTTTCAGATATAAGTGCAGGTTTCGAGACTCGGACGATGCCACAGGTTGCAGATTCGAAAAAAGCAGGTCGAGACAGCACTCCACACCAAATTGCAGAGCAGAATACCAGGACAGGGGCGTGGGGCGCCCTGGTCCCTGGGACAGAGGCGCTGGGCGCCCTGGTCCTCCTGACAGACAGGATTTCAGACAGTTTTCCAGAGTGCAAAACAACAGTTTCCAGTGCAGTTTCAGGTGCAGAATCAGGACAGTGGCGCCCGCGCCTCCGTCCCGAACATTTCCACTCAGATTTTGACTCCGGGTACGCATTTGCATTTTTGTTTTATCTTGGTATTTACAGCTTTCCATTGTTTAAGTTCAATTCTGCAATCTTGTTATTAGTTCATACTTATATTCTAGGGTTAGGAATTGGACTTGCATAATCTTACCTTTCAATTACAACAAAGGAATAGAAACCCTAATAGGTAGCCCGTGGCTCTCTCTTTCACAAAAAGAAGTAGCCAATTGTGCGATACCTCTAGGCTCTTTCATATTCCGTAATGTGTGACAGGAGGTAGGATTAGGGCATGTTAACCTAGTCTCGCTTTTTCCCCCACACACTAGAAAACAAACCTACCTTGATCTAATCTACTTAATGATGTAGAGAGGTTACACATAACCATTAATTGGTTGTGAAAAATATTTTCCCTTTCTTACAATATGTTTCCATGCATTGAATTTTTTTTAAAGATAATGAAAAGAAGATGACAATGTTTTTTGGAATCCAATGCTTCACCTTCCTTTGAATTGGAAACCTTCTTCATGTTTTCTGATCCTAGAAAATGCATGGGATGATTAGAGAGATCTTGCAATCTTTCCTTCTGATATGGTGCATGCATGACTGAAATAAGCTTCTTGTTATTCAAATCTCTGATTGGGCAGCCATCCTTTGATTTCAAAAATCTAGTTGGGTAGCCATTATTAGACTTTGAAGGTTTCCAAATAAGTCTTTTTTTTGCAAGCTTATGTAATAAAGATAAGATTTCTCCTTTGTATTCTCCACCTCTTAGAAGCAATAAGCCATCAATTCTTTCTTTAAAGTAGTATCCTTAGCTAGGACTTGGAGTGATGGTTGTCCAACTAAAGATATTTTGAAAAAAATGGCACCATCTCTTTAGATCTGGTGTTTGGGGGTTTTGATTTGGTACTTTGGGGGGCTTTGAGAGACAAATCTTTCTTGAGAAAACTTGAAACCTAAAAGCCTAACAAATTGATTTTCCTAGTTCCCTAATGACACCTATCTTTGGCAACAGTGCCAAAAATGATGGGGTTTTTGTAATTCTCATCATTTAATTTGTCAATCCAGGGCGGTGTCCATGGCTGTATGCAATAGATAATTGAGAAAACACATTTGACAGTCTATTCTAAATTGCAGGAAATGAAAGCTAATTTAAGGCACACTTGTAGGAATTAAAAAACTAAACTTGAATGAAATTAAATAACTAATCTATCTCACAATTGTTGGAAAGGAAAGAGGCTAATCTAATTCACACTTCGTGGAAATAAAATTCTTTCTTGAATTCAAATTTAATCTAGAAATCTAAAAATGCATTCCTGGAAATGAAACTAAAAACTATCTTATTTCCTTAGGCTGAAACAAGCCTTTCTAATCCCCCCTTTTTACTTGATTGATTACAATATATTTATAGAATTCTCATTCCATATCTACCAAACCAATATACTAAGAATGTGGATCCAAGATCCTATTTTTGAGGGGTCATTTACAGAACTTTGAGAAAACTAACACTGTTGTCCTTCATCCCGCCAATCTGTCTCAGTCATTTTCTGATGCAAACTACTCCTTATCTATTGTGAATCTTTTCAAACCCTCAAAAGGGGTTTTATCCCTTCAAGTATTTGTCATTGATGTCAACACTAGCTGTTATGGATGGTTACTGGCAAACAGTTTTGGTTACCGGTAGAAGATCTAGTGTTACTGACAGAGGAGACTATCTGTTGGACACTTCCAACATGTTTGGATCTATGGAATGTGATTGGTTACATGTGATATGTGCTTCTGGAGAATTTTTTGTTTAGTTGGTATTGGCTTGGTATGAGATTTTATCATACATTCTGGTAAACCCTTACCGACATTGGTTTAAGGCCTTACCGATAGAGCTTTTACAAAGGAATCTTGACAGGATGCATAAGTGGTGTTGGTGCAGTTTCTACATGGATTTCAGGATGCTGAAGATATTATTTGATCATGATTCAACTGCTTGAAGACATTGCCTTAGCATGGTAGACCTAGAATAGGTCTAGTACCTATCTAGGTTATGGACCGGTATCATGAGAATGTGTACTCTACACATTACCGGGATGTTTCAGGAGGATTTATGGATTTTTTATTATTGTTTTGGTCTTAAGCCGACATGGCATATCATAATAATTATGTAATGATCTTATTGCAATATCTTTTAGGTGGCCGACCTAATTGGTTTGGGTCTTAGGGTTTGTATAAAATGATGTAAGATCTCATTGTAGATCGGGGGATTATGTGTCGTGGTCTTGGAATGCAATATCATATGCGAAGGAGATTTGGTCGATCATAGGTGATCGAATTGGGATTAAGGAAGAGGTCAAAGGCCTCTGATATTGAGCTTAATCGAGACTGTAATTAGGCATGGTAGATGCTATCTCTGGCAGTTCACTTTATTGGATTGTTGTCCATTTATCTTGAGTTGGTTGTAACCTATGTAGTCAGTGAGACTCCTTTTGTAATGAGCAGTACACTTTAGGCAGTGTGCCTTCCTGCATGTGCAGGCCCTTCATTGTAACACATACTTTCTGCAGAAGTATCATCTGATTGTGGGTAGGCTTCCCACCGTGGTTTTTCCCTTTCTAGGTTTTTCACGTACAAATAATGGTGTTATGTGGTATGGTTGCTTTGCATTGATTATCTATTTAATTATTAAGTTGTATTGTTTATCGGTATCTGTTTCTACCAGCATATGTATGTGCTTTACTGGTACTTGATCTGTTTTGAGGTTGTATTGTGGATTAAAAGGTTATAATCTGTTAAAAACTAATTCACCCCCCCCCCCTCTCAGTTGTTCATCGATTATCCTAACATTTGCATGATTGTTGAAGTGTGTTGGGAGTCTTCAAGAATTTTCTCTATCTTCTCTTAATGTCTTCAAAGCTTTGTCAGGATTTGTTTGCAATTAATGTCTGGAGCTCTCTAATGCAAGTGTTTTTGAAGCTTCACCTTGACATGAGTTATTTAATAACTCACTAAACTACATTGTAGCATCTTGCACACTCATAGAGACATATTAGAAGCATTTTGGATCACATTTATTTAACTAAAATAAACCAAATATCTACTTTATATTTTACCTTAAACAAGCTAAAGAACTTCCAATTATTACTCAAATCCACTTTTACAATAATACACTAAGAAGAAATAGATGATTTTAATGAGTTAAATATGAGACAAGTTATGGTCTCATCAGGAAGGAACATCTATAGGAATAAACACATTAGAATGAATAAGATCTAACACACCACAAGATTAATCAGAAGTCATGTAAAACTGAATGTGGTTTTGTTTTCCATAGATACAATGCTCATAGAAATCATAATCAATATTACAATCATCCAAACCTTCAATAAGGTTTTTCTTTTTCTAGATCCATAGACCCTTTTCTCCAGTATGACCAAATCTCTACTTCCATAACATCATCTTATCTGTAGGTAACTTTGATTTAGAATAAAAAACACCCTTCAGTACCCAAAAGCCATGACCATTTGATGAAGATAAAATCTTCACCTCTTCCAACAAAGTATTCACAAATTTACTTTTCACATAAGTACTGTTACACTCAAAAGTGTATGCATCTAGCTTATATAATGTGTCAAATATGATACCTCTCAAAATCCGACTATTTTGAATCATGTATCAAAAAAGACATCTTGCACTCCTACATCTATTAGTTTTCTCATAGACAATAGTTTTTGAGCTAGTCTAGGGATATGCAACACACTACTAATCCTTTTTATTCTACTATTAGGAAAATTTATTCTTACTTGACCATGACCAACAATATCTAAATGAGAATCATCACCCAAGTGCACCTTACCTCCATTAAATTCTTCATAATGAAAAAACCAATCTGTATTGAAAGTTATAGGAAAAGATGCACTTGAGTCAATTAACCGTGCATCATTACCTACATGAGTGGCCAAAGTTGCAATGAATGCATCACAATCTTCCTTCTCAGACTTAGAATCAAAATGAAACTTCTTCTTTTTCTACTTTTCTTCTTTGCAATCCTTACGAAAGTCTCCTGAATTACTGCAATACCAACAAATGCCTTTAGACTTCCCAAGAGATTTAGATATCCCTCTAGACTTGGATCTCCCTCTAGACTTGGATTTGTCATTCGTCTTATTATTCTTGTTGTTTTCCTTAGGTCTTCCATGAATAGTTAGGGCTTCCTTCAAATTGATGAATACCTTCCTTTGCATCTCTTCACCAAGCAACACACCCACCACATCTTCAAACTTCAATACAACAAAAGTACTATTGATTGCCATAACAAGAGAACCCCACAAATCAAACAAAGAACTGAAGAAGATCTAAAATTTCTCCTCCTCATCCATCTTGACACCAATAGATGTCAATTGAGCCACAAACATATTTAATTCTTCCAAGTTGTATGTAATCCATTCACCCTCCTCTATTCTCAAAGAATACAATTTTTTGCTCAAAAAATTTTTATTCAATAAATATTTGGCTTGATACATCTCACCGAGCTTATTCCATAGCTTCTTTGTAGAGGTCTCTTCATGGACATTGATTATTATAAATTCTTCCAAGCATAATCTGATTAGACCCTGTTAGGACCTCCAAAATTTGCTAAATTTTGAGGTCCCATGTTGAGAAACTTGTAGCACTCAGAAATGCAACTGAAGAAGCTTGCCCAAGTAGCCCACTTGGAGGGCTAATATTTTGGAGCCAATGATTATCATGCAAAATGCCTTTGGGAAAGTATTGAGAACTTATCAGTAAGCACATTGATCATGTTCTAGCATCCCACAATCTAATTAATGCATTTTTGAAGTACTCAGTTTGAGGGGTCCATGAAAGTTCATTATGTGTGTATTTTTAGAAAAACCTAAGTAACTTACGTTGGAGGCTTGCGTCTTGCACTCAGTTGATTGTCATGAATTACTGCTTATCCCTCTACGTTCTCTGCAATTTTTTGTGTCTCCTGTCCGTTCGCAGATCCCATGATCTCGTTTGACATGTTTTCGAGGCCCAAATCATTTGCAATTTGTCAATTTCTGCACTTTGCACAGTGAAATGCTTTTCAACAGAGCTCACTTCGAGCATTGATAACTTGTACCCAAATGATTGTTTCATCAAGATAAGTGGTTCCTATGACTCCTTGTAGCTAAATGAGGAGCTCGTATGCAGGATCCCAAACATTCACAATGTTATTTGACATTTTTTCAAAATAGGTTTGAAAGGGATTCTGGCAAGTTACAATGCAGAAACAACCAAGTTGTCATCTTTGGCGATTAAAATATTGCAACCCAAAAAGAGTTAAGAGGATCCATTTTGCAAAGTTATACACAATATATTAGACTACATACTAGTCAGTTGCCATGGCCTCATGAGGTCATTTGATAAGTTTTTAAGGGTAATTTATAGAGGCTCCGAGCTAAATTTAGCGTCATGAAAAAGTTGCAAAATTCAAAAAATGGAGAATGTCAAAGGTCTTGTTATGGTCTCAGGAGTCTCCAGTTTTGATTTTGTCAAATTCCAAGCCTGTTTGACATATTATTTTAAACTTTATATTTTGTCGTTGTTAGCCTCGGCAGGCCAGTTTACAAAGCAAGTACCCCAAATTTGCGAGCTGCTCAAAATCTGACAATAAACCCATGTTTAATTTTTACGGCTCCAAGATACCCAATTGGCCCGGAGTGAAATTTCATCATTTATCCTAAAATTGAAAAATACAACATTTCTAATGTTTTTTATGTGCAAAATTTTAAAGCATTTTATAAAAAATGTTTCGAAATAAAAATTGAAGACATTTAATATGGCTTTAAATGTTAACAAATCAAGGTTTGTAAAGTTTAAACTTTACAAACTTTATTATTCCTATTTTGCACATGAATCTCCCCCCATACCCATGAGCAACAAGAGGAAAAAGATAAATAACTTGCGGGAGTACGGGCTTTTGTGCATTTTTGTGTGGAAGCTTTCTCTCCCCGCATGCCCGCAAGCGGCAAAGGAGATCACCTAAGAGGGATGCGGGAATGCGGGGTTAATTTGCAAATTGGGGCAAAGGAAAAATCAGTCACGTTTTTGAACTTGAAGCAGATTTTTGGGGCTTCATACGGGCTGCCAATGATGTTTTTTTCCTTTGCAATGTGTGCCCAAACTAATTTCCTAGCCTTTGGAGTTATTTTGGCACTGTTTTGAACATTTTTTAGGGCCTGGCAACAACAAAAATGACCCAGCAAAAACAAAAACTCCATAATCATTGTTTTATTGCAAAGAGAAAATGTATGGTCCAGACTAAAAGCATTGTTTGCAGGATGTTACAACTTCCTAAAAGGAGGGATTTTAGTATTCCAAGGAAGAGCAGAAAATTGCCATGGGCAGAGAGAGTTTTGATTTTGAAATCTGGAGAATTTGATTTCAGTCAAAACAGTTTGAAAATTATCAGATAAAATATTACTAACTTGAGATAAAAGGGCTATGATAGGGTAATATTTTTATACATAAACGAAATTTTTGTGTATGAATTTCTTTTTATACAATTTTCACCCAAGTGAAAATGTATTCATGGGGATGCAAAGGCAGTGAATATTAAAACTGAAAAATCAAACATTTTTCAATTGCAACTAAAAGTGGCTGAATGCAGATTTCAAATAAGAAAATTAAGGGAATTCACTTGTAGATAAATGAGCAGATCAAAGGCAGAATAAAGGGGAAAAAAATAAATATTCTAGAATCAGATTTTGAGAAGATGGACAGCTGGCAGTTAAAGGAATAACACGGAGACTTCTCTTTTTTCTATATGTTCTTTATTCTCATTTTTACAGGTTCTAGAATGGTGTATTTTGCAAAAAGAAAAATAGAGATGTGCATAGTTTTGTGTCTTGGTCAGAACATGTAACATATACAAGTGGATTTTATCAGCAAATGTTAGCTAGTTTATGTTGTTCTAACATTACTGTCAAGTTGTCTCCAGGTTGTACTCATTTACTTCATATGAATTTGAAATATCAAGGATATTTCAGTTTGTATAGTGTATATGTGGGTTTCTTTCGAGGAAGGAACTAAATTCTGCATATAAATTGTTGTGGGTTTAAGAGTACAATAGGGATATGTAAGAAGAATTTCATGGCAATATGAGAGGATTTGTTGTTGCAAGGCATCAACATGTTTTGAATCCACTAGTTAAATCTAATTTGCTAATAGGGTTTATTTTGTTGTTATCTGTTTGGCTCTTTGCCCCAATGTTAGACACTGATCTAAGAAGGGCATGGTGCATTTCCAGAATAGTCATTAAATCTGATAATCTTTTGTTTCATGTTTTGTTTGGTTTATAAAGTATTGTAATTATTATGTTCTCCATGCAAGTTACAGAAGATTGCCTAAGATATGTGACAATTTTGAGTAATATTTCATATTTCTTGACATAATTTGGTGAGAACATCATCTATTGAACAATACCCTGTTGAGAATGTGTGAGTATATCCTTAGGTATTGTTAAAAGGGTCACCCCCTAGGTCCTACAGAGCCTGAAGTGCAGGGGAAATATTTATTTTTTGTTAGTTGGCCAAGTCCAGTGTTAGGATTGAGCATAAAGTCTGGCTGCTTTTTAGATCTTAACATTTTGTTGATTTGGAAAAACACCAACATACCCTTAGCATTATGGTCCATAACATCTAACTGAGTAGTTGCAGTAGGATCTGAATTTGAGACATTCACATCAACAATATAACATAGATATCGATCTATTAGCAGATTGTCTATCTTCAACATCTACATCTCAAAATTTACTTCCAAGAATTTTTTTTCCTTGGTGAACTTGCCATCTAAAAATTCCTCCAACAAGATAAAAAAGTATCTTATGCACAAGCTCCTACTCAAATCTAGACTAGTAGAAAATACCCAACAACCCACTATTGAAACCAAAGGTGATTAGGCTTTGATACCACTTGTAAGGAAGTTAAGTAGAGAAATAAAATTCTACACTAAACTTGAGAGGAGGGTGATGGAATTTTTTTTACAGATCGTTACAATAGTTATAAATATATAAAAGAAATAAACATTGTTGGTGTAATTAAGGTATTTTACCTTGGTTATTTCTCTCCTAGGTCCTAATTACACACCACTTAAGCTTACTTAAGGAATCACATAAGATTTGTTGGAGTATCTCCATTTTGGGCGGACATATCACTTTATCATATCCAACTTTTGTGGTTGCACTTTTCCACCTTTGGTGGGTGATCCATCTTTAGTGGTGTTATCATGTGATCACTTTTCCACTTTGAGTGGGATGATAGGTTGTCATTTTTTGTCTCATGTAATAAGATTACGATACTTGTCATATTTTTATGGACTCCTATGTTCTCACCTTGGCTATATAACCAAGGGGTCTCTATTGTAAATTCATTGCATATCTATTGTATAAAATCTATTTGATTTTATTTTATTGCATCATTAATAGGAGGACAATTTATTCTTGTCACATTCTTTCTCTCTTGTTTATGTGTTTTCCATTTGGTCTCTAGATCTTGGGTGGATATCTTCATAGTCAATTCTTACATGGTATTCGAGCGATTTTGGAGTTTTAGATTCATGGCTTTTTTGTTGCAAGTAAAAAATGGAGCTTTTTGGGTTAGATTTGAGGCCACCATTATATTCAGTAGATTTGAGAAAGTTAAAATTGCCTTTTGTTTCATCCAAATTAGACAACAAAGGCTAAATCTAGAGCCATTTGAAGTTTGGAGGTGCAGTGGCGATTCAAGCATTATAATTACACAGGTGATTTTTTAGACAATGATATCTCAATCATCTGAACTCCTTTTTTCAAACAATTTTTTTAATTTAGGGCGAAATTTTGTGCTCTTCACAGTGATGTAGGAGCCTTTTGATTTTCATACATAGATCGTTCAAAAATTACAAAATTCCTATTTTTACAACTTTTGGGGCATCGTTCAAGCTCATATGGATTCCTTTTCAAGTGCATTTTTATTTCAAAGTGCATAATTTTTTTTCGTATTTTACAGTGATGCTATTAGTTTTTAGTCACTCTGATTAGAAATTTCACTCTCAACACTTGGTCTTTTTTTGTCTATATTGGCAATTGTAATGCTTAGATCTTAGTTTGGTCTTTTGCATAAGTGATTTGACTCTAATATAGCCCAATTTTGGGAATTGTAATAAATAAAATCAGGAGTTCATTTTTCTTTTATTTTGCAAGTGGCCATTGTCATTGTAGAAACCTATGGCCCTACAAGGTACTTGTGGGTACCACAGGTGTCTTGCAAGGGCATTATTTTTTACTATTTTTTTTTTTAATTTAATAAAGTTTTTGTAGAAAGAAAATTACACAAGAAATAAGCAATATTGGGAACGCAATTTTTGTTTTCCACCTATCATACTTGTCTTACAACGTCCTCCAACTAGTAGCCGGGGGGTAGTTGCTCCTAAATTTTCTTGGTGACATGACAATTATAGGTATCTTCATCTGCAATTGTCTACAAGGATTTCTTAGTGGCATCTTCTTTTAAGATTCAAATTTGCATCTTTTTCATGTCATGTTGTATTCTCTTGCATGAGCTATGTTGTACTCGCACTAATATAAAGTGCCACACCTCTTTGTACTTTGTCATTTGATGACATATTTAGTGTAATTCTCTTGTACTGAATAGATGAGGAACTATCTTGTGAGACTTGGTACATGTGTCTAGTTAAGAATGTATGTAGTTTGAGTATCTAGTTGATGCTCATACATGTGTGTCCATGTCTGATCTCTATCATGTTGCAATGAGTGATTCATTGTCAATTCTTCATAACAGTGGTACCTGGTTTTTGTCACACTTTGACATTCTTGGTGCAACATTGACTCTATTTCTTCCTAATGGGGAGGAATATTGTCCGACATCATTAGACTATCTTTGCAAGAGATTCTACATTTAGGGGGGCTTCATGGTCTTTCCTCTTCTCTCTTATGGGGGGACCTCACATGAGATTTTATTCTTCTCATTCATTATTAAGAGAATTGTGTGTTTGTAACTCTCTTGTGGGGAGGAGTTTTGTAATTAGAAAATAGAGATAATACAACAAGAAAGATATAGAACAAAATAGCAGAAGAACTTGGTGCAATATTATTGACTAAATAATGCTTATTTATACAACAGTGAAGCCAAATACCTTCCCTCCAAATCTGCTAAATAAATTGACAACTAACTACTGAATAATGATAGCTAACTAGAGAAAAGAGGACGACAAACTAAAGGTGTTGGAAATCAAATTAATGAACACCTCAGCTATTATAGACACTCTAGTTTTATTGTCCAGTTGGAGCATTATATTCTAACACCCCCTCTTAATGCTACAACATCAAACTAACAACATAAAAAAAAATACATTATACATAATTCTTTGAAAATAGTTCATAGACCAATTGACTTCTTCAAGTTGCTCTTAACTGCTAGTATAGTCATGTAGCTGTCATCCAAGTTCCCGACACCATTGGACACCATTTGCACATGAAGTGTCTCATCACCCTTGTAAATGCATGATGCTGAACTTCTAGGTTTTCCAGATCTCCCTAAACTATTGGACACCAATCCTCACATGCATGTCTCATAACCTCAATGAGGTATGGTTTCTCTAATCCATTATCACCTCATACTATTGAGCATCCATCTAGCCTCTACTGAATCCTTTCATATCTTCAAAGGATTGACCTCTTAAAATCAATATAAATTCTTCATTTTTAATGATGTCATCGTCACTATATTCATCTAATGGTTCCTATACAACTATTGACATTCTTTTAGCTCTTATAGTTGTAGTGCGCTACTCAATAACAAATTTTGAGCATAACTCATATAATACTCAATTGTTCAAACAAAAATGGAGCACATGGCTCGGACGCCAAATTAGAAAACATAGATAATACAACAAGAAAGATATAGAACAAAATAGTGGAAGAACTCAATGCAATACTATTGACTAAATAATGCTTATTTATATAGCAGTGAAGCCAAATAGCTTCCCTACAAATATGATAAATAAACTGACAACTAACTGCTGAATAATGACAGCTAACTAGAGAAAAGAGGATAGAAAACTAAGGTCTTTGAAATCAAATTGACCAAATCAACTATTATAGACACTCTAGTTTTATTGTTCAATTGGAGCATTATATTCTAACATTTGTCCCACTAGGTTTTCTCCTTTCCTCCATTTGTGAGAGATTGCATTGCATTTGTACATAGGTACCTAACATGGCCTAGTTGTCTTGATGCATATTGTATTGTTAGCCTTTGTGCACATCTCCCTAAGTTGCACTTAAGGGGGGGTGTTGGTGTAATTAAGGTATTTTACCTTGGTTATTTCTCACCTAGGTCCTAATTACACATCACTTAAGCTTACTTAGGGAACCACATTATAGTTGTTGGAACATCTCCACTTTAGGTGGACATATCACTTTATCACTTTATCATATCCACCTTTCATGGTTGCACTTTTCCACCTTTGGTGGGTGATCAACCTTTAGTGGTGTTATCATGTGATCACTTTTCCACTTTGAGTGAAACGATGGGTTGTAATTTTTAGTCCCATGTCACAATATTATGACACTTCTCATAATATTATGCACTTCTATGTTCTCACCTTGGCTATATAACCAAGGGATCTCTATTGCAAATTCATTGCATATCTATTGTATGAAATCCAATTGATTCTATTCGATTGCATCATTGATAGGAGTATAGTTTATATTTGCCACACTCTTTCTCTCTTGTTTATGTGCTTTCCATTTGGTCTCTAGATATTGGGTGGCTACCTTTATATCCAATTCTTACAAACAAAAATAACATGCATACCACAACACAATGATTTACGTGGGGAAAGCATTTTCAGAGGAAAAACCCCACACTTCGAAAGTCGCCCAATATATTCTTAAGAAATCAATAACAAATTACAATCTACTTGTAGAGAAATATTTTCATAGGAGTATCACCAACTAAAGATTCAGAGGTAACTCAATAGCTATAAGACTCTTACACCCAACCTCCATCTCACACACCTCATATATAGGAGATATAATACATGAAACCACCAAATGCTATTATAAAACCATGGGCTAAAACTACCTAATAAAATGGCACACATCTTATATAAATTCTTTGATTCCCTATAATGTGTCAAAACACACATCAAGATGTGTACTTCCCTTTTACCTCTCATTTATGTGTCGAACACATTATATGTTTCTTATTTCAGGAGACCCAACTTTTGGAGGCCATAACGTTTGAACCGGGTGTCCAATTGATGAACCGTTTGAAATGTTGAAAATATCTCTACATTCTCTATCAAGATATATCTTGCTATGTTGATTAAAAATACTTTAGGGATGTTTAGAAGCCTCTAAATCTCTCAAAATTGACTCAAAAACTTTTTTCCGCAACTTTCGAAAATAGAAACTAATATTTTCAAATTTAGACATGATATTGCAACTTAAATTTGCCAGCATGCTTACCTAGACAATTCAAATCTTTGGGTAAAATTTTAGACCAATCTATGCTCAAATGAAAACTTACTAAAAATAGTAACTTCATGTATACGCAAGGTTGAGACAACATTTTCTTAACAATATTTACTTGCATGTTTGATATGTGAGTTGCCCGCATAATTTTATCTTAACAATGATATCACAATGATAGGATGATAGCTTGATACTTGATACTTTACAAATGATAGAATACTTGATACTAATTATACTTTAGGGGAAATAAATGTTTAGGGTTTATTTATATGCTTCACTTAGCATTTGATCAATGGTGCGGATCAATTCAAAGATCAATGGATGAGAAAATTCAAGATAGGGTAAGACCTAAAACTAGCACACATATTAATTAGATGACATAATTAAGAGGGATCAAATGCATAGATCATGGTTAAAGAAATAAATAAAATAGTAATTTCATTTTGTAGAATGTGAAAAATGAACTGCTACAAAGAGTAACCAAACTCTTTGAAGATCCATGTCCAACTCTTCACTAAAAATAAATATAAGAAATTTATGTAGTGGAACAACATCCTACACTAACCTTGAGAGGAGGGTAATGCAAAACTATTAAAAATCCTTACAACAATAACAAAAACATAACATAAATATAAATAACATGCATACCACAACATAGTGATTCACGTGAAAATAGATGTAGCCCATTTTTTTTGTTCCAGACCAGTACTACTGAACATACTCCTAGCCTCCTCCATTAGTGACCTCTTCAGTCTTTCTGCAACTCCATTTGGTTTTGGAGAATATGAAGTTGTCTTTTATCCGTGAATGCCACAATCTTTACAAAATATATCAAAATCATTAGAGAAAAAATCACTTCCATTATCACTCCTCAAACATTTTATTTTCTTCCTAGTCAACAACTCAACCATTTCTTTAAATTCTTTAAATCGCCTAAAAAAATTATATTTTCTCTTTAGAAAATTGTTGGGCATAGTGACTATGTGTTGTCATTGATGTCAACACTATATCTCGGTTGGATTTGGTTCTTTCCCGGTTGGTTGCTGCTATCCTGGTTGGACTTGGTTTTAGCTAATTCTGATCTGGTATGATCAGATCCGTGGATTCAGTTTTGGATGGTTATTCAGGATGGTTACATGCTTGTCATATTCAGTTGGTTCATGATTTGGTGCTCCGAAAGCTATCATTTATGTTCTCGATTGATATTTCTTGGTACCGATTAGCTTTACCGGTTGGCCATATTTGATGATTTGGTTAAGTGATTTTGGTCTGGCTTACTGAATTGGTTCCTAATGCACTGAAGGTGCTTCTTGATCATGTCCTAATTGTTTGGTGGCTTTGCATTGGCTGGCGTGATGATTTGGTGGTCCTATTTGGATTCAGTTGGTTATTCTGTGTTATTTCACTCAGGGTTTCTACCGGTTGGTGAAATGTGTTGAAGATTGGTCTTAACGTGATTTTCAACAGATATAATTGTTTGGTAATTTGAATAAGGTCTGTGCTATGTAATGTAAATCATAATATTGATCCGGTGGTATCATGTGAAGTAATTTTTGTAATTATAGGTTTATGGGTTTAAGGTTTAGTCGACCTTGTTATCAAGGTTGATGATCTATATTTATAGGTGTCTTATTCATGTAATTTTGGCATCGATGGTTATGTCTGCATTATCAAAGAAAGGCTTATGTGTGAACAATGTTAGATCATTCAGCGAAGGTTGTGAAGGATTTGGTATTGTAGGGAAGACATTTGTGCTTAACCGGAACTGTATCAAGCATTAGGAGATGCTACTTTCACAATTCATTTTCTTTGGATTGAAGTCCGATGTTTATGTAAGTCAGTGAGACTTCTTTTTGTGATGAGAAGTGAGCTCCAGGCGGTTGACTTGATTGCAAGTGTAGTCCCCATTGTAATTATTTTAGATACTATTGCAGAAGTATTATCTGATTGTGGGTAGGGTTTCCCATCATGGTTTTTCCCTTTTTCGGGTTTTCCACATCAAAATATTGGTGTTGTGTGATATGTACTTTCATGTTTTATTTTTCACTATGTTGTTCTTATCTTGCTCTGGTAAGAGGTTTATAATTTTCTTTAACTGTTAAACTTGTGGAAAACTGATTCACCCCCCCTCTCAGTTTTCCTCTGGTATCCGAACATTCTAACAATTGGTATCAGAGAGCGGTCCTCTCTATAGAAGCTTAACCTCTTGAGGAGATCTGATGGCTTCAAATTCTACATTTAATTCACACCGGAAGGAGATTCCTAGATTTGATGGTACAAATTACAAATTATGGAAGGAGCGAATGAAGATTCATCTGAGATGTCTTGGAGCTGAAGTTTGGGAGATAGTGGAGAAAGGGTATACACCTCATGATCCTAATTCTGGAACATTGACACCTCCTGATGAGCAGAAGAGAGATGATAATGATGTTAGAGCGAAAGAAGCATTGTTGAGTGCTCTATCTGATGAGAAGCTATTGAATGTTATAGAATTGGAAAATTCAAAGCAAATCTGGTTGAAGCTTGAAACTCTTTATAAGGGTGACCAAGTAGTAAAGATTGCAAAACTTGAAGGTTTTTGGGTGAGATATGAAACTTTTAAGATGGAAGAAGATGAAAAGATAAGTTCTTTCATGGATAGAGTGAATGAGATTGTCATGGGAATTAAATGCTGCAGTGGAAATGTCACTGAGGATGAGGCCGTGTCAAGGATACTAAGAGTTCTACCTCCGGCCTACAAAATGAAGGCTATTGCAATTAATGAAATCCAAAAAATTTCAAGTACCCCTATTACCAAAGATACATTACTTGGGAAGTTGACTGCTTTTGAACTTGAAGAACTTGGAGATCAGAGCGCTACTAAAACTGAAACTGCATTTAAAGCATCTGCCTCCGGTAAGCAGAAGATAGACTGGAAGGAGTTATATGCTAAATATTTTGAAGACATTGAGAGAGAAGACAAAGAACTTGAAGAGTTGGAAGCCCTAATTGCTAGAAGAATCCCTAAAAGACTGAATGGAAGTATGAAGGAAAAGTTCTTTTTAAAATTGGTCATTTTTCTTCTAGATGTCTTGAAAGAGATGCTAGGAATCAAGAAAGATTTATGAAGAGTTATAAGCCTAATCCGAAATATCAGAGAAAACCCAGATTTAGAAGAAATAAGGATAAACCATGTTACTATGTTGGTGATGATGATTTTGGTATTACTGATGATGATGATGATGATGATAATGAACCTGTAAGTGGATCCAGGAATGGAAGCTCTCGTAAAGATTGGGTCTTTATTGCTATCAAGGATGATTCTCTAGAACTTGTCATTGATACAACTCATACTGAGGAGAAGGCTTTAGCTGCTAAAATTGAAGAGAAGGATGATTGGGTTATAGACAGTGGTTGCTCACATCACATGACTGGTGACAAGAGGAAATTCCCGACTCTGCAAGAATTTGATGGTGGACTAGTCAGATTTGGAGACAACAAGGCATGTAGGATCAAAGGAAAAGGAACTATATCCTTGGATGGTAAGACTAATACTGATAATGTTTATTACGTTGAAGGTTTGAAGCATAATCTGTTGAGTGTAGGTCAGATGGTGGATAGAGGATTTCATTTACAATTCAAAGATGAAAAGTGAAAGATTATCAATAGATCTGGATTGGAAATTGCCTCTGAAACTCAGACCAAAGGAAATATTTTTGATTTGAACTCCGGTGAGAAGGATTGCTTGATTTCTCAGATTGATGAAAGTTGGCTATGGAATAAGAGGACATGTCACGTTAATTTTGAATGCATAGTGAAGATCAGTTCAACACAAGATATTAGAGATTTGAGCAAGATTGTTAAGCCTCATAATCCGGTATTTAGAGAATGTCAAATGGGTAAGAAAGTTAGAACATCTTTCAAAAGAATAGATGATAAATCTAATGAAATTCTTGATCTTATTCATATTGATCTATGTGGATCGGCAATGACTAAAAGTTTTCAAGGTGATAGATACTTTATGTTTCTTATTGATGATTATTCTAGAATGATGTGGGTTGCATTTTTGAAAGAAAAATCAGAAGCTCTTGAGAAATTCAAAATTTTCAAAGCTATGGTTGAGACAAAAATAGGATTGAAGATAAAATGTTCAAGGTCAGATCAAGATGGCGAATTTACATGTGGTGAGTTTAACAACTTTTGTGAGAAGCATGGAATCAAAAGACAATTTGCTGCACCTAGAACCCCACAACAAAATGGAATAGTGGAAATGAAGAACATAACTATCTTAGATGTTGCAAGGTTAATGATGATGGAAGCCAAATTGCCTTATATCTATTGGAGAGAAGTTGTCAATACTGCGGTATATACTTTCAACAAAGTGCACATAAAAGGTGATACTGGTAAGACTCCTTATGAATTATGGTTTGGTCATACTCCCACTGCCAGATATTTTAGATTTTTTGGAAGTAAATACTATATTAGAAGAGATGATGCATTAGGGAAATTTGATCCTAGATGTGATGAAGGAATATTTTTGGGTTATTCTACTAAGAGTAAAGCATATAGATGTTATAACAAAAGATTGAGTAGGATAATGGAAAGCATAAATGTCAAGGTGGATGAGCAAGGTAACAATCATATCAGATCATATGACTATCAACCGGAAGATGAATTTTTTAGATTAGAACCGATAGTGCATGAATTAGTTTAGAACATAGATCTAGGTGCTCTGGTAACATAAAAAAATTCCATAGTGACTGTTGATGAACATAAAGAGTCAGAAAGTCAAGATGATCCAAAGACTCCCAAGTATGTAAAGTTGAATCATTCTGAAGATCAGATCATTGGAGATAAGAGGAAAGGTGTGATGACAAGAAGAAGGTTAGCTGCTGAAGAGGTATGTTTAATTTCTCAAATTGAACCAGAATCTCTTATTGAAGTTGTAGTCACATAAATATTTCCACTTAATTAAATGAATATTTACTATTTATTTGATTAATAAACCATCAGTCACCAGTTAATTAAATTGATATTTAATTAATTCATCCTCAACCTCTTCTCCTACTAATTAAATAAATTATTCAATTTATTTAAATTAATTCAATAGGCCACATTCTAAAACAATCAATTAAATGAATAAACATATTTATTTAATTTAACCCCCTTTCCTCTTTTAATAAATAATTACAACATTTATTTAAATCCCCTTCTAGACTCTTCTAACCACTTTCTAAATTCTTCTAATCATTCCTAATTAACCTAAATCCATCTCCTAATTATTGTCACATTCCTAAGCAATTTGAAGTCACTTCTCAAAGCCTCCAAAGTCTTTGAAAAGCATTCAATGCTTTGTGTCTCCAACAAGTTAACCCTCAAAGTCTTCTAAACCACTTATGGCTCTTACATGACCATTAATGGTTAACTCAACTCACCTACATAATTAGAGAATTTCCCTCTAGCTCAACCTCCTTTTAACTCATGGGTCTCTTCAAGAATTCATTTCTTTGACCATGGTTATCCTCACTAACTCTTGCACAAGATTTTATCCATTGGATAAAGGCATTATTCATTAGATAATGGTTTTATTCATTCAACTCAAGACTAACCTTACCTCCTAAGATAACCCTCATGTCATCTCAAGCATTTAATGATTATTCCCTCTCCTCTCAAGCCATCTCATGTTGACATTTGTCATCCTGGGATTGTGTTGAAAGCCCTCACATGGATCACAAACCCATCAATCCTGGCCCTTGTTGAGATTACTCAATCTCAATCATCCATTTCTCTTTTTTTCTTATAAATAGAGCCCATTCCTTCATTATCCACATCCAGAAATCTTGTATGCATCTAAGTTATAGTGAATTTAAGAGACAACATTTAGGAACATAGTTACTTTGTTCTTCTTTTAGTTAAAATTAACATAGCTCAAATTAACTCATTTCTCTTATATTAAGCTTGTATTTTCATAATCTCATAATCGTTTTCAATCTTGAATCTCCATAAGACTTCCATAGTAGTGCAAAGATGAGAGCTACAGTCATGTGGAAATTTGAGAGGAGAGGAACACGGGAGGAGCATCTATGAACATATTGGCTAGCATTTGGAGGAGTGTAGTGTATCTCTTTTGTATTTGCATGCTTTCCATTACATGTTTAATATCTCTCTTGATATGCTTGCTTGAGATAGTCTTTCATTTCTGACACTAACACTAACGTTTGAATCGCTTCTTGTCTCGTGTTGTGTGTGTCCCTAACAATCCTTTTTGCAGAGCATCAGAAGCAAGTAAAGATGAGAACTGGATGAAAGCTATGGAAGAGGAATTGAATCAGATAGAAAAGAATAAAACATGGGAATTGGTTCCTAGGCCTAAAGACAAAAACATTATTGGAACTAAATGGGTTTTCAGGAATAAATTAAATGAGGAAGGCCAGGTTGTAAGAAACAAGGATAGATTGGTTTGCAAAGGTTATTCATAGGAAGAAGGAGTTGATTATGATGAGACTTATGCTCTAGTTGCAAGAATTGAAGCGGTAAGACTATTTCTTGTCTATGTTGCACACAGGAACTACAAGGTATATCAGATGGATGTTAAATGTGTATTTCTGAATGGAGATCTTAAGGAGGAATTATATATTGGGTAGCCTGATGGATTTTATTTATCAGAGGACAAGGACATGGTATGCAGATTGAAGAAAGCTTTATATGAACTGAAACAAGCCCCTAGAGCATGGTATGCTAGATTAAATAAATATCTTTCAAAGCTCGATTTTAGCAAAGTTAATGTTGATAGTAACTTATATTATAAGATTTATCATGATGACATACTAATCATTGTAGTCTTTGTTGATGATATCATTTTTGGAGGAGAAGAAAGTTTATGCATGAAATTTGTTGATGATATGAAGAATGAATTTGAAATGTCTATGATTGGAGAGATGAAATTTTTCTTAGGTTTGTAGATTACTCAGACTAATAAAGGTATTTTCATTTGTTAAACTAAGTATGTGAAGGAATTGTTAAAGAAATTTGGTCTTGAAAATTCAAAACTTGTTGGTACTCCTATGATAACCGGTTGCAAATTTACTAAGGAAGATGAATCCCCTAGAGTGAATCCAAGTAGATACAAATCAATGATTGTTGGATTGTTGTACTTAACTTAGACCAGCCCTAATATAATTAATGTTGTTTGCATTGCTTCTAGATTTCAGTCTGATCCAAGAGGAAGTCATGATATTGTTGTTAAAAGAATATTCAGATATTTGGCAGGAACAATAGAGTATGGGTTATGGTATCCAAAGGATGACGATTTCAGATTATGTGCCTATATAGACTCTGATTGGGTAGGTGATGTTAATGGAAGGAAGAACACTATAGGTGGTGCATTATTTCTTGGGAAGAAGTTGGTCTCATGGCTTAGGAAGAAATAATCATGCACTTCATTATCTACTACTGAAGCTGAATATGTAGTTGTTGCAACAAATTGTACTAAGATTTTATGGATGAAGAAGATGTTGAAGGATATAAGGGTAAGTAATGATGAACCTATTGTTATTTACTATGATAATACTGCTTCTATTGATATCTTAAAGAATCCATTATTTCATTCAAAGTCAAAAACATTTCTATAAGGTACAATTTTTTGAAGGAAAAGGTTGAAGCAAAGGAAGTCAGATTGGTTTATGTGCCTACCAAGGAACATTTTGAAGATATTTTAACAGAACCATTTCCTAAAGATACTTTTGAATATCTCAGAGATCAGTTGGGGGTCACCACCCCTCTGATAGATACTTAGAGATGTAGGGATGCACCAATCTGGTGAGCTTATCAGACATATATTTTGATTTGGGTTGATGAGATGATGTTGTTGCTTAGGGGGTTAGTCAACTGTTTGGTTCAGTATTTTGGTTTGGCATCAACCCTTTGTTGTTGATGTCAAAGGGGAGATAGTATTCATGGGAAAAACTAATAATCTTAGGGGGGAGATATTTTGTTGGTTCTTGATTGTTTGGGGGAGATTGTTGGCATTCCTTGGCACTTGGATGTTTTTAACATTTAGTGTTTCCATTAATACCAAAGGGGGAGATTACTGGCCATAGTGACTATGTGTTGTCATTGATGTCAACACTGTATCCCGGTTGGATTTTGTTCTTTCCCAGTTGGTTGTTGCTATCTCGGTTGGTTCCTGGTCCTTATTGGACTTGGTTTTGGTTGATTCTGATCTGGTATGATCATATCCTTGGATTCGGTTTTGGATGGTTATTCAGGATGGTTATATGCTTGTCATATTCAGTTGGTTCATTATTTGGTTCTCTAGAAGCTATCATTTATGTTCCCAGTGTTAGATGCTAGGACAATCCCAAAGACACTGAGAGGGGGGTGAATCAATGTCTAACTGGTAGATGAAAGATTTAAATTTATTTGCAACTTTATAACCCAAATTAATATACCAGTAAGAAAATAATGCAATAAAGAGAAATAAAAGAATAAGCATCAATGCACACCATAACACAGATATTTTTGGCAAGGAAACCTGGTAGGGGAAAAACCTCGGTGGGATTTGTGACCCACAATATTTACTCATTGGCCAATATGAATAAATATTACTTATACAATAGGGGCCTGCACATGCAAGGAGGCCAACAACCTAGAGCTCACTGCTCAACACAAAATGGAGTCCCAATGACTACAAATGGATGAATAGATCCAATGATAATGTACTGCTCAAAATAGCATCTACAATGCTGGATTCAGTACCAGTTTAAGCTCTAACTGATACCTCTTCCATAAACCTTGCTTCGCTTTGTTCTTCTCTTATTTGCTCATAAGATAATTATATCAAAGTGCATATACAATTATTCGCTCTCATATACCACTTACATACATTCCTAATTATATTTCAAAATGACCTACAAGATCTCATACATATATGAGTCTTTACAATACATCATGTTGGCTATGCAAATATAATTACAATATAAAACAAAATTATTTCTAAGTCGGCTAGGAGTGTCGGTATGATCTACTGCCTGCGTAACTAGATGCCGGTGTGAATAACCTTTGTTGTAACTTCCGGTGCCGGTAGGTGATGTCTATTGCCGATATAGCCTATGAACCATGTTACCAGTTGGTTGCCATCAATGACAACATCAACTATTCTCATCTGAGTGTATAATGCTAACAATCTCCCCCTTTGGCATTGATGGCAACAATCATGAGAAAAATCCAAAAACTGGTATCCAAAATTGAAGTCTAAAAATGAGTGTGCTCCCCCTGAGCAAGTGATCTCCTTCTGTACATTTTTCTCATTATACCACTACTCCCCCTTTGACATCAATGAAAAAGGATGTCAAAAGAATCAAAGGAATTCAAAATTTACCTAGAAACCTGTAACCGGTTATGTACAATTTGAAAAATGTTTGCCAAAACTAAGTTAAGACCTTGCAAAAACTTAGTATAATCAGAAATTATGGTCTTAGTCTGTCAGATCATTCCAATCAGATAATGCATTTGTTTCTTCGGTGATCTTTGTCCTTGAATAGATGCCTTAGAAAACTCATTCCGGTGTGTTAATAAGTTGTCCAATCTAGGACCAAGCTTGTTCTTCAACTTCCGGGTTTTCATTCTTAGCCTTGCTTTCTCCCTTTCCAATTTCTCAATCTTCTCTTCATAGATTGTCATTTCGTGATCCAAAACTGAAGTGAGTTCTGAAGAACCAATCATATTATCAGCAATATCATCAATTTACTTATGTGTTTTCTTTATATGCTCATCAATATCCTCGGTTAAATGGTGTGGTTTACATGCTTCCCTGTACAACTCTTTGTATTCCAGAATGGTGGAATTAAGTGCCGGTAACAAAGAATCAATTTGTCTTGTACAGTCCTTAATTATTTTGTCAAAGAAATTAGCCTTCTCCTTATTTACCCTTTCCTAAATTTTCTCCTCATTTATCTTATCCATATTTTGAATATTTGAAGAAATGAATTTGGACAATGTGTCTAATTTACCTATAGATCCATCAATATGATCAAATTTACATGTTAGTGCAATCACTTGCAAAATTGGTAAAGAATCATCAATGGCCTTAAATGCTAAGGTATTGCATTTAGTAATCTTCTTTATTGAATCTAAAAGTACATCTGTAACATTCTTTGGTCTATAATACATAGTAGAAGTGCTAGGCGGAGTGCTTGGTTCTGCAATTTGTTTCTTTTCTTCTCTGGATATCTGTACAGTTGCCTTGACCACTTCTTCTGTCTTGTCCTCAACCTTACTTTCAGCCTTATCTATAACCTTATCTTTTTCCTTACTATCTGTCGGTTCAGATATATTCTGTTCTTGTTCCTTTTCTGCTTCTATCGGTATCTCAATGTTTTGCTAAGAGTCAACAGTGTTGACCAGTGACTCAAAGACCTCAACTTTTGTAGCTTCAACTTTCTTTACTTCTACAGTATCCTTATCCATCACAATATTGATATCCTGAGTGTCAACATTCATGGTAAAAAGAATGTTTGACTCCGGATCAACATTATCTTCTTTTACTTCCTCTGACTTGTCTTCTCCAAGCTCATTTTACATTTCTGTCGGTGCCTCTGTTACTACTAGTGGGGTGTCCTATGCCTGTGGTGGTAAGTTGTCCTTAACTGTAATATTTGGTATATTGCCAATCTTACTCTTACCCTTGTCTATCTTCTGATATACTTTAGTGAATGATTTATCCACCTTTTGTCTGTCTTTCTCTTCTTTCTTCTCTCTCTCAACAAAAAATATATCTCATTTATCAGTTGTTTCATCTGCAATTTCTTTCACTCTGCCAACCATAAGACTAACTTTTGGGTGACCACTCACAAAAATAGTTTTATTGGCTTTATATATAAGGTCGTCAATTTCCTGCATGGAACTAGCAGGATGCACAACTAATAGAGCTTCTACCTTCAATTTCGTATCAAGCTCCATAATAGACATTCTCTTTGCTTCTAGTATTAAGTACAAATCATTAGGTAGAACATCTATCACCTCAATAAGAACCTTCTTATATATGTCTAGATACAAAATAATACTTTCCTCTATAGTATCCTTATCTAAATCCTTGAAAGAATGGTAAAATTTATTTACATTACTAAGATTACCATCTTGAGTGATTTAATTGATTAACTCTTTTGGTGAAAGAGTATCCAATTCCTTTGGTTCAAATTTCTTCTTTGGAGTAACTTTCTTCTTTTGACCACTGGGCTCTCTTACAGCCCATTGCTTCTTTTTGAGTGTCCTTGATTTCTTTGGAGATGGAGCAGGTACCGGTGAGGGTTTTCTTTTCTTTCTATCCACTCTTTTGAATTCAATTGCCCTATCATTGTCAGAATCAGGCGAGGTAGCCATACGAGAGATATGTGCTATCGGTTGTTGTTCTGATTTTCTTTCTTGTCCAACAACATCCTTCATCGGATTGAGTTTCAATAAGCCCTTCTTATCAATTTCAACAAACTTTGAAGCATATTTCATTACCTTTTCTCTTATCTTCTTCTGATTCTTAACTTCAACACCTTTCTCAATAGTTTCAACATTACCAAATATCTCCTCTGTCGGTTCCGGTGGAGCATCTAGGAGTATTTTAGCATATGAATCCAAGATGTATGAATCTACCTCATAGCCCATCTCTGTTATCTAGACAGTTCTACATCTAACTGCCTCCATCCATACTTCATCTCTTTTGATCACAAAGCATATTTGTTTGTCATAATTATCAATAATGCTTTGGGGAATCCTTTCCATTTTCCTCATTTTTTCTTGAAAATCTTTGAAGTACTCTTTTACTAGTTTGTCACTATCTGAGCCCATGCTGGTAATTGCTTCCTTTATCTGTTTTCCAACAAAAACATCATAGGAAAATCCTTATGTCCGATACCGGGAATCTCCTTTGAGAAATATAGCATTAAGCACACAATTAGGTTCCCAAACTTGAAAGTTCCCTTCTTGTCACCTTTGATCTTGTGCAAATTTTCTAACAATTCATCTTTTAACCATTCACAGATGTCAATTTTACCATTATTCATAATCATCTCATAGGCACTACGAATGCATAAACTAGATACAAAATTCAATCTATTAGTATGAGAAACTCTATATCCAATGACCATACTTGAAAATTTAACATTGTTATCTGTTATATCATTAACCCTAAGTGATCTGTTGTCAAATGTTGCATCAGTTAAGCTCATAACCTTTTTGTTTGGAATTTTCTTTTTCTTGTCAGGCATAGTGCTAGTGAAGGGTAAACTAGTAACAACCCTTATAGCTTCCTTAGTGATCTTAAAAAATGAGTCTAACCACATAAATTCACCGTGAACTCTGCTAAGAACATAGCGTACAGTTTCATCTAAAAATTTCTAGCATATGAAGGATGTCAATGAACCCTAAATCCTCAACAATCTTGTGTTCCGGTTTCACTACACCTTGTTTGTTAGAAATAACATTCATGAACATATTGAACATTGAATATTCGGACCCTAAACTTTCAATGTAACAATGTATGTATGCCCTAGGGTCTTTAGCAAATGCAACTCCCTTCGGAATTTTAAAAAATTCACCAGTGGAGTCATCTGATTTTGCTATCTTAGAGATTATCTTGAAAATGGGTCTAGGTCGTTTTATGTTCTCCACAATAGTAGGGTTTGCAATGAGTTCAAGAAGGGAGGATGAAGAAGCCATTGCATAAGATAAATACCTTTTAGCTGAGAAATCCTTGAATGCTTTGAAAAACCTTTGCTGCTTCGCCTTTGGGATGTCTTTGCTCAATTTCACTCTTCTTTGAATGCCTGAATGCTTTGGTAAGTCGAAATGAGAAGTTACCGTGCTTTATGACCAAAAGGTTAACTTACAACCACAATAAATGCTTCGCCGGTGAAGTGAATTTCCATTGTAACTCAACATGTTTGTCGGTAAAGAAGAATTATAACTTCTTACCACCAACTGAGGGTAAATGCATATTTTTCAATTTGTTGCTTTACCCCTAAGGATTATTCCTTAGTTAGATGAAGAATCTCTTGTCAGTGCAGAGATAGATTATGCAATTCTCTGATCTCTCTTCCCGATCCATTGTTTAGAAAATTCTTGCTTGATTTCATTTACCTTTTCTTTGCCTTTGTCATTAGATCCTTTGTTGTTCGCTGGTACAGTCTTTCTTCTACAAAATTTTGCAATATGCCCAATCTTGTTACATGCATAACAAGTTACATTGTTCCTCTGAATAAATTTTCCATAACCTTGACCAGTTTGAGTTCTGCATTGATTAGATAAATGTCCAAATCTACCACAAACATAGAATTTCACATTCATTCTGCAATTTTCTGAGTTATGTCCATTTTTATTGCATTTGGAGCATTGACCTATGGATTAGTTTGTATTCTGATTATTCCTAAATCTGCATTGATTTTCTCTATGACCAAATTTGTTGCAATTAAAACATTTCCCATTGAATTTATAAGCATTAAGTTGCCTTACCGGTTTGTTGTGATCATGATCGTTTGCAGTCCCGTAACTTTCTCCATGTTCAAATCCAAGTCCAATTGTTTCTCCATCAGGTTTCTAAATTTTTAGCATATCATCAAGCTTATCTGAACTCTTCTTGAATTTTTCTTTGTATTGATTTGCAGTGACCAACTCACCTTCCAAAGTGCTAACTTGTCTCATAAGTTCTTCTTTGTCATGTTGCATGTGAATCAAATCTATTTTAAGCATATAATTTTTATAACTAAGCCTTAGAGATTCATCTGATCTTTCATTAAGTCTTCTGGCCAAATCTTCTTCATTCTTCTTTCTATCTTCAATATCCTTGCATAGTCTCATGGTTAAATCTTGCATCTCATTCTTCATGTTATTGTTCTCTTGTCTCAGTTTGTCTGCAATATCTCTGAGAGTTTCCTTTTCTTCATCATCTTGATTTTGCAATTGCACATTTAATTCTTTTCTCTTATTCTTTGCTATGTCCAGGTTTTCTTGAAGTGCTTGGATGAATTCTCAAGCAGTTCTGAGTTCATCTTCTAGTTTGATATTCTTCAACTTTTCAGCATCAAAATCTTCAAGAGCTCCTTCCAACTGTTGTCTCAAACTTTCCATCAGTACCGGTTTCAGAATCTTCCTCAAGCTGTTAGGCTTCTACAAATAGAGGACTAGGCTCTGATACCAATTGTTAGATGCTAGGATAGTCCCAAAGACATCGAGAGGGGGGGGGGGTGTAAATCAATGTCTAATCGGTAGATGAAAGATTTAAACTTGTTTGCAACTTTATAACCCAAATTAATATACCGGTAAGAAAATAATAATGCAGTAAAGAGAAATAAAATAATAAGCATCAATGCACACCATAACACACATATTTTTGGCGAGGAAACCTGGTAGGGGAAAAACCTCAGTGGGATTTGTGACCCACAATATTTAGTCACTAGCCAATATGAATAAATATTACTTATACAATATGGGCATTTTTTCTTGGTAGCCAACTAATTTCATGGTTGAGCAAGAAATAGAGTTGTACAAGTTTATCAACAGGACAATCAGAATATGTTGCAGCAGCAACCAACTGTACACAGGTATTATGGATCAAGCAAATGTTGAAGGACATAAAGGTGAATTGCAAAGAACCTATCACTATTTACTGTGACAATACAACAACAATTGATATATCAAAGAACCCGGTACTTCACTCTAAAACTAAACATGTTTCTATCAAACTGAACTTTCTAAAGGAGAATGTTGAAGCAAAATAAGTGAAATTGGTTTATGTGAATACTAAAGAGCAGATTGCAGATATTTTTACAAAGCCTTTGCCTAAGGAAATATTTGAGTATCTCAGAGAGCAACTTGGAGTCCTACCCCCACCGGTAGAGACTTAGACAGTTGATGTTTGTCATCAACCGACAAAATTAACAGAGAAATCTTTTATTCCGGCTTTGATGAGGAGAGCTACTTCTAAGGGGGAGTAGTTGGTATATTGAATGAATTGGTATTTTGTATTGCTTTGGCATTTGATGTCAAAGGGGAAGAGATTGATATGGAAAAACACGTGAATAACACATATTATTCCTAGGGGGGGAGACTTTATCCTTTGGGAAGAGATATTATGTATTTTTGATTTCTGGTTAATAATCTCTTTGGGAGATTGTTGGTTTTTGGTATTTGGCATTTATGTTTTCGCACCTTGATGGTTTTTCCATCTTGTGTTGCGATCAATGCCAAAGGGGGAGATTGTTGGTATTTTGGATATGTTGATATGGTTTTGTCATTGATGTCAACACTTGTCAAACTTGTTATCACTTGTCAACACTTATCAACACTTGGAGATTTTGCTTATGTTCACCGGCAAGACAAAGAATTATGCAAGAAACTGGTATTTGGTTCACTGGCAAATTATATTGTTCACCGACACTTGGAATGACTTGGAAACTACCTGGTTATGTCGAAGACATTATTCGATCACTTGGTTTTGGTGATTTGGTTATTTGTTTATTCGGGTTTGCATATTTGTTGTTACCGGCAAATAGGTCCAGGATAAGCACAGACAGACTTATCTATTCCAGATCAGCACGACACTTTATGGAAATGATTTATTATTGTTGTAAATGCATTTGAGCCGACATCATGCATCAGATATTGATTTTATTGTAATATCTTTTAGTGAGCCGACCTATTCAATTGGTCTTAGGTTATGGTATATATGTAAGATAGATATGTGATTGGGAAAAAGAATTTTAATAGAGTATATGCAAAAATAAGTAGAGCTATACACGCATACATCATTTGAAGGTTGGAAGAGGGTTTTGTGAAGGCAATTAGAACTACACCAATACTGAATCCAACATATGAAGATGTTATTTTATGCAGTACATTATCATTGGATTTAACCATCCAATTGTAGTCAGTGTGACTCTCATTTTGTGATTGAGCAGTGAGCTCTAGGCAGTTGGCCTTTCTGCATGTGCAAAATCTTTATTGTAAACACATACTATCTATAGTAGTATCATTTGATTGTGGGTAAGGCTTCCCACAATTGTTTTTCCCCTTACAGGGTTTCCACATACAAACATTGGTGTTATGTGTTGTGGATGTTGTTGTCTTTCTGTTTCATGCATTAATCTTTATCGATATTGCAATTAACAGTTAAGACTGTCTACCGACATAAAGTTTGGTTTACCGGTATTAAGCATTAAGTTTTGGTTAAGTTAATTTTGGTTGAATTTATTGGACAGCTGATTCACCCCCCCGCCCTCTCAATTGTCTCCGGGACCTAATATATACAATAGGGGAACCTAGAGCTCATTGCTCAACACAAAATGGAGTCCCACTGACTACAAATGGATGGTTAGATCCAATGATAATGTACTGCTCAAAATAGCATCTGCAATGCTGGATTCGGTACTGGTTTAAGCTCTAACTGATACCTCTACCATAAACCTTGCTTTTCTCTGTTCTGCTCTTATTCGCTCAGATAATTACATCAAAGTGCATATACAATTATTCGCTCTCATATACTGTTTACATACATTCCTATTTACATTTCAAAATAACCTACAAGATCTCATACATATATGAGTCTTTACAATACATCATGTCGGCCATGCAAATATAATTACAATACAAAATAATATTATTTCCAAGTCGGTTAGGAGTGTAGGTATGATGTGTTGCCAGTGTGAATAACCTTTGTTGTAATTGCCAGTGCCGGTAGGTGATGTCTATTGCTGGTATAGCCTGTGAACCATGTTGCTAGTTGGTTTCCATCAATGACAACATCAACTATTCTCATTTGAGTGTATAATGCCAACACCCGGTTGATATTTCTTGGTACCAGTTAGCTTTACCTATTGGCGATATTTGACGATTTGGTTAAGTGATTTTGGTCTGGCTTACTGAATTGGTTCCTAACATGCTGAAGGTGCTTCTTGATCATGTCCTAATTGTTTTCTAGCTTCACATTGGCTAGCGTGATGATTTGGTGGTCCTATTTGGATCCGGTTGGTTATTATGTGTTATTTCATTGAGGGTTTCTACCAGTTGGTGAAACGTATTGGAGATTGGTCTTAACATGATTTCCGATGGATATAATTGTTTGTGAATTTGAATTAGGTCCATGCTATGTAATGTAAATCATAATATTGATCTGGTGGTATCGTGTGATGTAATTTTTATAATTATAGGTTTATGGGTCTAGGGTTTAGCTAACCTTGTTATCAAGGTTGATGATCTGTATTTATAGGTGTCTTGCTCATGTAATTTCAATGTCGATGGTTATATCTTCATTATTAGAGAAAGGTTTATGTGCGAACAAGGTTAGATCATTCAGTGAAGGTTTTGAAGGATTTGGTGTTGCATGAAAGACATATGTGCTTAACCAAAATTGTATCAAGCATTAGGAGATGCTACTTTCACAATTCATTTTCTTCGGATTGTAATCCGATGTTTATGTAAGTCAGTGAGACTTTTTTTTTGTGATGAGCAGTGAGCTCTAGGTGTTTGGCCTAATTGCAAGTGCAATCCCCATTGTAATTATTTCACATACTACTGCAAAAGTATTATCTGATTGTGGGTAGGTTTTCCCACCATAGTTTTTCCTTTTATCGAGTTTTCCACTATTAGACATCTCAAATAACCAGAGGGCAACTGAGAAAGGGGGGGGGTGGATGAATCAGTTGTCACTGGATTACAAAACTTTAAGCATTTAAATCCTTATTAGCGGAACACATAAACTCAATACCGGAATGCATAAACCAAATATGAGAATAACTGATATAGCAATTAGACATAAATCACATCACAGTTACCATCCATCCAAAACACATGACACCAATATTTGTATGTGGAAAACCCAGTAAATGGAAAAACTACGATGGGAAGCCTACGCACAGTCAAATAATACTTCTGCAGTAAGTATGTGATTACAATATGAGGGGCCCGCACATGCAGGAAGGATAATATCCTAGAGTGCACTGCTCATGACAAAAAGGAGCCCCACTGAACTGTAAGTATAACATCTCCTATTCCTGAGTACAGTTCTGGTTAAGCTCAATACCAGAGGCCTTAAAACTCTCTTACACACCCAATTTGATCACCTATGATCGACCAAACCATCTGCATATGATTACAACTTTATTTGCACACAGATAAACCTATAACCTTGACCTGTATATCATAGATAGAGATCTTACATCATATTTATACCAGCCCGGGACCTAAACAATTAGGTAGGCCACCAAAAAGATAATACAA
The DNA here is from genome assembly GCF_030272615.1 of Cryptomeria japonica. Classification (NCBI taxonomy): domain Eukaryota; kingdom Viridiplantae; phylum Streptophyta; class Pinopsida; order Cupressales; family Cupressaceae; genus Cryptomeria; species Cryptomeria japonica. The sequence goes on along the minus strand of NC_081409.1, from coordinate 681,636,365 downwards.
TAAGTTCAAAACATAAACCCACAATCCAATGATCAAACAATTCATCTTAGGCCAAAAACAATATAAAACAATTATTAAATCCTGCCGATAATGCATCAGGAACATCCTCCAACACATTATAGAAACCGGTCCATAACCTAGATAACACCGGACCCAAAATAGGTTGGCAAAAACCAAATTCAACACCACCAAAGAAATGGAACATGAACATGAACATGATAACCAACAACATCTTGAAAGCCATCTAGAAGCCGTGCCAACACCACTTATCACGTGCATCAAAAGATCTTCAACAAAGCTTTGTCGATAAAACCATTATCGGTGACCAAAAGGCTTACTAGAACAAATGATAGCTCCTAAGTTATCAAATATCAAACCAACTAATCATGATACACATTGAAATAGCATGAATGACAGATCCAAATCAATTCCATGAACCAAAGCATACCGGATCCTATCGGATCAATAACATAAACAACCACTCAACCAAAATCAACCACTCTACCAAAATCAACCAGAAATTGGTAAACAACCAAAACAACTGGTGTTGCCACCAATGACAAAATATCAATGCAACACATAATCAATTCCTCCAAATTGCCAACAATCTCCCCCTTTGGTATTGATGGCAACACTAGATGTGAAAAACATCCAAGTGACAAGAAATGCCAAACAAGTCTCCCCCAATGGAAGACAACCAACAATCTCCCACAAAATGATATATCAATGAAATTCTGAACCAAACTCTCTTTTGACTGATATTTTATTATTCTCTATTTTTCACATATATCTCTCCCCCTTTGACATCAATGCTAAAAATATAGCATAAACATCAAATAAAGATGATAAATCCTCTGAATCTTATAAGTGACTACTCCCCCTAAGTAGTAGCACCACCACATCAATCCAGAATGAGTAATAACTCTGATAATGCATACCAGATTGATGCCAATCAGCATCACTCAGGTCTCTACCAGAGGAGCTGAAACCCCCAATCAGTCTCTTAAGTACTCAAATGATTCTTTAGGAAAAGGTTTAGTAAAAATGTCTACAATCTTCTCTTTAGTGTTCACATAAACAAGTTTGACTTCATTTTCTTCCACCTTCTCCTTCAGAAAGTTATACTTGATATATATGTGATGGCATTTTTGATGTTTATGATGTGATTGTCATTGATGGACACACACTTGCATTAAGATCATTTTTGTATGTATTAGTTAAAGCTCAACCGGTATATGTTCCAACCGGTATGATGCATTATAGTCCTTAGACTATTGGTGTTTTGCAGAAACTGTTTACCGATCTGAAGTGGTATGTTAACCCCAAGCGGTTCAAGGATCTCAAGCGACACGAAGGATCAAAGCGGCAGAACACATATTTCCCAGTCTTCAATTTTGTCAAACCGGCAACCGACATTTTGTTTGAACCGGTATTTTGTATGAACCAGTAATACTCTGTGATGAGTTACCATCCACCAATTGTTTGACAGTGCTGACACTTTAACGGTGCTTTTTGTGTCATGTTACCAAGTATGTCCAGGTTCATTGAACCTAGGTAATTGGATTATAATCCTATTGGACCGACATGAAATCAGATTCTTCTATAAGAACATCATGTCTAGGGTTTTAGGTTGTTGTTGCGAAAGTTAATGTTATTGCTAGGGTTTAAGGTGGTTGAGGAGTCAGAGAGAGTATGAATGTGTAGAAGACTGAAGTAATGTTGGAATGCATTAAAAAAGAGCTATTAAGGATCTAATCAAGCAATATGTGCTATTTGCTAGATCACTCACTTGTTGATTACTCACATCTTCAACAAGTCTGTAGCCCTTAACTGGGTAGGCCCAAAAGCCTCTTGTAAATCCTCTAACAAGGTGGTTCACATCTATGGATCTAAAATCCTCTTGCAAGGTAGTCTTTAATTGGACTTATCTCCTAACAGAGATTGAGATTCCTAATAGGATCTGTTATGGTAAAGAAGATTGTAAGACCTTAACCGGTCTGACCTTAACCGGCCTGGTTCCTATTCTGTAGATAGTTACTTATGAGTTCCATCTCACCGTGGTTTTTCCCATTTGGGTTTCCACGTCAAAATCTCATGTGTTATGGTGTTTGTGATTTTGTGGGTGAATGCATTATTTTCTATTTGGTTTGCATGTGTGCTAATCGGTTTGTCTGCTAAACTATTTTACCGGTTTACTGTTAGTCTTGCAAAGTGTTTAAGTGCAAATCTTTTTGGCATACTAATTCACCCCCCCTCTTAGTATTCATCAATTGGTATCAGAGCCTACCTTTCTATAAGTTTAACCACTTGGAAAGAGATATGGGGGAATACACATTGAGGGAACTTACTCATCGGCTCACTCAATCTGAGAAAGCCTATGATGATCTTATGGTCAAATACAAGGCATCTCAAGAAAAAAGGAGAGAACATGCAGAAAAGCTAATGGAGCTATCTGAAAATAGTTCCTCTGATGAAGCGAACATGGAAGCTTTGATTCAAGAAGTAGAAAAGATGAATGAATCCAATTCCAACCTGAGAAAAGAATTGTAAGGACTGACTATTTGAATGTGCCAAGAGCTTGAGAACCAGAGGAAAGCTGAAGATCTGGTCAAAGACAAGGATCATGAAATCTCCAAGCTGAAGCAAGAGATCAGTGCCCTAACTGCTCAACTCCATGTGAGCAAAGCGGGAAAGGAAGACATGCAAGGAGAACTGAACATTGCCATCTCTGAGAATGAAAACTTGATGGAAACAAATGCTGCTATTTCCAAAGAATTCTCTGAGTCAAAGGAAATACTTGCTAAGTTCAACAAGAGTACTGTCAAGCTAGAGCAAAAGCTTGAATCTGCCAAATTGGTTAAGAATACCAATGGACTTGGTTATTCCGGTCATGAGGAAGCCGAGACCTCTGGTACAAATGCTGGAACATGAAAGAAACAACTGACATCAAAGGATAAAGGTAAGCAAAAGTTTAAACCTATTTGCTTTAACTGTCTTAAAGAAGGACATACTGCAAATGTGTGTAGGAGTAAGGCTTACAACAATTTTCCTTATTTCCTAAATGATAAGTCTAGATCCTATAGATTTAATAGTAACTGTTATGCATGCAACAAGTATGGGCATAGAGCATCTAAATGCAAGTAAGTTATGAACAACATTGGTAGATATCCTTAGAGGACCCAAGGAGTTGGTCCTGAACCTTTTGTGAACTGAAATCACAACCGGTTTAATGCTTTCAATCATTAGTCAAGAAGCCGTGGCTATCAAGCGGCAACCAGATGGAGAGAAAACTGTATGGTCTGTCATGGTCATGGTCACACTGCTGCAACATGCAGAAGGAAGAATGACAACATGAATAATGGACCTTGGAGACCACCTGGATTGGTCTGCTATCATTGCAACAAACTGGGTCACATTGCCAGATTTTGTAGATCAAGAAAGAACATATCTGATGATATATTAGTCACTCCAGAAGGAAACTGTAGCGTCCTAAAATTGCGACACTTGCAATTTCGACTGCATTTCGGTCTTCACGATGGCGATGCAACACGCAACCTGAATGGAGACCCCGAAACCTGATTATGACACCAAAAACTGCATTTTCTTGCACCCCGGCCTGAACCTCCTTTGCACCCTGCTGTCCCGGGAGGTGGGACCAGAGCGCCCAGCACCCTGGTCCTTCAGGACCAGGGCGCCCAGTGCCCTGGTCCTCCAGGACCATGGTGCCCAGCGCCCTGGTCCCTGGGTCCTATTTTGGGCCCGGTCTCTTTTGGACTTCGGGTCTTTATGTTTGCAAATTGGAAAATTATCTTTCCTGGTCGGCCTAAGGTTGGGAAAATCAGTCTATCAGCCCTAAATGACAAGTATATAAACTACATTTTCCTCTCTCATTTGGATAGATACATACATGAGGGAAAAAGCGTGGAAACTATATTCAAGCATTCAAGCATTCAAGCATTCCTTCAAGCAATTGATCATTTCAAGTCTCCATTCAAGGCTAAGTGTTGCATTCAAGACAAGGATTCAACCATTGAAGAGGAGATCACTTACAACATACAACATCTATACCTTCGCACATAAGGATACAAACATCCTTACAACAAGGTATTAGTACTTGTTTTACATTATAGACATTTACATTTACAGCATTGCTCATTTCTTGGTTAATTCCAAAACTGGGGTTTGACCTAAAGGCAAACCCCTAATCCCTAACCCCCCAATCGTCTTCGCTTTTCTGTGTGTAGGTTGCAAGTACGCGACTGAAATTGAAGATCTGGAATCCTTGTGCAGAGACGAATAGATCCCCCTTCGTTTCGCGGATTTTTCGGAGGACCGTGGCGCTCGGGCGCCATCGTCCCGGCACCTTTCGCTCAAATTTGCAGGACAGCGCTGTATCGACATTTTACTACTAATTCCAGGTCCGCAGCTTCATACTATATTCCTATCTCAGTTTATAAGCGAATCTTTCTCACTTTCTATGCATTCCTAGCTTAATTCTTCTATGCACATTCTTTACAAAAGAGGGTAGCCTTGCTGTCATAACCCTTGAAACTCATTTAGCATCCAATCTTGCATTGCGTGGGATTGGATCTTGTGGGTTTCAACCCCTCTTTTGAATGTAAAGTCCCTCCTAAGTGAAAACCATCAACCCTAGTGAATCTCCCTTCTCTCTCCTTGGAGTTGGAAGAGGGGAGAGCAACTAGGGTTCGATCGCGATTTTCCGCTTTACATTTTGGTGAACCCGACGTGAACATCCTTTCTGATTATTCATGGTTAGATCTGAAAATTGGATTCCTTGATTACATTTCCATGTTGATCTTTTGGCAAAATTTTAGAGGTTGATTGCATGAAAACCCTAAATTTTCTTTTTAGTAATTAAGCTTGTGAAATGTCTAAATGTTAATGCTTGTTTCAGATCTACCCTTCTATTACAAATTATCAATTCATATCTATGCTTTAATTTTGAAAATTAAGTGGTTAAGTGTCAAAACCCTAATTTTTGAAACCCTCTTGATTCAACCTTTGTCCGACAATTTCACTGATCAAAACATCTCCAAATCAGCTGTAACTTTGGATTCCGCAATAAAATCACAATATCTTTCATCCCTGAAAATTTGGAAAAAAGTTGCGAGGACTGTGTGTACTCTGAGCGCCATCGTCCCCAACATTTTTTCTGAAATTTCGGGAGCGAGATCTTACTGTATTTTTCTGCTAAAATCCAGAATTTTGGCTGATTTTATCAATTATAACACTTTCAAAATTAAAGTCAAAGTTGGTCTAGGGATTGCTTGGATTAACGCTTCTAATCATTCAAAAATCATTGAAACTGAAATTTTGTGTCAAAATTGTGTTCTTACTGTCCTAAATCTGAAAAGTGTGTTTGCATTCATTAAAAATTTCAGTGCTTTATTTAAATTCTTGCAATTTGTGACTTTTGAAATTAAGTGCTTAATTACAACAACTTTTATTTCCGCTTCCAAAATCTAATTTTGCGTGAAATTGAATCAACCTTCAAATTTCGAAACTTACATTGCTTTTGGTATTCCCTCTAAAATCATAAAATTCAAAATTTCAATTTCCCTCTCTTTTTCAAAATTCAAATTTTGCATTTTTTGACAATCTTGGTAGGGTTCAATTTCGAGATTGCAACTTTAATTTGGCCTATCTACAAATCGTAAAATCACTCAATTTTTTCAGATTAGCTCTAAAATCATCATAACTTTCATCCCTGCAAATTTCGAAAAAAGTTGCCAGGACCGTGTGCACTCCGAAGCGCCACGGTCCCTGACATTTTTTCTGAAATTTTGGGAGATTGTCCTGATTATATTTAACAGCTTAAATCCAGAAGATTGGCTGATTTTACTGAAAATTGCTACCTCTAAAATTCAAAATCTTCTCTCTCTTTCTAGTGCATGAGTTTTACAACAATAAGCCCTACCTACACTATTCCCGTTAGACGAAGCCTTAGAATTAAGTCCTTCCAAGGTTTAATTACTGAGGAGATGGAACCTAATTTGAATGGCCTTTTTAACGAGGACATGGGTAATTCCTCTAATCCTCCTAATGATGAAGAAGCTCTCCATGAGGTTTCTGAAGAACAACTTTCGAAATTGGATAACCAATTTGACGATTTTCGACAATGGATGTCTCAAGAATACCCTGATAGTCAAGCTCTTCCTTTAATTGAGGGTCTAAAACGTATTCTTCAAAGTGATAAGAATGGATTTGATATTTTGCGTGGTATTGCACACATTGTGGATTCGAATGTGATGCCTATGAAGAGTTGTGCTGAAAATTTGGGTTATACACAACCTCCTACTCAAGTCAATCATTCTATTCCTTTGATGACTTCTATTGCTAGCATACCTACCTTTACATCAAACATAATGGCTACTTCAACACAAGACATTCCTCCTATGATCACCAGTCATGGGGGCAATCCTTCTTCTTCAATTAACTCTCTTCCTTCATTTAATCCGACTTCTTCATTCATTCCTTCAATGAGTGTCCCTATTATATCTCCACAAATGAACATGACGCAAGGGGGCAATTCGTTTAACCATTCCATTCCTCCTTGTAGTGTTCCTCCTGTCCAATCATCTCCTATGACTAATTATCATAGAGTCCCACCACCTTACTCTTTACCTTCTTTCAATAACATAACACCTCCATCTCAATCTAACACATCTAATATGAATTCTTCAACTGAAGTGACCATTAACAATCTTGCACAAACTGTCTCTTCTTTACAGCAACAAATTGCCTCTATGAATCAATCTAAGTTTAGTGTGCCCACATTTGGTGTTGCGAGCCCACTTTTTCTTGACATTGTTCGAGCTATTCCCCCTAAACATGTTGAAATTCCACATTTGGAGCTTTATAATGGTAAGGGTGATCCTCTAACACATGTTAAGACCTTTCAAACAATATGTACTGATTTTGCTTATGACCAAAGGTTGCTTGCAAAATTGTTTACTAGAACATTAAGAGACAAAGCCCTACAATGGTATTGCTCGTTGCCTTCCTATTCTATTACTTCTTTCGAACAACTTGCAAATGCTTTCATTCAACAATTTCAAAACAATATAAGTCCTAAAGTTACTTTGATTGATTTAATGCATTGTAAACAAGGTGTTAAAGAGAAAGTGACTGATTTCATTGGTAGATATAAGCATTTGTATGCTCAAATTTCTTTTCCAGTGCCTGACAATGATATTCAAAGAATCTTTATTTCTAATTTACAAAAAGATATTCGAGACAAACTTCTGTTTTCTGAGTTTACTTCTTTCCAACAGTTGTGTGCAACTCTTCACAATTATCAATTGACTGTGAGTCAAATGGGACAATCACATCCTATGGCTCTAAGTGATAAGGGTGATAGCAGTCAACAACCATTTGGGAAGTTTAAACCGAACAGAGATTCCATCAAATTCAATGAAAACATCATCAACAACAATGTGAATGCAGCATTAGGTGTGCCTCCTATTTCTAAATTTTTCAAGAAAGAAAGAAAGTATACTCCTTTGAATGAATCATTGCATAGTATTATGAATAATTTATTGGAACAAAATGTGCTTACTCTTCCTCCTATAAGGCAAATTGATCCTGCAAAGATTACTTCACCTTATTTTGATAACAAAGCTTTTTGTCAATTTCATCGTTAGCCTGGGCATGATACTGAAAAATGTTTTTCTTTAAAGGGTAAAATTCAAGATTTGATTGATAATAATACTATTTCAGTTTCTGGAGTGAATGATAAAGGCAATACATCTGTAGCTCCTCCTAATCAAAATCTTCAGATTTTCACTGATCCATTACCTTCTCATACCTCTAATGCGATTGAGACTAATGATTCCTCTCTTTCATCTGATGGTCTTGTGTCTATGACTCCGAATGTGATTAACTTTGTAGAGCAGCAAGAAAACCCTAAAGAACCTTCCATCACATTTGATTCCAGTGAAACCATTAGGGCACCTGATGGTCCTTTATACATAGTTGCAAAAGTCAAGAATACACCTTGTTGTGGAGTGCTTATTGATCCTTCGTGCATGGTTAATGTTATTACTGAAGAATTTCTTTTTACTTTGCAATTGAATCAAGTGATATATGACAAAACAGATGTGATTGTGAAACTATTTGATGCATTTTCTTCTCCTGCAATTGGTTCTATTACATTGCCTATTGAGGTCCATAACAAATCCCTTGATGTGAACTTTGCTATTATTCCATCTTCCGAACAATTTCGTGTGAAGCTTGGCTATCCTTGGCTATCTTCCATGAAAGCTATTGCTTCTCCTATTCATAAGTGTTTGAAATTTCCCCATAATGGTGAAGTTGTTACTGTCAATCATAGTCTCTTTAAACCAGCTGAAAGAACTTCTAGCGTTCCTATTGATTACTTTTGGCCTAAACAATTCCAATCTCTTCCTCCGCGAAGTGATCATCTTTTCAAATCTTATCAAAAGTGGAAAAAAGATATGATCCTATCTCTAAGTGAACCTAGAACACCCAAACTTGACATTCCTATCATTCTTGAGAAGGAAGTTCTTCCTTTGAAAGATAAAACTAATGTCTTTCCTCAAGAAGATTCCCAACCCATTCCTATGGATGTGACTATGTCTATGCCTAATAAACCTTCTAAAAGTAGACCTATACCTCCTCGTCATGATGGACTTGGTCTTCTTCCTAAACCAAAAATTCCTCCTTTATATGGAGCAGTTCCTCCTCCTTTCTTCTATAGAGAGAAGAGACCTTCTTCTTCTCCTATTATCCAGCCTAAGAAACCACAACCTAAACACCCAAGTGATAAGGATGAGAACATTCCTCCTCCTTAATCTTCTCCACTTCCTACTAAGACTAGACGAAATCATTCTGCACGTGAACGCCAACGAAAGCGTCGTCTTAGAGCTCAGGCAACTGCTTCTCAAACTTTGCAATCTCCAAAAACACCTTCAACAAGCATTATTCCATTTTCTCCTCAGCCGACGATTGAGCCGAAACCTCCTAAACATAAGATGCATGATGGTCTTGATCCTATGCGAGTTAAAGATCCTATTTTCATAAATCTTGATGATGATATGGATGAAAATGTTATTCATGATGCAAATGTTACTCCTGTTCATTCTGATAGTGAATATGAACTTGTTGATATTGATAACCATTTATCTAATGAATTTTCTAAAACACTTATCCTAGCTCCTAGACAAGAACAACGTGGCTTGGAACATGAACATAGCCCTTGTTTGGATCTTGTGATGGCTCCATCTGCTGTGTTGGATGTTCCTCCTCTAGCGTGTTTCCTACCTTCCCAAAATATTGATCAGCAAGATCGAGGGGTAGATGACATGCTAGACTAGTTCATTAGCATAGCAGATTCTCTCCTCCTCTCTTTTGTCACTTCTTCTATGTGTTATTCTCATTCTTCTATTTGATGTCCTTGGTGTTGTCTACTTGAGGACGATGCAAAGCATTGAGATCTCTTTTAGTCTCTCTCATGTTGACTCAAAAGACACATGTGTTCCCTTCTTCTAGGTGACCTTCCTTGATTGGGGAATGAAGAACAATTATGCATACATACATATGATACACATGAATTATCATACAGCATACTGACCCCGAGGAAAGCGAAGTCACCTTGTGCGTTGTGTTTTGTGTCTATTATCCTTGGGCTTATCTCACACTTGGGGGCTAAATCCTTGTGATAACGTACTCCTTTCCCTTCTCATTCCTTATATGTATCACTACCTTAAGGCAATCACCCCCGGTGAGGTGTGTGCGATCGCTTTAACGTAGGGGGGCATACATCCCGTTCATATCTTTTCAAGATACTTGAGAATTTCTTGGCAAATTTAGCCTTGCCTTGAAAATTTTTGATATCTTTCTTGCATGACTCATAGTGAGGGAACCTTACTACTGACAGTCATGGTTCTCCCTCGTGATCTTCCCGTTTACTTTATCAATCGAAGTCGTAAGATCCTTAGTCCACTGGGGGCTTGGTGTGTCTTGCCTCCTTGACGTGGTGAAAGTCTTTCAATATTATTTCCTTGTACTTTACCGGAAGTATGAGCATACATACTCCCGCTAAAGTGGGGGCTAAATGTAGCGTCCTAAAATTGCGACACTTGCAATTTCGACTGCATTTCGGTCTTCACAATGGCGACGCAACACGCAACTTGAATGGAGACGCCGAAACTTGATTGACACCAAAAACTGCATTTTCTTGCACCTTGGCCTGAACCTCCTTTGCACCCTGCTGTCCCGGGAGGTGGGACCAGAGCGCCCAGCGCCCTGGTCCCTGGGTCCTATTTTGGGCCCGGTCTCTTTTGGACTTCGGGTCTTTATGTTTGCAAATTGGAAAATTATCTTTCCTGGTCGGCCTAAGGTTGGGAAAATCAGTCTATCAGCCCTAAATGACAAGTATATAAACTACATTTTCCTCTCTCATTTGGATAGATACATACATGAGGGAAAAAGCGTGGAAACTATATTCAAGCATTCAAGCATTCAAGCATTCCTTCAAGCAATTGATCATTTCAAGTCTCCATTCAAGGCTAAGTGTTGCATTCAAGACAAGGATTCAACCATTGAAGGGGAGATCACTTACAACATACAACATCTATACCTTCGCACATAAGGATACAAACATCCTTACAACAAGGTATTAGTACTTGTTTTACATTACAAACATTTACATTTACAGCATTGCTCATTTCTTGGTTAATTCCAAAACCGGGGTTTGACCTAAAGGCAAACCCCTAATCCCTAACCCCCCAATCGTCTTCACTTTTCTGTGTGTAGGTTGCAGGTATGCGGCTGAAATAGAAGATCTGGAATCCTTGTGCAGAGACGAATAGATCCCCCTTCGTTTCGCGGATTTTTCGGAGGACCGTGGCGCTCGGGCGCCATCGTCCCGGCAACTTTCGCTCAAATTTGCAGGACAGTGCCGTATCGACATTTTACTGCCAATTCCAGGTCCGCAGCTTGATACTGTATTCCTATCTCAGTTTATAAGCGAATCTTTCTCACTTTCTATGCATTCCTAGCTTAATTCTTCTATGCACATTCTTTACAAAAGAGGGTAGCCTTGCTGTCATAACCCTTGAAACTCATTTAGCATCCAATCTTGCACTGCGTGGGATTGGATCTTGTGGGTTTCAACCCCTCTTTTGAATGTAAAGTCCCTCCTAAGTGAAAACCATCAACCCTAGAGTGAATCTCCCTTCTCTCTCCTTGGAGTTGGAAGAGGGGAGAGCAACTAGGGTTCGATCGCGATTTTCCGCTTTACAGAAACATTGATGTTAACACTGTTCAAGCAGACATGAACAAAACTTGGAAGAAGAGACCAACTGTGTTACAAGAGGAACCAGTTTCTGCACCTAGTGTGGAAATCACGGAACCGGCAAACTAAGCTTCATAAAAGCTTAGGGAGAGCAAACGGTGAAATGTTTCAAACCCCCGGTTTACACCAGTAAAAGACCTTAACTGGTATGTGATACCTATCAATAGGCAAAAGACCAGAAATGGTAAAAGGCAAATTAGGGTTTATGCCCTAATGGTGGAGCATTAATTGTGGTAGGTGAGGAATATGTTTAAAAGGATTTTTCAAATCATTTCTCACTATCAGTTTTTGAAGTGAAGGAGGTTTTCGAGTGCAGAGTGATGACAAAGTGATTTGTGCTACGATTATGAGAATTTAAGGAATCTTGAAGGAGATTCAAATTCAAATTGCAAACGGTCAAGTGAAGAACACAAAGCGGTGATTCTGCAACCAACAGAGTGTGAGGTGGAGAAGAATCTGAAAGCCCTAAATTCACGATTTTCGAAAGGTATTTTTTGAGTTTTGAGTTTCTATCATGGCTTCTGCATCCCATACTAGCTCTAGTACATCTGTAGATTCAACAAGCTTTATTCAATGCAAGTCTAGATATAATGCCCTATCACAAGTTCCAACCGGTGTGATAGTAGAAGAGGGAATCTCAGATTACATAGATTGTAAAATCGAAGACCTAGGGTCTCTAGCAATTCACTCGCAGCTAGGTTTATTTTGTGGGCAAGATAAAAAGATCAAACCGTAGTATAGTATCTTGGAGAAGAAGAAGCTCCACAATGCTATTTATTTCTTGAAGGATTTCACAGATGATCACATTAGGATCATTCTGAGCAGAGTTCATGGTGACAAGATGTACTTGGAAAGAACGCATGATATAACACCACAAGCAATTCATGTCGTCACCGGTTTTTGCAATACAAGGGAAGTGCTAGCCCTAAGGACGGTAAGCAAAACTGAAATGTCCAAGCTCACCGGTTTAGTGAGCGACTCACGAGGTATGATCATGAATTCTAGGAAGGACGATCTCGTGAAATATGCATGTATGGTGATTGGATACCGGATGTTCTTAGCCAGCAGAATTAACTCTGTATCTATTGTAGCAGTATCAAGGAGGATGCATCATTTGACCTATGCACCGGTATGCAAAGGCAACTCCTATTGAATCTTAAATCAATCAAACAGGATAATGCATTGAGGTTCAAGTTTGGACAACTACTGGTTGGGTTGTTCTTTTACTTCCAAGGCTACTTTCCAGGAGTAGGTGATGTCCAGTGGTTTGCTGACCAACTGGTAACCAAGCAAATCAAGGAAAGCATTCAAGTAGTTGGAACCAGTTACCCTGAAGTTCTGAACAAGTACTTTGATGATTTCAGATGCAAAATGAGTCAGAGGGTGAGAATATCAGGTGATATTGTCAAGAAATATGAAGATGATATCTGTTTCACTATTAAAGTGGATCAATGCATAATGGAGGCTGTTGAGCCCAGACATGAGGAAATGGAGTCTATGGGCTATGAGGTAATGAATGATATGCTAGAAGGATATGCCTCTACCCTTATTGCCTCATCGCTTGATCCAAAGGCAAAAAGAACCAACACCTACCTAGAAAGGATAACATCGGTTGAGGAACCCTCAGCAAAGAAAGGAAAAGAACCTTCAGTGAAGAAGGCAAAAACAGTGCCTTCAACATCCGCACCAACTACTACAGGCAGTCCTACAATGACCAAGTGGTCACCGACTAAAAATAAACCTGAAGCAGCACCTGCTAAAGTGTTCAAGAGAAAGAGGAAGACAAGGAATACCTCTCCAGACTCAGAAGAAACTGTGTCTGAGGAAAAACCAAAGAAGACACATCAAGCAAAGAAAAAGACAAAGAATGAACTGGCATCATCGACACCGATAAATATTGACATCTCTTCCTACAAACCTTTGACACATTGTCAAAGAACTATCAAAAACATTAGGAGAAAAGTGTTGAATGATTTGATTGATTGTTTTGATTACTTTAATGATGATGAAAAGGAAGCGGTTGAAAAAGAAATAATTCAGTATTTATGTGTTAATGACCAGTCACCTTCAGAAATTAGATCTGAGACACCAGTTTCTTTGTATAAATCTTTAGACAATAAATGGCGCATTGCCATAGAGCAGGATCAGGAAATGAGAGAAAAAAAATTTGCTGAACACTTTCCTGATGTATCAAATTCAGAACTATTTGATGTAATGAATAAATACAAAGGCCTCTTCTTCATGAGAAGAAGAAAACTCCTGTTACTGGAAAGGAAGGGTAAAGAAGTGCTCAAGAATACACACACCCTTGCTCTAGAAGCTCTGAAGATGCATAGAGTGGCTGAAGCCAACAAGAAGGCTGATCAAGAACCGACAATAACTAAACCGGATGAAGTGTTTGATGATGAAGGAAATCCGGTTGCCGAACTGATCGACACTATTGATGTCGATGCTCTGGATGGAGAAGAAGTTGCTCAGGTTACACCATCGGAAGTTACAGAATAGGAGAAGCAGGCAAAAAAGGAAGTAAAGCTAAAGGAAACAGAGGACAAAAAGGAGGAAGCGAAGAAGCAAGCGGAGGAGAAGAAAGATGAAGAGGAGAAGAAGAAGAAAGATGAAGAGGAGAAGAAGAAGAAGGATGAAGAGGAGAAGAAGAAGAAAGATGAAGAGGAGAAGAAGAAGAAGGATGAAGTAGAGAAGAAGAAAAAGGAAGAAGATGAGGAGAAACAAAAACAGGAAGAAAAGAGAAAAGAAGTAGAAAAGAAAAGAAAAGAAGAGGAAGAAGAGAAAATGAAACAAGAAGATGCAAGGAAGAAGAAAGAGGAAGAGGATGAGAAAAAGAGAAAAGGAAGAAAGAAGAGGAAGAGAAGGAAGAGGAAAAGAGAAGAGAAGCGACAAGGAAGAAAATAGAGGAGGACAAGGTAGGAGAAGCAGCAAAGAGCACGCAGATGGAGACACCTAAGACAACTGGTAGTCAAGCCAAACTGGCTGACCTCACCAGTCCCATTGACCTCCAGTCTGCAAGTGAAATGGAGCTACTCCAGAGCATCAAGGTTGCTCAAGAACGCCTTGAGGTGTTAAGGAGAAAGAAGGAGGAAGATGTGATCCAAGCTGTGGTGGACACTCTTATCAGTTTGTTACCTGGTACAAACCTTCCCAGTACCGACTCATCATTGGCACAACTAAAGCTCCTATGCACAATAGTAGATGATCAAGTGTAGAGCTTAGAAGAGGTAGCAGAGGCAAATTCTAAGAAAGAGCATCAAAAGGCTCTAAATATTGCTCTGGTGAAAAAGTTAAATGGGTTGCGGACTGAACTCCAAAAAGCACAAAAGGATATAAGGGACGCTCTAGATGAGGGGAATCTTCTACTCAGCAAGATTTACCAACCCCATCTATTCTGTGATGATGTGCTTGCACAGAAGCAAAAGCTTTAATCTAATTTGCAGTTGTATATGAGTAGCTTCAAGCCGCCATATGACTCTTTTACAACTTATGGGAAAACCGTTCACTGGTTTCACATCCAGACAGCAAAAATGGAGCATGAGATCAGCACCCGGTCTTGAGATTTACAGGACCTACAACTGGTTCTACTCCCATGTCTGCAAATTCTTCAGAAGTACTATCTAAATCTGGATGCTTTAACAGTGACACAGGAGATGAGCACAATTTACGCCATGGAAGAATAGGTCTCCCAGATGAAGATAGAGAAAGAAGTAGCCACCTCCCTACTTGAGTCCTGGTCTTTATCTATGAAACAATTCTTGCAGGACTTTAAATCTGTTTTTGACAAGTTTTATTCCTTATTGTCATAAACTTTTGTTATTTTAATACCAAATGAAAATAGGGGTTGTTCAGCTATACTTTGTCATTGTTGGCAAAGGGGGAGAAGTATTCTAAGGAGGAGAAGTATCTGGGTATTTAAAATATTGATGTATGCTCTGATATCTCTTTGTGCAAAATAGTTATACATTGTATTCTTAAAGGGATAGTGTATATGCTTAGGGGGATCAATTTTGCTAATGGCATGATTTTGCTGTAAAACACTTAGATGTCAAAATTTTATTTTCCTAAGTGTTGCCATCAATGCCAAAGGGGGAGATTGTTGGCATTTTTGATGTTTATGATGTGATTGTCATTGATAGACACACACTTGCATTAAGATCATTTTTGTATGTATTAGTTAAATCTCAACCGGTACATGTTCCAACCGGTATGATGCATTATAGTCCTTAGACAATTGGTGTTTTGCAGAAAGTGTTTACCGATCTGAAGCGGTATGTTAACCCCAAGCGGTTCGAGGATCTCAAGTGGCACGAAGGATCAAAGCAGCAGAACACATATTTCCCAGTCTTCAATTTTGTCAAACCGACAACCGACATTTTGCTTGAACTGGTATTTTGTATGAACCAGTAATACTCTATGATGAGTTACCATTCATCGATTGTTTGATGGTGCCGACACTTTAACGGTGCTTTGTGTCATGTTACCAAGTATGTCCAGGCTCATTGAACCTAGGGAATTGGATTGTAATCCTATTGGACTGACATGAAATCAGATTCTTCTATAAGGACATCATGTCTAGGGTTTTAGGTTGTTGTTGCGAAAGTTAATGTTGTCGCTAGGGTTTAAGGTGGTTGAGGAGTCAGAGAGAGTATGAATGTGTAGAAGACTGAAGTAATGCTAGAATGCATTAGAAAAGAGCTATCAAGGATCTAATCAAGCAATCTGTGCTATTTGCTAGATCACTCACTTGTTGATTACTCACATCTTTGACAAGTTTGTAGCCCTTAATCGGGTAGGCCCAAAAGCCTCTTGTAAATCCTCTAACAAGGTGGTTCACATTTGTGGATCTAAAATCCTCTAGCAAGGTAGTCTTTAATCAGACTTATCTCCTAACAGAGATTGAGATTCCTAACAGGATCTGTTCTGGTAAAGAACATTGTAAGACCTTAATCGGTTTGGTTCCTATTCTGTAGATAGTTACTTGTGAGTTCCATCTCACTGTGGTTTTTCCCATTTGGGTTTCCACGTCAAAATCTCACGTGTTATGGTGTTTGTGCTTTTGTGGGTGAATGCATTATTTTCTATTTGGTTTGCATGTGTGCTAACCGGTTTGTCTGCTAAACTGTTTTACCAGTTTACTGTTAGTCTTGCAAAGTGTTTAAGTGCAAAGATTTTTGGTATACTAATTCACCCCCCCTCTTGTATTCATCAATATGTGCTTTGTCTTAGAATGAAATACCGAATTTTTGATATATAGATAGAAGTAGAGTTGTCACAGTGAATAACTACTGGTTCATTACAATCCACCTTTATATCCTTCAACATTTGCTTCATCCATAGAACTTGTGTACAATTAATAGTAGCAGAAACATACTTAGCTTTAGTAGTAGATAAAAAAGTGCATGACTACTTCTTGTTGATCCATGATGCAAGTTTCTTTCCAAGAAAGAAATCTCCACCCGATGTGCTCTTCTGGTCATCAAAATCTCCAACCCAATCTACATCTGTATATGCATATAATGTAAAGTCATCATTTTTAGGATACCACAAACCATACTCAGTTGTTCCCTGCAAATACCTGGAAATCCTTTTCACCGCACTCTCATGATTTTCTCTAGGATCACTCTCATATCTTAAAATAATACAAATTGTATTCATTATATCTAGTCTAGTCTGAGTCTGATATAACAAACCACCAATCATATAATTATACCTAGTAGGATTTACCGATGTAGATGCATCATTCTTTGTCAATTTCTTACTTGTAACCATAGGGTTACTAACCGGTTTACACTTTTTCATACCAAATTTCTTCAACAACTCTCTAGCATACTTAGTTTGACAGATGAAAATACCTTTATCAGTTTGAGTAGTATGCAAACCTAAGAAAAAACTCGTTTCCCCAATCATAGACATCTCAAATTCATTCTTCATATTGTTAGATAATTGCATACACAACTTATCTTCACCTCCAAAAATGATATCATCAACAAAGAACTCAATAATTAAAATGTCATTGTCAGTGATCTTATAATATAAATTACTATCAGTATTACCTTTAGTGAAATCAAGCTTCAAAAGATACTTATCCAGTCTTGCATACCAAGTTCTAGGGGCTTGTTTCAATCCATAAAAAGCTTTCTTTAACCTGCAAACCTTGTTTTTATCATCTAAAAGTGAAAATCCATTAGGTTGCTCAATATAAACTTCCTCTTCAAGATATCCATTCAGAAATACAAACTTAACATCCATCTGATAAACCTTGTAATTTTTATGAGAAGCATAAGCAAGAAATATTCTCACAGCTTCAATCCTAGCTATTGGTGCAAAGGTTTCACCATTATCAATTCCCTCCTTCTGATAATATCCTTTACAAACTAATCTAGCTTTATTCTTCACAACTTGTCCATCCTCATTCAATTTATTCCTAAAAAACCCATTTAGTTCCAATAACATTTTTATTTTTTAGGCCGGGGAACTAAAGTCCATGTGTTATTCTTTTTTATCTAATCAAATTCTTGTTCCATAGCTTTCATCCAATATTCATCTTTACAAGATTCAATTACTAATGTCGGTTCAAATTGAGAAATAAAACATACCTCATTAGCTGCCAACCTTTTTATTGTCATCACTCCTTTGCTCTTGTCTCCAATGATCTGATCTTCAGAATGATTCAACCTTACATACCCAGGAGTCTTCTGATTTTTTGTTTCTTTGTCCTGATCTTTAGTTACTGTTGAATTTTTTGATACTGCCAGAGTAACTAGTTCAACATTTTGTTCAGGTATAGGTGCTATCGGTTCAGTTATAATAATTTCCACTGTCGGTTCTCTCTCATAAGTTCTGATTTGACTTTTGTTCTTCTCGTCCACTTTGACATTTGTGCTCTCCACAACTCTCTTCAATCTTTTTTTATAGGATCTATATGCTTTGCTTTCATTAGAATAACCAAGAAATATTCCTTCATCACATCTAGGATCAAACTTTCCAATGGAATAATCTCTTTTGATATAGAATTTACTACCAAAGATTCTAAAATACTTAACTGTTGGTGTATGACCAAACCATGACTCATGAGGTGTCATACCGATATCTCCTTTGATATAAAATTTGTTGAATGTGTATACTAGTATGCTTACAACTTCTCTCTATTAGATATGAGGCAAATTATCTTCCATCATCATGTTTGTAGTAGTATCCAAGATAGTTTTGTTCTTCCTTTCCACAAATCCATTCTGCCAAGGTGTCGGGGGTGAAGACAACAATCTCCTTATCCCATTCTTCTCACAATAGTTGTTAAATTCACTGGATATGAATTCTCCACCCTGATCTGACCTTAAACATTTAATCTTCAAACTTGTCTTAGTCTCAACTTTAGATTTAAATATTTTAAACTTCGTAAAAGCTTCAGACTTCTCCTTTAGAAAAGTAACCCACATCATTATAGAATAATTATCAATGATTAGCATGAAATATCTATCAACCTGGAAACTTTTGATTCTTGCAGGACCACACAAATCAGTATGAATAAGACCAAGAACACCATTAGATTCGTCTTGTATACTCTTAAAAGAAATTCTGACTTGCTTTCCCATTTGACATTCCTTACACACCAGATTATAACATTTTACAATCTTAGGTATATCTCTAACTACTTTAGTAGAACTGATCTTCACAATGCAATCAAAATTCACATGAAACGACCTCTTATGCCATAGCCAACTCTCATCAATTTGTGCAATCAAATTTATCTTCTCATCATAGTTCAAATGAAAAATATTACCTTTAGTCTATGTACCGGATGCAATTTCCAATCCAGATCTGTTTATAATCTTGCATTTTCCATCCTTGAACTGTAACTGAAATCCCTTATCCACCAATTGTCCTACACTCAAAATATCATGCCTTAAACCTTAAACATAATAAACATTATTAGTGTTATGCTTACCATCCAATGATATTGTTCATTTTCCCTTGATCATACATTCTTTGTCATCTCCAAATCTAACTAGACCACCATCAAACTCTTGCATAGATAAGAACTTCTTTTTATCTCCAGTCATATGATGTGAACATCCACTATCAATTACCTATTCATCCTTGTCTTCAATTTTAGTAGAAAGGGCCTTCTCTTCAGGTACTAGATCATCTTCCTTGATAGCCAAAAATACCCATTCCTTTCCATTGCCAGATCCACTAGCTGAATCCTGTGTTGGTTCATCATCAAAATCAGTCACACCTTCCTCATCCACATAGTAGCATGATTTGTCTTTGTTTCTCCTATACTTATACTTGTTCTGATAATCATGGTTAGGCCTAAAACATCTTCTAGCTCTTTCTTCAAATTTTGAATTCCTTTCAAGACATCTAGATGCAAAATGACCTATCTTATTACATTCAAAGCATTTAAAAGGTGTTTTTCCTTCATAAGGTCCTTTAGATACTCTTCTAGCAAATAATGCTTCAAGTTGCTCAAATTCTTCATCTTCTTTCTTCATATCCTCTAGTTGCTTCGCATATAAAGCTTTCCAATCACTCTTGCCAGTATATGATGTAGATGCATGAAAAGAAGGTTCAGATTTCATAGCTCCAGAAGGTCCAAATTCCTCAAGCTCAAAAGAAAATAATTTCCCAACCAAGGTATCCCTATTAACAGAGGTGTTTGCCATAGTTATCAACTCATTAATTGTAGTAGCCTTCATCTTATAAGATGGTGGCAAAGCTCTCTGTACTTTAGAAACTATTTCATCTTCCCTCAGAGATCCACCACAAAATTTAATTCCCAAAACAATCTCATCAACTCTCTCCATAAAACCAATAATCCTTTCATCTTCTTCCATTTCCAGGTTCTCATACCTTACCTGGTAACCATCAAGTTTAGCAATTGTAACAATAGGGTCATCTTCATTCAGAGTCTCCAATTTGTCCCATATACCCTTTGCAGTTGATTTTTTAGTTAGTCCCATTATTTGTTGATCAGAAAGTGCACACAGAAGGGCTTATCTAGCTCTACAATCATTCTCAATCTCTTTATCTAGACTCATCAGAGGAGGATTTCTAGATGTCGGATTAAATGATGTAACACCATTCATAGTTATCTCCCAAGTCTCCTTTCCAAGACATCTCAAATGAGTCTCCATCTGAATCTTCCATACCCTATAATTTGTTCCATCAAGCATAGGAATTTCTCTCTGAATAACAACAGATGAACTAGATGAACTTGAACCGCTAGATGCCATAGGATCTTCCTCAAGCAGTTAAGCTTCTAAAGAGAAGACCAAGCTTTGATACCAATTTTTAGACAACTGAAATAACCAGAGGACAACTATGAGGGGGGGGGAATCAGTTGTCACCGGATTATAGAACTTAAAGCATTTAAATCCTTATTATCAGAACACCTAAAATCAATACCAAAATGCATAAACCAAATACCGTAATAACTAATATAGCAATTAAACATAGACATAAATCCCAGAACAATTACCATCCATCCAAAACACATGACACCAATATTTGTATGTGGAAATCCGAGTAAAGGGAAAAACCATGGTGGGAAGCCTACCCACAGTCAAATAATACTTCTCCAATAAGTATGTGATTACAATATGAGGGGTCTACACATGAAGGAAGACCAACAACCTAGAGCACATTGTTCATGACAAAAAGTAGCCTCACTGACTATAAAAACATCGAACTACAATCTAGAAAGAAGAGTGAATTGTAAGTATAACATCTCCCATGCCTGAGCATAGTTCTGGTTAAGCTCAATACTAGAGGCCTTAAACCTCTCTTACAAACCCAATTCGATCACCTATGACTAACCAAACCATTTGCATATGATTACAACATTATCTGCACATAGATAAACCTATAACCTTGACCTGTATATCATACATACATATCTTACATCATATTTATACCAACCCGGGACCTAAACAATTAGTTCAGCCACCAAAAAGATAATACAATAAGTTCACAACATAAACCCACAATCCAATGATCAAGCAAGTCGGCTTAGGCTAGAAAAAATGTAAAACAATCATTAAATCCTGTCGGTAACGCATCAGGAATATCTTTCAACACATTACAGAAATCGGTTCATAACCTAGATAACACCAGACCCAAAATAGGTCACCATAAACCAAATCCAACACCACTGATGAACTGGAACACAAACATGATAACCAACAACATCCTAAAATCCATCTAGAAGCAGCACCAACACCACTTATCATGTGCATCAAAATATATTCAACAAAGCTTTGCCAGTAAAACCCTTACTGGTGACCAAAAGGTTTACTAGAACAAATGATAGCTCCTAAGTCATCATATCCCGAACCAACTGATTGTGATACACATTTGAATAGCATGATTGATAGATCCAAACTAATTCCACAAACCAAAGCATACTAGATCCTACTAGATCAATAACATAAACAACCACTCTACCAATCAACCGGAAATCGATAAACAACCAAAACAACCTGTGTTGCCATCAATGACAAAACATCAATGCAACACATAATAAATTCCTCCAAATTGCCAACATCCACGTCAAAATATTGGTATTGTGTGATCTATGCTTTCATGTTTTATCTTTCACTGTGTTGTTCTTATCTTGCTCTAGTAAGAGGTTTATAATTTTCTTTAACTGTTAAACTTGTGGAAAACTGATTCACCCCCCCTCTCAGTTTTCCTCTAGTATCAAAACATTCTAACAAAAATTACCCATGTCCATCTACTATAATCATCAATAAATGAAACATAATATGTGGATCATGGAATGGAAGAGACATCAACATGAACAAACACATCAAAATATATTAGATCCAACACACCATACGATTTATGTGAACTCCAGTAAAACTTAATGTAGTTTGGTTTTCTATAACTCCAATGCTCACAGAAATCAAAATCAAGATTACAATCATTCAAACCTTCAACAAGGTTTTTCTTTTTCAAGGTCCTTAGACCCTTTTCTCGAATGTGGCTAAGTGTCTATTTCCATTACATAGTTTTGGGTTGAAGCTATTGGCATTACTTGCTAGCTGATTAAGATGTCTCCTACATCAACTCTTGTTGAAAAAATTCCTATGTAGGCATGGTTAGGTCATAAGCCTTCAGTGGGACATCTTGGAGATTTTGGTTGTGATACATATGCACATTTGCCAAAGGAGTGTTGGAAACTTGAGTTATGTTGAGTTGTGTTGTCATTGATGTCACTATGTGTTCTAGATAGTTTATAAGTGAGTGTTCTAATTTTTTTGTAGATTGTAAAGTAAACTAGCTCAAAATCTATTGTTTGTGAGAAAAGTAATAGATGTGGGTGTGTAAGTAGTCTTTTTTGATGTAGGATGCAAAATGGTCAAAGGTGCTATGTGATTTCTAGAGGTGTCAGATTTGGTAAACTGTATAAGATAGATGCATACACTGTTGAGTGTAATAGTTCTTTTGTGAAAAGTAAATTTGTGAATACTTCATTGGAAGAGGCTTTTGGGTACCTCTAGTAATCACCATAACACCTCTAACCATTTTTCATCCTACATCAAAAATATTACTTTCACACCCTGATCTATTAGTTTGCCCATAGATAATAGATTTTGAGGTAGTCTAGGGATTTGCAACACACCACAAATCCTTTTTATTTTACCATCAAGGACCTTGATTCTAACTTTACCACAACCCAAAATATCTAAATGAGAATCATCACCAAGTACACCTTACCTTCATTAAATTCTTCATATTTAGAAAACCTTCTCTATTGGAAGTCATATGAAAGATAACTTAAGTCAATTAACCATGTATCATTACTTGCATGAGTGGTGAAAGCTTCAATCAATGCATCACCATCTTTCTTCTTGGACTCATAATCAAAATCAAACTTCTTATTTTACTTCTTTACTTATTTGCAATCCTTATAGTAGTGTCCTGATTTATCACAATTTTATCAAATGACATTAGACTTTCCATGAGATTTGGATCTCCCTCTAGACTTGGATTTGTCATGTTTTTCATTCTTTTTGCCTTTTTCCTTAGGTCTTCCACAAATATTTAGAGCTTCCTTTGAACTAATAGATACATTCCTCCACATCTCTTCATCAAGCAAGGCACTCATCACATCTTTAGACTTCAAAACAAAAAAAAGTACTACCGATAGCCATAATAAGAGAATCCCACAAATTAGGCAAAGAATGAAGCAAAATCGACCATTTCTCCTCCTCATCCGTCTTGACACTAACAAATGCCAATTAAGCCACTAATGTATTGAATGTTTCTAGGTGGTCTGTAATATGTTCACCCTCTTCCAATATCAATAAATACAATTTCTTTCTCAAGAAAATTTGATTTAATAAAGATTTTGCTTGATACATCTTACCAAGATTATTACATAGCTTTTTTGTAGATATCTCTTCATGGACATTGATTAGAAAGGAGTTTTCTAAGCACAATATGATTGTATGCTTAGCTTTACAATCTATAATATCATACTTAACAATCATAGTAGGATCCGAAGGTCTTGAGACATTCGCATCAACAACATCCCTTAGATTTTGATGTATTAGCTTATCCTCCATCTTCAATTTCCACATCTAAAAATTACTTCTAGAAAATTTCTCCATCTCTATTTTATCAATTGAAATTTCCATCTAAATTCTTTAGGAACAATATCAAAAAGTATTTTCTGCACAATTTCTCACTCAAATTTGGATTAGCTAAAAACACCCAACAACCAACAAATGAAACTAAAGGTTATTAGGCTTTGATGCCACTTGTAAGGAGGTTAAATAGTGAAACAACTTCCTACACTAACCTTAGAAGGAGAGTAATGCAAAAATTTTATAGATCTTTATAAAATTTACAAAAAATTAACTAAATATAAATGCCATGCATAACACAACACAATGAATTACATGGGGAAAACCTTTTTAGGAGAAAAATCCCACACTCCAAAAGCTGCTCAATATATTATTCAAAAATTAATAACGGTTACAATATACTTGCAAAACAATCTTTTCACAAGATTATCACCAACTAGAGATTAAGAGGTAACTCAATATCTATAACACTCTTACACACAACCTCCATCTCAAGCATCTCATATATAGAAGATATAATACATGAAATCATCAAATAGTATAAAAAACCTATGGGCTAAAACCATACAATAAATTGGTGCAAGTTTTATCTCCAATCCTATATGCCCTATTATGTGTCAAAACACACATCAACACATGTGCCTCCCTTTTATAGCTCATTTATGTGTGTGACTCATTTTTTATATTTCCTATTTGAGGAGACCCAACTTCTAGAGGCTATAACTTTTGAACTAAGTGTCTGATTGGCTAATTGTTTGAAGCACCGAGAAGCTAGTAATGTGCTCTATCAACTATAATACACAAACTCAACTAAAAACACTTTTGTAGCCTTTAAATCCCTCAAAATTGACTCCAAAAATTTTGGTTGCAACTTTAAAAAATAGAAACTTTAATATCTTCAAATCTACACTTGATCTTGCAGCGAAAACTTACTAGCATACTTCTCTAGACAATCCAAGGCTTTTGAGAAAATTTCGGACCAATTCATACTAAAAAAAAGATTACTATAAGTAGTAACCTTATGTAAATGTTGTTGGAATTATGCAATAATTGATTATGTGTTGTCATTGATGTCAACACTACTCTGGTTGGTTGTTGACTTGCTCCGGTTGAACATGGTTTTGGTAGAGGTTATCAAAGATTTTGCTCCGGTATGTTCGGGGTATTGGGTTCGATTTAGGTAGGATATTCATGATGATTCTGTGTATGTCATATTCAGTTGGTTCATTTTTTGGTTCTCCAGAAGCTATTGATTATGTTCTAGTTTGTTGGTTGATGTTTTTGGTCCCGGTTGATGATATTTGATGAAATGGTGAAGTGGTTTTGATCTGACTTCTAGAAATGGTTCTTAAAATTCTGAAGGTGTTCTTGATCATGTCCCAATTATTTGGTGGCTTTGCATTGGCTGGCATAAAGATTTGGTGATCCTATTTGGGTCTGATTGGATATT
This sequence comes from Cryptomeria japonica, assembly GCF_030272615.1. Taxonomy (NCBI): domain Eukaryota; kingdom Viridiplantae; phylum Streptophyta; class Pinopsida; order Cupressales; family Cupressaceae; genus Cryptomeria; species Cryptomeria japonica. The sequence continues at coordinate 681,610,975 of NC_081409.1, read as the reverse complement.
TTGTGTTATTAACACTGATGGTTTTTCCCAGTTGGTGTATCATGTTGCGATTCATCTTGGCGGGATTTTTGATGGATGTAATTGTTTGAGAATTTGAATTAGGTCCATGCTATGTAATGTAAATCATAATATTAGTGTCTGGTCGATCTTCGTATTAGGTGATGTAATTTTTGTAATTATGAGTTGAGGGTTGAGGGTTTAGACGACCTTATTATCAAGGTTGATGATTTGTATATATAGGTGATATGCTAAGGTAATTTTGTATGGGATGTCTTGTCTGCATTATCAAAGAGAGGTAAATGTGCGAACATGGATATATCATTCAGTGAAGTGTTGTGGAGATTTTGGTATTGCTGGGCAGACAAGACTGTGCTTAATCGAAACTGTAACCAAGCATTAGAGCTAGTATTTTCACAGTTCATTTCCTCTATTATAGTCCATTGATTATGTAAGTCAGTGAGACTTCCCTTTCGTGTTGAGGAGTGTCCTCTAGGTTGTTGGCCTGATTGCAAGTGCAATCCTCTTTGTAATATTTTCACATACTGCTGCAGAAGTATTATCTGACTATGGGTAGGGTTTCCCATCGTGGACCGGGTTTTCCACGTCAAAATATTGGTTTTGTGTGTTGTGTACTCTCATTCTTTATCTTTCATTGTGTTGTTCTTATTTTGCTTCAGTAGAAGGTTCATAATCTGCAATAATTGGCAAACTTGTGGAAAATTGATTCACCCCCCCCCCCCCCCTCTAAGTTTTCCTCTGGTTCATTCCAACAACTGAAATCAGTTATTGAAGCCTGTAAAGATGAGAATTGGATGAAAGCAATCAAAGAAGAATTAAATAAGATAGAAAAGAATAACACATGGGAATTGGTTCCTAGGTCTAAAAAATAAAAATGTTATTGGAACTAAATGGGTATCCATAAACAAATTAAATGAAGAAGGACAAGTTGTAAGAAACAATGCTAGATTGGTTTGCAAAGGATACTCACAACTAGAAGGAATTGATTATAATGAAACTTATACTCTGGTTGCAAGGATTGAAGCAGTAAGACTATTTCTTGCCTATGTTGCACACTGAATTACAAGGTATATCAAATGGATGTCAAATGTGCATTTCTAAATGGCGATCTTGAAGAAGAAGTCTACATTGAGAAACCTGATGAATTTTCACTGTTAGAGGACAAGGACATGGTTTGTAGATTGAGGAAAGCCTTATATGGATTGAAACTATTGGAAATTGACACTCTATTGGTTGGTTTCACTATGTTGTCACTGATGGAAACATGATTTTGTGTTTTGGCTTCATATGGTGTACTGACAGACACTTAACAGATTCTACATTGACACCGACAAGACAAAAGACTTCTTTGGTCATCGGCAATGCAGGCCGACATGGTATAGTAAAGGTCATCGGGATTGGAGGCCGACATATCTTAGATCCAGCATCGACAATTTGTTTTAATGTTTATACATGTATGTTATCTAGCCGACATGTAATTTGATATTAAATATATCTTTGTAAAAAGACATAAGGCATAAAAGTTGTATAGGGTATATAGGTCAGTTTGATTAGATCATTATGAATGGATGTAATGGATCATGATGCAAATGTAATATGATGCGAAATTATTCAGAGAGATTATATATGTGAGGAATTTATTGTAAGGGTTATTTTGGTAAAGGGGTTTAGGGTTTCAAACCAAAACAGACAGAGCTTAAACCAGAACTGTATTCTAGCATAGAAGATGCTATCTTACTAGTTCAGACTTCTGCGGATTGTTGTCTAGAATTTTGTGTAGTTAGTGAGGCTCCTTTTGTGATGAGCAGTGTGCTGCAGGCTGTAAGACTTCGTGCAAGTGAAGGCCCCTCATATTTTATAATATCTCTTCAAATGGCCAGTGGATTGATATTGTGGGTCACAAATCCCACTGTGGTTTTTCCTCTTTGAGGTTTTTCATATATAAATTTGTGTGTTATGGTTCTCATTTATGTGTTTGGCTTATTGGTTGCTTTACTTCTTTCAATTCTATTTATACCAATATAGTGGTTGGTGTATGAATGTTTTGTTAAAGCTAAAATATACTATTCTAGTATAACATTGATTCACCCCCCCCTCTCAATGTTATTGGTTTCCAACAATTGGTATCAAAGCCTTGTGCCTTGAAGGAAGTTTAACAGCTTGAGGAAGATCTTGAAACCAGAATCAATGAATATGGCTTTGGAGAAACAACTTGACATGGCACTTGAAGATTATGATGTTGAAAGGTTGAAGAACTTAAAGCTACAAGATGAATTGAATTTTGCTAAGGAATTCATTCTTGTCCTACAAGAGAGACTATCATCTGTTCAAGCTAAAAGGAAGGAAATTTTGCAAAATTAGGATGATGAAGAGAAAAATGCACTTAAGGAACAATGTTAGAAATTGAGTCAGGAGAACATGGTTATGAAGAATTAAATGCAAGTTATAACTATGAGGATGTCTAAGGAGATTGAGGACAAAAAGAAAAAGGAAGAAAATCTTGATGTATCCCTGAAGAACAAGTTTGAAGAATGTGGTAGGCTGGTTCATGAAAATGATATGTTGAGAACTAATTTGGTACAATCCCAGAGTAATGAGCAAGAGCCTGAGAGACAAATGATTATACAAAGAGAAGATTTAACTAGTGCAAGTGAGTACAAAGAAAAATTCAAGATCAACTCAGCATAGCTTGATGAGTTATTGAAGAGACAGAGGTAAATTGGAGATTCCAGTGGATTTGGATTTGAGCAAGGATAGAGTTACGGTACTGCTAATGAAGATAAAAACCATAAGGCACTGGTAAGACAATTCAATGCTTATAAATTCAATGGTAGATATTTTGTTTACAATAGATTTGGTCAAATGGCTAGGCAATGTATAAACAGAGCAAATCAAAACCCTGATTCTACTCTCGGTAAATGTTCTAAATGCAATAAAGTTGGTCATAAGATAAAAGATTGTAGAATGAATGTTAAATGCTATGCTTGTGGAAAATTTGGACATATGGCTAATCAGTGCAAGTCAAGCAATTTCACCGGTTTTAGCAAAGCAATTCAAAAGAACAATGTTACATGTTATGCATGTAATGAGGTTGGACATATTGCTAAGTTCTGTAGAAGAAGGAATCCACCGATTAGTAATGGAGGATCAAATGAAAAATAAAAAGAGAAGGTTAGTGAAATCTGGAAAGATCATACTCAGAGATGGGTCAGGAAGACTGAAGAACAATCATCAGATGGGAATGTCCTGGTTACTTATCTGATAGAAGAGGCTTCTCCTGCACTAACATTGAGCTCATCCGGTAACTAAGGTAGATGCCTTAGGGGTAGGAAAAATTCATGAAGATGGTGCATATGCCCCGGGAAGAGGTTTTGAAAGATGTTCCAGATATTGGAGAGGGTTATCTGGCATGGATATGTTCTGAGCGAGATCCGGTATCTTTCATCAGTAGTCATTTATGTCAATGGAAGATTAGGGTTTTTCTCGAAGAATAAAAGGTCGAATACACTTCATTGTTAATCACCCTACATTCAAAGTGATTTTAGAGTGATTCAGAGTGGCTAAGTGTGATAAAAGGCTATTCAGAGGCAATCAAATTTCTTCTTGAGCGATTTCATCGGCATCTAGAAAAATTTGTTGAAGGTTTTCACCGAGAGTGATCAAAAGGTATTTATCTTGAAACATTGAAGCAGGATCATCTTCTATTCCTATTTTTGTTGCAAACCCAACTGTAGTCAAGGTCAAGGACTACCCCATGCCATTTGTCAAGCGGTATCCACATGTGGCTACCTTGGAAGATTCTATTGGAGCATTTCTTGTGTTTCGAAGGGAGTTATGTATGTATAGGATGTCAGGGCATATATTCACTGTCATATCGAGGACTTAGGAACTTAAAAAATCAAGGGAATGTATATGAGTGAGCTAATGGGATAATCTGGAAAGATCAAACCGACATATAAACATATTGAAGAACTAGGGTTTATAGGCATTCTGGATATTCCAAAGTTTGAGGATGAGATAGTTAGATATGTACTGAGTAGAGTACATGGGGAATTCATATGGCTGGATAGACCTTACAAAATCACCAAGGAAGCCATCTAGGCAATTACTGGTTTGGCATCGGTAGGGAAACATCCAGACAAGAAAGTTTCAAACAACCTCATGAGGAAGATCACCGACGCTACATTTGAAAAAAGATCCATGAAAGTGAGCACTATCACTGACACCGACATCAAATAAGGTAGCATTAATATCATATATAAGGTAACTCAGTCAAACTGATTGAATTATGTTTCCAGTTTGTGCATTTTGGCTGCATACAAAATGATGAGAGATAATGTAAATTTAGATCTATGTGGTTGGATGCTTGATGAGTTGTTAATTAACTTAGGAAAGATTAAGGGTGAGAAGAATGACACTTTCCGGTATGGGAACTTGTTAGTTTGCCTAATGTTATATGTTTTGAATGATACACCCAATTCTGGTAAGAGACAATGTGCTTTTGACATTCCGGTATGAAGACAATTGAAGCAGTCAATTGTTGCATTAGGAAGCCAGAGAGATGATAAGATATGGGGGTATTTTAAGGAATTCCAAAAATCTATGAGGTCTAGGGTAAGAAAATACTCTACCGACATATGTTTCATGGTAAGAAGGATGAGACTCTGATGGAACCAGTTAAGCCCCAGAAGATTTGGATTGAAGAAATGGGCTATGAGGTAGATGCATAGATTCTTGATGCCTACGCAAAAATGCTAATTGATGCACCAATAGATGAGGTAGAGAAGCCTTGTGGTACTGCACAATAGAAGACTCAAGAGGTTGTAACAGAGTTCAACCGGAAGAAAAGGGAGAAACAAGAAGGAAAAGCAAGTAAATTTTTATAGAAGGTCTCAAAGGACATAAAGACACTAATTGATGTTGTCCCGGAGAAAGGTAGAAAGAGGAAGGATCTGAAAGTTCATATTGAACCTGTTATTGTAGAATCTAAATTAGAGGATGACACATTATTAGCATTTAAGAGGGTTGTTAGGAAGAAACCGGAAGAAACAAAGGTGGAAGCAAAGAAGCAACCAGTTAGGAAGGTCACAATCAAGCCACCGACACAGAAGAAAGCACCTAAAGCTATACCTATAGTTGCATCAGGTACTGCCAAGAGGAAGAAGAAGAGTGACATTGACTTAACACCTAAAACTAGTAATATAACTATCATACCACCTAAAACTTGTGCATAAATAGTAGATGAAATCACTAAAGATGGCATGTTGAAGAATTTTAAATTTTATTATGAAAAATTAGAGGATGATGTACAGAGAGAGGTAGAAGAAGCAGTCCTATTATACTTGGATATCTATAAGAAATCCTTAATAGAGATACAAAATCAAATACTAGCTGAGTTATATAACATGTTAGATGCTAGAAGATTATTTGCTATGCAAGAGGATAAACACATTAAAATGCAATAAATATTAGCTAGCTATGTTACTATAACTCTAGATGAAATGTATAAGACAATTGAGGTGACAGACAAAAAAGTCTTCAATAGCAAACATAGGAAAACTAGTCTGATGCTAGGGAGAGTGAATGAAGTAATAAAGGAAACTCAAAAAGCATGGATTAAATTTTTGGGAGAACACAAAGGATTATTTACTTCACCGAAAACCAAGACAAACATTATAGATACCCCAGTTGAAGGAAAAGGAAAGGGGATTATGCGTACTTCACCCCCAATTTTGAAAAATATCAAGATAGTGGAAATTGAGCCACCAGTAAATACAGATGTATAGACAAATACTGAGATACCAGTTAATACTGAGAATGAACAAGATAAAATTGTACAGGATACTAACATTGAGGATAATTGTCCTCCGTATACAAATGTATAGGTTACGGATACTGTTCCTATAGGGGAACCGACAGTTACATAGATTGCACCAAGTGGCGAAGCCACCGGTGTAAGTGAGGAGGTTATAAAGGATAAAACATCAGAGGAGAAAATAGGGGAATCAGACAGGGTACCAGTTGTTGGCCCATCATTATTGTCAATTGATACTTATCAGGTAGAAAAGAAAACCATCACAGGAATGAGTCCCACTGAACTAATGATGATGGCTGCTCAAAAACTAATGAAGGAGGGATCCATAGACAAGGGGATTATATATCAATCAATGACTATTCTACACAGATTGGTCCCAGAGTGTAAGATTGAAAATGAAGTGAGCCCTTCCGGCAAGCTTAAGGTAATCATTGAGCACATATCAAAAGATTTTCAATCCTTACAGTAAATCTGACACCGACAAGCATTAGAAAGATTTACTCAAGCTAAGAGAGCCGCTTTTGATCAAGTAATTGAAATAGAGAAGGAAAAGATTGAGGAGAAGCTAATCCTAATAGAAAATTCTTTAAAACAATGTACACACATATAGGGTATGCTATAACACTAAAATACTTACAACAAATGTAGATAAAAAGATAAAAGATATTCAAGAGAAAATTGCAAGTATTGCTAACTCTTTTGATGGATTAATTTCATTGACTACACCAAATGATGGTCAAATTTTGATTTTGGAGAACCAAATTTATGCTCTTGAGAAGGAAAGAGACAAAATAATTCAAAGAGCCAGAAGTCTGAGAGGTTTGGTGAGTCCCTGGTTAGATACACTCTATGTACACAAGAAAGAATGCATGGATATGGTGGGAAAACCCCCACCGACAAAGGTAAATGAGAAAATATCATTTGCACATTTATTGAGTGGAATTGTATCTATCTACGTGATAACTCAATGATGAACAATGAGTACCAAACCGGTAATGAGAGGGGGGGGTGAATTAGTACAGGCAAAAAAAACTTTTCCTAAACCGGTTTGACTGCAAATAGTGAACTTGACTGCCAATCACTAACATCGGTCATAAACCAAAATACTACCGGTTAAGCACAATGAGACTATGAAAGATATAAACCAAAAAACACTTATCTTACCACACAACCTACACCCTCATTTCCACATTATCCTTGTGCATAGACAGGTAATCTATCAACAAAAATATAATAACTTGCTAGATCAACATGATTCACCGCTTGACAGAAAACAACAAAGCATCACATGAAAAAGACATCACATATGACACACATATTTTTCACGTGGAAACCCAACTGGGAAAAGCCACAGTGGGGATGAATACCCATAATCTGTTTTTGAACTCTTTAGAAGTCTGCTCTGTTAGAAGCCTAGTCCGGTTAAAGACTATTACAACAGGTTCTGTTAGAACTGATCCTGTTAGGGATCACCCAGTTAAGGGATGGCTAGAATACTCGGTTAAGGGTTAAAAATTGTTAGAGGTTACCTTGTTAGAGGATTTTATGAACTCAATGGCTTTGAGTCACCCTGTTAAAGGATTTACAACAAGTTGGTTAAAGCTACCCTTTTAAGGGATTTTCCAACTGTTGAAGTGGTTAGAGAACAACAAGTATCACAATGATCTGGTAATAGCACTCAATGCCGAGGCAGATCTACTTTAGTTCCTTCCTTTTGCACACACACTATGAAGGTATTAATCCTCTCAACTAGTTTGGCAATAATCATGTATCTCTGCACATAGATACACACACAAGATTTGCCAACAACCTCAGCATGAAACACCACATCGACCTTATAGGAAACAGACAGGTCGGTAGCATAAACCCTAAGCCCTAAACTTTTAGGTTGAGAAATTTAGTCGGTTCAATCCTGACCATTGAACACTTTCAATTTGAATACGACGGTCTTGAACAGATCTCAAGACATTCTCCATCATTCGTTCTTCATCGCTTCTTGGAGGCAATAACCAATCACGCGTTCTCCACCGTTTGCAGAGACTTCGCACGTTCTTGAGGTAGATAGGATCAATCTCCTTCATGCAAGATCCTTCATGCGCACAAGGCTGACGTGGCGATACGATCTGATCTCCATTACAATGCTAACTCATCACACAATGCCATCGGTTGAATCACATAGGCTTGAAACACTTCAACCGAGAAGCTGAGACTACCAACCGGTAGTCATACCATATTAAACCGCTTCACCTTTAGCACATATACCGGTTCTCAACATTATATCGGTTCACTTTGCCAATTGCTTAACTTCAATAATCATGTTCACTCTTCATCATGTTACCGGTTCACTCTTCAACATATTACCAGTTCTCTTTCAGCATATTACCGATTCTCTCTTGAGTATATTACCGGTTCATTCTTTTAGCATATTGACATCAATGATAACACAATATCATCATGTCAACATATTCTGCACATATGCCAACAATCTCCCCCTTTGGCATTGATGGCAATATACAAAGATATCTCTCTTTCTACATCACATCTTCTCCTTAATAATGCAGATATCTTTTCCACTTCACATCTTCTCCCCCTTCGACAACAATGCCAAAGTGGAGGCACAAGCTTCCCTGTTCCACTATGTTGCTCCCCCTGAGGAGTAGCATCTTTCAACACATCAATCCTGAAAAGATATAGCAAAGTAAGAGCACAAACCTTCAAATTACCTCTTGAAGGGGCAACACCCCTAACTCACCTCTCAGATAGGTAAAAGTAGCCTTTGGTAGAGGCTTGGTGAATAAGTCTGCTAACTTCTCCTTACTGGAAACATGTTCCAATGCCACCTCTTTATTCTAAACCTTTTCCCTCAAGAAATGATACTTGAGTTCAAAGTGCTTGGTTCTAGCATGTAAAACTGGATTCTTGGAAATGTTAATTGCACTTGTATTGTCACAAAATATACTTACTAGTTTAGATATAGGAACTTTGAATCCATTCAATACATGCTTCATCCAAATAGTCTGGGTGCAGTTCATAAAAGCTGCAACATACTCTGCTTCTGTTGTTGACTAAGAGATACAACTCTATTTTTTACTCATCGATGAGACCAGTCTACCACCGAGAAAGAATGCACCACTGATTGTGCTCTTCCTGTCATCTACATTACCAACCCAATCAACATCTGTGAACACTTTTAGGTTGAAATCATTATTGTATGGATACCATTATCCATAGTCAATAGTTCCCTTCAGATATCTAAGAATCCACTTGACTGCTACCAGGTGAGATTCTCTTGGGCTTTTATGAAACCGAGCGGTAATACCCACTGCATGTGCAATGTCTGGTCTGCTATGCACTACATAATGCAACTTACCAATCATTGATCAGTATTCCTTCTCATTTACCAATGCTGAGTCATCTTCTTTTGATAGTTTACAACTAGTCACCATTGGTGTACCAACTGGTTTACTGTCTTCCATGCCAAAGGTCTTCAACACCTCTTTGACATACTTGGACTGAGTAATAAAGATTCCATTTTTCATTTGCTGAATCTATAGTCCAATGAAGAACTTAATCTCCCCTATGAGTGACATTTCAAACTCCTTTTTCATCTCATCTGCAAAGTCATGACTCATCTTGTCATCTCCACCAAAGATTATGTCATCAACAAATACTTCACAGATCAGAATTTGGTCTCCTTTTGATTTTAAGTAGATATTGCTATCTTCACTTGTTCTTTCAAATCCGATCTTCACAAGATGGGAATGTAAGCGTTCATACCATGCTCTTGGTGCCTACTTCAGTCCATATAGGGCTTTATGTAGCCTACACACCATTTCCTTGTCTTCTGATAGGGCAAACCCATCTGGTTGCTCTATATACACCTCCTCTTCAAGTATTCCATTTAAAAATGTAGATTTTACATCCATTTGGTATACCTTGAATCCTTTAAAAGTTGCATATCCAAGAAGCATACGAACTCCTTCAAATCTTGCTACTGGAGCAAAGGTTTCTCCATAGTCTTCTCCTTCTTCTTGGGCATATCCTTTACATACTAGTCTGGCTTTGTTCCTTACCACTGTGCCATCCTCATTTAGCTTATTTCTGAAAACCCATTTGGTTCCAATGACATTTTTATGCTCCGGTCTGGGTACCAAAGACCATGTACCATTCTTTTCTATCTAGTCAAGTTCCTCCTCCATTGCCTTGATCTAGTCTTTATCTTTATGTGCCTCTTTGAATGATTTAGGCTCAAATTCAGAGATCATACATGAGCTTTCTTTGACCTTTCTTCTTGTAAGAATTCCTGCATCTTTGTCTCCTATGATATGCTTTGGATCATGATTGAGTTTGACATACCTAGGTATGTTCTTAACAGCTTCCTCTTACTTTTCTTCATCATCCTCATCTTCATCAGTATCAACATCTACCGATGTAGGAGCACAATTACTGGTACTGGGCTGATTTGTAACTAGTTCCCAGAAAGTTACTACCGGCTCATCTCCTACTTGCTTACTATCGATTCCCTCGTATTTCTCAGAGTTTTCATCAACCCTAACATTGATTCTTTCAATGATTCTCTGAGTCCTATTATTGAAACATTTGAGAGCTTTAATTTTTGTGGAATATCCTAGGAATATTCCTTCATCACATTTTGCATTGAACTTGCTCTGATGTTCACTCCTCTTGATATAGCATTTGCTACCAAATACTCTAAAGTAGCTTACCACAAGTGTCTTACCAGTCCAGTACTCATAAGGAGTCTTATCCTTCCCTTTCTTGATGAGTACCCAGTTCATTGTGTAGACTGCAGTGCTCACCACTTCTCTCCAAAAGGTGTGAGTGACCTTTCCTTGGATCAACATAGTTCTAGCCACTTCAACCACAGTTCAGTTGTTTCTCTTTGCTAGGCCATTCTATTGTGGATTCCGAGGGGCAGACAGTTGCCTCTTGATGCCATTTTCTTCACAATATTTGTTGAATTCACCGGAAGTGAATTCCCCTCCTTCATTAGTTCTAAGGCATTTGATTATTCTACCACTTTCCTTTTCTACCAGTGCTCTGAAAGCTTTGAACTTTCCAAAGACTTCAGACTTGTCCTTCAAGAATGTGACCCACATCATTCTTGAGCAATCATCTGTAAGAATCATAAAATACCTATCTCCCTACACACTCCTAGTTTTTATAGGACCACATAAATCAGTATGCACAAGATCAAGTAAGTTGTCAGCAGTGAAAGATTTACCTTTGAAGGTTGAGGAAGGTATTTTCCCCAGTTGACATTCTCTGCACAAACGATTTTCCGGTTTGCTCAGCATCGACAGTCCTCTAACTACCTTGATCTTACTGGCCTTAACTATGTTATCAAAGTTTACATGGCAGAGTCTCCTATGCCATATCCAACTATCATCAAACTTAGCCATAAGACATGTACTTATATTTGCATTCAGCTAAAATAGGTTACCTTCGGTCTGCATACCGGTGGCCATCAGTTCACCATTCTTTCCTTTGATTTTGCAAACTCCATTTTTGAATTCTAGAGTGAGTCCACTGTCATTCAGCTGGGCAACACTCAATAGATTGTGTTTGAGACCTTCCACCCAGTACTCATTGTCAGCACTGCTCTTTCCATTTAGAGAGATGGACCCTCTGCCTTTGACCATACATGGTGCATCATTACCAAAATGAACCACACCACCATCATACTCTTCCAGAGATATAAACTTGCTCCGGTCACCGGTCATATGGTGAGAACAACCACTGTCAATAATCCACTCATTGGAATTATCAAAGTGGGAGACAAGAGCCTTCTTGTCTAACACATCCTTCTTGACTACAACAAACACAATATCTTCATTTTCTTCATCTTCTGATTCCTCATCTGTGACACCTTCATCAACTGCTACAAAATAGTTTCTCTGGTTTCCTCCATTGAATTTATTGAACCTTTCTGGGTTGTCCTTGTTTTCACCATTAGGACAGTTTATAGCGATGTGTCCTATCTAGTTACAAGAGAAGCATTTCAAAGGAATCTTACCTCTATATTTGTTGATTCCCTTAGGAAGTCTCTTGGCAAGAAGAGCTTCAAATTCCATCAGAATCTCCTCATCATCCATTTCTCTGCTCTATCTTGGTTCACCGCTGGTGCTTGCTTCCTTTCCTTTTCTAGATGGAGCAACTGATGCTCTAAAAGCTGATTCGGTCTTCTGAACATTGCCATCAAAACTATTTAGCTCATAGGCTGTTAATTTTGCAATGATGGAGTCTAGGGATACCTTAGTCTTGTCTATTGATCTCAACTCCTGAATAGCAACAACCCTTATTGCATAGACCGGTAATAAGGACCTCAGGACTTTACTAATAATAGTAGAATCTTCCATTTTCCCTCCTGCACTCTTGATGTCTCCAACAATAGTCTTGATTCTTATTCCATATTATTGAATGGTCTCACCTTCAACCATTCGCATGTCTTCAAACTTCCCTCTAAGGCTTTCTTCCTTAGCTTGTTTTACATGCTCATCACCGCCATAGATATTCTCAAGAGTATCCCATACTTGTTTGGGATTTTCTTTATCTTGGACATCGATAAAATCAATGTCAGATAAGCTGTTGATTAGGGCTTCCATGACTTGCCCATTCTCCTGGATCTCTCTCTTTTGATCATCGGTGAGAGTACCGGTAGGAATAGCATAGGCATTTTCAACATAGCTCCAGTGTTGAGCACCCATGCTTCTGATGTATATCTTCATTCTGTCTTTCCATATTTTAAAATTGTCTCTGTTGAACTTTGGACCTTCCCTCTTCATCATTACAATAGGATCTTTCCCTCAAGTGGTTAAGTTTACAACACAGAGGACCTGGAGGGTGCTCTGATACCAATTGATAACTCAATGATGAATAGTGAGTACCAAACCGGTACTGAGAGGGGGGGTGAATCAATACAGGCAAAAAAAACTTTTCCTAAACCGGTTTGACTGCAAACAGTGAACTTGACTGCCAATCACTAACATTGGTCATAAACCAAAATACTACCGGTTAAGTACAATGAGACTGTGAAAGATATAAACCGGAAAACACTTATCTTACCACACAACCTACACCCTCATTTCCACATTATCCTTGTGCATAGACAGGTAATCTATCAATAGAAATATAATAACTTGCTAGATCAACATGATTCATCGCTTGACAGAAAACAACAAAGCATCACATGAAAAAGACATCTCATATGACACACATATTTTTCATGTGGAAACCCAACTGGGAAAAACCACAGTGGGGATAAATACCCACAATCTATTTTTGAACTCTTTAGAAGTCCACTCTATTAGAAGCCTAGTCTGGTTAAAGACTGTTACAACAGGTTTTGTTAGAACTGATCCTATTAGGGATCACCCGGTTAAGGGTTAAACCCTGTTAGAGGTTACCTTGTTAGAGGATTTTATGAACTCAATGGCTTTGAGTCACCCTGTTAAAGGATTTACAACAAGCTAGTTAAAGCTACCCTTTTAAGGGATTTTCCAACTGTTGAAGTGGTTAGAGATCAACAAGTATCACAATGATTTGGTAATAACACTCAATGCCAAGGCGGATCCACTTTAGTTCCTTCCTTCTGCACACACACTATGCAGGTATTAATCCTCTCAACTGGTCTGGCAAGAATCACGTATCTCTGCACATAGATACACACACACAACATTTGCCAACAACCTCAGCATGAAACACCACATTGACCTTATAGGAAACAGATAGGTCGGTAGCATAAACCCTAAACCCTAAACACTTAGGTTGAGAAATTTAGTTGGTTCAATCCTGACCATTGAACACTTTGCATTTGAATACAATGGTTTTGAACAGATCTCAAGACATTCTCCATCGTTCGTTCTTCACTGCTTCTGGGAGACGATAACCCATCACGCATTCTCCACCATTTATAGAGACTTCGCACATTCCCAAGGTAGATAGGATCAATCTCCTTCATGCAAGATCCTTCACATACACAAGGCTGACGTGGCGACATGATCTGATCTCCATTACAATGCTAACTCATTACACAATGTCATCGGTTGAATCACACAGGCTCGAAACACTTCAACCAGAAACCCTGAAGTTGAGACTACCAACCGGTAGTCATACCATATTAAACTGCTTCACCTTTAGCACATATACCGATTCTCATCATTATACCAGTTCACTTTTTCAGTTGCTTAACTTCAATAATCCTGTTCACTCTTCATCATGTTACTGGTTCACTCTTCAACATATTACTGATTTTCTTTTAGCATATTACCGGTTCTCTTTTGAGTATATTACCGGTTCATTCTTTCAGCATATTGACATCAATGACAACACAATATCATCATGTCAACATATTCTGTAGATATGCCAACACTACGACACATTCAAAATTGGTTGGGATACTTATGTGGATTTACTGGAGAAAGCTTATCTAGAAATTTTGAAATTGGTCAAGCTCCAGTAAGACAATTTTGGGGATATTCGTTGTATAGTTCTTATTCTTTGACATTCTTTTTACAATCTTTTTTTGGGCATTGATGTCAAAGGGGGAGTAGTATAGATGTGAAAAAGAATAAAAGAGTTGCATACATTAGGGGGAGTTATAAAGTTTTGGAGTTTTTGGAGATATGGAGTATTTTGCATATTCAGCTCAGGGGGAGCATGGTAGGATGAAACCAACAGATGAAACCTTGAGCATTTTTCACATGAGTGTTGCCACCAATGCCAAAGGGGGAGATTATTGGCAATTGACACTCTATTGGCTGGTTTCACTATGTTTTCATTGATGGAAAAATGATTTTGCGTTCCGACTTCATATGGTGTACCAGACACTTCATAGATTCTACACCGACATCGACACCGGTAGGACAAAAGACTTCTTTTGTCATTGGTAATGCAGGCTGACATGGTATAGTAAAGGTCATTGGTATTGGAGGCTGACATATCTTAGATCTGACATCAACAATTTGTTTTAATGTTTATACATTTATGTTAACTAGCCGACATGTAATCTAATATTGTATATATCATTGTAAGCCGACATAAGGAATACAAGTTTTCTAGGGTATATAGGTCAATTTGATTAGATCAATATGAATGGATGTAATGGATCATGATGCAAAATTATTCAGAGCGATTATGTATGTGAGGAATTTATTGTAAGGATTATTCCGGTAAAGGGGTTTAGGGTTTCAAACTAGAATAGACAGAGCTTAAACCGGAGCTGTATTCTAGCATAGAAGATGCTATCTTAGCAGTTCACACTTCTCTGGATTGTTGTCTTGAATTTTGCATAGTCAGTGAGGCTCCTTTTGTGATGAGCAATGTGCTCTAGGCTATAAGCCTTTCGGCAAGTGCAGGCCCCTCATATTTTGTAATATCTCTTCATATGGACAGTGGATTGATATTGTGGGTCACAAATCCCATCGTGGTTTTTCCTCTTTGAGGTTTTCCACGTATAAATCTATGGGTTATGGTTCTTATTTATGCGTTTGACTTATTGGTTGATTTACTTCTTTCAATTCTGTTTATATTGGTATACCGATTGATGTATGAATGTTTTGTTAAAGCTAAAATATACTATTCTGGTATAACACTGATTCAGCCCCCCTCTCAGTGTTATTTGTTTCCAATAGAAATAAGCCCCTAGAGCCTGGTATGCTAGATTGGATAAAAATATTTTGAAGCTCGGATTTAGAAAAGGTAATGCTGATAACAACTTATATTATAAGATTGAGCATGATGACATATTAATCATTGAAGTCTTTGTTGATGATATCATTTTTGGAGGAGAAGAAAATTTGTGCATGACATTTGCTGTTGACATGAAGAATGAATTTGAAATGTCAATGATTGGTGAGATGAAATTTTTCTTAGGCTTGCAGATTACTAAGACTGATAAAGGTATTTTCATTTGTCAAACTAAATATGTGAAAGAACTGCTAAAGAAATTTGGACTTGAAAAGTCAAAACCAGTTGGAAATTGTCAAAGACTGATGAATCTCCTTAAGTGAACTCATCTAGATATAAATCAATGATTGGTGGACTACTGTACTTAACTTAGACCAGACCGGATATAATGAATGTTGTATGCATTGCTTCTAGATTCCAGTCTGATCTAAGAGAAAATCATGACATCATTGTTAAAATGATATTCAGATATTTGAAAGGAACAACAGATTATGGGTTATGGTATCCAAAGGATGATGATTTAAGATTATGTGCCTATACAGACTCAAATTAGGCAGGAGTTGTTGATGACCGAAAGAGTAATATAGGTGGTGCATTCTTTCTTGGGAAGAATTTAGCCTCATGGCTTAGCAAAAAATAATCATGCACTTCATTACTACTGTTGAAGCTGAATATATAGTTGCTGCAACAAATTGTACTAATATATTATGGATGAAGCAAATGTTGAAGGATATAAAGGTAACTTATGATGAGCCTATTGTTATTCACTGTGATAATACTACTTCTATTGATATGTCAAACAATTCGGTATTTCATTCCAGGTCAAAACACATATCTATAAGATACAATTTCTTGAAAGAAAAGGTTGAAGCAAAGGAATTAAAATTGGTATATGTGCCCACTCAAGAGGAAATTGTAGATATTATAATAAAACCATTACCTAAAGATACTTTTGAATATCTCAGAAATCAATTGGGGGTCACCACCCCTCCATAAGAGACTTAGAGATGCAAAGATGCATCAATTCGGTGAGCTTATCAAAAATATCTTCTAATCCAGGTTGATGAGATGGTGCTACTACTCAGGGGGAGTAGTTAGATGATTGGTTCAGCCCTTTGTCATTGATGTCAAAGGGGGAGAGATGTCCATGTGAAAAATAAATAATCTTATTCTAGTATGGGGGAGAGATCAGTCAGTTCTTTTGGAGAGAGGTTCTTGGAGATTGATGGCATTCCTTGGCACTTGGATGTTTTTCACATCTATTGTTTCCATCAACGCCAAAGGGGGGGATTGTTGGCATTATGTAGGAATTGATTATGCATTGTCATTGATGTCAACACTGCTCCGGTTGGTTTCTGACCTTCTTCGATTGAACATGGTTATGGCAGAGGTTATCAGAGATTCTGCTCTGGTATGTTCAAGTTGTTGGATTTGGTTTTGGTAGGATATTCATGATGATTATGTGTATGTCATATTCAGTTGGTTTGTGTTATGGTGCTCCGGAAGCTATTGATTATGTTCTAGTTTGTCGGTTGATGTTGTTGGTCCCGATTGATGATATTTGATGAAATGGTGAAGTGGTTTTGATTCGACTTCTAGAAATGGTTCTTATTGTACTGAAGGTGTTCTTGATCGTGTCCCCATTGTTTGGTGGCTTTGCATTGGCTGGTGTGAATATTTGGTGATCCTATTTGGGTCTGGTTGGATATTCTGTGTTATTGACACTGAGGGTTTTTCCCGGTCAGTGTAATGTGTTGCGATTCATCTTGGCAGGATTTTTGGTGGATGTAATTGTTTAGAAATTTGAATTAGGTCCATGCTATGTAATGTAAATCATAATATTGGTCCAGTGGTCGATCTTTGTATCGGGTGATGTAATTTTTGTAATTATGAGTTGATGGTTGAGGGTTTAGTATACCTTGTTATCATGGTCGATGATTTATATATAGGTGATATGCTTAGGTAAGTTTATATGGGATATTTGTTTGCATTATCAGAGAGAGGTAAATGTGTGAACATGGATATATCATTTAGCGAAGTGTTGTGGAGAGTTTAGTATTGCTTGGCAGACAACACTATGCTTATCCAAAACTGTAACCAAGCATTAGAGATGTTATTTTCACAGTTCATTTCCTCTAGATTGTTGTCTTTTGATTATGTAAGTTAGCGAGACTTCCGTTTTGCGTTGAGGAGTGTCCTCTAGGCTATTGGCCTGATTACAAGTGCAATCCCCTTTGTAATATTTTCACATAATGTTGTAGAAGTATTATCTGACTGTGGGTAGGGTTTCCCACTGTGGTTTTTCCCTTCATCAGGTTTTCCATGTTGAAATATTGATGTTGTGTATTGTGTACTCTCATGCTTTATCTTTCATTGTGTTGTTCTTATTTTTCTCTTGTAAAAGGTTCACAATCTATAATAATTGGCAAACTTGTGGTAAACTAATTCACCCCCCTCTCAGTTTTCCTCCTGTTCATTCTAACAAATGCATCATTGTGACACTATTTTCCTAACACTATCCCACTTTTCTAACACTTTGAAAGAGAAAAGGGAACTTATCTATACCATAAATTAATTGCTAGGGGCCATGAGGCCCATAAAAGCTAAACACCATTTTAAATTCTCTATGCTCTCAACCTTTGTTAAAGAATGTGAAACATTAAATTCTTTACCTTAACTAGTTTCACCCTTCCATGTTCAACCATATCTCTAACAAAATGATATTTAATATCAATGTTCTTGGTTTGGGCATGAAATGTCAGGTTCGTAGCTAGGAAGATCACACTTCGACTATCACAATAAATTATTACTACCCCTTATTTTATTCCAATATTTGAACACGGTCTATTAAGCCAAATGGCTTCTTTACAAGCATGAGTATCTATCATATACTTTTCTTCAATAGTGAACAAAGCAACCATAGATTTGTGCTTACTCATCCAATTATTGCACCACCGAATAATGTAAATTCATAAGCATTGGTGGATCATCTACTATCAATATCACATGTCCAATCTAAATCCACATAACCATGAATATCAAGGGGAATCTTGTCTCCTACCAAATTACCATGATAACAAAAAGAATTGTTTTGAAGTACCCTTCAAATATTTCAAGACCCATTTAATTACATCCCAATAAATTCTACTAGGATTAGAAATATATCTAGAAAGAACTCCCACTACTTGGGCAATGCCTAGTCTAGTGTAGACCATGACATATATCAAAGAACTATAGCACAGTCTAGGGAAAATATCAAAGAATTGTATGGGATTAGCAACACCTTGGCTAATGCCCTAAAAAAAATCAATTAGTTTCTTCTCTTGGGTCTGGCTGGTTTTGCTAGCTTTGTGGGGCTTTAGCCGGTTCTCTATGGTTTTTTGCTGGTTTTTCGTAGGTTTGTTCCTTTTTGTCTCTTTTTGCTATTTTTGTTAAGTTCCATTTGTAAAGGTTTTCGAGGCCCCTTCAAAACCTATTTTTACCTTAATCAAAAACATATATCAAACTTTAAATTACACTCCAGAAAGGACCTTTACTTATGTCTCGCATCCCTGGTGGGGATTTAGGACAATCTAAAATTGATAATTTTGCTCCAATTGTAAAAATAACACATAATAGTCTACAATCATGCATGTTGAACCTCCATAAAATTGAATTCACATATTACTTTGGCCTAGCCATAAATTTTGGTTCACTCCACCTTGTCTAATTTCCATTCTAAGAATTTATTTTGTTGCACCAAGATCTTCTATTTCAAATTTAGTAGTAAGATGAGACTTTAGTTCTTAGTTCATACCTTTCCCTTTACCAATCAATAACATATCATCAACATATAATGCAATGTACAAGAAAAGATCACCATTAGATTTATAATAAACATAGTTATATGACTTAGAACACTCAAATCCCAAACTCAGTACATATGTATTAAAATTTTGGTACCACATCGTAAGACTTTGTTTAAGGCCATACATAGATTTCTTCAATTTATAGACCAAATTACTTTTACCTTTTACTACATATTACTTTGGTTGTATCATATAACTATCCTCCTCCAAATCACCATGAAGGAAAGTTATTTTCAAATCCATTTTCTCAACCTCTAAATCATACGAAACAACAATAGAAAGAAAAAATCTAATGGATGTGATTTTTGCTATAACAAAATATCTCACCATAATCAACACTCTAAACCTAAGAGTATCCTTTCACAACCAACCTTTTTTTGTACTTATCAATATCTCAATTTGAACAAATCTTCTTCTTGAACACCCATTTGTAACCAATAGACTTACGTCCTTTAGCAAATGGTACAAGATCTCACGTATCATTCTTTTTTGAAGCTACCATTTCTTATACCATAGCAATCTTCCAAGAATCTACATCATTCATACCTAATGCCTCTTCTACAGATCTAGGTACATCCACATTAGTATTCAAAGAAAATATACATCTCCCATCATCAGCTGAATACCTTTCAGGTGGTTGTCTATGTCTTGTAGACCTTAGAACAAGCTAAGTTGGAGGTTATTCCTCCTCTTTTGAGGATATAGATCTAGATGATCTCTCATTAGCTTCTTTCCTATCTAGGGGCCTTGAATCAACTTTTAGGTGTAGAAGGAAATTGAATCACATCTTTTTATTTTGTCTATTCTGGCTACAATGTAATATGAGTCAGTTTCTCTAAAAATAACACTTCTACTATGTAATATGTTCTATGCAATAGGGTCCCAAAGCTTGTAACTTTCCACACCATAACTATATCCGATGAAGGTATATTTCACAACCTTATTATCCAACTTTCTTCAATTCTCCTTTGGCACATATGCATATGCTTCACAACCAAAATCTCTAAGATTGCCTCAATGAAATTTTATGACATGACCATGTCTAATGTGATGGTTGAAAATTATGGTTTCACCTTAAAATGTAATAAAACCACTAATTTTTCTTAATTACAATTACATTAGGGAAAGATATGAACTGGGTGGATCTAAGCCTAATAGACCAAGATTCTAATCATATTTAAGGCCTCCTAAAATGGGCTCTTCTTTCTCTTAAATTGAATTGAATTTTAATTATTTCAAGATTATGGTAAAATAATGAATTACTGAAGAGATTATGCATAAACAGTGAGCTACAATCATCGTACAGAGCCACAAATATAGATCTGAGTAAAAGATGAAGGCTCTAATTGTTGGCAATTGACACTCAACTGGTTGATTTCACTATGTTGTCATTGCTGGAAACATGGTATTTTGTTTTGGCTTCATGTTTTGGTTCAGTTGTGTACCGACAGGCATTTCACAAACACTGCACTGACAGGACAGAAGGATTTCTTTAGTTACCAGCAATTCAAGCCGATATGGTTTAG
Organism: Cryptomeria japonica; assembly: GCF_030272615.1. Classification (NCBI taxonomy): domain Eukaryota; kingdom Viridiplantae; phylum Streptophyta; class Pinopsida; order Cupressales; family Cupressaceae; genus Cryptomeria; species Cryptomeria japonica. The sequence goes on along the minus strand of NC_081409.1, from coordinate 681,590,063 downwards.
AATATGGTTATCGGTATTGGAGGCTGACATCTCTTGGATCCGACATTGGCAATTGTTTTTGATATTCATGTATTTATGTTATCTAGCCAACATGTAATTTGATACTGTAATTATCTTTGTAAGCTGACATAAGGCATGATAAGTTGTATAGGATATATAGGTCAATTGAATTAGATCATTTTGAAATAACAGAGATGGTGATGGATATGTGAATGTGATATAATGTGAAATATATCAGAGATTATGTATGTGAGGATATTTATGTAAGGGTTATTCCGGTAAAGGGTTTAGGGTTTCAGATTGGAACAGACAGAGCTTAAACCGGAACTGTATTCTGGCATAGAAGATGCTATCTTAGCAGTTCAACACTTCTCTAGATTGTAGTCTGGATTTATATGTGTGTGCGGGGAAATGTGGTGACGAAAAAGAATAACTCAAATCTAGAATATCAACATACCAATGAGACTCTTGGTGCAAGTATATGAACTGATTCAATTAATTCAACATCCCAAGGGATGTCCCATTGTTCTCTATCTCACAAGGTCCCTAAAGTCAATGTTTTTCTCTCAGATCATTGAGCAAAGTGACTTAGGAATGACAACTCCAAGAATGAGTGATGTTTGATTTATATGCATGAATGTGTTCTAAGATGTATGATATTGAAACTATGATGATTAAGCTAGCATAAAGATGATGATAAGATTAGAAAATTATCCTAGCAATGGTATACTATCCTAACATGAATATTCTATGATATATTAAAATGCTTCTAAATGCTATTATGATGATCTAACAAAGAGAGACTAAATGTTTAGAAATTTAGGCTATAGTGTAGATACATGAAAACTTGGAGATTATTAAAATGGGGAATGAGAGCTCTATTTATATGGAAAATAGGGCAATGGATGGTCAAGATTGGGTAAGCTTAACAAGGGCCAGGATTGAAAGTTAATCAATCCATGTTTACAATTCTCACCAATTAAATGGCGACAATTGTCAACAAGAGGTTGTTTGAGAGGAGATATAAGAACCATTAAATGCTTGAGAAGACATGAAGGTTACCTTAGGAGGTAAGGTTTAAGGTTAGGTTAGGGTTATACAATGGATAAAGCTTTTACCCAAGGGGTAAACTCTTGTGTAAGGGTTAAAGGGATAACTGAGGTTAAAGGCATGGATGCTTGATGAGACTGTAGACATCTAAAAATGGTCAATGCTTGTGGAGTCATACTTTAACATTCGCGCATTGCCTTATTTTAGTGTTCTTGCGTTGCATTAACATTTCTTCTATGTTGCGCACTTGGTCTTTGTCATTTGTGAGCATCGAGTCCTTCTTCTACATTCCTCATTTTTCTTGCTTTCGAATTAGGTCTTGTCGATAACAATCTTCAGTTATGATTTTGGTCGATCTTATCCTGTCGCATCAATGTGCATGTTCATTTATCATTATTTTGGACATCGTCAATCCTAATCGATGATAGAATTAGGGTTTTGTCCTCTTGTCAATCTTGTCATTTTGCGATCAATTCGTCATCGATCCTTGTCCTCTTGTCAATCTCGTCATTTTGCAATCGATTTGTCATTGATCCTTATCAACTTGTCAATCTTGTCATTTTGCGATCGATTTGTCATTGATCCTTATCAACTTGTCAATCTTGTCATTTTGCGATTTATTCGTCATCGATCATTGTCCTTTTCAATCGTGTCAATTTGGATCAATTAGTCATTGTTCCTCATCAATTGGCGCTTATCAATTTGATCTCTTTATCAATCTTGGTCAATTTGTCAATCAATCTCAATCATTTATCAGCATTGGTCCTTTTTCAATCAAAATCATGATCGAATCGACATTGATTTCTTGTTGTCTTGACCTAATTACTTGTCCTCTTATTTCTAGGGTTTTATGATTCATTCATTTAATCCTTTTCTTCTTCTTGGTGGGTTAAATAAATTCATTTATTTAGTCCTAGGTCTCTTTCATGAATTAATTAATGGATGAAAACCTATTAATTAATTCACCTAATTTCTATTTCATCTTTTTCTTCAATTTTTCTAATTTACTAATTTCTCCTAATTCCTAATTTCTATTTCTCCTATTTTCTTTATTTATTTTTTAATATTTCCTCTAAATTCATTCCTTAATTCTCTCCTATGTTTATGCTTCCATTTGTTGCAATCATGGAGGCTATTTTCTCTCTTCCCTTTTGTCATGGGAATGACATTTCAATTTTGTCATAAATTGTCATAATTGTGTCAATCAATCAATCTTGCATAGAAAATGTCAATCTTGTCATAATTTGTCATATTTGTCATCCTTGATTTGAAATTTCCTTTCAAATCTCTTCATGCTAATCTTGTCATCTCTCCAATTTGTCTATAAATTGGATGATTTTTCTTCAATCGAAAAAAAAATAAAATCAATCACGCTTCTAGTATCCTTACGCTGCCATTTCATCTTGTCAATCTTGCTTTCATACTATGCTTTTGCACTTGTAAGTGAGATCCACAAACAAAGTAATTTGAAGGAGAAAGAAGGACAATGGAGAATTCTGGAGGAGATATTCATGTTTGTAATGGTTTGCATTTGGTTTGATTATCTTGTCTTCATATCTCTATTGAGTGTAATTAGGATTTCTTATCATTGCAATCTAGTTTTTGTGATTGAGCTAGTTTAATATCTATTGCTTTGATGGTTTCCAAATTCCTGATCTACATTTTTGGGGGCCATTTCAATGGTCTGAGTCTAGCTAAAAATTTGATTCGTGCTAGGTATTATTGGCCCACTATGGAAAAGGATGTTCATGATTTTGTCAAGAAATGCTACAAATGCCAAATCCATGGAAATTACATTCATGCACCAACCCAAGAGCTTCATTCTGTCATATCTCCATGGCCCTTTTCTCAATGGGGATTGGATCTTATTGGCAAGATTCACCCGACATCTGCAAATGGACACAAGTTTATCATCACAGCCACTGAGTATTTTACAAAATGGATCGAGGCTATCCCTATGACCTATATCACTGGTGTGCAAATTTCAAAATTTCTACTGAATTATATCATCTGCAGATATGGGGTTCCTCTTGCAATAGTCACAGATAATGGTCGTCCATTCAAGAATAAAGATGTCAAGGAACTCTATGAAAAGTTTCACATCCAACACCGTTTCTCCAGTCCCTACTATCCACAAGGTAATGGTCAAGCCGAAGCATCAAATAAAACCATCATTAAGATCCTGAAAAAGGTTGTCAATAACACTGGTTGAGATTGGCATGTGAAGTTGAATCTAGCACTATGGGCTTATCGTACTTCCATCCGCACACCTACTGGCGCAACACTGTATTCCTTGGTGTATGGTGCGGAAGCTATTTTACCTTTGGAGGTGGAAATCCCTTCTTTGCGTGTTTCCTTGCAATATTTGATTGATGATGAGATGCATAGAGTCTCTCGGTTGCATCAACTTGAGATGTTAGATGAGAAACGTTAGACAACCCTAACACATTTGTAGGCATATCAAAACTATCTCCGTCGCTCTTATAATAAGAAGGTCAAAGGGCGACACTTCGAAGTGGGAGATTTGGTCTTAAAGGCGAACTCGAAGAATGCACAATCTACTGATATCATCAAAGGAAAGTTTGAGCCTAACTGGGTTGGGCCTTTCATAGTTACTGCAGCCTATGGCTCGGGGGCATATCAGCTTGCAACCCTAGAAGGTGAACCTTTGTCAGATCCTGTAAATAGCATGCACCTTTGAAAGTACTGGACATAATTTTCTGTTAGCAGTTCTTCAAATATGATCCTGCAAAAATACAAAAAAAAAAATACAAAAAAATCAAAAGTGAAAGAAAAAAATCAAATAAAAAGTGAAAAATTGAAAAGAACAAAAGTAAAGAAAAATAATTCGCCCTCTAGTGAAAACCTAGCAAACAGGCGCTTTGGGCAAGTACCATGGTGAAAACCTGGCAAATAGGCGCCATGTGTAAAAGATTATTGCTCCGTCATCTATCATGACCCCTAGCTATACTTTCTCCCCGTAGGTTTATCATGCTTATCCTTGCCCTGACCCAATGTTCAGTTCCAGGCTTGTGATTGGTCAACATCATTGTTTTGCATACTCAGGTTTCCAGTCCTTGTGCATATGTTTCGGTCCTGGTCACTGTATATATTTTTCAAATGTTCATTGGGTGTGCGCCTCTTGTCATGATCAATTACTAGAGCTTTCAAATCAAATAAAGTCCTGAAATAATCCAAAAAAATCAAATAAAGCCCTGAAATAATCCAAAAAGATCAAATAAAGTCCAAAAATAATCCAAAAAAATCAAATGATGTCCTGAAAAAATCCCTAAAAATCAAATAATGTCCTAAAAAAAAATCCCTAAAAAGTCAAATAAAGTCTTGAAAAACGAACAAAAAATTTCAAAACATCAAAATCCAAAAACAATTTCTTTGGCATTTTGCATTTTGTCAATAAATGGTACCCTCTGTGTATAGACAGATCGCTGAGCATACATCCAATGACAAATCGATCAAACATTTGTGTAGACAACAAATAGATAACATGTTACAACACTGCGCTTTACTAAAATCATGCATTAACACATGAATTTTTCAATTAAACCAGACATTCAGACTGATCAAAATTGTCATATCAATCAAAATAGCATCAATATCATTTGTCCTTGTCATTATTATCATGGATCTTATACAGGATGTGGTATACTCGAAACCAGACTGTGTCTTGTCTTAGACGGGGTACTGCATTCCCTGAAACCAGACAGCATGATCATTCTTGTTTTTCACTTTTGACAATGACGATCAGATTGTTTGTTTGACTTGGTTGAATTTGTGCGTCTTATCTTTTTACTGATTTATCATGTTCCTATGTTGCTCGAGGATGTCACTGAGTGATTTAGAGTGACTAAGATGGTTCATGGTCCCTTTTTTGTTTTTGGTTATGTTTGTTGTTTGTGGAATGTTTGTCACAAACTGGGGCAACTATATCATTGGGTGTCTATGATAAGTACATTCACTTTGTGAACGCCGCACATACCTTGACCCTTGATGTATGCACCCTAGGATGATTCACTCATTCCTTGTGTGCGATGTGTTTGTCTTTTGCAAAAGGGGTTGCGTTTCAGCTTTGGCCTTCAATGCCATGATGCTCTGCATCCGCTTTGCTACATTAAATAAAGGTTCTCACCTACTTATGTGCATTTGTGAAAGCAAGTTTTCCTTCATCTCTAATTGTCCTTTGTCTAATTTCTTCTTGCTAACATTTCTTCCGTCAGTCTTGGCAATCCGTTTGATCCATTCGAACCTATCATCTTCTATCATTCTTATCGATCACTTGGCCTCTTTTCTGGATTTTTCCGGCCAATTCCTTGAGGGGGCATGCATATGTCATTGTTATTGTCTGGGGCATTTTCATTATTGTTCTTTGAAACAATGCTTAAAATCGCATTGTCTCAAAGAGGGGCAAAATGTAGACATCTAAAAATGGTCAACGCTTGTGGAGTCATACTTTAACATTTGCGCATTGCCTTATTTTAGGGTTCTTGTGTTGCATTAACATTTCTTCAGTGTTGCGCACTTGGTCTTTATCATTTGCAAGCATCGAGTCCTTCTTCTGCATTCCTCATTTTTCTCGCTTTCAAATTAGGTCTTGTCGATAACAATCTTCAGTTATGATTTTGGTCAATCTTATCCTGTAGCATCAATGTGCGTGTTCATTTATCATTATTTTGGACATCGTCAATCCTAATCGATGATAGAATTAGGGTTTTGTCCTCTTGTCAATCTTGTTATTTTGCGATCGATTCGTCATTGATCCTTGTCCTCTTGTCAATCTTGTCATTTTGCGATCGATTTGTCATTGATCCTTATGAACTTGTCAATCTTGTCATTTTGCAATCGATTTGTCATTGATCCTTATCAACTTGTCAATCTTGTCATTTTGTGATCGATTCGTCATCGATCGTTGTTCTTTTCAATTGTGTCAATTTGGATCAATTAGTCATTGTTCCTCGTCAATTGGCGCCTATCAATTTGATCTCTTTTTCAATCTTGGTCAATTTGTCAATCAATCTCAATCATTTATCAGCATTGGTCCTTTTTCAATCAAAATCATGATCTAATTGACATTGATTTATTGTTGTCTTGACCTAATTACTTGTCCTCTTATTTCTAGGGTTTTATGATTCATTCATTTAATCCTTTTCTTCTTCTTGGTGGGTTAAATAAATTCATTTATTTAGTCCTAGGTCTCTTTCATGAATTAATTAATGGATGAAAACCTATTAATTAATTCACCTAATTTCTATTTCATCTTTTTCTTCAATTTTTCTAATTTACTAATTTCTCCTAATTCCTAATTTCTATTTCTCCTATTTTCTTTATTTATTTTTTAATATTTCCTCTAAATTCATTCCTTAATTCTCTCCTATGTTTATGCTTCCATTTGTTGCAATCATGGAGGCTATTTTCTCTCTTCCCTTTTGTCATGGGAATGACATTTCAATTTTGTCATAAATTGTCATAATTGTGTCAATCAATCAATCTTGCATAGAAAATGTCAATCTTGTCATAATTTGTCATATTTGTCATCCTTGATTTGAAATTTCCTTTCAAATCTCTTCATGCTAATCTTGTCATCTCTCCAATTTGTCTATAAATTGGATGATTTTTCTTCAATCGAAAAAAAAATAAAATCAATCACGCTTCTAGTATCCTTACGCTGCCATTTCATCTTGTCAATCTTGCTTTCATACTATGCTTTTGCACTTGTAAGTGAGATCCACAAACAAAGTAATTTGAAGGAGAAAGAAGGACAATGGAGAATTCTGGAGGAGATATTCATGTTTGTAATGGTTTGCATTTGGTTTGATTATCTTGTCTTCATATCTCTATTGAGTGTAATTAGGATTTCTTATCATTGCAATCTAGTTTTTGTGATTGAGCTAGTTTAATATCTATTGCTTTGATGGTTTCCAAATTTTTGATCTACAGAGACCCTTGGGTTAGATGAGGGTTAAGTTAGAGAGAAAGCCTCTAACCAAAGGTCAAAGATGAGTTAACCATAAATGGTTATGTAAGAGCGTTTAATGGTTTGGAAGACTTTAGATGTTAACCATTTGAAGACACAAAGCCTTTAATGGTTATTAAAGATGTTGGAGGCTTTGAGAAGTGACTTCTCTTTGCTTAAGAATGTGACAATAATTAGGAGCTGAATTAGGCTAGATTGGAAGGGATTAGAAGAATCTAGAAGGGGTTTAGGAGGGAAGTGGAAGATGTAGGAAAATGCAAGTGGGTGGAGGAGGATTTTAATTAAAATAAAATTACTTTATTTTAACAAAATAGATGTAATCTTGCATAAATACAAGTGGGGGGATTCAATAAATAAATTAGATTTATTTATTTGCAAGGATTGATTTAATTAAATGTAACTTTAATTAAAAAGGGAAAAAGGGGAATTAATTAAATAAAATGATTTATTTAATTAAAGGCTAGAAAACATTTATGTGAACTTAATTAAATAAATTGAGTAATTTATTTAATCAAATAGATGAATATGAAGAAATTAATTAAATAAGATTTCATTAATAGGGGGAATGGGGTTAAAATAAATATTAAATATTTATTTAGGAAAGTGGTCAAATTTACACATCTACAATATGTAGTTAGTGAGGCTCCATTTGTGATTGAGCAGTAGGCTCTAGGTTGTAAGTCTGCTCTAGGCCCCTTATATTTTGTAATATCTCTTCATATGGCTAGTGGATTGATATTGTGGGTCACAAATCCCACTGTGGTTTTTCCTCTTTGAGGTTTTCCACGTATAATTATGTGTGTTATGATTCTCATTTATGTGATTGGCTTATCGGTTGCTTTACTTCTTTGAATTTTGTATGTATCCATATACCGGTTGGTGTATGTATATTTTAATAAGGCTAAAATTGATCATTCTGGTATAACACTAATTCACCCCCCCTCTTAGTGTTATTGGATTCCAACACTAATATGTTCCTAGACCTATTTTGTCAAGACTGTGATGGTGGTTACCCTGGTCCTCTGAACTTTCTATCATTGAAATGTGGACCTTCTCATCTTAGTGAGCCCTATTGATCCTTTGAAATACAACTCTGTATTTGTTCCTGCACACAGTGAAAAGGGGAAATTTTTTGGGAATAGGGGTTTGCCTAAGGTCAAACCTTGGTTTTGAAATTAACCATGAAATTGAATTGAAAAGGTAAATTAAGTACTATAGTAAAATGTTTTCCTTTTGAGGGAAAGGCTAAAACACAACACCAATATTTTTGATGTGGAAAACCCGGTTAAGGAAAAAACCACAATGGGAACTTACCCATAATAAGATGATACTCTTCAATAGTATGCGTAAATATTATAATGGGGGATGCACATGCATTTAGGCACACTGCCTAGAGCTCATTGCTCAAAATATAATGAACTAGAAGGCTCCAACCCTCAGGGAAGGTTCACTACCTTACAATAATATTTAGACTACAATATGGATTACATGAACTGCAAAGATAGCATTTGCTAATGCCTAATGGCAGTTCCAGTTAAGCTCATGTGTCTGCCCTGCAACAATATTTTCTCAATACATCATACCGAAGGATAAATTCACTTATGCACACATACACCACTCTCTGATAATGCAGATACACTATTGACACCCAAATTACATGAGTATAACACCTATTTATACAATTAATAAACCTTGACTACAAGGTCGGCCAAACCCTCAACCCTCAATTACAAAATTACATACATGATACATAAATCAACCACCGAACCAATACAATGTCATAGGTGACATAGAGTGGACGTAAATCAAATCCTCAAACATGCATCATCATTGAAAATCTTGCCAATATCATCCGCAACACGTTACACCACCAAAAATACTGTATAACACGAAGAATATCACTGAATCAAAAAAATGACCAATACTGCAGACAAGGATCAATGCCGACCACCAAAAAAAATAGGACATGATTAGGAAACACCAACAAGCACATTATAACCATCCACAATAGCTGCACCAAAACCACTTATTCAAATCTTCACTGATCAACATGCTAACAGTCAAGAACACTTAACCGTAACAATTCAGACTAGAAAGATAACTTGCAGAGCACCAAATCATGAACCATGTGAAATGTGGATACACATGAACATCCAAAACACTCTCCCAAATCCACAACCAAAGATATAATCATACCGTATCCCAATGGATCAAATACCAGGCTCTGCCAACCACTGAACATAGAAGAACAATCTTCATACCGGAATCCACAACTCAACTAAATCACCACATAGCATCATGAAATCAATAGAGAATGAAGTAGAAATACTAGAGATACTTCATTACTGAACAACAAATCCTTATCAGCAAACCAAACCAAATCAATTCTCTGCAATCACCAAAACACCAAACACAGGCATATGTTGACATCAATGACAACAACATATCCTAGCTCAAAAGAAATATCCAACACTTCTATCCCCCTTTATTCTTACTTCCCCTGCACCACACTTTGCACAAGATTTGGACCCATGTGGGGTAAGGAATGCCTTATCTACCACCATATCCCACTATCCCATGAGAGTCATCATTTGTGGCTCTTTGTTCCTTGCGGGATAACATTGGAAAAGAATTTATTCTTTCCTTGCTATCCCGCACCCATATTTGCGTTGTTAGGTCCCAGAGACAACTGAGAGGGGGGGTGAATTAGTTGTCCAATAAATTCAATCAAAATTAACTTAACCAAAACTTAATGCTTAATGCCAGTAAACCAAAATTTATGTCGGTAGATAGTTTTATCAGTTAATTGCAGTACCATTAAAGATTAATGCATGAAATAGAAAGACAATAACATCCACAACACCTCACACAAATATTTGTACATGGAAACCCTGTAAGGGGAAAAACCACAGTGGGAAGCCTTAACGACAATCAGATGATACTACTGCAGATAGTATGTGTGTACAATATGGATTTTGCACATGTAGAAAGGCTAGCTGCCTAGAGCTCACTGCTCAATCACAAAATGAGAGTCACACTGACTACAATTGGATGGTTAAATCCAATGATAATGTACTGCATAAAATAGCATCTTCATATGCTGGATTCAGTACCGGTTTAGTTTTGATTGCCTTTACAAAAACCTTCCTTCAACCTTCAAATGATGTCTTCTTGTATAGCTCTCCTTATTTTTGCATATTCCTTATTACAATTCTTTTTCCATCACATATCAATCTTACAAATGAGATCTTACATTTATACCATAACCTAAGACCAATTGAATAGGTTGGATCACTAAAAGATATTACAATAAAATCAATTAAAAATTAGTCATTATGCGATGCATGATGTCAGCTCAATGCATTTACAATAATAATAAATCATCTCCATAACTTGTCGTACTGATCTGGAATAGATATGCCTACTGGTGTATATCCTGGACCTATTTGTTGGTAACAACAAATATGCAAACCCGAATAAAAAAATAACCAAATCGGCAAAATCAAGTGATCAGATAATGTCTTCGACATAACCAAGTAGTCTCCAAGTCATTCCAAGTGTCGGTGAACACATGTTATTGACACCCCACTAGCATAACCCTTGTGTTATGCCCCACCTATCACCTATCGCTTGTCGTAGTATAATAATCTATGTGTTATGTGTTGCCCCTATAACATTTGCATGACTAACACCACCTGTGACTGCAAGAGACTAACATGGTATGTTATTGAGAATTGTAGCAAAGTGTGAATAACATGATGTGTTAGTCAAACAATATCCATACTTTTCCTGGATCAAAGCAGCTCGCCCAATGCAATTCTGGCTCAATGGCCTATGTCATCTCCGTCCAATTACTGGTTAGCTATCCCAGTAGCTTATCCCATGCTTTCCGTCCATAACTTCATGTGTGACTAACACACTATTCTCTGATTAGTTATATGTTAAAGTTGTAATACAACACAACGTGTTATCTTGGAAAGGATTCTAAGTGTCAAAAATCAAAATTTTGAACTAGGGTTCTCAAAATTAGGCAAATTTTTTGTTGTCCCAACAAGATGGACCATTATTGATCACCCTATTTTTGCATTGACTAGCCATATGACCAAATTTATTTCAAACAAAATAGTTGCTATTTAATTTTTGAGCATTAGGCTACCTTACTAGAGGCTTTCTTGAGTTGTTCTTCTGCTGTGTTGATTTGGAGCTTTCACCTTTCTCAAATCCAATATCTTGTGTATCATTAGGACTCTTTTAACTTGAAAGCATCTCATATAGTCTGGCTGAGCTGATCCAGAACTTCTCCTTCTACTCATATGCAGCTTCAAGATCAACCTTAAGAACTAGGATTTTCTTTAAGATCTTCCTCATGTTCTCTAGCATCTTGAAGGTCACTTATCAACTGTCAATTCTCATTCTCAAGTCTGTAACATTCTTCAGATTTGTCTTTCAAGGATTGAGCAAGCTTCTCCTCATTCTTATTCCTTTCTTCAATCTCTTTTTGTCAATCTCATCATAGTGGCTTCCATCTCATTCTTCTAAACTATATTAGCTCTAGAAAGTCTCTCACACTCTTTTGTCTTTTCCTTTAGGGCTTCTTCATCAATACTTTGACTTTCTTTCTCCTTCACCTTATAAACAAGTTCCTTTCTCTTATCCCTTGACTTGCTCAACTAATCTTTCAATGATTCAATGAAGTTCTCAACATCCCCAAGGCTTGCTTTCACCTGTTAGACCTCAGCTTGTGAATGATCAAGATCTTCAAGAGCAACAACAAGTTGCTATTTGAGACTACCGAAATCCATTAATTCACTTTCCTAGATCCTCCTCAAGCTGTTAGACTTCTTCTGAGGAACTAGGCTCTGATACCAATTGTTGGAATCAAGGAACACTAAGAGGGGGGGTGAATCAATGTTATGCAATTTTTAATCTTTTTAATCTGTCCTTTAAACCACTTAATGCAAATGAATAAAAGTAGAGTGCAGAAAATCAAAGCAAATAACAATAACACAATAACACCAAGATTTTTACGTGGAAATTGGGTTAAGGGAAAAACCATGGTGGGAACCTACCCATAATGAGATAATGCCTTGTTAGGAGTAAGTGAAATATTACAATGGGGAATGCACATGTATTCAGGCTCACTTCCTAGAGCTCATTGCTCAAATTACAATAAGGGCTACAACCCCAAAAGGGTCACTACCTTAAAAAATGATTACAAATAATAATTGTAATCCTTGAATTGATAAACAACATCTACAAATGCCAAAAACAGTTTCGGTTAAGCACAAAATACTTTTCTCTGCAACACTACTCTAAACTATTGTTCTGCTAAATTCTAAAGCACAAATCCTTTGGTAGCACACATGAAACTATGCACAGTCGCTCATACAAACTTCACACATAACCACCAATACCAAAAATGATCATATGAATTGCTCTTAAATATTTGCATCAACAAATTAAATCTATTTCATGTCGGCCCAAAACACATAACACACAAATGAAACATGTTATCCAAATCGGCTCAATCCAATCTCCAATGCATATGCAGACCAAAACAAATGTCCACACACTTTCCATATGTTGGCTCACTAACCTCAAACATGCAAACAACTATCAAAATCTATTTGCAAAATATGCACAAAGATTCTTCACACATTATTGCTAATAAGCACTGTTCTACTCAAAAACTTGTCGACTAGATCTTCCAATTTACACAAGACTCATCACCAGAGGTCACAAACCTAGAATAAGGCATATTTCATGTCCATAATGCATCTCTAAGATCTGCAACACCAAATACTCAACACAACTAAACCACCAATTAAAATATTGTACACTTTGTCAGATGACCTATTCTTCTCATCGGACCTCAATCAATCTTTTGGTATGGATGAATTATGAACTGCGGATGGCATATCTGAGATTGGTTGCCATCAATGACAATATCTAAACATCAATTCATTATCGCTTTCCAACAATAATATCTTGGTTTGCGGATTTGATAGAGTGTTTGGGACATTCTGGTTTGTCCTCAATTTAGATGGTTCATGATTTGGAGGTCCGCATGTGAATCTTTTAGTTTGTTAGTTATTTCGGTTAGTGTTCTTGAAGTTTGATATAGTGTTGATGGAGATTGTAGTAAGTGGTGTTGTTGCAGTTGTTTTTGTGGTAATTGATAATGCTTGTGGATGTTTCTAGATCATGTTCTATTTGTGTTGGTAGTCTACATTGATCGGTGTGCTTGTTGTTGATTATTTCTTCGCTATGTTCGTGTTATGCGACAATCTTGGTGACTGGATGATTGTAGTGTGTTGTGAATGTCCAAGGCGCAATTCTTGGAGGTGTTTCATGTTTGAGGTGTTGATTTAGGTCCATACTTTGTCTTAGTTGACATTGTTTTGGTCTACATATAATGTTGTAGCATGTATGACTATGTCTTTGTAGTTTGTGATGTGTGTTGAGCTAACCATGAAAGATAGGTTGATGATATGTATAAATAAGTGTAATAATCATGTGAGAGAGTGTTTGTGTGTGCAGATAATACCTTGATCTTTTGGAAGTAGTGAAGTAGTGCAAAGAAGTGTGAAGAAGTGCAAAAGAGCAGTATATGTGTTATGTGCCTAACCGGAACTATAACCAGGCATGAGGAGATGTTATTCTATCAATTCATGATCCTTCAGATGTAATCTGAATGTGTTTGTAAGATAGTGAGTCTTGTCATGGTTTTTGCCCTATGTTGTTTTTGAGCAATGAGCTCTAGGTAGTGTGCCTGAATGCATGTGCATTCTCATTGTAATATTTCATATACTTCTAATAGGGTATCATTATTGGCATTGCACACTCCAATGAGAATTGTAGATGATTGAAGGTATTGTCATTGATGACAACCTTGTAATCCTATGGCACTAGTAGGTACCGGCATCGACAGACTCTACACCGACAGATAGTTCACCGACAGCGACAAAGATGATTACTGACATCCCAGCCGACAAGATTTTGATTATTGTATACTATATTTAATTATAATATTTTTTTGTAAGCCGACATGGTATAATGTAATTAGACTCATATATAAGTATGAGATCTTGAAGACAATTTTGGATATACACATAGGATGGATATGATGAGCAAATATTAAGGCAGATTTTGGAGTAAGGTTTATGGTTGCTATAAGAGCTTAAACCGGTACTGAACCTAGCATAGGAGATTCTTTTTATAGCAGTACATCACATTGGATTTCCATAATCTATTTTGTAAGTCAGTGAGACTTCCTTTTGTAATTGAGCAGTGAGCTCTAGGCAGTTGGCCTTCCTGCATGTGCAGACACCACTATTGTAAGTAGTATCCATTCATTGGCCAGTGAGTGAATATTGTGGGTCACAAATCCCACCGAGGTTTTTCCCACACCGGGTTTCCTCGCCAAAAATCTTGTGTTATGGTGTTCTTTCTATGTTGTGTTTATTGTTCATATTTACTGCATTAATTCTTGTTTACCGGTACACTGTTTTGGAATGCAATTTATTTAATAAGGTCAAAAAATCTATTAACCAGTTAGATACTGATTCACCCCCCTCTCAGTATCTTTGGGAATCCTAAAAGTCATCATATTGTGGGTAGGTTCCCATCATAGTTTTTCCCTTGATCGGGTTTTCCACATGAAAAATCTTGGTGTTATGTGTTATTGATGTGGTGTTGATTTATGCTTTCACTGTTAATTATCAAATATGAAATTGTGTTTGAGTTAAGTAAAGATTTTAAGAAAACTAATTCACCCTTGCCCCCCTTTTAGTTTTCTGCCTTGTTGCCAACATATACATGATATCTGGTTTGGTAGCAGTCAAATATAACATCCTCCAATCATTAATCTGTACTGACTTGCATTGTCTTTAGTGAATTTATCATCTTTTTTTTACTTGCATCTAGTGGTCATAGGTGTACACATTGGTTTGGGATTCTCCAACCCAAACTTCTTCAACAACTCTTTAATGCATTTAGACAAAGAAATTAAAATTTCTTTGCTATTCTGATTCACTTGCAAACCAAGAAAGAAATTTAACTCACCAATCATGGACATCTCAAATTCCTTCTGCATCTCATTAGCAAAATTTTTGCACATGCCTTCATTTCCTCCAAATATTATGTCATCAACATACACTACAACAATCAAGATTTTTCCTTTCTTTGTAGAGAGTGTAACAGAGAACCTGATAAAATGGGTGGTGCAAGAAAAAGAATTGATCCGCCTAGTTGTGTGCAGTTGAAGAATGAAAAGAAGCTATGGTAGATTTTGGAGAAAGGTGGGTTAACTCCCTACATTGAGAGGCTACAAGGGTGAAATCAAGATGTCACGAGCTATTTTTCTCAAAACTGGAAGGATGGAACAATTGTTCTCCATGGTGAAAAGGTCTTGGTTGATGAATCCCTTATTGCATAGTTCACTGGGTTATCCATGGAGGGTATGAAGTATTATAGAGATAGAGTATATACAAAGCAAGTTGTGCATAACTTCCCCAAGAAGGAGGCAAATCGGGCCAAAATTGTTAAAAAGATGGCCAACTACTATGACATTGCAGTCATTAAGTCTTTCTGGCAGAAGCTTCTCAAGGTAATTATGAATTACCTTACTTTGGATGGTCATTATACCAGGTAGTATGGTCACCACTTTGTTATTTTGAAACATTTCCACCATGGTGTGAAGATGTGTTTCCCTTTCTATGTCATGCTAGCTCTTAGGGGTATCTTTAGTGACCACTGCAAGAACCCTTCCAAGTTTCTCATCTTGCATGAAGGCCTGCTTGTCCTTATTGATGCCCATTTTTGTTCTCTTCCTCCCCCTAATGATTATATCCATATTATTTCTAAGAATGATGAGACTAGTACGGGAGACTCTAATAATGAAGCTTGTGGGTCTGGGTCTAAAGAGATTTCCCCTCCCTTGAAAAAAGATAAAATGAAAATTCCTTCGAGCTCAAAACCTATGATGAGGAAGGGTATCAAAGGTCAAAAGAACATTGTTATGTCCTCCCCCTCTACTTTTGCTGAGAATGGATTCCCCTCTTCTAGAGAGAAGGCAGAAGATGATAAGAACCCTGATTTCCCTAATGTCTTGACCTCTCCTCCTTCCTATAAGGAGACTGGTAATGTGGGTGTGGTTGGTATTGCAGACCTTCATCCCAAAAGTGATGAGCTTAACGATAAGAGGGAGGATTATAAAAATGCGTTGGGTATGGCTCACGAACATGCTATTGATACTTTCAGCTTGTTCAAGTGGTTGTTTCATGAACTTTAAGAGATAAGGATTAACCAAAGAGCCCTAGGAAGCAAAATGGATTCTTTCCCTACTGGTTCTACTCATGGTAATCTGAATAATTAAGGGAATTGGACTGAGTCTGAGAAGAATTTGGTCATGGATTGTATCAAGAAGATAGAGGAAGGGGTTGATCAACTGAAGAAAACATTGGAGGAACACATTACCCGCGTTGAGGAAGGCTACAACAAGATCCAAGACACCCTCAAGACTATTATGGTTAGTAGTCACAAAATTGTCAAACAGTCTGCAATGGTTATGAATACCATGGTGAATAGTCTGGAACAACCGGATAAGGCTGTTGTTATTATTGATGATGATGCTGAGGTGGGTCAAGGTGGTGAAGGACCCTGCACAAGGACCCAAGGGAACTTGAAGAAAAAGGTGGCTATTCAGAATTTGGATCATGAAGCTATGAAGGTTGCTGCTGATACCATGAATGCCCTTGAGGATGAGGTCGCTAAGACCCTCAAAGCCTAATGTAATTGGGTAGTTTTTTTTGTTGGTTCTGTCTGTGTCTGGGTTTGGTCTTTTTGCTATCTTTTTGTTCCCGACTGGGCTTTGATGTCTCTTTGGCTATTGTTTCTTATGCTTATCCTTGTAGCATGTTTTGTTTTGGATGTCTCTTTCTGATTCTATACCTCTTAGAATCATTTTGTAAAGGGTTTCGAGGACTCTTCAAAACCTATTTTTTCCTTAATCCAAAACAATCAAGATTTTCCCTCAGTCAGTTTTGAAATAAATATTACTATCAATAGATCCCTTTTGAGAACTTTGATCAATCAAATACTTGTCTAGCCTTCCATACTAAGCTCTAGAAGCCTATTTTAATTCATACCGAGCCTTCTTCTATCTACAAACAATGTTAAGATCATCTCTCAACTTCAATCCTTTTGGTCATTCAATGTAAACTTCTTCTTTCAACTCTCCATTCAAAAATGTTGACTTTACATCCATCTGGTAAACCTATAAATCCTTAAAAGCTGCAAAAGCAAGAAGCATCCTGATTACCTCCATCCAGGCAATAGGGGCATATGTCTCCTCAAAGTCAATGCCTTCAACTTGTGTATAGCCTTTGCAAACCAACCTTGCTTTATTTCTCACCACTTTTCCATTTTTGTCCAACTTGTTTCGAAATACCCATTTTGTTCCAATTATATTCTTGTCTTCTAGTCTATGGACTAGCTCCCATGTTTGATTTTTCTCAATCTAGTCTAACTCTTCTCTCATTTCTTTTATCCAAATTTGATCATTACAAGCTTCTTCTATTGTTTTTAGTTCAATCTCGTACAATAAACATAATAGAACTTGTTCTTGAGTTACTTTGCTTCTTGTGATAATTCCTTTATTCTTATTTCCAATCATCTAATCCACTGAATGATTCTTTTGTACATACCTTGGAGTTTTAGATGTAGATACCAGAGCATCTTGAGTTTCTTTTTCTTTCTCTTCTTCTTTAGTTCCTCTTCCCTTTAATTTGTCAGTGGAATCATTAGATTCATAACTTGCCAGATTGTCAGTCTTTAGAAATGTGTTCATCAACCTTCACATTTGCACTTTTCAACAATCTTGTTCAATCTTTTGTTGTAACACCGATATGCCTTGCTCTTTGTAGAATATCCTAGGAACATGCGTTCACCTACTCTGCTATCAAAATTTCCAATATTATCCTCATCTCTTTAAATATAACATTTGCTTCCAAATACCTTGAAATATTTTACTATCAAAGTTTCTACCATTCCATAGTTCATATGATGTCATTCCATATCTCTTCAAGTATATAATTTAGATAATAGTGTAGATTGTTGTGTGAATTACTTCTCTCTAGTAGACTTCTGGTAGTTCTTCTCCTTTGATCATTGTTCTAGCTACCTCTTGTATAGTTTGATTCATCCTTTCCACTACACCATTTTGGTGCGATGTTGTAGGGGTAGATAGTTGCCTTCTAATACCATGTTCCTCACAAAAGTTGTTAAACTCATCAGAAATAAATTATCCTCCTATGTCAGACCTCAAACACTTAATCTTTCTATTAACTTTATTCTCAACTCTTGCTTTGAATATCTTGAATTTTTCTAATGCTTATAACTTCTCTCTTAAAAATGTAACCCATGACATTCTATAATGATCATCAATTAACAACATGAAATATCTCTCACCTTGTATACTCCTTGTTCTGGTAGGACTACATAAGTATGTGTGCACCAAGTCCAATAATCTACTGGATGACTGTTCCTTTCCTTTAAAAGTTACTTTCCTCTTCTTTCCTACTTGACATTCCTTGCAAATATTGTTATCTTGCTTGGTCAGCCTTGGCAAATCTCTCACTACACTTGATGAACTAATCTTAACCCAATTATCAAAGTTGATATGACACATCCTCCAATGCCAGAGCCAACTATCGTTGAATTGAGATAACCAGAACCATCATCTTGAAAAACAACATTGTAACCATTTTTGCATATTTTTCAAAGACTCAAGAGATTATGATACAAACCCTTTACATAGTAAACATTGTCAATATTATTTTTTTCATTAAAAGTAATAGAGCCAATTCCTACAATTTGTGTTGTCTGATCATCTCCAAACCTAACAGAACCTCCATCATATTTCTCAAGTTTTATGAACTTACTCTTATCACCAGTCATATGATTTGAGCATCCACTATCAATTAACTGTTCATTTATCTCTCCTAGTATGTAAGTAGTAGCAACAACATTAGAAACATCAATCTTAGGTACAACCTTTTCTACCAAAAAATAAACAATCACCATCTTCATAGTTTGATTCATCATTTGAAATACCAACATCATCTCTAACATAATAGGATTTCTTATTAAAATTCCCTTTATTCTCCCTGAATTTTTGTCTTGTTCCTTTTTCTAGACATCTAGTAGCTATATGACAAATTTTCCCACATCTAAAGCATTTAAGAGGTAACATACCTTTATATTTGTCGATAACTTTATTCAATCTTCTTGCAAATTTTGCTTCCATCTCATCCAAGATTTCATCTTTTGGATCTTCCTCAAAGGATTTAAAGATAGTCTCAGCTTTAGCTTTGTCTTTTGTCTTTTCCAAACTTCATTATCTCAAAAGGAGACAAGGTTCCATATAGTTGTTCCCTAGTAAACGTCTTTGGATCATAAGTTTCTTCAATAACAAAGATCTTATCACTATAGCTTTCTGGTAGAGACATCAAAATGTTCTCAATTATGACTTCATTTGTCAAGGTGCTACTAAGTTCTTTGATTTCATTTACTACACCATCAACCTTTTGGAAATATTTTGTTATATCTTCTCTTTCTTCCATTTTCAATTTCTCATATATGCGCTTAGCTGTTGGCTTCTTTGATAACTTAACTTTATCATTTCCTTCATATATCCCTCAACTTTTCCCAAACCTCATAAGTAGTATTTAATGAAATAGCCTTTGTTAATTCAGTCTTTTATGAAGCACTAAAGATAACATACCTCACCTTTTCATTTTCTTCATAGGCTTGAATCTCATCCGGAGTGGTAAGACAGTTTGTTGGCTGTACATACTTAGTTTCTACTCCTTTCCAAGTTCTGTAGCCCAAGGAGACCAGGAAACCTCTCATCTTCACTTTCTAGAAGCTATAGTCGGATCCATCAAAGATAGGAATAGATAGTTTATGTGCCATCAAATTGGGATCTACCTCAGGTAGTTAATATCTTTTCTAAGGAAACAAGGTTCTGGTACCAATTGTTACATATCCGAGCAATTGAGAGGGGACGGTGAATTAGCTGACAACTAAAAAATTTCTTCAATTATTTCATAGATCAAGAATAATCAATAGAATTAATTAATAAAAACATATGATGAAAGAACATACACAAAATATATCACACAATGAACACCAGATATGATGTGGAAATACCAAGGAGGGAAAAACCACAGAGAATGTTAGTTCTCATTATATAACACCAGTTAAGGTGATCTTTATAATAGGTGGGTCATTGCCAGAAAGACTCATTGTTGTAGGTCTCACTGCCTGGAGAGGCTCACTATCAGATGGCTCACTACTTAGAGAGGCTCACTACCTAGAGAGGCTCATTGCTGAAGGAACAAGAAAGAAAAAAGAATCCACCACTATAACATAATTTGTAGTGTTGAAACTACTTTCAGTGTTGCTCAACAACAAAATGCTTCACATATCAACATCACTTAGATTTATCCTTTTCAGTCTTGCACATCTTTTATATATTAGTTTCCTCTATATATTATTCATTCAAATCATCCCCTTACTTATACTATCTTTGAACAACATAATCTTCTAAGTCAGCTAAACAAAGATTCAAAAATAGGTCAGTACTAAACATTCTGATGGTTGGAAGGAATGAGAAGTAGACCATTCCACAATGCACATAATTGATTAGATCAACGTGTTACATCCATTACAAATATCAAACCCGTCATGACTCTCGGTAAAGTATAAATTTTAACATTAAAAAGCTTTCATCAAGTCATCAAAGAGGCAAGATACACCAAGCCCCTAGAGGACTTTAGGATCTTACTACTTCAATATCAAGATAAAAGGGACATCATAAAAGAGAAAGAATCATGAATACCAACCTAGTAAAGATTGCTTACTATGAGTCATGAAAAAGAAAAATACCAAAACTATAAAAGAAAAAGGCTAAGTTTGCAAAGTAACTTGAGTATTCAGATATGCAAAGATTAAAATATTGAGCTGGGTATATGCCCCCACATTAAACCAATTGCATATGCTACAACGAGTATAATTGATTTAAGGTAGCATATATGCATTGAAAAAATAAGCACGTTATCACAATGATATGCCCCCAAGAAAGGACAAATGAAAGGATAATGATCACAGAACACAAAGCACATAAGGGTTCTATTTAACTCTAGGGTTAGTATGCCCTTATGATAAATAATGTATATCATAAAATATATTTGCATTGAATTGACCTCATCCCCCAAAGATGTTGCAGATTGTTGCAGTTGTGATGGTGATGTTAAGTAGTTGTCATTGATGTCAACATATTGGTTGGCATTGATGTCTCTATTGTTCTTGTTGTTGATGATTTGGAATATGTGTTCCTATAATCTTGGTGCTCCAAAAGATGTGTTGGTGATCAGGATATTTTAGGTTATTGGATATGGTATTGATTGATGGTATTCATGTGTATCTTGGTTCTATTCTTATTTTTGGTTTTTTGGGTGATGATGTTTGGATCCAGATTCAATTTGGAATTCAAGGATGAGTAGTGGCTTGTGGTGTAGCATGTGTATCATGGTTTATGCATCCAAAATTAGTAATGATAGTAACATGTTGATATGACTGTTGATGTGTGTTGTGGTATGGTCTCCTACTCATTCCTTCTCACCACTAGAATGTTTAGTGCTGACCAATTTTAGATCTCTATCTTGGCCAACTTGAAATATTATGCTTCTTGAAAGACAACATATATATGAGGATGATCTGATTGTGTTAGATATAGAAAAAGTGTGACATTATTTTGAAGATATGCAAGATTGGAAAGGAAAGATTTGACTGTTGGTAATGTAAGTGAGTGTGTTGGTTTTGAGGCATTGGAAGTAGTCCGGTTTCTGTAGATTGTGTTTCAGTGGTGGATTCTTTCTTTCTTTCTTTCTCTCTTTCTTTGGTAGTGAGCCTTTCCCCAAGCAGTGAGCCCACCTACATTGAGAATTATGGTAGTGAGCCACCCTTTGTAAAAATCACCTTAACCGGTGTTTATATTGAGAGCTAACATTCTTCATAGTTTTTCCATTATTGAGTTTTCCATGTCACATCCGATGTTCATTGTGTGATCTATTGTATGTCTATATTTTCATGCTATATCTATGTTAATTAATTTTGTTGGTTATGATCCAGAGGTGAGAATAATAAAATAAATTGTTTTTAAGATATCAACCGATTCAACCCCCCTCTCGTTGCTCAGATATTCAACAATTGATATTAGAGCTTTGGTTACTTGGAGAAGAGCTTAAATGCTTGAGGTAGATCCTGATCAAATGGCATATAAATTGAATATTCCTATCTTTGAAGGATTCGAATGTAGTTTTTGGAAAGTGAATATGAGAGGCTACCTGATCTCTTTACGATACAACACTTGGAAAGCAATGGAAACAAAGAATGCTCAACCAGCAAATGGTCTTACCACTCTAGATGAGATTCAAGCTTATGAAGAGAATGAAAAGGCAAGGTATGCTATCTTTAATGATTTATCTAAGATTGAATTGACAAAGGTTATTTCATTGAATACTGCTTATGGGGCTTGGGAAAAGTTGAGAGATATCTATGAAGGAAATGACAAAGTGAAATTATCAAAGAAGCTAACAGCTAAGCACAGATATGAGAACTTGAAAATGGAAGAAGGAGAAGACATAACTATCTACTTTTAGAAGGTTTATAGTGTGGTAAATGAAATTAGAGAGCTTGGTGGGGAGAAGACATAACTATCTACTTTTGAAGGTTTATAGTGCAGTAAATGAAATTAGAGATCTTGGTGGCACTTTGTCAGATGAATATATAATTGAGAAGATCTTGATGTCCCACTAGAAAGTTATAGTGACAAGATCTCGACCATTGAAGAAACCTATGATCCAAAAAACTTAACTAGAGAACAATTGTACGATACTCTATTAGCATTTGAGATAAGGAAGTTTGAAAAAGACAAAGCTAAGACCGAGTCAGTATTTAAAGAGCCTAAGGAAGATCTGGAATATGAAAGTCTAGATGAGATGGAAGCAAAATTTGTGAGGAAACTGAAGAAAGGCACCGACAAATACAAAGATATGTTACCCCTTAAATGTTTTAGATGTGGAAAAGGTTTTCATATTGCTCCGAAGTGTCCAGAAAAGAATTCAAGACAAAAATATAGATAAAATAAAGGAAAATTCAATAAGAGAGCCTATTATGTCAAAGATGATGTTGGCATTTTAGATGATGACTCAGATTATGAAGATGGTGATTGTTTATTTTTGGTAGAAAGAGATATACCTAAGATTGATATCCCTAGGACAATTTCTACTGCTTTACATTATAGAAGAGATAGAAATGAATGGTTGATTGATAATGGATGTTAAAATCATATGATTGGTGACAAAAGTAAGTTTGTGAAACTTGATAAGTATGATGGTGGTTCTGTTAGGTTTGAAGATGACCAAACAATACAAATTGTGGGAATTGGTTTTGTTTCTTTTCATGGAAAGCATAATACTGACAATGTTTACTGTGCGAAGGGTTTGCACCATAATCTTTTGAGTGTTGGATAGATGTGCAAAAATGTCTTCAATGTTGTCTTTCAGGATGATGGTTGTGCAAGATCCAAAGAGGATCTGGAATTGTTTTTGCAACAGGAAAGACATAACTATCTAAGAAGGAGAAGACATAACTATCTACTTTTAGAAGGTTTATAGTGCGGTAAATGAAATTAGAGAGCTTGGTGGGGAGAAGACATAACTATATACTTTTAGAAGGTTTATAGTGTGGTAAATGAAATTAGAGAGCTTGGTGGCGCTTTGTCAGATGAGTATATAATTGAGAAGATCTTGATGTCCCACTAGAAAGTTATAGTGACAAGATCTCGACCATTGAAGAAACCTATGATCCAAAAAAGTTAACTAGAGAACAATTGTATGATACTCTATTAGCATTTGAGATAAAGAAGTTTGAAAAAGACAAAGCTAAGATTGAGTCAGTATTTAAAGCACCCAAGGAAGATCTAGAATATGAAAGTCTAGATGAGATGGAAGCAAACTTTGTGAGGAAACTGAAGAAAGGCATCGACAAATACAAAGGTATGTTACCCCTTAAATGTTTTAGATGTGGAAAAGGTTTTCATATTGCTACTAGGTGTCCAGAAAAGAATTCAAGACAAGAATATAGATAAAATAAAGGAAAATTCAATAAGAGAGCCTATTATGTCAAAGATGATGTTGGCATTTCAGATGATGACTCAGATTATGAAGATGGTGATAGTTTATTTTTGGAAGAAAGAGATATACCTAAGATTGATATCCCTAGGACAATTTCTACTGCTTTACATTATAGAAGAGATAGAAATGAATGGTTGATTGATAGTGGATGTTAAAATCATATGATTGGTGACAAAAGTAAGTTTGTGAAACTTGATAAGTATGGTGGTGGTTCTGTTAGGTTTGAAGATGATCAAACAATACAAATTGTGGGAATTGGTTTTGTTTCTTTTCATGGAAAGCATAATACTGACAATGTTTACTGTGTGAAGGGTTTGCACCATAATCTTTTGAGTGTCAGATAGATGTGCGAAAATGTCTTCAATGTTGTCTTTCAGGATGATGGTTGTGCAAGATCCGAAGAGGATCTGGAATTATTTTTGCAGCAAGAAAGACATAACTATCTAAGGAGAAGACATAACTATCTACTTTTAGAAGGTTTATAGTGCGGTAAATGAAATTATAGAGCTTGGTGGGGAGAAGACATAAATATCTACTTTTAGAAGGTTTATAATGCGCTAAATGAAATTAGAGAGCTTGGTGGCACTTTGTCAGATGAATATATAATTGAGAAGATCTTGATGTCCCACCAGAAAGTTATAGTGACAAGATCTCGACCATTGAAGAAACCTATGATCCAAAAAAGTTAACTAGAGAACAATTGTACGATACTCTATTAGCATTTGAGATAAGGAAGTTTGAAAAAGACAAAGCTAAGACTGAGTCAGTATTTAAAGTGCCAAAGGAAGATCTAGAATATGAAAGTCTAGATGAGATGGAAGCAAACTTTGTGAGGAAATTGAAGAAAGGCACCGACAAATACAAAGGTATGTTACCCCTTAAATGTTTTAGATGTGGAAAAGGTTTTCATATTGCTACTAGGTGTCTAGAAAATAATTCAAGACAAGAATATAGATAAAATAAAGGAAAATTCAATAAGAGAGCCTATTATGTCAAAGATGATGTTGGCATTTTAGATGATGACTCAAATTATGAAGATGGTGATTGTTTATTTTTGGTAGAAAGAGATATACCTAAGATTAATATCCCTAGGACAATTTCTACTGCTTTACATTATAGAAGAGATAGAAATGAATGGTTGATTGATAGTGGATGTTAAAATCATATGATTGGTGACAAAAGTAAGTTTGTGAAACTTGATAAGTATGGTGGTGGTTCTATTAGGTTTGAAGATGATCAAACAATACAAATTGCGGGAATTGGTTTTGTTTCTTTTCATGGAAATCATAATACTAACAATGTTTACTGTGCGAAGGGTTTGCACCATAATCTTTTGAGTGTCGGATAGATATGCAAAAATGTCTTCAATGTTGTCTTTCAGGATGATGGTTGTGCAAGATCTGAAGAGGATCTGGAATTGTTTTTGCAGCAGGAAAGAGGACCGATAGAAACATATATCTACTAGAAGGACCTTCGAAGCACTGTTTGTTGTCTCATATCAATGATATCTAGATCTGGCATCGGGGAATGTGTCATATCAATTTTGACAACTTAGTGAATATCAGTTCATCAAGTACAATGAGAGATTTACTGAGACTAAACAAACCGGATAACAACATGTGCAAAGAATGTCAAGTTGGAAAGTAGACAAGATGAAATTATAAAGGAAAGGAACATTCATCCACTAGATTGTTGGATTTAGTGCATACAAACCTATGTGGTCTGACCAAAACAAGGAGTACACAAGGTGAGAGGTATTTCATGTTATTGATTGATGATTACTCTAGAATGTCATGGGTTTCATTTTTGAGAGAGAAGTCAGAACCATTTGAGAAATTCAAAAATTCAAGGCTAAAGTTGAAAATGAAGTTGATAAAAAGATTAAGTGTTTGAGGTCTGACAGAGGAGGAGCATTTAATTTTGATGAGTTTAACAACTTTTTTGAGAAACATGGTATTAGAAGACAATTATTTGCCCCTAAAACACCTCATCAAAACGGTGTAGTAGAAAGGATGAACCAGACAATCCCAAAAGCAGCTAGAATAATGATCAAGGGAGCAGATTTTTGGAAATATATTGGAGAGAAGCAATTTATATTGCATTTTATGCTCTTAGCAAAGTTCTATATTGAAAAAGACATGGGAAGACATCTTATGTGGTATGGCATGGTAGAACTCTGACAGTGAAGTATTTCAAGGTATTTGGAAGAAAGTGCTACATCCAAAGAGATGAGGATAATCTTGGAAAGTTTGATAGTAGAGATAATAAAGACATATTCCTAGGATATTATACAAGGAGCAAGGTATACTAGAGTTATAACAAAAAGGCTGAACACGATTGTTAAAAGTGAAAATGTGAAGGTTGATGAAGACACTTCTAAAGAGTTTGAAAAATTGGCAGGTTATGAGTCTAATCAAAAGGATGGCAGAAAAAGGGAAGGGAAGACTAGAGAGGGAGAAGAAGAAAAGAAGCCTAGAAAGTTTTGGCATCTACGTCTAAGACCCCAAGATATATTCAGAAGAATCACTTAGTGGATCGGACTATTGGACATAAGAGCAAAGGTATCATCACAAGAAGCAAAGTAGCTCAAGAACAAGTTCTATTATGTTTACTTTCAAAGACTCAATCGAAAATAGTGGAAGAAGCTTGCAACGATTAGAATTAGATGAAGGAAATGAAAGAACTTGATCAGATAGAGAAGAATTAGACATGGGAATTAGTTAACATATTGAAAGATAAGATTGTGATTGGAACTAAGTGGGTATTCCAGAACAAGCTTGATGAAGATGGAAAGGCTGTGAGAAGTAAAGCAATGTTGGTTTGCAAAGGTTACACTCAGCTTGAAGACATTGATTTTGATGAGACATAAGCCCCAATTGCTCAGATGGAAGAAATCAAGATGTTTGTGGCTTTGCAACTTTTAAGGATTTCAACGTTTATCAGATGGATGTGAAATTAGCATTCTTGAATGGAGAGTTGAAAGAAGTTTATATTGAACAACCAGAAGGATTCAAATTGAAAGATGATCTGAACATTGTTTTCAGATTGAAGAAGGTCTTGTATGGACTAAAACAAGCCCCTAGAGCTTGGTATGGAAGGCTAGATAAGTACTTAACTGATCAAGGATTTTAGAAGGGTTTGGTTGATAGCAATTTATATTTCAAAATAGATTCAAGTAAAATCCTAATTGTTGTGGTGTATGTTGATGATATAATTTTTGGAGGAAATGAAGGTATGTGTAGAAAATTTGCTAATGAGATGTAGAAGGAATTTGAGATGTACATAATTGGTGAGTTAAATTTATTCCTCATTTTGCAAGTTAATCATAGTGACAAAGGAATTTTCATTTCTTAGTCTAAATAAATTAAGGAATTGTTGAAAATTTTTGCGTTACAGAACTCCAAACCAGTGTGTACACCTATGACCATCATATGCAAATTGACAAAAGATTATAAGCCCCCTAAAGCAAATGTGAGTTAGTACAAATCAATGATTGGAGGATTGTTATATTTGACTGCTACAAGACTAGATATCATGTATTGAGTCTATTTGGTAGCTATATTTTAGCAAGAGCCAAAGGAGTCTCATGTTATGGCAATGAAAAGAATTTTTAGATATCTAAGGGGAATAGAGGAGTTTGGTTTGTGGTACTCTAGAAGTTTAGATTTTACTCTAATAGCATATATTGATGCAAATTGGGTCAAAAGTGTTGATGAAAGGTTAAGTACAAGTGGTAGAGCATTCTTTCTAGGCTCCCTATTAGTGGCTTGGTTAAGTAAGAAGAAAGATTTGATCTCTTTATCTACAACTAAAGCAAAATATATTGCATCATCTTCATGTTGCACATAAATTTTATGGATGAAATAGACTTTGAAGGATATTGGTGTAAAATTCAATGAACCTATCTCTATTATGTGTGATAACACTAGTGCAATAAACATTTCTAAGAATCTGGTACAACATTCCATAACAAAGCATATATCCATTCGATATCACTTCTTGAGGGAAAAGGTATTGGACAATGAAGTAAAGCTTGAGTATGTACCTATAAAGGAACATATTGCAAATATCTTCATGAAGGAACTGTGTAAAGATACTTTTGATTATCTCTGGTAGAGGTTAGGGGCATTACCCCTTTCTAGTTTGAACTAATATGCATTTGGATGTGCATTGATCCAGTGAGAAGATTGCATATTTTAATCTGGACTGATGCTTGGGTTCTTCCTCTTAGGGGGAGTGAGAGTGGGTTTCATAGGGGGAGTTAATCCCACCTTTATCATTGTTGTCATAGGGGAGAGATCTTGAGAGTTTTAGTTGTTTCAATTGCAGAGTTGTGCAAAGATTTTTTTGTGTTTGTTGTTGATGGATGTTACCATCAATGATAGAGGGGGATATTGTTACAAATTGTTGCAGTTGTGATGGCGATGTTGTTAAGTGGTTGTCGATGATGTCAACATATTGGTTGACATTGATGTCTCTATTGTTCCTGGTATTGGTGATGCGAAATATGTGTTCCCAAAATTTTTGATACTCTATAAGATGTGTTGGTGATCTGGATATTTCAAGTTATTAGATATGGTGTTGATCAATGGTATTCATGTGTATCTTGGTTTTATTCTTATTTTTGTTGATTTGGGTAATGGTGATTGGGTTCAAATTAAGTTTGAAATTTGAAGATGAGCAATGACTTCTGGTGTAGCATGTGTATCATGGTTTTTGGGTCTAGAATTTGTAATGATTGTAACATGTTGATTTAACCATTGATTTGTGTCGTGGTATGGTCTACTACTCATTCCTTCCCACCACCAAAATTTTTAGTGTTGACCTATTTTAGATCTCTATCTTGGCCGACTTGGAAGATTATGCTTCCCACATATTAGGGTGGCCAATTAGTAAATTGTCTTGGACCAATTTATCAGATGATGATATCCTCGATCGACTTGATCAAATTTGGATAAATATTTTTCATTACTACAATGTATCAACCAATCAAGATGGTTTACATCATATAAAATATATACTTCTACTTTCATGTGCTAAAACTTTTCCCTATAAATATAAAAGTATGATACATGTAGTTCGGGAACAATTAGATTCAAAACTCTTTATAAAATCATTTTTAAAAGAAAAAAACATTTCTTCGTCCTTTTCAAAAACTCATTCACAGAGAGAATGAATTTGGAATTTAGAAATTAGCCAGATATACCAACAGTCATATCTTTCCTTTCCAATCTCGCATATCTTCAAAACAATGTCACACTTTTTCTATATCAAACACAATCAAATTATCCTCATATATATATATATATATATATATATATATATGAGGATAATTTGATTGTGTTTGATATAGAAAAAGTGTGACATTGTTTTGAAGATATGCGAGATTGGAAAGGAAAGATATGACTGTTGGTAATGTGAGTGAGTGTGTTGGTTTTGAGGCACTATAATTAGTCCAGTTTGTGCAGATTCTATTTCAATGTTGAACTCTTTCTTTCTCTCTCTATTTCTTTGGCAGTGAGCCCACCTACAATGAGAATTCTAGTTGTGAGACACCCTTTGTAAAAATCACCTTAACCAGTGTTTATATTGAGAACTAACATTCTTCGTGGTTTTTTCCTTCTTGGGTTTTCCATGTCATATCTAGTGTTCATTGTGTGATATGTCGTATGTCTATATTTTTATGCTATATCTATGTTAATTAATTATATTGTTTAGGATCTAGAGGTGAGAAGAATAAAAGAAATTGTTTTAAGTTATCAATTGATTCACTCCCCCTCTCAATTGCCCAAATATTTAACAAAAGAAAGTAGAACTACAATGGAAGAAGGGCACATGTGTGTTTTAAGTCAACATGGGAGAGACCAAAAGAGATCTCAATTTTTTGTATCATCCTTAAGTAGACAGCACTAGGGACAACAAATAGAATAATTGAGAAACAAATAGAGGAAAGTCATGAACAAGCAAGAGTGGAGAGAGAAAGAGAATCTACGACATGAGTGAAGCTAATCAAGAAAATCATCTACCTCCCAATCTTTTTGAACATTGTTTTGGGAAAGTGGACAAGATGCAAGAGGAAAAAATTCAAGCACAGTAGATGGAGCTACCACAAGTTCCAAACAAGAACCATTCTCTAATGATGAGTCACTTTGTCTGTTACTAGGAGCTAGGATTAATGCTTTTGATAATTGTTTAGATAAATCATTATCAACATCAACAAGTTCATATTCATCATTGGAATCATTAGCATCAACATTATTACCATGAACATCATTTTCATCCATCTCTTCATCAAGATTAATAG
Source organism: Cryptomeria japonica (assembly GCF_030272615.1). Classification (NCBI taxonomy): domain Eukaryota; kingdom Viridiplantae; phylum Streptophyta; class Pinopsida; order Cupressales; family Cupressaceae; genus Cryptomeria; species Cryptomeria japonica. The sequence continues at coordinate 681,559,459 of NC_081409.1, read as the reverse complement.
AATTAAGATCTTTAATGCGAATAGAACATGAACCATCATATTTCTTAAGCATCTTTAATCTTGTATATTTAGGTTGAACTTCCTCCCTAGGGTTAGGTAAAGGTTGGAAAAATCGGATCATGTTAGCATTTGGTGTCTTCAAGGAGGAAATGGGTTGAGAAGCAAGTTCATGAGCCCTAGCATGACGTCTCCATTGACATTCTCTCGCACAACGGTTTCATTTAGTTTTGGTAGAGGGTTGTGAATGTTTAGGATTAATAAACATAGGCTTCTTCTCTTCCTTTAAAGAAGGAGGAATAGGAGAAGGTCTACTAGGTTGAAAAATAGGAGATGTCGAACTCTTCCCTTTGTAAGATGTAGAAGGTGTAGGAAGGAGACTGGGTCCATCATGAGGAGGAGGAATAGGTCTAGGATCTCTAGGCTTACTCAAAGATAAGATAATATCATTTTTCCACTTTTGATAAGATTGAAAAAGAGAATCAATGTGAGGCTTAATAGGTTCAAATTGTTTAGACCAAAAGTAATCAAGATTATCATCTCCATGCCTCACCGTGGGTTGGTAGATGCTATGATTAATTGTTATGATTTTGTCATTATGAGGAAATTTTAAATATTTATCAACGGTAGAAGGAATCACTTTCATGGAAGAGAGCCAAGGATGTCCCAACTTCACACAAAATTGATCCAACATAAAAATGATAGCAAAAATAACATTTAAGCACTTAGTACCAACCTCAATAGGGAGAGTAATATAACCAATAGTAGGACAAGTGAAACCATCAAAGACTTTAACCACTACATCAAATTTATCATATGTTACTTGATGTAATTGTACAGTATAAAGATATTCTTCAATTATCACATTTACTAAACACGTTGGATCAATGAGCACCCCTCGTGAGAGTTTGTCTTTGATCATAACAATGATATATAGTGGACCATCGGGTACGTCAATAGTCTCCCTTGGATAAAAGGTAATGCATAGGTCCTTAGGAGGTATATGTTTATCAACAAGATTCACCACATTGTTAGACTCAAGACCAAGTTCATTGGGAGAAAATACAAGATGCTCAGACTCAACCACATTAGTAGAATGGGAAGGAAATGGATTAGTAAATATTTGAAGATTTTGATTAAAAGGAGCTACAAATTTGTTTCCTTTGTCATTCACACTAGCTACAGATATGGTATTGTTATCAATAAAGTCCTGAATTCTACTCCTTAAGGAATAACACTTTTCAGTATCATGTCTGGGTTGACGATGATACTGGAAAAAGGCTTTGGGATCATGATAAGGTGGAAAAGGTTTCAAAGTATCTATTGGCTTGATGGATGGAAGTTTCAACATATTTGTTTTAACAATTATCTCATGATGCTATGCAAAGATTCAGAAAGAGGAGAAAATTCTTTTCTAAAATACTTGGATAAAGGAGGCACACCTATTGTTGTAGCTGCTACTTGGGTGTTGTTGTTGTCATTAAACTTGATGTGTCCCTTGTTCGGTTTAAAATTCACAAAATATTGTTGAGCACTTTCATTCTTATCAATCGGATCTATTGAAAGAGATGATTCAAATTGACTTACTTGAAGCTAATAATTATGAAGTGTTGAATGTCCAAACAACTAAGAGGGGGATGAATCAATTGTCAATTAAACTTTTAATTCTTTTATAGATCCAAAATAACCAATATTTAATATGAACAAATGTAAACATGAAGCACACATATAGACAAAGAAATCATACACGACAAACACCAAATATGACATGGAAAACCAAAGGAGGGAAAAACCATGGAGAATGTTAGTTCTCAATATATAACACCTATTAGGGTGACACCGGTTAAGGTGTTTTTTAAAAGGTGGATCAACATGCCAAAATGCCCACTATAGGAGGGCTCACTTCCCAGAAAGGCTCATTGCTGGAAGAGAAAGAAAGAAAAGAAAATCCACCATTGTGATACAACTACCACAAACAACAATTTGAGAACAATATTTGGTACCTAACAAAACACTACACACCTTCACACAACTTCGCACACTCGCACAACTTCTCACATCAGTCATCAGTTGGATTTATCTTTTCAATCTCGCATATCTTCCATACATCATTCATTCTAATCAACCTTTACTTATAATGTCCTCCTGACTACATAACCTTCCAAGTCAGCCAAACATAATTTGAAATAGGTTTTCACTAAACAATCCTATGGTGGAACATAATGAGAAGTGGACCACACCACAACACACTTTATCGGTTAGATCAACACATTACACATCCATCACAAATACTGGAGCCAAAACAAAACTCATATGCTACACAAATACCATTACATGGTTTCCAATTCTGGATATTACCGGACTAAAAAATAACACTTCTCAACTTAGCAAAACAATAAAGGAACCAAGATAAACATTAATCCAAGCAATCAACACCTATCTATAAAATAGATAATTCTGGATCACAACCAACACTATCAATTACCAGTCAACACTAAACATTATCTAGAGCACAACTTCCAGAGCACCAAACAGTTCGGGAAATATATTCTGAATCACCAACTCAAAAAAACCAATACCAATATAGTATGTTAACATCAATGACAACCACAATAATCATATTAGCACCATTAACATCACATTTACAACAATCTCCCTTTGTCATTGATGGCAACATCCATCAACAACAAACAAGAAAACAAGAAAATTCACTTATCAACTTTGCATCATCATTTCACTGCATCTTTCCCTCTTTGACATCAAGGACAAAGGCAGGCATAATCCCCCTATGAAACTTACTCCGCTCCCCCTAAGAGGAAGCTCCCAAGAATTAGTCCACACAAAAATGATCATGCAATTTACTAGACCGATGCATAACCAAATGCACATTAGTTAAAACTAGGAAGGGGTAATACCACTAACTTATGTCGAAGATACTCAAAAGTATCTTTACACAACACCTTTGTGAAGATATTTGTAATATGCTCTTTTGTAGGTACATACTCAAGCCTTACTTCATTATCCAACACCTTTTCCCTTAAGAAGTGATACCGAATAGATATATGTTTTGTTCTAGAATATTGTATCAAATTATTTGAAATGTTTATTGCATTGGTGTTATCACACATAATTGAGATGGGTTCATCAAAAAACAAACTAATATCCTTCAAAGTCTATTTCATCCAAAGTACTTATGAGTAGCATGAAGATACTGCAATATATTCAGCTTCAACAGTGGATAGGGACACAAAATCCTACTTCTTACTTGACCAAGCAACTAACCAAGAGCCAAAGAAAAATGCTCCACCACTTGTATTTTTTCTTTCATCAACACTTTGTGCCCAATCTGCATCTATATAAGTTGTCAAAGGGAAATCTGAATCTCTGAGATACAATAATCCAAATTCTTCTATTCCCTTTAAATATCTAAAAATTCTTTTTATTGCAACAACATATGATTCTTTTGGTTCTTGCTAAAATCTAGCTACTAAACAAATAACATACATGATATCTGGTCTAGTCACAGTCAGATATAACAATCCTCCAATCGTTGATCTGTACCTACTTGCATTAGCCTTAGGAGATTTATCATTTTTTGTTCACTTGCATTCAGTGCTCATAGGTGTACACACTAGTTTAGAATTATCCAACCCAAACTTATTCAACAATTCTTAGACATATTTAGATTGAGAAATAAAAATTCCTTTGCAATTTTGATTCACTTGCAATCCAAGAAATAAATTCAACTCACTGATTATGGACATCTCAAATTCCTTCTACATCTCACTAGCAAACCTTCTAAACATACCATCATTTCCTCCAAATATTATGTCATCAACTTACACTACAACAATTAAGATTTTACTTGAAGCAACTTTGAAATAGAGATTACTATCAACAGATCCCTTTTGAAAACCGTGACCAATCAAATACTTGTCTAGCCTTCCATACCAAGCTCTAGGAGCTTGTTTCAATCCATACAAAGCCTTCTTCAACCTACAAACAATATCCAGATCATCTCTCAGCTTAAATCCTTCTGGTTGTTCAATATAAACTTCTTTCAATTTTCCATTTAAAAATGTTGATTTTACATCCATCTAATAAACTTTGAAATCCTTAAAAGCTGCAAAGGCTAAGAAAATCTTAATAGCTTCCATCCGAGAAATTGGATCATACGTGTAGTCACACAAATCTGTCTAGCTTAATTAAATAAATAAATGCTATTTATTTGATTAAAAATCCACTAGCCACTAGTTAATTAAATTAATATTTAATTAATTCATCCCCAAACATTCTTCTATTAATTAAATAAATTATTCAATTTATTTTAATTAATTCATTAAATCAAATTCCAATCAATTAAATAAATAAAATCTATTTATTTAATTAAATCCCCCTATTCCTCTTTTAAATAAATTAAATAAAACATTTATTTAAATCATTATCCCCACCCCACTTGCATTTTCCTACAAATGCAACTTGCACACATTTATTGAAATAAATGAATTTTTATTTTAATAAAATCCTATTTTCCCTCACCCACCAAATCCACTTGCAAAATCTAATCCCCTTCTAGATTCTTCTAACCCCTTCCTAATTAGCCCAATCCATCCCCTAATTATTGTCACATTCCTAAGCAAAATGGAGTCACTTCTCAAACACTCCAAAGTCTTTGAAAAGCATTTAATGTTTTGTGTGTTCAACAAATTAACCCCCAAAGTCTTCCAAGACCACTAATGGCTCTTACATGACCATTTATGGCTCTTACATAACCATTTATGGTTATTTCAAACTTGTCCCCCCAAACATTTATTGTTTTGACCATATTCATCCATTTCACATTTGCACAAGAGTTTATCCATTGGATAAAAGCTTTATTCTTTGAATAAAGAGTTTATTCATTCAACCAACCTGGACTCTAAAATCCCAAAGTCATGTCAGACATTTAATGCTTATTCCCTCTCCTCTCAACCTATCTCACATTGACACTTGTCATCCTGGGATTGGGTTGAAAGCCCTCACATGGATTTGAAATCATTCAATCCTAACCCTTGTTGAGATTACTCAATCTCAACCATCCATTGCTCCATTTTTCCTATAAATAGAGCCCATTTCTTCATAATCCAGATCCTGAAAACTTGTATGCATTTAAGCTATAGGCATTTTAAGAGAGCATTTTAGCATAGGCAATCTAATATCTTGTCATTTTGGTTAAAATAAATCATTTTAATATTATCATAGCATTAGCTTTTCATTTCACATTTTGAAGCACAATACTACAATCTCAATCCTCCATAAGCATCCATAGTGCAAAAAGCTGCTGAGAGCTACACTATTTTGGAACTTGGAGAGGAGAGGAACAAGGGAGAAAGGAGCCAAGACCATGCTAAGAGGCATTTGGAGATGTCTCATTATCTTTGCTTCTTTAGTTAGATATATTAGCATTTTTTTTAGTGTCTCTCTTGGTATGCCTTTTTAGATTAGTTTTTGATTGACTAACACTAACGGTTTCGTGTCTTTTGTGTTATTTATCATTTGCTAACCTTTTCCATTTAGGAAGGCATCAATACGTTTCCTCAAATTCAATGCCTTCAACCTGAGTGTAACCCTTGCAAACCAACCTTGCTTTATTTCTTACAATCTTTCCATCTTCATCCAGCTTGTTTTGAAATACTCATTTTGTTCCAATTACATTTTTATGTGTCGGTCTGTGTACAAGTTCCCATGTCTGATTTTTCTCAATTTAGTCTAGTTCTTCTCTCATTGCCTTCATCCAATTTTGATCATTGCAAACTTCTTCTACTAACTTCGGTTCAGTTTCAGAAAGTAAACATAACAAAACTTGTTCTTGAGTTTCCTTACTTCTTGTGATAATTCCTTTGTTATTGTTTCCAATAATTTGATCCTTAGAGTGATTCCTTTGTACATACCTTGAGGTTTTTGATGTAGTTGCCGAAGCATCTTGAGTTTCATTTTCCTTTTCTTCTTCTTTATTTTCTTCTTCCCTTCTTCTATCAAAGGACACATCTTATTCATGTCCTACTAATCTATTAGAGTATTTGGAGATATCTTCATCAACCTTCACATTTGTACTTTCAACAATTTTGTTGTCTTTTGTTGTAACATCGATATGCCTTGCTTCTTGTGGAGTATCCTAGGAATATGCCTTCATCTGCTCTGCTGTCAAATTTTCCAAGATTATCCTCATCTCTCAAGATATAACATCTGCTTCTAAATACCTTGAAATACTTCAGTGTTGTATGTATAGCTTCTCTCCAGTAAACCTCTGGTAGTCCTACTCCTTTGATCACGATTTTGGCTGCCTCTTGTATAGTTCTATTCATTCTTTCCACTACACCATTCTATTGTGGTGTCCTCAAGATAGATAATTGTCTTATAATTTCATGTTTCTCATAGAAATTGTTAAACACATCAAAAATAAATTATCCTCCTCTATTAGATCTCAAACACTTAATTCTTTTATCAACTTCATTCTCAACTCTTTCCTTGAATATATCTTAAATTTTTCTAATGCTTCTGATTTCTCTTTTAAAAATGCAACCCATGTCATTCTAGAGTGATCATCAATTAATAGCATGAAATACCTCTCAACTTGTATAATCCTTGTTCTGGTAGGACCACATAAGTCTGTGTGAACCAAGTCTAACAATCTAATAGAAGATTGTTCCTTTCCTCTAAATGTTCTTTTTGTTTTCTTTCCTTCTTGACATTCTTTACAAATATTGTTATCTGGTTTGGTCAGGCTTGGTAAATCTCTTACTGCACATGTTGAACTAATCTTTACCAAATTGTCAAAGTTGATGTGACACATCCTCTTGTGCTAGAGACAACTATCATTGAATTGCGATAACAAACAATGTATTGTATCTCCTTCTAGTAGATATATGTTTCCATTGGTACTTTTTCTTACTGCAATAACAGTTATGGATCTCTTTCAGATCTCACAACCACCATCTCGAAACACAAAATTGTAGCCATTTTCACACATTTGTCCAACACTTACTGGATTATGATGCAAACCCTTCACATAGTAAACATTCTCAGTATTATGTTTTCCATCAAAGGTAATAGAGCCAATTCCCACAATTTGTGTTGTCTGGTCATCTCCGAACCTAATAGAACCTCCATCATATTTCTCAAGTTTTACAAACTTACTCTTATCACTGGTCATATGATTTGAGCATCCACTATCAATCAACCATTCATTTACTCTTCTAGCATGTAAAGAAGTAGCAATAGTTTTAACAGTCTGCAGAGATAACACATTAAAAACATCAGTCTTAGGTACACCCTTTTCTACCAAAAAAGAAACAGTCACCTGCTTCATACTCTGATTCATCATCTATAATATCGGCATCATATTTAACATAACATGATTTCTTATTAAACTTTCCTTTACCTTATCTAAACTTTTGTCTTGTTCCTTTTTCCAAACATCTAGTAGCCAAGTGACCATTATTTCCACATCTAAAACATTTAAGAGGTAACATACCTTTATATTTGCGAGTGCCTTTCTTCAACTTCCTCACAAAATTTGCTTCCATCATCTAGGCATTCCTCAGTAGCTTTAAAGGTTGTTTCAGATTTAGTTTTGTCTTTTCTAAACTTCCTCATCTCAAACGCGGTCAAAGTGCCATATAGTTGTTCCCTAGTGAATTTCTTTAGATCATAAATTTCTTCAATAGCAAAGATCTTATCACTATAGCTTTCTGGTAGGGTCATCAAGATCTTCTCCATTATGTCATCAGTTAAGGTGCTACCAAGTTCTCTAATTTTATTTACTACAATATCAACCCTCTAAACATAACTTGTTATATCATCTCCTTCTTCCATTCTTAAGTTCTCATATCTGTGCTTAGCAGTCAGCTTATTTGATAATTTAACTCTGTCATTTCCCTCATAGATTTCCCTTAACTTTTCCCAAACTTGATGGGCCCAGTATTTAATGAAATAGCCTTTGTTAATTCAGTTTTTGATAAAGCACTAAAGATGGCATATCTTTCTTTTTCATTTTCTTCATAAGCCTGAATCTCATTTCAAGTATTAGGACCATTTGTGGGAAATACATACTCTCCACCACTTTCCAAGTGTTGTAACCCAAGGAGATTAGGTAACCTCCCATATTCACTTTCTGGAAGCCATAGTCAAATCCCTTAAGATATGAATAGTTAGTTTATGTGCCCTCAGATCTACGTCAAGCGGTTAAGCTCTTTTCCAAGGAACCAAAGCTTTGATACCAATTATTGAATGTCCAGACAACCGAGAGGGGGGTGAATTAGTTATCAATTAAACTTTTAATTTCTTTCACAAATCCGAAATAACCAATATTTAATATGAACAAATGTAAACATGAAAGCACACATATATACACAAAGAAATCATACTAAACGAACACTAGATATGACGTGAAAAAACCAATGAGAGCAAAACCACGAAGAATGTTGATTCTCAATATATAACACTTATTAGGGTGACACCAATTAAGGTGACTTTTACAAAGGTGGCTCACTGCAAGAGGGCTCATTGCCTAGAAAGGCTCACTGCTGGAAGAGGAAGAAAGAAAATAAAATCCACCACTGTGATACAATTGCCACAACACAACAATGTCGGAACAACCTCCAATACCTAATGATACACTACACACCTTTGCACAACTTCTCACATTAATCATCAGTCAGATTTAGCTTTTCAATCTCGCATATCCTGCATACCTTATTCATTCTAATCAAACTTTACTTATATTGTTCTCCTAACTAAATAACCTTCCAAGTCGGCCAAACATAATTTGAAATAGGTCTACACCGAAAATTCCCATGGTGGAGCATAATGAGAAGTGGACCACACCACAACATACTTCATCAATCAAATCAACATGTTGCACATCCATCACAAATACTGTAGCTAAAAAAACTCACACACTACACAAATGTCGTTACAGAGTCTCCAATTTTGGATATGACTAGACCCAAAAATAACACTTCTCAACTTAGCAAAACAATAATGTAACCAAGATAAACATGAATCCAAGTGCAATCAACACCTATCCAGAAAACGGAGAAATTTGGATCACAACTAACACTATCAATTACTAGTCAACACTGAACATCATCCAGAGCACAACTTCTAGAGCACCAAACAGTTCAAGAAACATATTCTGGATCACCAACTTAGAAAACCAATACCAGTATAATATGTTGACATCAATAACAACCATGACAATCATATCAACACCATCAACATCACATTTGCAACATGAAGCATGGTGCACAACTACGTAAAGGAAGTAAACTTAGGAAAGAGAAGCTTATCTCTAATATTTTTTTGTAAATTAGAAATAAAAATTATTTGCACATCTTGATTAGGCATAGGATAAGCAATTTGAGAATACAAATGTTTATATCTACCAATAAAATCAAACACTTTTTCTTTAACACCTTGCTTACAATGAATCAAATCAGTCAAAGTAATCTTAGGACCAATATTATTGTGTGAAATTGTTGAATTAAAGCATTAACCAATTGTTGAAATGATGTAATAGAATAAAGAGGCAAAGAACAATATCATTGTAATGCTTTGTCCCTAAATGTTTTAGTAAACAATTTAGCCAAACGTTTTTTTATCATGAGCAAAATCACTACACAAACTTTGAAATGTTTTCACATGAGTCAAGCGATCACCTTTTCCATTATAAAGCTCCAATTGAAGGACTTCAATATGTTTAGGAGACAACATGAATAATATCATTAGATAATGGGCTTGCTACATCAAATGTGGGCACATTAAACTTGGATTTGTTCATAGAAGTTATTTGTTGTTGTAAGGATGAGACGGTTTGGGCTAGGTTATTGATGGTTCCTTCGGTGGATGGATTAAAATTAGACATGTTGGATTGTGATGGATGGGTAACATTGTTGAATGAATGTAGAGGTTTAGAGTAAGGAGGTGTAACACTATGATATGTAGGTATGGGAGATGATTGGGTTACAAATGGAAGACTCACAAAAGGAGGTATGAAAGAATTTTGATTAACAATATTTCCCCCTTGACTAACATTTATAGGATTAAAATTTTGTGTGGAAGTATCCTTGATAGTGGATGTGAATGTAGGCACACTAGGCATAGATGTAGTCATAGAATGATTAAATTCACTAGGTTCTTGAGTATATCCAAGGACTTCAACACAAAGTTTTATAGGCATGATATTAGTGTCAACAATACGAGAAAGGCCATGCAACAAATCAATACCAATTTTATCACTTTGAACCATCCTTTTTAATCCTTCAATCAATGGGATAGCCTCACTTTCTAGGTATTGTTGACTTATCCATTGGTGAAGATTTTTATTTATTCATTGCCAATCTTCTCCAATTGATCAACAAAAACCATATTTAGTGATTCACCCTCATCATGAGAATTATGTAAAGAATGAGGATAAATGACATCAATTGTTGGAATAGAAGATCCACCGACATTCTCTTTAAACAAGGTATCCAAATTGGGCTCCATATCCTTAGTAATTAAACCTGGATAAGCCTTAGTTATATATCTTCTCATGAGAATATTATAGGTAGGACTAATGGTAGTAAAACTCATGCACAAAGGAGGGACATTTGAATTTGAAATTGAAAATTGATTAAACAATGCAAAATTTTGTAAAAGTGATTGATTAACCAATTAATTAAGGAATTTGATTTGTGATTTTGAAAGATAAATGCAATTAGATCTTAGCATAATATATCATAAAAATCAGATTTGAAAAATTATGCAACTCACATGTAAATTTAGAATTATAAATTAGGGTTTTTGTGAATTCAACCACTAAATTTATGTAATTCAATTTGAAAATGAGTTCTAGGAGGGAAAATTTGAATTTGAATTTGAATTTAAATGAATAATCAAATCTGAATTAATAAATTCAAATTAGACAACCCACAAACTCAATGTAGAATAAAAAATTAGGGTTTTAATGAATTTAACCTCTAAATTTTTTAAACTCAATGGAAAATTAAACTTGTAAATGTAAATTTTGAATTTGAAATGCATAAACATTCAGATCTAAGAACATAAATTAGAAAATTAAAGTGTAAGATGCCAGGTTCACCAAAATGTAATGGTGAACAATATTAGGGTTTTCACAATTAGATATATCAAAATTGCTAATATTTGAGCTTAGGGACCATCACATTGAAAGAGGCATTGAAATTCACTTTGGGGCGATCCTCTTTTAAATTGAATTATAAAATGTTGAAATTAGGGTAAATGTGCTGGAATTGAAGTAAAAATGCATAAATAGTGAGTTACAATCATTGGATCGAGCCACAACACTAGATCTAAGCAATGCAAGAGTGTTTGCATATGTTCCTAGAAGGATCTCCTAAAATGTTGAGACCAAAATACCGGTCGCTCTCGTCCTCCACACTTTTCACCGTCTAAAGGTGAACCTATTCGTCTCTATAAATAAAGCCAAATCTGAAGATCACAACTTTGTACTTGTTCTTGTGCATACTAGAGAAGGGAAATAGGTTGGGAATAGGGGTTTTCCTTAGGTCAAACCTAGGTTTTGGAATTAACCATGAAATATAAATGAAGTGTAATTGAATTACAATAATAGAATGATCTCCTTTTGAGGGAAATATTGAATAATGCCTGAAATACTAATGTTGTACCTTTTAATGGAGTTTTGTTTGTCTCCACAAGGAATTAGGGTTTCATGAAGTCTTCATAAACATAAAACATGAATGTGAACTCCAATGCTTGAACCTTGACCTTACTTTTACTCCAATGCTTGAAAGAAGATTGATTTCTTGCTCACTTGAACTTGAGTGCTTGATTGCTTTAATTGATTGCATGAATATCTTATGTGGTCTTTAAAATGTAGGGGTAGACCTCCTTTTATGTATGCTCATTGAAAAACTATTTAATTTTCCAACATAAGCTGACATGGGATCTAGGTCCTTGCCAAAATAATGTTACTATTGACAGGCCCCAAAATAGGTCTTGATTGGGAGGACCAAAGCAATTGGCGCTTTGATACCTGAGGACTAGAGCACTAGTGCTATGGTCCTGACCAATTAGGGACACAAGAAATTGGGCAAGAAAGTGTGCATTCTAAAAAAGATGAATTATTTGCATGGTGTGAGCAGAACCAGGGCTCTGATCAAGCCTTGGGATAGGAACACCAATGCAAGGGCCCAAATGAGGACAAAATTGTAAGGGAAGTACAATATAGGATGCTACAACTGTTGTTCACATTCTTAATAGGGTACAAATAAGAGTAAATTTTACTAAGATATCATATGAGTTGTGAAATGGAAGACCTCCTACTGTGAAGTATTTTGAAATCTTTGGAAGTAAATGCTACATTGGAAGAGATGAAGATGATCTTGAAAATTTTGATACCAGAGTAGATGAAATAATATTTCTGGGATATGCTACAAACAATAAGGCTTACCGATGTTACAACAAGAGACTGAATAAGATAGTGAAAAGTACAAATGTGAAAGTATGTGAAGAATCAGATCAGGTTGCTCCTAAACATGTATAAGAGGTCAATTTTTAGATTATTCTAGTTGTTGCAAAAGAAAATAGTATCTAGAAGATGGAAAAGAGGAAGAGACTGAAGAAGAAGAGGAAGAAGAAGAACCTAAGCAAGTAACTAAAAACTCAGCTAGATATGTACAAAAGAAACATTCAAAAGATTAGATAATTAGAGACAAAAATTAAGGTGTTTAGATAAGAAGAAGAGTTTAGAAGCAAGTGAGCGAGGGAAATACTATTTTCTTTCACTAGTGGAACCTAAATCATATGTGGAAGGAAGCAAAGAAGAAAGTTTGGTAAAAGCAATGGAAGAAGGATTGAATCAAATTTAGAAGACTTAGACTTGAGAATGGATACCTAGACCAGTAGATAAAAATGTGATAGGAACTAAGTGGGTTTCTAAAACAATTTAAATGAATAAGGACAAGTTACAAGGAGAAAAGTGAGATTGGTATGTAAAGGCCATTCACAAGTTAAAGGTATTGATTTTGAGGAAACATTTTCTCTAGTAGCTAGGATGGAAGCTATGAGAATGTTTCTTGATTTTTCAACTTATAAAATTCTCTAAATAGATAACTTGAGGAAGAAGTGTATATTGAATAGGCAAATGGATTCATATTGTCAAAAGATTTGGATATGGTTTGTAGGTTAAAGAAAGTATTGTATGGACTCAAACAAGCACCTAGAGCTTGGTATGCTAGTTTGGATAGATATTTGTTATAAATTTTTTTTAGGAAAGGTACTACTAATAGAAATCTTTATTTTAAGGTTGAAGGTAACAATTTATTGATTGTTGTTGTCTATGTTGATGATATTATAAATTTGGAGGAAGTGATGGTCTATGTAAAGAATATGCAAAAGAGATGCAGAAGGAATTGGAATGTTAATGACTGGTGAGTTGCCATTATTTCTTGGTCTACAAGTTACTCAGTCGGAGGATGGAATTTGTATTTCCCAAGATAAATATGTCGAAGAAATGTTAAAGAATTTTGAAATGGAGAATTGTTTAAACCGGTTGCTGCCCCTCTAATTTTTGGTTGTAAATTGAGTAAAGATGATGTATTTTGAGATGTTGATCAAAAGAAGTATGGATCTATGATTGGAGGAATATTATACTTAACTGCCTCTAGACCAGATATCATGTACATATTTCAAGCTAATCTGAAGTAGTCACACGAACAAGTTGTAAAGAGAATTTTTGATGATTTGATGCACTCAAGTATCACCATTCAAGTGTTACCATCAATGATAAAGGGGAATATTGTTGGAAGTATTTTGTGTGATTATCATTGATGTCAAACTTGGTTGTTTGGAAGGATTATGGTTTGGATATGCTCTTGATTTTTGTAGTTGTGTTATGGGTTGCTGATTGAGTTTGATATTTTGGTGTTGGTTGTGGTATTTTGATTCTAGTTTACAAAAGCTAGTTATTTTTCCTTTCTGCCAATATGAGTGTTTGTTAGACTAGTTCAAAAAGTCTTCGATGGCCTCTAGATATGTTGCAATTTGAATTGCAATTTAGTGGATGTCATCTTATGTCTCATATAGTATTCTCAATGCACTTCATTGGTGGATTATCTATTCCACAAGAGAGCTATGTTGATTTGTGTTTGGGATATTCAGTCATGTTATAGTTTAGTGTGTTCGATTAGGCCATCTTGATTGGATCATGTTCTTTGGTTTGGATATGCTTTGGAGAATGAGGTTGTATGAGTTGTGTGTGAATTGATGAGAAGTGTATGTGAATGATATGCAAGAAGATTTGATTTTGTGAATATGTAAATGTCAGTTTGTGAAGAGACTCGAAGAAGATATATTCAAGAAGATAGTGAGCAGAGACAGTGATAGAGTTTAGAGATGTTTACCATGATATTGATCGCTTGATCTTGATGTTCAAGGACAATTTCATGTTCAAGAGAGATCCTTCTCATATTGGTTTTTCTATTTCTTTTGTTGCTAGATGACAATGGATCTTTTAGCAGCATTTTGTATCTTGTCATGAAGCAGTGTGGCTCAGTTGTGCAAGTCCATGTATCTTGCCCTAAGGTAGTATGCCTTAGCTTGCAAGTCCTTTAGGTGTTGTTTCTTACTATGGTTTATCCTTGTTTGGGGTTTCCACTTAAATTTGGTGTTCTTGTGTTGACGGTTGATGTGTTTTCAGTATTATTGTTGAATTATTAAATGATGTTTATAATTTATCTATTTTGAAGTTCCGAAATGATTCACCCCCCAGTCCTATCTTGGGTTCAACAATGGCATCCCAAATGATTACCAGTTTGTTGCCCTAGTTTACATATCATCCCGTGGTGCTCACCATTCTTTTATGGTCAATAATTAACCAAAGAACGATTTAATATGCATAAATGACATGGATATTGTAGACACCTAAAATTGTCCTCTTTAATTAAATAATTTTTTTATTTATTTAATTATTTTACCCTAAGTCTTCTATTAAATAAATAAATCTTTATTTATTTAATTAATTCATTTATCTTCTTCTAAGCCTTTTCTAGTTTAAATAAATACTTTTTTATTTAAATTATTGTCCTTTTCCTAATTTAAATAAATATTTTATTTATTTAATTGATCCCACTTCCTCTATTAATTAAATAAATCTTTATTTATTTAATTAATTCATTAGCTTTTTCTTCTATGACACATGTCACTTATCTCTTAATTCTTTTCTTACCTACTCCTTTTATCATTTTATTATTTCTTCTACCTACCATTTAATCATAGCTGACCATTTAGCCTCTTCACCTTTTAATCTTATCCCTCCATTTCCTATAGTATTCTCTATATAAGAGGATACACTCCTTCATTATCAACCCTAACAACTGTGTCAATCAAGCATTCTTGCGATCAAGCTATCAACCACAATCTGTTCTTTATTGAGCTCTTGTGCACACATAAAATCTGAGAGCAAATATATTAAACAAGATCAATGGAGATAGGAGACAATAGAGATTGAAACCCTACTTGACATGTGAATTGTAATATTGCTTTATTTTGATGATTTGCATGATCTTAGGTATCTCTATTGGTGTATGGTGGATGTTTCATTGTAGGACTTAGATTATTTGTGGTTGGACCTTTATGGTTTTACAATAGGTTTTCATCATCATATTTTCACCGTATACAAATATATTTAAAACTATAGTCATCTTCATGCACCTATCCAAAATTATGCATATGAGTAGCAAAATAATGTGTTTAAACTTGAAAGTAATATCACAACTAAATATAAGCTTGTCGTCCCTAGTTAATTATCATACATCATTGCATATCAAATTGATCCTCATGTTTCTTGTCAATAGTGTACTACCATTATTGACTATGTGGATGATGCATAGGATTTGTATAACATGTGGAGGTATGAGGGAGAGTCAAGATGTTCTTTGTTTGCAATATTCCTTGATGTTTTGCCCAAAATTCCCCAATGATTTCAAGCGCCAAGAGTATTTATTGGTTTATCAAAATATTTGATTTAGATTTGAGATTGTTACATGATGGATTGAAGTTCACATCCTTGAGTGGATATCCATTGTTGAGAATGTGAGATGTCATGGTGCATCAACATGTGAGATAAATGAAACTATTGGGATTGATAGTTGCCTTAAGGGTAGTGACAATTTACAATTTCAGATCAAGCTCTTAGAGATGTCATTGTTAGTGAAGGGATGCATTTGATATTGAATGAATATGAATTAATTAATGTTGATCATGTTTGTAATAGTACTATAAATCATGTCAATAATGATTACAATGGCATTGAAACTTCTTATGCACCTTCACCTTATGATTTGAATCAAGTTGCTTACCACCCTATTGCCCATAGTAGCTCATATGAGGTAGATATAGAATCATGTGCAACATGTGAATATGGTAATGATTTGCATAATATTGATAGCCTAACTAATGGTGATTATGAAAGTGCTAGGACTTTTCACATTTCTTATTTTTATGGGGTTGAATGTGATAATTATAACTTTGTTGCACAAAATGATTTGAATGAAGTGGAGATGGAGTCATTTGTTAAATCTGAAGATGATATTGATATGTAGATTTTTGACACTATATGTTAATCAACAAGTAACTCAAATATGCATGTTTCTCATTGTGGAGATCCAAAATCAATATCTTTGTCATTTGAAGGATTTAGTGATTTTGAAGGAGCTTTAAGATGTGAATTTCTAGATGTGGGTGAAGACAAGTCAATTAATAAAATGATAAGCAATGTTGAATATGGTTGTTTTCTTGTTGACATAGAAGAGGACTGCATTTGTGAATCTAATAACATAAGTGTTGTTGGTAATTTGGAGATATTGTTTGATCAAGTGGAGACCAATGCCATGGATGAAGTCCTTTGCGATAATGATTCAGACCAAAATAATGTTCATGATAAAGGAGGTCTTCATGAAGATGTGCATAGTAGACTGTCTCCAAATTGTTTGAACCAATGCTTGAAGTCATTTACATGGATTCAAATGAAAGTTGGAATAGTAAGGATGATTACATCTTTGCACTAGATCTGAATGTGTTTTTGCATGATGTGAGTGTTAATGGTATGGGTGTGTTTCACATGCAAGCTGTTGAAATATGCAGTGAAATAGTCGGAATTGTGTTCTTTCAAGTTTGATACAATGCAAGTACAAAATGAACTCATGTATGATTGCTCTTCTTTTGATACATCTGAGGGTTGTTTGACAGGTTTGCAATGAAACACATGAAAATTTTATGTTTGGTCTGCAAGCTAACATTGAAATTAGTGATGAAATTGATTGTATGATTGTTTCTACTTTTCATCTAATTTGGAAGATTATTTAGTGAAACATGAAAATCGGCTGGAATAACCAACATGTACCAGGTAGGCCACCATTCTTATCCTTTTAGTAAAGGAAATAAATGACTAATTTCTCTATCTCTTACTCTTTTTGAAATACTTTGATAAATCTACAAAGGAATATTTTTACTATTTCTTGAAATTTTTTAATAGAGCTACCAAAGAATCTCTTACTCTTTTGAATTTGTTTCTATAAATTTATGGATCTCTCTTTTGGAATACTTAAATTTGAAATATTTAGTTAGGTTTACAATATTTTAAAAAAGATTTCTCAATAAATTAATTTAAATTTAAAGAGGAAGAAATATTTTATTACAAATAAAAGTTAGAAATAAAAAATCATTATTTACAAATCATTTTATTTCCTTTAGTCTAAATATAAATATGAAAATTATTTAATAATGTTACTATTTTTATTTACAAAAATTTAAATCTAAATTTTAGAGATTATCTAATAACCTTATTACTTTATTAAAATTATCTTAGAATTAGTCTACAAAATTTTATTGGTATATTAGAAATAAAATAAATTTCTTATGCAATTTTTGTGTAGAATTTAAATTAGATCTTTATTTTAAAAAAATAAAATTTGAAGATTAATATTAAAAGAAACTTAAGAAATATATCAATAAATTCATAATTTATTTAATATATAAATGTATAGAAACTATTAATAATTTTAAAATATAAATTTAATATTTATTAAGCAAATAAATATAATAATTAGTATAATAGCTATTTATGTATGCATCTCATAATAAATTTTAGGTACCCAATAAATATATATGTGTATATCTATTCATAAAATCTATCTAAATAATATTTATTCTAATGTCCATTTAATAATGTCAAAATTTCATATTAGACATTAGAAAATATGATATCAAATATTGTAGGCTAAAGAAAAAAATATAGCATTCTTTTAAATATTGTTACTTTAATATTTTTTTATTTAATATCTATATGTTATTTATTTAAATATTATTTAATCTAATATTTATTTAAATTTAAGATTTAATATTGTTAATTAACATATAGAAAAATACATATAATTTTTATATTGAGTTGGGATAATGATTACAAATTTTAGTGTGAAATATTTTTCTTTTCAAATAGAATAAAAAGTAACATATAAAGGATGCAATTCTTATAAAAGGAGTATCCCACCCATCTAAAAAATCTAGACCATCAAAAGTAGGCTTCTAACTTATAATGGTATCACCTCTATAAAAAGTACTTGAATAAAGTAACATATAAAGGGGGGCAAATCTTATCAAGGGAGCACCCCGCCCATCTAAGAAATCTAGACAATCAAACATACGCTTCTAACTTGTAATAGTATCATCTCTATAAAAAGTACTTGAATAAGAGAGCACCCCACCCATCTAAGAAATCTAGACCATCAAATGTCGGCTTCTAATTTGTAATGGTATCATCTCTATTTTGATCTTCCTCTTGAACAAGATTAGCATGCAAGAATCTTTAAGATACAAACAAGAAAAAATTTCACTATCAAAGTCAACCAACATGACTACATTGAAAACTAGAGAAATATCCATATGGTGGAGGTGATGCCAGAGAGAAAGTCTCGCCATACACTCATAGTACTCCCTAGTTGGTTTGATGATGGAAAACTTATATTCTTGTAAGACATAGGACATGTATCTTGATGGTAGCATAATTAGATAGGTAGGTGCCTTGTATGAAAAAGGGGAGTCCCATATACTATAAAGTATACAAAGACCCAACAACATTACTTGATCTGTTTCTTGCATCTTGATGATGGATCATGAAATCTGATCTCAAACGTTGATGATTAAAAATTGCTCACACAATCAAAATCAAATCTAGAAACTATAAACACTATTAACTAAAAGCTATAAACAATATTAACATAGATGATAGAAATCTTGTAACATAGATTACTAAACAATATTAACATAGATAGTAGAAATCTTGTAACATAGTTTACTAAACAATATTAACCAGAATCTATAAACAATATTAACATAGATTGCAAAGATTAGTTAGATATAGTTAACCCTAAAAAATCCTCATTTAAACGGCTGAGGGACAGGGTTGACAGTCGATTTGAACCTCGCCCGCATTCAGGAAGGTTGCTAGATAAATCCATTTTTGGGAGGTTCAGTTTATCTGATATGGGAAGAATTGACGGCCAAATTTACCCCTGCTCCCGAGCAATGCTTTAATCCACTGATATGGGATTAATTACCCAGTTGTACTTGCATTTTGGTAACGCAGGGCCAAAATTTTCGAATCTGTAGTTTATACGGATCTGCACGGCCGTGCCCAATAGTTATCTGAGGCACATATGGAACGAATAATTGGAATTTGGAAATTATAAAAAGCAGATGTAGTACAAGCGCAACCTCAGCCTCTCTGCCATTACTGTCATGTCAAGCTCATCACAGATCTAGACTAGCCCGCAATTACTGGGGTGCGCGGGCAAATCAAATCTTTGACAGTAAACCCAAAAAGGAAAAAATGCTGTCAATAATCACTCTCGTAAAAAGTGGGGTGGATAGACGTTCAGATGAGATTCGATGTCAGATTTCAAGTTTTGGGAAAAGAAAATGAAAGCAGAAATCGAGAGAGTGGAAAAAACCAGCCTGGTATGATTTAATGTCATCATCGTCTAGTGCCATTTTGAGAAGAGTTAATGGATTGAACGGCGCATGCGAGAAACTGTGATTATTGCAGTGACGTACATGGAAGATTTCATGGCCAAAGATGAATGAAACCTGTGGCGGTGCAGTCTAAACGAGGGTGCTTACGTATTAATGAAATCTAATTCAGATCTTCTGAGATTGACGTTAGATTTACTGTGGTATCTTGCAGCAGCTCACACGAGATAAGCACACCACGTGGTTTGCTTATGTCTCTGCTGATATATTGTCCATGGCAGATTGACTGCATTGTACCTACTGTTGTTTGCAGTGCCCTCTGATTCACATTTCTTGTTTGAAAACTTTTCTGCATTGATATTGAGGTGTTCCCAACTTGCATTAAATGGGCTGTTGCTCTGCCATAGTTGTCGAACCTGAAACTAGAAGCAATTATGCATACTAAATTCAACTGCAAGATTACTCATATGTTTGATTTTGTTTTAATGGTGAAAGAATTTGTCTTTTTAAAAGAGGTCGTAAGTTTAGTTAGGTATGTATTTCATCATTTTTTTGGTGAAGAATTTGTGTTTTTAAAAGAGGTCATAAGTTTAGATAGGGTATGTGTTTCATTTATTTTAAATGTATGTAGACAAATAAAGCATGTGGATTATAAGACGATCCATTGTTTCTTTTCAATCATTATGTTTCTTGTTTAATCTATAGCAAGTAATATCATGAATTGTAAAAAGATTTTTCTGTTCAATCTTTTTGTTGCAAGATTATTGTCAAACCCGTACCTTGACAATGTCCACACTACATAAGGACCTTAACTTTCCTTTTAATCATCTTGTTGAAAGGTTTTTGTCTTGCCTATAATGACATTTGGTTGTCATTATTACACTTTAATATTTTCTACTAAGTTCTTTGAGGATTCCTTCTTGTTGGTCGTTTATATACTTTTGTAGTGGAAAATATTGTATATTTGATTTTTTACTATTATAAGGGTAGAAATTGCATACCATGTAAGTTTTCCCTTCATTTTGGATTCACATTAAAGAGGTTGTCCTTGATGCAATGACAAGAGTAGGAGTGGCTTGTTTTGAAATAAAAGCTAGAAAATAATCAAAACCTAACATGATTAAATGTACCTTCACACATCTCTAGGGATTGGTCTTGAATTTCAATTTAGGATCCATTGTTTCACTCAAGTCAAATTTATAGGTACACAAATGAATATACTTTTTTAACTTTAAGCCCAAGCCAACGGTCTCTCCATTAGAAATTACTTGTCAACTTGCATGTTAGGTGTTATATAAAAGGACAAATCCCAATTCACCTTTACAATTTGGCATATGAGCTCCATTCAACATTGTCGTATCTACAAAGTACAACATTAACATGACATCAACATACACATGTCCTAAGTATATTGCATGATTATTGACATGTCTTTGATACAAACACCATTAAACTAGATCCAAGGGTTTAATATAAGAAGATCCCTATTTACCTTAAGGCAAGCAAATTCCAAGCATCTAGAAGTGCATAGCTTGATACCATGAATATAATATGAATATATGGTATAGGTTCATTTTTATATACACAGAGATCAATTTCGTAAGGATTCATTTGACCTAAAGAAAAAAATTAACCATATTTTTGTTTGTCAAAAATCATCCATCTTAGAACTTAGTACACAATATTAGTTTGAATGATCATAATAATTTTTAGCAAAAACCATTCAATTCACACAAAAAACTAACTAGTATTTCTTCTCCATTCTTTTGAAAAGTGTGATTTGTATATCAATTATTATCTCAAGTAATTAATCTAGGGTAAAATTTTTTGGCAAAATAAATTCTTATTCAATAAAGCTTCAATGTAGAGGAAACAACATCATAACTACACACAAAAGAAAGATGATCCACCAGGGAATCTTGCAAAACCAACAACCAATACCCATAGGGAAAACAAAGGGCCTTTTGATCCCTCTCCATCTCTAATCCAATAATTTAGTCATAAAAGTTGTTATCATGATGAATAATTTTGAGAAACTATTATACTTTGTCATGGTCTAGATCATCCCAATTAGTAGCATTTCAACTACCACCCCCTTCAGAGGCCCATTCAACCAGATGGTTTTCCACCCTATTCCATTCTCTAGGAATATGTATAAAAGATTTAGAATCAAAATTTGTGGTCAAATGTAGAGAATTTTCTTGACACCCATAGTGAATTTTCATGATGCCTCATAGAAGTTTCTTTCATTAAGCAAGGAGATAAAAAATAATGGATTCAATTTCACAAATAATCTTTCTCCATTCTTTTTCATAGGCTATTTCTATATC
Source organism: Cryptomeria japonica (assembly GCF_030272615.1). Classification (NCBI taxonomy): domain Eukaryota; kingdom Viridiplantae; phylum Streptophyta; class Pinopsida; order Cupressales; family Cupressaceae; genus Cryptomeria; species Cryptomeria japonica. The sequence goes on along the minus strand of NC_081409.1, from coordinate 681,537,086 downwards.
TTATAGAATTGTCCAAGCATCCATGTAATTATTTGAGTGAACACCCAAATAAATAGAGAAGAGAAATTGTATTGAACCTCACTATCTCTACTAACACCACCAATTTCTACAACACCAATATTGCCTAATATTAATTGTAAAAAAACCATCAAGAGGCATCACCTATTTTCTAGATCTACTGACCTTCCTAAAAATGTGGACCCTAATTTTAGATCTATCCAGAGAGGAAGGAGGGAGAGACAAATCCAATAATCTAACCAATTGAAGATCAAAATAGGGGAGGAACTCATCTAATCTAAATGCAACTTCAAGTCTCTTTGATCATTCTTTTGATTTTGAACTTACCTTGTTTGGCACTACAATGACATTCTGTAATGCCTGCTGAAATACCCTAATGCAACCATACAATTACTATGCATATGCAATAAATATCCATTAATCAAATAACATTTAAAGCCATCTTAACATAATCGCAAAAAACACATAACGCAAGCAGAAATAATCATAATACATCTTAGAGTTCCCTAGGGTATCTCAACGCCATTACCTAAACTAACCATAAGCAATAACATAACATCATATGCATGATAACACATTGCATACTATCTCTAACATGATTTATTTTTCCATGCATACATGATCATTGACTATCCTATAACATGAATATATCCATCTACTAGGCATACATTAACCATCCCCTTTTTAAGTTCATTTTAAAACACCAATACCAAATGTTCCTATTCACTATCACTTATACAATTGTATCAACATTATAAACTAATCTCAAGATAATCTATCATATTTCCACTATTACATGAGACTATATGCATATTCATAGATCCATTTCCATTAATAAACCAATGTTACAAGTTACTTAATTTATTCTCCTAAAATGCTATCCACCATTTACATGAATACAATATCCTTACACAATTAGGAACATGGAACTCAATCACATTATATTTGCATCATGAATCAATACATATGTCATAAGAATCATTTACATGAATCTGCTACAAGTATCAATCCATAGTTGAGAAGACAAGATATCCACATCCATGCAAGACTAGCCAACGAAGAACATACCAATGGCAGAAGGCATCAAGCCACCCCTCGTGCTAGGAGATGACAAAAGATCCCACTCATACTCTAGATCTAGGCTGACACCTAACAACCAAAGGAAAGGCCAATACAAACAAGTACAATAATGCATAACATATAATCCATTCTCAAAACCTCCAAACACATCCTAAATAAGGCTCAAGGCACTAGGACCTACATGTAGGGAAAAAGTGTCATCACATGTGATAAATGGGAACCTGGGCACGCGTCCCGACCATCCTAGATGCACATGTGGAGCCATCACAACCTTAATGGGGTAAGGGAGATTAACTTACCTAGGTTGCCAAGGCCTTCCCAATCCTATCCCGGATCTCCACCACTGGGCAAGGCAGAGGGGCCACCATCCATTTCTTATCTTATTAAGATGAACTATTCTACCCAACCCCAAAAGTTATTATATTAAGATATCACTTGATTACAATGTCAAACTCCCAATGAGATATCTGGCGATCTAGATCCCAGGTAACCCGGTTGTCCTCCCCCTTGCAATCCCAGTCACTCACTTGGAAGCCCACTCCCCCTAGCATGCACCTAGACCTTCGGGTGGAGCATACAATAAGATAACATCATAACCACAATAATGAATGTTCACAAGAGATAAAAAAAAGTTCTCATAACATCATAAAGAACATGTTGCATGAAATAGGATACGTAAGGCCTCGTACACGACAATAGCCTTCACCAATGCATTACAATTAAAGAGCCAATCATGAACATAAATCAAAGATGAATCCAAATCCTTTCCAATTCATAAAAAATGAGGCAAAACACATCCCATTGGAGTCATGAGAACAATCCTCAACAACAAGAAATTCTCCCTCTTGCTAGAGCAACTCATTGCATAAGAAACACCTCAACGGTAAGGCTCAAACTCTTTCATCGGAGCACAAAAGAAATCACAAAAGATCAAATTACATCAAATAAAACTTAGATAATCTCAACACAAACCACCCATGCCTCTGGAAAATGCACAAAACCCAAACAAACACTCACATTGCTCAAATTTGACTTTTTAGGACCTTCGAAGCAGTCTAGCTCTCCCGACATGTAGCTCAATGCTCCTGTAATGTAGTGCAATGGTTCTAGTATGTATAGTAGCATTTCTGGTACATTTTCTAATGTTCTAGGTATGTATGGTAGCGTTTTGGGTCCATTTGGCAGAGTTATGAGTCCATAACTCAACATTCTGAGTATATGTCTCAGCTCTCTTAGAATGCACTCCAGCACCCCTAGTTTCTAGAATAGTGTTCCTGGTTCATTTACTAGCGCTCCTAGTATTTTTAGTAGCATTTTTTGTCAATGTGCCCAGAAATGACCAAAAGTGACAAATAAGGTATCGATACTTGTCTAGGTCCGCACAGGGGTCAAAACCGGAACTCAAACTTGACTCAGAGGGACTAAAAGGTGTAAAAATACAAATGAAAAACCAAAAAAATGAGAATGCAAACTCACATAGACTCACAAACCAAAAATTGCATAATAAACTTCCTCCTAGAATGCTCAAAATGTCACCTAAAACACATAACATCAAAGGAGAGACCTAATAGCTCAACAAAAACCTCAAAGAGACATCATAAATTCTATTCAAAGCCCAATTAAAACCACAAAAGATGATTAACAACCATTCATAGTGAAAAGACAGAAAATGCATTCTCGGCAAGCAATATCTCAGGCTTGAAAATTTTCTTTCTTTCCAAGTACAATTTTCAATATCTAGAAACCATTCTAAAACCCAAAGAAATCTTTTAATTAGACACGGAGCATACAAGCTTTCAAAATGAAATTTGCAGAGAAGTGAACAAAAACTCCAACTTGGAAATCGCACTTCAAATCAATAGGAAATCTGACAAAGAGAAAGAGAAAACAACCAACAATCCAAGCAATCAAAATCCTCAATCCAAGCTCCAAGCAATTCAAAAGCCAATCCTAGAATTCTGTCGAATGGTAACCCGACAACATTCTCATAAATCCCAAATAAATAAAAATTAAACTTCAACTATAGGAAACTCTTTGCCAATGAAAAAATTTGAAGAAACCATATAATATACCTACCATTCCAAATATCAATGCAGAAATAATATTTATCTAACTTACCAAGCTACTGACCAATAGTAAAACATGGTAAGTAGGATAAATAACAAAATTAAATAACCAAGAGTATAAATAGGAATTAAAATAATATGATTATCCAATATAAATAAAAACCATGGGCAAAATTAATTAAATAATCAAAAGAATATAATTAAATAACCTCAATTAATAAAATTAATAATAATTAATTAATTAATCCTTGATAAGTTACTATAATGATATTAAATCATTAATCTAAATGTAATACCAAAGGACAAAATAATAATTATTCCCAAATAATAATACACATTTAAATATTTACATCAACTATTATTTAATTTATTATTATAAACTATATTAATTCATTAATTTAATTTAACATTATTAAACTATATAAATCAATTAATTAATTTAATAATTAAATCAATCAATAAACACAACTCTACACCACAAGAATAACCCAAAGAATCACGAGATGCTAAACAACAACTCGCACCAAGACTATAAACCAACAAGGCAATCAACCTAGACCTAGAGTATAGAATGGGTTCTTGTGTCATCTCCAATCAACTTGCCATTAGGATAAGACACCCTCAGACCTATGAAGCCAAGTAGAGTCGATGTGTGATACTTGTAAACCTGTCATCACCAACACGTAAACAACAACACATCAATATTATTTCATAAAAAAAACAGACAAGTGAAAGGAAATCACAACATCATATCATGCTCACGAATGAGTGATATGACATCATTCCTTATCACAAATGCAGTAGAAGACACTTGCAAACATCAAGCAATATCATAGTCATCCTCATCATAAGATAGGGTTAGTACATAATATAATGTCATCGAATCAATCTAAGAAAACATGAAACACACATATAACACAAGTACATATCAAACATCAAAGAGTAATCCATCATCACAATAATCTAGGAATATCATCGTCTCAAGTAATCATGATGTCAAGCACAGTATAATATGTCTAATATCCATAATAAATAATCTAAATCATAAGATAAATCCATAAGCATTTTATCAAAACATCACAAAATAGTCTAAGCTATGCCGATATAGTCTAATGATGCATAAAAATGAATGATGAATCAGGGAGGGGCACTACACATTCTAGGAAAATACAATGATTTCACTCTTGCCAAATCTACCAAAGAACAAAAGAATGATCAACATCCCAAGTACCCAAAAGGAAGGAAGAAAAGGTAGGGACAACATAAACTATTCTAGAAAATAGAAAAGGAAGTAGCTAGAACAACATATCTGTTCCAAAGATTGCACTATAAATTTCAAGTTTTTAGAAAAAGGACATTGAAAAAATATGGCTAGTGCATTCCTCATTATTTCTATAGAGAAATCAAAAGGGAAGCCCTTGAAAATTCCTAATATTTTCCCGAATTAAGCATTTATTATGAATCAAAATCCAAAGAAAGAAATTACATATGGGATAACCAAATATGTTCTAAATTCTTTTCCACTAAGGAACCTCCAATGTCCTATTCTCTTCACTTCAAGGGCTTGGTATTCTTGAGAAACTAAATAATCTACTTTTGAGCCATGATTACAAGTAGGAACATCTAAACCCCATAAGGAAGAACTTGGTATCTTTGTTAGAACTGAAGCTAACATATCAAATTCTTCCAACGAGCCTCCATTTAGCCATTTCCAAGGCACCTTCCATATTTAGATTGAGTATCTTCATTAGACCAACCAGCCTCCAAAAAAATGTTATAAAGAGGTTCCAGCTGGGGGGAGGAAGAGAGGATAGGGGTAATTATCCTAAGATTCATTCCAAAATAAGGCATTACTACCTTTGTGTAGACACCTAAATTTGATTAATTTAATTAATTGAATTTAACTATCCCGAATGCCTTTAATTAAATAATTACGTATTATTTAATGAATCGGTGTTCCCACTTTCTAGCTAATTAATTTTATTAATTATGCTCCAGTCTTCCTTTAATTAATTATTTGACAATTACAAATCATTTAATTAATTAAATACACCTCCTTTTTCTATTAAATAAATCAAATACATAATTTCACTATTTAATTCATTTTGTCCTTTCCTCCTAATTCTCTCATAGACTTAATTAATTAAATTAACTAATTCTATTTTCCCCACATGTCTCCTAACTCTAATCCCCATCTAATCCTTCCTCTAAACCTTACCCATTTGGCTAACCATAGGTTTTATTCAACCTTATCATCTCTCCCTCTCCATATGTTTGCACGTTCCCAAATATCTCGAATTTCAGGTAATATTTGGGGAAATTTCCTAAAATTTGTGAAAATATCTTAAACATCCCAATATTGGGAATGGAACCTTCCTATTTGGGCCCCTATCCCAAATAGGCATGTGTCCTCAAGGACACATGTCATTCCTTGGGTTTTAGTCAACCTTATCCCTTCTAACCTCTTTCCTTCCCCATATGTGTGCATTCCTAAATATCCTAATCTTTGGAAATATCCTAATATTTGGAAATGAATCATTTTATGTTGGTGTTTCTCTCCCTTTTAGTCAACCTTTCATAAATCATTTAATTAATTAAATTCATATCCTTCTTCTATTAAATAAATAAAATGCAAAATTTGACTATTTAATTCATCTTTTGTCCCTTTCCTCCTTTTTTTCATTAATTAATTAAATTAATTCTATTTTGTTGCAAGGTGTATGCCCTTGGTCTCCTTGTGTTGTGCAGTGCAACGCTCAGGTTTGTGACATGGCTTAACTACCTCTTGTGTATTCTATAAGTCTAGTGGTTGTATCGGGCATGAACAGGTCAATCTTTTGGTGCAACGACAACCACACTTGTAACAAGTGGTATCAGAGCTTGGTCACGTGTTCAAACCCCTCACTTGCACTGGGGGGGAATGTTGCAAGGTGTGCGCCCTTGGTCTCCTTGTGTTGTGTAGTGCAATACTCAGGTTTGTGACATGGCTTAACCGCCTCTTGTGGATTCTATAAGTCTAGTGGTTGTATTGGGCATTAACAGGTCGATCTTTTGGTGCAGCGGTAACCGCACTTGTAACATATTTCCTCACATGTCTCCTAACTTTAACCCTCATCTACCTCATCTAACTCTTCTTCTAACCTAACCCACCTAGCTAACCATGGGTTCTAGTCAACCTTTTATCCTCTTTCCCTCCCCATATGTGTGCACATTCCCAAATATCTTGAATTTTCTAATATTTGATAAAATTTCCTAAAATTTGGGGAAATATCCTAATTATCTTGATATTTGGAAATATCTTCATATTTGGAATGGAAATATCTTGAATTTCCTAATATTTGGGGAAATTTCCTAAATTTTGGGGAAATATCCTAATTATCTTGATATTTGGAAATATCTTCATATTTGGAATGAAACTTTCTTATTTGGGTGTGTCTCTTCCAAATAGGAATGTGTCCTCAAGGACACTTGTCATTCTTTTCCATGACACTTGCCCTTCTCAAGGACACTTTTCATTTCCATCCATGATACTTGGCCTTCTCAAGGACAGGTGTCTCATTTTCATGTCTCTTCTTCTCCCAACTTGGCCCATTTAATCGTTTCATTTTCCTTCACAATCTAGCCCATTTCATGCTTTCATATCATCGCAATGCTGAATTATTCACTCATCCTTTGTATAACCATGTCGGACATGGGTGTCCTTATGCTGTGATGAAGGAATTCCATTACTCTTGGATTTTCCATACCTAATCCAATTTGCCACCCTATCCAAGACTTGGGAGTTATTTCACTTGCTACATGCAGATCATATGTGTGCACATTCCCAAATATCTTAAATTTTCTAATATTTGAGGAAATTTCCTAAAATTTGGGGAAATATCCTAATTATCTTGATATTTAGAAATATCTTCATATTTGGAGTGGAAATATCTTGAATTTCCTAATATTTGGAGAAATTTTGGGGAAATATCATAATTATCTTGATATTTGGAAATATCCAGCTCAAACACACAAACAATTGCTAAAATCACTCCGCAAAATGCGCACAACACATTTTCACCGTTATCACTGAAGAATACTGTTCTAGCTGAAAAAATTGAATATCGGATCTTCAATAATGCACAAAGCTTATCACCGGAGGCTAAGATCTTGAAATGGGTTACTCCAAACATCCAACCAACTGCCTGTATCACTGTAAAGAAAAATGTGCAACAAAAATGAAGTTCTTCCCAAAATATTCTCATTCTGTCAAGCACTGTGTTCCACTTTCCAGTCTTAAGCAGAGTCTAACTTCAGACTTCTTGTAGGATGAATCCATATAGTCCAGATAAAATATTTGTGCTGGGTTGCCATCAATAATAATCCTAAGTCCTGTTTGTCGGTTCATTGATAAACTATCTCCTCTACCAGTTATGCTTTACTAGTTGGCCTAAAAGACTTAGATGACTATCAAAACATAGTTACCATCAATGACAACATAAAACAAGTCATCAATCAACTTATTACATCAAAACATCATCATCAAGCCAACACATGGTACTTGGCCTTCTCAAGGACAAGTGTCTCATTTTCATGTCTCGTCATCTCCAATTTGGCACCCTATCCAAGACTTGGGCATTATTTCACTTGCTACTTGCTGATGCTAATGAAAAATTTGCAAATCTTAACAAGAGCTCTACTATGCTTGATGAGAAAATCCAGTCACAAAGGCAGAATGGAGATACACGTGGCTTGGGATACACTACTTTTGAGAAAGGCGAGCCTTCCGGTACAAAGGACAACATTGAAGAAGGTAAATCTACACCTAAGATCCAGAAATCCACTGGTAAGGAACCCTACAAACCAGTATGCTTTAAGTTTCATAAGCCAAGATATACTACTAATATATGTAGATCTAATTCTTTTGATGGTTATAGACCTAATGCCTATCAAGGATACAAACCTAGAACCTTTAATGGATATTGTTACACTTGCAACTTGTATGGGCATAGAGCTATTGAATGCAGGTATGGAGCAAATAATCCAACACCCCACATGAATTAGAGATCTGGTGGAGATTGGCAAAGAACTTTTAATGACCGAAGAAATGCAAATTGGTAGAGACCCTATTCTAACCGGTCTAGTCCCTATGAGATGGAAAAGAGAATGAATGTGATTTGCACATCTGTCATAACTATGGTCATGTAGCTATGAATTGCAGAAGAAGGATTGGTAGAGGCAATGCTAGACCCTAGAGAGCATTTGGTATGACATGTTTTCATTGTCACCAACTGGGACACCTTGCAAATTTTTGCAGAGATAAAATAAGTCAACTAGTAAATCAATTTGTTGGCCAGAAAGGGAAGAAGAAAGTTGATGTGGAAGAGACCAGAGAAGAGATGAACAAGATCTGGAAAAAGAAGAGTGATGAGAAACCATCAGAAGATCCTAATTCTTCACCTAGTATGGAGAACTCATCACTGGCAAACTAAGTTGTTAAAAGGCTTAGGGGGAGCTTAATGTTAGATCCATTTCCAGACCCCCCTATTGTTGGCATTATGGATGAATTGATTATGTGTTGCATTGATTTTTTGTCATTAATGTCAAAACTAGCTGTTATGGTTGGTTACCGACAGACAGGTTTTGGTTACTGGTAGAAGATCTAGTGTTACCGATAGAAGAGACTATCCATTGGACACTTCCGGCATGTCTAGATCAATGGAGTATGTTTGATTTTATGTGTTACATATTCCTGGAGCATGTTTTGGTCAGTTGGTATTGACTTGGTAATCGAATGCTATCATACACTCTTGTAAACCCTTATCGACATTGGTTTAAGGTTTAATTGACAGAGTTTTCACTGAGAAATCTTGACCGGATGCATAAGTGGTGTTGGTGCGGTTTCTAGATGGATTTCAAGATGCTGAAGATGTTCTTTGATCATGCTTCAACTTCTTGAAGACATTGCTTTGGCATGGTGGACCTAGAATAGGTCTGGTGCCTATCTAGGTTATGGACCGGTATCATGTTAACGTGTACTCTACACATTACTAGGATGTTTCAAGATGTTCTATGGATTGGTTATTGTTGTTTTGGTCTTAAGCTGACATGGCATATCATTGTAATATGGATTTATGTAATGATCTTATTGTAATATCTTTTAGGTGGCTGACCTAATTGGTTTAGGCCTTAGGGTTGCTATAAAATGATGTAAGATCCCATTGTAGATCATGGGGAATAAGTATCATGGTCTTGAAATGCATTATTATATGCGAAGGAGATTTGGTTGATCATAGGTGATCGAATTGGGATTAAGGAAGAGGTCAAAGGCCTATGGTATTGAGCTTAACCAGGACTATAATCAGGCATGGTAGATGCTATCTCTGGGAGTTCATTATTCTGGATTGTTGTCCATTTATCTTGAGGTGGTTATAACCTCTTTGTAGTCAGTGAGAATATTTTGTAATGAGTAGTACGCTCTAGGCAGTGTGCCTTCCTGCATGTGCAGGCCCCTCATTGTATCACATAATTTCTGTAGAAGTATCATCTGATTGTGGGTAGGCTTCCCACCATGGTTTTCCCTTTCTAGGTTTGCCACGTACAAATAATGATGTTATGTGGTATGGTTGCATTGTGTTGATTATTCATTTCATTGTTAAGTTTTATTGCTTACCGGTATCTGTTTCTACTTTAACAGTACTTAATCTAGTTAAAGGTTATTAAGTGGATTAAATGATATAATTTGTTAACAAATGATTCACCCCCCCTCTCAATTGTTCACCGGTTATCCTAACAATTGGTATCAGAGATTTGGTCCTTTTTTGCAGAAGCTTAACCATTTGAGGTAGATCATATGGAAGCTAACACTTCAAATCCACCAACAACTATTTTCAGAAGAGAAATCCCTAAGCTTGATGAAACAAATTATGGGATATGGAAAATCCAAATGGAGACTCATCTTAGATGTCTTAGCAAGGATATTTGGGAGATCACTGAGAAAGGATATGCACCTTATGATCCGACATCTGGAAATCCTGCTCCTATAGACTTGGACAAGAATATTGAAAATGATTGCAGAGCTAGAGAAGCCCTCTTGCATGCACTTACTGATTAGAAAATCATGGGATTGACTAATAAATCATTGGCAAAGGTTATGTGGGATAAATTGCAAACTCTAAATGAAGGTGATCCTACTGTCAAAATTGCTAAACTTGATGGTTATTGGGTAAGATATGAAAACTTAAAGACAAAATATAATGAAAGAATTGTTGTGTTTATGAAAAGAGTAAATGAGATTGTTATGTGAATTCAATGTTGTGGAGGATTTATGAGTGAAAATGAAATAGTTTCCAAAGTCTTGAGAGCCCTTCCACTGGCTTACAAGATGAAGCCAACTGTAATTAATGAGTTGAGAACAATAGCAAACACTTCAGTTAACAGAGACATTTTGATTGGGAAATTATCCGCTTTTGAGCTTGAAGAATTTGGATCTTCTGGAGCTATAATTTTTGAACCTACTTTTCATGTATCATCATCATCATCTACCAGCAAAAGTGATTGGAAAGCCCTATATGCAAAATAATTAGAAGATATGAGGAAAGAGGATGAATAATTTGAGCAACTTGAAGCCTTATTTGCTATAAGAGTACCTAAAGGACCGACAAGAAGTAAGTATGAAGGAAAAACACCTTTTAAATGTTTTGCATGTAATAAGATTGGTCATTTTGCATCTAGATGTCCTAAAAGGAATGCAAGATCTGAGGAAAGAGTTAAGAAATCATTTAAGCCTAACTAGAACATATATAGATTCAAGAAAAGTAAACAATGCTACATTGCGGATGAGGAAGGAGTAAGTGATGACTCTGGAGATGAACTGACATAAGACTCTACTAGTGGATCCAACAATGGAAAGGAATGGGTGTTCTATTCTTTAAAGGAAGATCAACTAGAATTGGCAGTGGAAATGATCATAGTTGAACTGACAATGCCTCAACTAGTACTAGAAATTGAGACAGTTACACCGACACAATCAGAAAATTCAACTGTGACTGATGATCATAGTAGTGAACCTGAAGGTCAGAAGACACCAAGGTATGTAAGGTTAAATCATTCCGAAGATCAAATCATTGTAGATAGGAAGAAGGGAGTTATGACAAGAAGAAGACTGGCAAATGAAGAGGTATGTCTTATTTCTCAAATTAAACCAGCATCTGTTATTGAAGCTTGTAAAGATAAACATTGGTTAAAAGCTATGGAAGATGAATTAGATCAAATAGAGAAGAATGAGACTTGGACTTTAGTTCCCCGTACTAAAAATAAGAATGTTATTGGAACTAAATGGGTTTTTAGGAATAAACTGAATGAGGATGGTCAAGTTGTAAGAAACAAGGCTAGATTGGTTTGTAAAGGATATTCTCAAATGGAAGGTATTGATTATGGTGAGACATTTGCACCTGTAGCTAGAATTGAAGCTGTTAATCTATTTCTTGCCTATGTAGCTTATAAGAACTATAAGGTTTATCAAATGGATGTTAAATGTGCATTTTTGAATGGTGAACTTGAGGAAGAAGTATACATTGAGAAACCTCATGGATTTCTACTGACAAATGATAAAGATATGGTTTGCAGATTGAAGAAATATTTATATGGATTGAAACAAGCTCCTAGAGCTTGGTATACAAGGTTGGATAAATATCTTTTGAAGCTTGGTTTTACTAAAGGCAGTGCTGATAGTAATTTATATTATAAGATCATTGATGATGATATTCTGATTATTGAAGTATTTGTTGATGATATCATTTTTGGAGGAGAAGATAAATTATGCATGGAATTTTCTAATAATATGAAGAATGAATTTGAAATGTCCATGATTGGTGAGATGAGATTTTTCTTAGGTTTGCAGATTACTCACACTGACAAAGGCATTTTTATCTATCAAACTAAGTATCTGAGGGAATTGTTGAAGAAGTTTGGTATGGATAATTCCGAACCAATAAGTACTCCTATGGTGACAAGTGAGAAATTATCTATCAAGGATACTTCTACACTGGTAAATCCAACAAGGTATAAGTCTATGATTGGTGATTTGTTATGTCTAACTTAGACTAGACCGGATATTATGAATACAGTAAGTATTGTTTCAAGATATCAAAGTAATCCTACAGAAAATCATGAATGTGCAGTAAAGAGGATATTCTGGTATTTGCAAGGAATAATAGAATATGGCTTATGGTATTATATAAATGATTATTTCACTTTATGTGCATATATAGATTCAGATTGGGCAGGTGATACTAATGACAGTGATGCAGAGCCCTGATATAGGTATAGGATAGGTTCCCCTAATCCAAGAGCACACCAAGGACCCTATCAATCACTCAACACTACAAGGGGTTAAGGAATATCAGTTTGAAAATTCGCACATCCCTTTCTTCCAAAAAAGACTTCCTCACAAGGTCTCTTTCATTGAACATCCCATAAGGTGTTCTAGAGGATCCTAAGGACCCTATGGCCAATAAAGGATTGGTCCCTTCTCCAATACAAAAATGGCTATTCAATGTTTTATTTGAATTCCCTTAGTTTATTGAGGCCTTCTTCATTCAATACATTTGGGTTCCCTCTACCGGTTTGGGTAATTGCTGCAACAAGGCCTACTAATCCAAGTAGCCCTGCTAGGCCGGTTTTCCGCACTTAACTCCTTATTTCCAAAAAGACTCAGAAAAAAATTCCTAGATTTGGATACCCTTTTTGGAGCTACTAAACATATCCTAAGGGTTTTGACCGGTTGGGAACGCAAGAATCCAAACCCTATTCTAGTTAGGACTTAGGAGACCTAATAACCCCAATTAGGCCTATTTTACAAAGGAGTGTGTAGACACAAACCTTAACTCACCAGACCAACTCAAGGAACACTCTTAGGACATGGAAAATACACCAATTACTAAGTCTAGGGTCATGATCAGACCTCTAACCCCTAGTGTGAGACATGTTTGTTTACACTTGCACGGTGGCCACATGGAGTTGCCCACCTTAATACATCAAACCCTCTCCTCCAACTAGTCCTAACCTGCAAAAGGCCTTCAAAATACTAAAATACATTGGCCATAATTTCATCCCCTCCAAAGACGTGAACCACCAATGAAGGATCAACAAGATGAGGCCATTTCTTTGCAAAACCCTAGGCAAAAATGTCAAGTCTAGACCACTTCCGGGAAATTGTAGGTTTCTTCCTTGTCTTGGAGAATTAGGACATCAGACTTGATGCATATGAAAGGTTATTGGCCACTCTAAAACATCCCAATGGCTTCCTAATCCCAAAACATCCATACAGTATCATACACTATGCAGAATAACAAAATTGTAGGAAATTCTCAGAATTGTATTACTTCAATGATGCCAAATGTTTACAAAATCATCCTCTCTCTAATGATGATTGGGAATGAAATTTGATACCTTCCTCAATGTTTATCAACCACCTTTTGAACCGAGGTGACCATTGGAAAGAAGACGCTACTTGCAACCAAAAGTTGTCTTTAAAAGTTGCCAACAAAAGTTGTCAAGTTTGAGCAACTTTTGACATATGTTAAATCCACCTATCTAGAGATGTTTCAACATGTCCTAAACCTTCCAAAGACATCTCCAACACATAAACACATATAAAATACACAACTAAATACCCATAGGCCCATATACCCATGGTGGCTCATCAATTTGACAAATCCATGTCATTGGGTGACAAGGTGGGGCTTATTACAAAAATCAAACAAACAAGACTATCCTATTACATTGATTGGAAGGTCACATTCCCATGTGTGACCTTTAGCCTTTATTTATCTTATCATCTTAGTCAGGAGGTTCTCCCGCACCATACTCTTGGGGTGAATTAATCTCAAGTCCACTTGAGATGAGGTCATGTAATGTAGTGCCATGCTTCTTGATCTAATCTTCATCCAACCAAATGGCTTCAGAGTCTGGTTTTCTTTCCATTTGACCAAGTATTGTTTGTGCTCACTGTTCCTGGTCTTCTTTACAAGCTTGGTGTCCAACACTATCTCAAGTCTAGGTGGTTCATGTTTGGGAATTTCTATATCTGCTACATCTTCGAGGACCTGTTATGAGTTACCTGCATTAGAGTCACCTTTAAAAGGAGTTAAATCACAAACATTAAAAATAGGAGATATGCTAAGGTCTGATGGTAATTGAATTTCATAAGCATTGGTGTCAAACTTATTCAAGATTTGACATGGTCCTACTTTCCTTTGCATGAGCTTAGTATGTTTGCCCTTGGGTAACCTTTCCTTCTTCAAATTTGCCCAAACCAAATCTCCAACTTGAAACTCTACCTCTCTCCTTTTCTAATTTGCATGTTCTTTGTATTTTTCTAATGACTTTTGAAGTTGTATTTTGACCCGCTCATGTACTTCATTTATAGCTTCAACAAACCTCTCACCATCTGCACTTATGGGATCCATATGGGGCAGTCTTCTCAACTCCAACACCCCTCTTGGATGCAACCCATACACAATCTGAAATGGTGACTTCCCTATGCTTCTGTTTACAATGTCATTGTAGGCAAACTTAGCCTGAGGTAAGATTGAATCCCACTTTTCACCATGCTGCCTTGTAAGACATCTCAAAAAAATCCCTAATGACCAGTTTACTACTTCTGTTTGCCCATTTGTTTGTGGTTGATAGGTTGACAAGAAGGATAGATTGTTGCCAAGTTTCCTCCATAGCGTTCTCCAAAAATGGCCAACAAATTTGACATCCCTATCAGACACTATGTTCAATGGAAGTCCATGAATCCTTGCTACTTCTATGAAAAATAGATCCGCTATATAAGATGCATCACTAGTGGACTTACATGGCAAGAAATGTGCCATTTTTCTAAACCTATCCACTATCACAAATACATTTTCAAACCCCTTTTGGGTCCTAGGTAAACCCATTACAAATTCCATTGATACACTTTCCCAAGGTCTTGAGGAAATGGGTAAGGGTTGATAGAGACCAACATTGGTGCTTCTTCCTTTTTCATTTTGGCAAATGGTGTATGCACCTACAAACTTTCTTACATCAACCTGCAATTTGGGCCAAAAGTAGTGCCTTATTACCAATTCAAGTGTCTTGTCCAAACCAAAATGACCCGCCATAGCCCCACTGTGCTTTTCCTTGATGATATTAGTCCTCATTGAGAACTTTGGTATGCACAATTGCCCACCTTTTAAAAGAAGTCCATCTTGGATCAAAAAACTCCACATGGTACCTTTCACCAAATTTAGTACATTCCTTGTAAATCTCCTTAAAGTCCTCATCTGTAGCATACATATCTTTCATTGCATCAATCCCAATGTTTTCTAACTGGATTTCAGATATGGTTAGCACTTTCCTATTCAGTGCATCAACCACTTTGTTGGCTACTCCTTTCTTGTGTTTTATGGAAAAGGTATAGGCTTGTAGGGATTCTACCCACTTCATATGCCTATGGTTTAGCTTTTCTTGGCTATTAACGAAACTCAAGGCTTGGTTATCAGTATAGACTACAAATTCCTTTGGTAGCAGATAGTGCCTCTATTTTTTCAAAGCTTGAACTAGTGCATACATTTCTAGGTCATAAGAAGAATATTTTCTCTTTGCCTCATTGATATTTTCACTAAAGAATGCTATAGGTCTACCTTCTTGGTTTATGACTACTCCTATGGCCACATGAGTAGCATCACATTCAATCTGAAACACTTTGTTAAAATCAGGTAAAGCAAGTACTGGTTGTTGAGCTACCTTTTTCTTGAGAGTTTCAAATTCCTCATCCGCCTCCTTTGTCCAAGAGAACCTACACTTTTGACTACCTTTTATGGTTTCCAATATTGGAGAACACAGCTGACTGAAACCTCTTATGAACTTTCTATAAAATGTGGCTAATCCATGAAAACTTCTAACTTCACCAATAGTCTTAGGAGTAGGCCAAGAAAGAATTACATTTACATTATCCTAATCCATCTTCAAGTGACCTTTGGAGATCACAAATCCAAGGTAGATGAGCTCTTCCTGCATGAACAAACACTTCTCCATATTGATCATCAATTCCTCCACTCAACTTTTCAAAACCATGTCTAGATGCCTCAAGTGTTCTTTCTTAGTCCTGCTAAATACTAAGATGTCATCCAAATACACTATTACAAATTTACCTGTGAATTCTTTCAAAACTTCATTCATGAGTCTCATGAATGTACTTGGGGCGTTAGACAAACCAAATGGCATAACCTTCCACTCATACAAACCTTCATTTGTTTTGAGGGCTGTTTTCCACTGATCACCAGGCCTAATCCTAATTTGGTGGTATCCACTCTTCAAATCAATTTTATAAAAATATTTTGCACCCCCCAAACAATCAAGCAAATCCTCTATCCTAGGCATTGGAAATCTATACCTTATGGTGATCTTGTTGAGAGCTCTTGAGTTAGTAGAAAGCCTCCATGTTCCATCCTTTTTGGGTGCCAAAATTGCAGGTACTGCACATGGGCTTACACTCTTTCCAATCAAATTAGAATCTAGAAACTCTTGAATTTGCCTTGCTATCTCCTCATTTTGTTGTGGTGTGAGTTTGTATGCAGCTTTGTTAGACAGAGTAGCCTTTGGGATCAAGTCAATATAGTGACTGATCTCTCTCATTGGTGGCAAACTCCTTGGCACTCCATCTGCAACTATTCCTTGGTATCTACCAATGATCTCCTTCACTTCCAGACTAAGATCCTTGTCCTTTCTTTCTACTCTGTCATTTGCAGTAGGCTTCTCCTTTGAGGTTGGTATTGAAAGCAATGCGAAGAATATTCCTTCTTCCATCTTTATCTCCTTGAGGAATGGTTTTCCCTCCATCATTATCACCTTGGACTTAGTTTCTTTCTGCTCTTCATTGTTTTCAGTCAAGGGCAGTAGCTCTATGACATTTCCATTCTTTGTGATGGAGTATGTATTCCTAAATCCATCATGGTGTGCTTTGAGATCATACTACCATGGTCTTCCAAACAAGAGGTGACAAGCATCCATGTTAACAATATCAGACAAAATCTTATCTTTATATGTACTTATTTGGAATTCTACTCATGACTGCTCTTCTACAAGTGTTTGTTGCCCCTTTGTGAGCCAAGAAACCTTATAGGGGTATGAATGGAGTATCCTCCTCAATTTCAACTTCTCTACCATTTCTATTGACACAAAATTCTTAGTAGACCTTGAGTCAATCAGAACTTTACATACCTTTCCTCCTGATTGGCAAGTGGTGCGGAGGATAGACTTCCTCTGAGGTGGCTCCATAGGTGTTGGTACTTTCAAGAGGGTTATTCTCAACATTAGTGCATGTCTGGTCTCTAGATAACCATATGAATCAGGTTTACTACTGCCTTGGTAATCTGATTCTTGGGTTAGGTTGGCTCTCCTCTTTCCTTGGGAACTAGACCCCATCTTCTCTAGGTGTCTGCTGGCAATATGTCCCTCTTTGTTGCGGTTAAAACATTTTATTGGTCCTTCTCCTCTTCCTGATGTTCTACCTCTAAAATTAGGTCTTCTCCCTCTAAAGTTGCCTTTGTTGTTGTTGTTGTCATTCCTTGAGGAGCCTTGACTGCTCTCTCCTTGAAACTCAAAATTTGATCCTCTTCCTCTGAAGTTACTCCTTCCTCTTGGTTGCTTACCCCTTCCTCTATTGCTTTGCTCTTGTCTTCTTTTGAGCTTCTCCTCCACATTTAATGCTAATTGATAGCATCTATGAATAGTGTCAGGGAACAAGAGGTTCAACTCTTCTTGTATGTTCCACCTTAGGCTGTTTACATACCTTGTCAGTCTTTCACTTTCATCTTCAACCTTCTTAGACTTTATACTCAGTTTCTAAAGTTCTTCAGTATAGGCACACACATCCATCTCTTTCTATCTGAGATTTTGCCTTCTCTTGTGTAATTGGACTTCATAGTCCTTAGGTACATATACTCCCTTGATCTCTGCAATCATCATCTTCCAAGAGGTGATCATTCCTCTTCCCTCTTTTACTCTTTCTCCCTGCACAAAGTTCCGCCATGTCAGGGTTGTTCCCTGCATTTTTGACTTTGCAATCATCATCCTTTTGTTGTCAACAATGTCTTCACATTCAAAGAAATTGTTTAAGGACTTTATCCAGTCCATCACTCCATCAACATCCATCTTCCCACTAAAAATATGAAGCTTTGATTTATGGTCCATGGTTCTCCTCTCCACAGACTTCAAGCCATTGACTAGGTACCTATGCTCTGTAGGAACTTCCTCTTCTTCTTGCCCTTGTGGGTTCTCCTCTTCTTCTCCCACTTCCTCTGAGCCGTTATGTCTCTCTAGCCTTCCCTCCAAGTTCTCAATCAACTTTCTAAGTCGATCATTGTCTTCTCTGTTCTCTTGCACCATACTAGCAAGTTCCACATTTGTCACCTTTGGAGACATTCTTCTAGCCTCACCCTCTGATTCTTCTGATGACATGTACTATTCTTCTTCCCAAAAGGATTCCTCCTTTTCTCTGATACCAATTTGATGAAAAGCCCTGGTATAGGTATAGGATAGGTTCCCCTAATCCAAGAGAACACCAAGGAGCCTAGAAATCAATCAACACTAGAAGGGGTTAAGGAATATCAGTTTGACAATTCCCACATCCCTTTCTTCCAAAAAAGACTTCCTCAAAAGGTCTCTTTGATTGAGCATCTCATAAGGTCTTCTAGAGGCTCCTAAGGACCCTATGGCCAACAAAGGATTGGTCCCTTTTACAATGCAACTATTAGGATTCCCATAGATACTTAGAGCGGGGGGGGGTGAATCAGTATCTAACCGGTATTTAGAATTTCTTAACTTAAAACATGTAGAGCATATTAAAATTGTGTACCGGTAAGCACAAAATAATGCAATAAACAGAAATAAAAGCAACCACATAAGAGACCCACCATAACACAATATTTTAACGAGGAAACCCGGTGTGGGAAAAACCTCGATGGGATTTGTGACCCACAATATTCACTTACTGGCCAATAAGAGAATATTACTGCTACAAGAGGGGCCTGCACATGCAGGAAGGCCAAGTTTCTAGAGCACACTACTCAAAATAGAAGTCTCACTGACTTACTAAATGGATTGTATAAATCCAGTGTCTTGTACTACTTCAGAATAGCATCTATCATGCTAGATCCAGTACCGGTTTCTGCTCTGCTTCTTACATAAACCCTTAACCTATATTTCGCATAATAGGTCTGCCTAATTACATTCCATATCTCGCATCTCTTAGTTCTATCTACCTTACAATGTTCTATAATAATCTCTCTTTATATAGGAGTCATTTTACATCATGCCAAGTCAGCTTACAATGATTTTACAATAATAAATAAAATGTATTACAACAAAAATCATGTCTGCCTCTGTGTCGGTATGCTTCCTTTCACTGCTGGTGGCGGTAGTCTATGTGTCGGTGTAGAGTCTGCTTTGCTAGTGCTAGTGTAATGTCTTTCCGATGTCATAGGATTGTAAGGTTGCCATCAATGACAAAACCTTCAATCACCTACAATGTCTCATTGGAGTGTGCATATGCCAACAATCTCCTCCTTTAGCATTGATGGCAACTCTCATGAGAAAATCCAAAAAATGTGTCATCCAAAAAGTGTCCAAAAAATATGTGATCCAAAAATGTGTGAACTCCCTCTAAGCAGATGAGTTTTTACCTGATTATTTTCTCATACCACTACTCCCCCTTTGGCATCAATGACAAAGGTTGTCAAGATGTCAATAGAGTATGGTTTCATTACTCAACCCTATAGCTAGGTGGTTACAATTTGAAAAATATTTGCCAAAACCAAATTTATGCTTTCCATAAATTTATTACTATCTTTCAATGCTACCTTTGTTCTTTGAACTATACCGGTGAGTTGCTGCATATGCTCTGCCGGTGTTTTCTGTCCTTGTATTAATGCCTCAGAAATTTCTTTCCTCAAAGATGCTAGATAATCCAGTCTGGGACTCAGTCTTAGTCTCAGATTCTTAACCTTATTTATTATTGTCTCCTTTTCTCTTTGTAACTTAAGTAATTCATCCTCAAAACCTATTACCTTTTGCTCAAAAACTGATAATGTATTAGGTGAGTTAACAAAATTGTCAGCAAGTTTATTGATTTCATCCTGTACCTTGCTCATTTTCTTATCTATGTCAACTGTCAAAAATTTTGTCTTACACATGTCTCTGTATAGAGTTTTAAATTCCTTCAATGAGCTGCATAGTTTTGGTAGAAGTGTGTCCAATTCTCTGGTACACTTCTTTATTTGATTTTCAAAGAATTTCTGTTTTTCTTTTTCCAACTTCTCTTTGAGTGCATCTTCCTTTATTTGGTCAACCGTTACTGTGTGGTCAGTAATGTACTTTGATAATGTGTCAAGTTGACTTAAAGAATCCTTGTTATCTATATTACAGTTAGGAGCTATCAATTTCAAAACTAGGATTGTGTCATCTATAGCTTTATAAGCTTGTGAACTACAATCTGTTATTTTCTTCAAAGAATCCAAAAGAACTTCAGTTACATTTATTGATTTGTAACCTGCTAAGGAGGAACCAACATTCTGAATTCCGCCGGTGGAGGAGTAACCATGCTTGTAGTGACCTCTGGTAGGTCAGTCTGTGTTTCCATTTCCTTAAGCAAAGGTTTTTGTTTCTCTCCTGTTGCCGGTGGCTTTGTTTCCTTATGAACCTGTTCCTGTTCCGGAGCCTGTTGCTCTGCTTGACTCTCTATTTGTTGACCTGTCTCTATCTCTGTCTGATTCTTTGTCAATTTCTATGTGTTATCAGCTTTGTCAGTTACCAGTGGCTCACTAAGCATGTCAGTCTTACCGGTTGAGTCCTTGTCTACTACAATGTTGACTGTTTGAGTATCAACATTTACTGTGTATAGTACCTCGGGATTAGGATTTGTATCCTTTATACCCATACTTTCATCTGCCAGATTATCTTCTGTTGTTGTTACCGGTGGAGTAATCAGAGGTGGTGGGGATAAGTTATGTTTTGTTTTTAGACTTGGGGGACCACCAACCTTTCCTTTACCCTTGTCTTTGTCCTTTTGATAGACTTTGATAGGCTTGGGGTTCCGATACTCTTCCTGCTTTTCCTTCTCCACAAGGAATATATTCCATGCATTTTCTGTTTCTTCTGTAACCTCATTCACTCTTCCTACCATGAGTGCAATATGCCGGTGTGTAGTAGAGAATACTGACCAGTTGGCTTCTGCAATTAAATCATCTGTCTCCTTTGGTGAGTTTATTGGGTAAACAACAAGTAATTTTTCAATTTTTATCTTTTTATCAAGCTCTACAACAGCTTGTCTCCTTGCTTCCAATCTCTTATAAAGTTCACTTGGTATTTCATCTACAACTTCCATTAAAAACTTCTTATACATATCTAAGTGTAAGATAACACTATTTTCAACTTGCTCTTTCTCATCAACCGATAGTGAGTCATATAGTCTGTTGATATTTTTGAGATTCCCTTCTTCAGCGATCTCATCTAGCAGTTTGTCAATCAGAGCAATATTTTGTTGAGTCCTTTTCTTCTTAGGTGTCAGCTTTTTCTTTGGGGTTGTCTTCTTTACCGGTGTGGATGCCGATGAAGGATCCCTTTTCCTTACAACTCTTTTGAATGCGGTAGGCATATCACTTTTAGAGGAAGTGGCTACTGGTGTTAGGTGAGTTTCAGGTTGTAATGCCTCCAACTCATCTTCAGTGATACCAGTTCGCTTTAGTACATCTTATTTGATGGCCTTTGCCTATCTTGTGCCTCTCCTCACAACTGCTTCAACTTTCTTTACTCTTTTCTTAGATTGAATTTGGCTTTCAATCATCTCAACACTACCGAATACTTCTTCCTTTGGTTCCTTAGGTACTTCCAGAAGGGCTTTAGCATAAGTCTCAATGATATGACCATCAGTCTCATAACCCATCTCAGTTACCCAGATTGTTCTTGGGATAACTGCTTCCATCCAGATCTCTTCCTTTTTAATCACAAAACATATATCATCCTTACACTTATCAACAATTTTCTGTGACAGTCTGATTCTTTTGTTCATACTGGCCTTGAGTGCTTGAAAATACTCACTGATGTTCTTTTCCTTGCTTTCACCCATGTTGTTGAATAGGTTGGATAACTGTTTCCCTACCGGTATATCAAATCCAAGGCTTTTGTGGCCTATACCGAGAACCTGTTTGGTTATGTGTAGCATCAAGCATACAAGCAGATTACCAAATCTAAAAGTTCCTTTCTTATCCTTCTTGATTTTTCCTAAATTATCAATTAACTCATCCTTTAGCCATTCACATACATCAATTTTTACATTGTCCTTAACCATGTCATAAGCACTCTTAATGCATAAACTTGAAACTGAATTGAGTCTGTTGGCATGAGTTTCTTTGTACCCAAGAATCATGCTAATGAATCTTACATTTATATCAGTTACATCATTAACCCTCAATGATCTCTTGTCAGATGTGGCACCAGTTAGTTTTGTTACTAGGTCATTTGAGACCTTCTTTGTTTTGTCTGGCCTGTTACCAGTGGAAGGTAACCTTGGTATAGCTTTCACAACTTCCTTTGTGATTTTGTGGACTAAATCTAGCCAAAAGAAAGCACCATGAACCCTGCTCAATACTATCCTAATAACATCTTTAGGAAAGTCCAGAATGCTAAGGATCTCAGTGAATCCTAGGGTTTCAACAATTTTATGTTCAGTCTTCACATTTCTGAAATCATCACAAATAACTATTTTGTACATGTCCTTGATTTCTTCATCTTCTAGTTCTTCTATGTGACAGTGGATATAGATTCTCGGGTCTTCTGCATAAACAACACCTTTGGGAATTTGGGAGAATGCACCTATATTATCATCCTTTTTAGCTATCTCGAGAACTAGCTGAAACACGGGCCTAGGGCATGTGATAACCTCGACTATAGTAGGGTTAGCTATAAATTCAGGTGTAGAGGAGGATGCCATGATAAATACCTTTATCTTCCTTTGGAAAGATGAATGCTAAAAATCCTTTGCTTCTTCGCTCGAATTGCCTTTGCTCTGGAGATTTTGCACTCTTTGAGTATTTGAATTCACAATGAAGTGAAATGGAGCCAAAACCACTAATTTATAATGTCAATTTTGCCAACTACCATAATTAATGCTCGTTGGTTAAGTAATCACTTAACTTCATTTGCCAGTATAGAAGTAATTTCTACTTTTTGCCATCAACTGAGGGAATAATAACATATGTCTCATTTGATTGCCAAACCCTCAAGGAAACTTTCTTCAATTTGATGAAGAGCTTCCTGCTGGTGGAGTACTACTCTGTTATGCCAGTGGAGTGTTGATTGGTTCTACCGGTGGAGGAGTATTTCCAACATTGTTTATGTCTGACTTTCTAATCCATTATTTTGAAAATTCATGCTTAACCTCTTCAACCTTTTCTTTTCCTTTCAAGCTGGGACCATTGTTGTTTGCTAGTGAGGACTTGCTTCTACAAAATTTAGCAATATGCCCAATTTTGTTACATGCATAACAAGTCACATTATTCTTTTGAATAGCTTTCCCATAACCTATGGCGGTTTGTGTTCTACATTGATTAGATAGGTGTCCAAATCTTCCACAAACATAACATCTAACATTCATTCTATAGTTTTCAGAGTTATGACCAACTTTGTTGCATTTTGAACATTGACCGATGGGTGAATTGGTGTTTTGATAACTTCTAGATCTACATTGATTTTCTCTATGACCATACTTACTACAGTTAAAGCATTTTCCATTAAATTTGTAAGCATTAGGTTGTCTTACTAGTTTAATGTGATCCTATGTGTTTGCAGTACCGGAGCTTTCTCCAACTTCAAAGCCATTTCCACAAGTGTCACCTTTGGGTTTCTGGTTCTTCACCAAGTTACCAAGTTCTTCTGAGCTTTTCTTGAATTTTTCTTTATGTTGGTTTGCAACATCCATTTCTCTTTATAAGATCTCTTTCTTCCTCATCAGTTCATTGGAGTCATTCTGTGTATGCATCAGATCTATCTTCAACAAATCATTTTCATAGCTAAGTCTGGTGTTCTCATTAGCTGCATCACTTAGTCTTCTGGTCAAATCTTCTTCATTCTTCTTTCTATCTTCAATTTCCTTACAAAATCTCATATTCTTATCCTGCATCTCATTCTTTGTTGTCATGTTCTCTTGTTTTAGTTTGCATATCTGCTCATTAAGACTTTCTTTTTCATCATCCTCAATTTGCATCTTTTCACAGAGTTCTCTTCTCTTGTTTCTTGCAATGGTAAGGTTTTCTTGAAGTGCTTGAATGATTTCCTGAGCTGCCTTTAGATCATCTTCAAGTTTGATATTCTTCAACTTTTCTGAATCAAAATCTCAAAGAGCTGCTTCCAACTGCTTCATCAAGTTTTCCATGTCTACCGGTGTCAAAATCTTCTTCAAGTTGTTAGGCTTCTGAAAATAGAGGACCAGCCTCTGATACCAATTGTTAGGATTCCCACAGATACTAAGAGGGGGGGGTGAATCAGTATCTAACCTGTATTTAGATTTTCTTAACTTAAAACATGTAGAGCATATTAAAATTGTGTACTGGTAAGCAGAGAATAATGCAATAAACAGAAATAAAAGCAACCACATAAGAGACACTCCATAACACAATATTTTAACGAGGAAACCCGATGTGGGAAAAACCTCAGTGGGATTTGTGAACCACAATATTCACTTACTAGCCAATAAGAGAATATTACTGCTACAAGAGGGGCCTGCACATGCAGGAAGGCCAAGTGCCTAGAGCACACTACTCAAAATAGAAGTCTCACTGACTTACAAAATGGATTGTATAAATCCAGTGTCTTGTACTACTTTAGAATAGCATCTATCATGCCAGATCCAGTACCGGTTTCTGCTTTGCTTCTTACATAAACCCTTAACCTATATTTTGCATAATAGGTCTACCTACTTACATTCCATATCTTGCATCTCTTACTTCTATCTGCCTTACAATGTTCTATAATGATCTCTCTTTATATAGGAGTCATTTTACATCATGCCAAGTCGGCTTACAATGATTTTACAATAATAAATAAAATATATTACAAAAAAAATCATGTCGGCTTCTGTGTTGGTATGCTTCCTTTCACTGTCGGTGCCGGTAGTCTAAGTGCCAGTGTAGAGTCTTCTTTGCTGGTGCCGATGTAATGTCTTGCTGGTGTCATAGGATTGTAAGGTTGCCATCAATGACAAAACCTTCAATCACCTACAATGTCTCATTGGATTGTGCATATGCCAACAACAACAATGGCTATTCAAGGTTTGATTTGAAGTCCCTTAGGTCAAGGAGGCCTTATTCAATCAATACATTTGGGTTCCCTCTACTGGTTTGGGTAACTGCTGCAACAAGGCCTGCTAATCCAAGTAGCCCCGCTAGACCGGTTTTCCGCACTTAACTCCTTATTTACCCAAAAGACTCAAACAAAAAATCCCAAATTTGGATACCCTTTTGGGATTTACTAAACATATCCCAAGGGTTCTAACCGGTTGGGAACACAAGAATCTAAACCCTATTCTAGTTAGGAGACCTAATAACCCCAATTAGGCCTATTTTACAAAGGAGTGTGTAGACACAGACCTTAACTCACAAAACCAACTTAAGGAAAACTCTTAGGAAATGGAAAATACACCAATTGCTAAGTCTAGGGTCATGATCAAACCTCTAACCCCTGGTGTGAGACCTGTTTGTTTACACTTGCATGGTGGCCACATGGAGTTGCCCAACTTAATGCATCAAACCCTTGCCTCCAATTGGTCCTAACTTGCAAAAGTCCTTCAAAATCATAAAATAAATTGGCCATACTTGCATCCCCTCCAAATCCATGAACCACCAATGAAGGATCAACAAGATGAGGCCATTTCTTTGCAAAACCCTAGGCAAAATTGTCAAGTCTAGACAACTTCCGAGAAATTGTAGGTTTCTTCCTTGTATTGGCGAATTAGGACCTTAAAATTGATGCATCTGAAAGGTTATTGGCCACTCTAACACATCCCAGTGGTTTCCTAATCCCAAAACTTCCGTACAGTATCATACACCGTGCAAAATAACAAAATTGCAGGAAATTCTTAGAATTGTATTACTTCAATGATGCCAAATGTTTACAAAATCATCCTCTCTAATGATGGTTTGGATTGAAATTTTATACCTTCCTCAATGGTTATCAACCACCTTTTTAACCGAGGTGATCATTGGAAAGAAGTTGCTACTTGCAACCAAAAGTTGTCATTAAAAGTTTTCAAGTTTGAGAAACTTTTAACATATGTTAAATCCACCTATCTAGAGATGTTTCAACATGTCCTAAACCTTCCTAAGACATCTCCAACACATAAACACCTATAAAATACTCAACTAAATACCACTAGGCCCATATGCCCATGGTGGCTCATCAATTTGCCAAATCGATGTCATTGGGTGACAAGGTGCGGTTTATTATAAAAATCAAACAAACAAGACTATCCTATTACATTGATTGGAAGGTCACATCACATTCCCATGTGTGGCCTTTAGCCTTTATTTCTCTTATCATCTTAGTCAGGAGGTTCTCGTGCACCAAATAGGAAGAGTACTTCTAGTGGAGCTTTCTTTCTTGGAAATAAATTGGTTTCATGGATCAGCAAAAAACAATCATGCATTTATTTATCTACTATAGAACCTGAGTATGTTGCAGCAACAACTAATTGCACTCAAGTCTTGTGGATGAAGCAAATGTTGAAGGATATCAAGGTAAATTGTAGTGAACCGGTAGTTATCTATTGTGATAACTCTACAGCTATTGACATGTCTAAGAATTCAATATTTCACTGTAAGACTAAGCATATATCAATAAAGTATAACTTTTTGAAGGTCAAGGTAGAAGAAAAGGAAGTAAAATTGGTTTATGTGAACACTAAAGAACAAAATGCATATATATTCACTAAACTGATGTCTAAGGAATCATTTGAGTATTTGAGAGACAGGTTAGGGGTTTCTTCCCCTCCGACAGAGACTTGATTGATGTAGTTTGTCATTATTTTGACATGCATTATCAAAGATATTATTCATTCTGGCACTGATGAGTGGTGCTACTACTCAGGGGGAGTAGTCAGCTTTGAAATTCAGAGGTGTATATTCTTGCTTTGATATTTTTGTCAGGTTGCTAGCATTGATGTCAAAGGGGGAGAGATAGTGATGTGAAAAATAAATTCAGAACTTTACAGAGATATCATTCACATGGGGAGAGTTATTGATATTCAGGAGATTGTTGGTTGTCTTACACGTGGGGAGACTTGTTTGGCATTTCTTGGTACTTGGATGATTTTCACATCTAGTGTTGCCATCAATGCCAAAGGGGGAGATTGTTGGCATTATGGATGAATTGATTATGTTTTGTCATTGATGTCAACACTAGCTGTTATGACTAGTTATCGACAGACAGATTTGGGTTACTGGTAGAAGATCTAGTGTTACCGACAGAAGAGACTATTTGCTGGACACTTCCGACATGTTTGGATCAATGGAGTATGTTTGATTTTATGTGTTACATATTCCTGGAGTATGTTTTGGTCAGTTGGTATTGTCTTGGTAATCAGATTCTATCATACACTCTTGTAAACCCTTACCGACATTGGTTTAAGGTTTAACAGACAGAGCTTTCACCAAGAAATCTTGACAGGATGCATAAGTGGTGTTGATGCGGCTTCTAGATGGATTTCAAGATATTGAAGATGTTCTTTGATTGTGTTTCAACTACTTGAAGACATTACTTTGGAGTGGTGGACCTAGAATAGGTTTGATGCATATCTAGGTTATGGACCGGTATCATGTTAATGTGTACTCTACATGTTACCAGGATGTTTCAAGATGTTCTATGGATTGGTTATTGTTGTTTGGGTCTTAAGCCGACATGACATATCATTGTAATATGGATTTATGTAATGATCTTATTGTAATATCTTTTAGGTGGCCGACCTAATTGGTTTAGGCCTTAGGGTTGGTATAAAATGATGTAAGATCTCATTGTAGATCATGGGGAATCAGTGTCATGGTCTTGAAATATAATATCATATGCGAAGGAGATTTGGTCGATCATAGGTGATCGAATTGGGATTAAGGAAGAGGTCAAAGGCCTCTGGTGTTGAGCTTAACCAAGACTGTAATCAGGCATGGTAGATGCTATCTCTGGCAGTTCATTATTCTGGATTGTTGTCCATTTATCTTGAGGTGGTTATAACCCCTCTTTAGTCAGTGAGAATCTTTTGTGATGAGCAGTACGCTCTAGGCAATGTGCCTTCCTGCATGTGCAGGCCCCTCGTTGTATCACATACTTCTGCAAAAGTATCATCTGACTGTGGGTAGGCTTCCCACCATGATTTTTTCCTTTCCAGGTTTTTCCACGTACAAATCATGGTGTTATGTGGTATGGTTGCATTGTGTTGATTATTTGTTTCATTGTTAAGATTTATTGCTTAGTGGTATTTATTTTTGCTTTACTGGTACTTAATCTCATCAAAGTTTATTAAGTGGATTAAATGATATAATATGTTAATAACTGATTCACCCCTGCCTCTTAGTTGTTCATCGACTATCCTAACACCTGTATGGTGTGCGGCAAGATAAATCTGCATATCTTGATGCATTATGATATTGTGAAGTGATTTTATGATCAAATCGATAGATTTGATGTGATATGAGAAACAGTAGTATATTAAATGGTGTTTTAAGATTTTTTTGTTTATACAACCGGGAATAGCATTTAATGCAATAGGTATTGAGCAAATAAAATGAATTTTTGAATATCATTTGTCACTTTGCATTCTTGAGGGCACTCGGAGAGCAAAAAGAGAAGTGAAGAGCTTGTGTGAGTAGTGTTTGATCAGATTAATAGAAGATTTGGAGTGATCTACGATTGGTAATTAGTGAAAGTGCATTCTCAGTGTTGAAACCCTAGTTGTGGAAACGTTGAAAGGTATTTATTCGACAAATCCTATTATCTATTTCTAAGTCTGAATCTCTTAAGATGGATGCACCACATCTGGTAGATGTTATAGTCAAGCCTTGTCTAGAGTTTAAGAAGAACCCTTTTAAATCCATTGAAACCGATGTCGTCGGAGCCCTATCCAGACTCCCATATAGATTTTTGCATGTAGAGGATATTAGATCATACATTCACTGTAAGTTGGAAGATATTTGAATTTTTGCTATATTTGATCAATATAGGGTAATGTGTGACAAGGATGGAGCATTGAAAGAATAGTATAGGAGGGTTACCGATAAAGGTTTTCACCATGCACTAAATTCTCTTGATGATTTTGAAGATGATCTTGTGAGATATGTTTTGAGTCATGTGCATGACTAGTTTATGTGGCTTGATCAACCACATAAGATCTCCAAAGAAGCAATTCATGCAGTAACTGGATTGTGTTCCACCAATGAAGTTCTAGTACTGAGATCGGTTCCTAAGAATGATGTTTCAGAGCTGACCAAGTCACAATGGGATGGAAGAGCTATGTCTGTTAATGAGATTGATGATCCCACAATAAAATTTGCTTCAATGGTCATAGGATACCGAGTATATCATTCTAGCAGGATGAACAACATCCCTATTGCATCCATCCATACTTCTTATTGGATGATCACAAAAAATGTTGATTATGATTTATTTGGGGCATTCAGAAGTTAGTTGGTACTCAATCTTGAATCCATCAAGAAAGATAAAAGATTGAAGTTTAAATTTGGACAACTGATTGTTGGATTGTGTTGAGCACTATTTTTAAAAAAAAAAAATAAAAAAAAATAATAATATATGTTTCCATAAGCATGAAGACTAATGGATATTTCGGCCAGTAAACTGTATCGAGCACTGCAGGAGAAGTTTCATCGAAAGAGCGTTTTCATCGACACAGGGCATATAAAGCATTAAGCAAAGGTATTTTGGCAAAAAGTTACCTTCGATGAACGCAAGAAACCGCTCATCGATACTCCAAGTTTCATCGAAAAGGTAAAAGCAAAAAGCGAAAAAGGCAAAAGGTGATTTCGAAGGAATATCATTACCGAAGAAACTCAAGATACATTCATCGAAATGCAAGTTTCATCGATGAACGTGGTGTCGAACAAAAGAAAAGCTTTTTCATCGATAAAAAAGGATATCAATGAAAAGGGGATATCGATGAACACTCATAAGCCTTCACCGAAGAAAGAAACTCATCGAAAGTATGGCATCGATGAAACTCACGAGCAACTTGCCGAAAAAGGGGACTATCGATGAAAAAGTGATTTCGATGAGTCTTAAAAGCGGCTTCTCGACGTAAGTTTTTCACCGAAACAATATTATCGAAGAGAATGAGCTTTCGATGGAAGATTCAAACACTCGGCCGAAGACAAGGGTTTCATCGATAACTTGAAACGCGCGCACTTTGAGCGGACTGTACTTCCCGCGAAAGAGTTAAAGGCCCAGTTGAAAAGTGTCACATCTGCAATTAAGTTTAAAACACTTGAGTAGCCGTTACAGATGCAGAACATTAACTGTACACAAGTTGCCCATTCAATTACAGTTGAACTGAGTGAATTTTCGTAAGAATCAGATCGATGCTAAGAGATTGGAAGCTGTGAAGAACTTGCAGATATTTGCAAACGATAACCAGAAGAGTTGAGCATTCTACCAAGTAAGTGTTGTCTCTCTTATTTACTGTAACTATGGAACCTTCGTCTTCTTCTTCTAAAAAGAGTAGGAAAGGAAAAGAGTTAAACCCTGAAGAGAAGCCCAAGAGACAGAAGAAAGAAGGCAGAGCTTTGACTCAGGACTTATTAGACTAGTGTCCATCGTCTAGTGTAAGGTCCAAAAAGATTAAAAGTGAAGAGGAAGGATTAGAGGACAAATTTGAAAATCTAGGAGACATTTGGACTGAGATAAGAGGGCATGAGTTATTTTTGTTTGGATACAAAAGAAGGGATGCACCCGAACCCATTAGTAATCTATGGAAGAGGAACTTAGGCAAATTAGTAGTTCCAAATGTGTTTGTAGACGTAGAATTAATGAAAGCTCTGGTAAATTGCTACAACCCGAGAACTAAAACCATATGTGATTACAGAGGGAATACATTAGTAGTAATCAACAAGCAAACTATTGATATGGTTTTTGATCTAGACTGGGAAGTCGAGGAGAGCATCGATATGAAGAAACTTTCACAGGAATTCTTTAGTTTGGAAAATATCTACAGGACTTGGAGGCTACCTGTTCACAGGCCAAAAGTGGGTGGGTCATTTGTTCAATTTGGCAAAAATGACAAGGTGCCATTTGATGTCAACCACTTCCATCCATATTTCAAATATACGTATTATACTGCAGCCCAAGTACTAGGCCTAGAGGCTCATCCACTCATGGATATTGGGATTATGGTTCTGTGTGCTGATATTCAATCAAAGACCCTAGGTCATTTGATTTTGCTACTTATGTTGCGGATGCCTTGAATCATGGGCTGGAAAAATTGAAAGGAGACCTTGTGAATGTTCACTTTTCATTATACTCCATGCTAATGCATATTCTTCTTTATTGTGGACAAGAAATTAACTTCTGGCCAGATGAGTTCAGCATCAGGTCTTATGATAAGAATGGTCTGAAGAAGCCGGTTCAGTTGTGGGTATCAGCATGGGACCAGAGGTTTATGAACAACCAATATTGGCATTTTCAGGAATACTTTGTGAAACCTCTCAGTGCAGCTTTTGGACAACACAGGGATTATACTTTGTCCCCTGAAATTAAGAGGTTCCTCAGGCCAAAGGATTTCTCTCCAGAGTCACAGATTGAACATAATTGGGGTGATTGGTATTGCCATGATAATCACACAGACATAAGGGTATTTGGATATGAAGGGCAACCGCACATGCTTCCAATTACAGTGCCAGACAGAGTGGCTAGCTTGGAGATTATAAGGCAATTGTCTATTGCCAGTGCTAAACATTTAACTGATTTTGGTAAACAATCTATTGTTCCAGGTTTATTAGTTTTCTCTGATTTCATTGTCAAAAGTTCAAAGAGTTATCGTTTATTACAGAATAAATTAAATTACTATGGCATGACTCTGGGTGAGCCTAGGGAGAATTTTGATCCCGAAGGATATATAAGAGCTGCCAGAGCCTCACATAAACTCAAAGCTGGGATACATATGGCCAAAATACCAGACGACCTAATTAAGAACCTTGAGCGAGAGGAGGCCAATGCTTTAAAAGGAAAGAGTGAGTTAGTCTGGGAGGCCTACAAATGGAAAAGGGCAAGGGGAATGATAGATGGAGACCTAATTGGAAATCTCCAAGATCCTCTGGAAGTAGCTAAAAGGCTGCTTCAACATGAAGCTGAAATTATGCACAGAGTTCCTTCACAATTCCTTCGCTTCATTAATACTGAGAAGGACAGTCAGCCCCTAGCTCACATGTCACCGAAATCAACCGCCAGTAGTATCCCACCTGATTCTCCTAGAGAGGATTATCCTCCTGGCTTCGAAACAGAAATGAACATGGACACAGGAGAAATCAACATCAAGGATGTTGTTGACATAAGAATGACTGAGCATGAGGACTTCATTGCTGATGATGGATTCGCCTCCTCTAGGGAATTCCTTTCATTTCTATATCAATACAAAGGGGCTCATGTCAAACGAAGCATGGCTAGAAAACCAGAGGAGGAACAGATGAAGAGATTACAGGATGAAATTGATGTCCTCATGAAAGACATGACTCCTGAAAAAGGGAGGAAATTATTAAAAGAGGCCGGTGTGATCATCTTTTCTGGTTGGGATATCAACTCAGCACTCTTATTTGATGGCTTTTTGAAAAAACAAGATTTGAATCAGCAGGTATTGCCCCAGGAGGTAGATAAACTGTTCCTAGGCTCTGGATATGATCCAGACAAAAAGGCTCTCCTACAGTGGGCACTATATCCAAAAGGGAAGAGGCCAATCATTGTGGATATAGAAGAAACCTTTGGGCATCTCATGGTTCATCAGGTTGGAAAGACTGATCCTAGGGTCACTGCAAAGCTCAACTTGGATGTTGCAAGATTGAACTTGGACCAGACAGAGTTTTTGGTCAGAGAGAACATTACATACAAGGGATTATATGAAAAATCCAAGGAGGAAAATCAGAAGCTGCAAGCAAAGGTATTGCAATTAGAGACGGGGACTCCTATCAGCGAATACACCTCATACCCCGCAGGACGCAGCTTGGATGACGTCTCTGATGCCCTGTACTGGAAATATCAGGCAGAGAAGGCCAATAAACGCGCAGACAATATCCAGCAAAAGATGGACAAATTGGTCAATGACATCATAGGACATCGGTTTAACACCATGCTCTTACAGGTCGAACCATATTGGATAGTTTACAATGGAACAATAAAAGCGCTAACAGAGCATGAACGGTTAAGAGCATGATTGCAGGGGGTGCTAAGCAATGACGATACCATGACGCCAGAAGAAAAGGCTGAGGGTAACGCATATATGGATAATCATGTCAAACTCGAGGATATGCTGAGAAGAGATTTAAAAGAATTAGATGATGAAAAACCCGTTGGAATGCCTTCCGTCTACAAGGAAGGAGAGGTAATAACCTTGGAGGATTTGCGAAAGGAACTTGTCAGCGTCAAGGATTGGGCCTTGTCAGAAATTGATCGGAGTAAGGATATGGCCCCTACCGTCAACCAGATAATATTCAAGTACCTGACGCTAGGGGATGAATTAAAAAAGCAAACGCCTCGAATCAGAACATTTAAAGACGATGATTACATTCATCATTTGGGGCTTTTGAATCTCTTTTTGCTTAAGTTTAGAAACACTCAAGTTAACGACTAATATTTTGAAAAGTCGTGTCTCTTCGTGAAAAACTTTCGTCCTCATATATATATGAGAATGATTTTTGTAATGTAAGAAGATAATATAATTAGATAGGATTAGGAGCGAAACAGAAACAACCTGTAAGTCTTCTGTGTACAAACTATAATGGAATACAAATCTCTATCTACTGTTTCCTTGCATATGTGTTGTGGATTATTTCATTTTCTTTTGGCAATCGTCTGTGATATTGTCTGATAAAGATAAGGTTATTCATGTTCTTAAGATCGGATCTATGCTTTATGTTATAATGTTGCAACAAAAGTTCTGCTTGCGGATTGTAATCGTTCCTTGCAAAGCTTAATTGACTGGTCCCTTAAGGGTAGGGTTAAATTCACTCAATCAGCACATAATATAAGCATTCATTTGGTTTTAAAAGAAATAGTAACTGACAGGTTCATAAGGGATGAATTAAAAAGCTGTCTCACAGATTCGCACTATAAGTCCTGAAGAAAATTGTGATGACTCTGTAACCCAAACAGTGAAGAAGGCACTGGCTAAAATCTCAAGTTATACTCATCATTTCTTTCATAATTAGTTATTTTGACAGCTATAGAAGTAATTAAGAAACACAAAACAAACAATTATCATAACAACAATCTTGAACTCGTCTGCTATATCTCCATTCAAGGAACTCATGCCATTTCAAGATCAGGAGATATCAGATTAGGATAACATATCTGCTATAAAAAGCACTGTTTATTGGAGACATTCAGTGAATAGGTATACCCGCCTAGGTCCTGCAGAGCCTAAAGTGAGAGAGTTAGTAACCAAATAGGTTCACTCTATAAGTTGGCCAGGTCAATTGGAGGGTTTGATCATAGGAGTTGGCATTTCCTTAGAACCTATCCAATCTGTTGATTTGAGACCCAACAGATTGTTCTTCTATTTTCAGAATTTATTTCCTGGTATCGGTGATGTTCAGTGGTCTAAGGACACACTGGAATTGTTACTCATGAAGAACAACATCAGGATGTTGGGTAATGATTTTGGTAAGATTGCTTGGGGTTATTTCAAAGATTTTCAGAAAAAGATACATGCAAGAGAGAGGATACCAACACAAGCTGTTAAGAAATATGAGGATAGCATCTATTTTTTGGTTGACATAGACACATGTCAGATGGAGGCAATTGATCCCAGGAAAAACTGGGTGATGCCTATGGGCTACGAAGCTGAAGAAGATCTTTTAGTTGCTTATGCTGAACACTTGCTAGCACAACTGGTAGATACTACTGCTGAGAGGTTTGGAACCTATAAAGAGAAATATTTACTAGTGCACTCCGAGTTAAGCAAACCATTAATTTCTAAGAAATTGAGAAAGGAAGTTGATTAGTTTGTTGATAAACAAGGTTTTATTGAGGCAATAGCAGAAGCTAGAAAAAGTATGAAGCTAAACAAGTAGGAGCATCTAGTGCCCCAACTGGTACCAACACCGATACGAAGACAATAAGTGTTGAGGTGAAGAAGGAGAAACTTGTAGAGGAAAAGAAGGAGAAGCCTTCCAAGATACAATTCAAGAGAAAAGGTAAAGTTATTGAGCCCCCTACACCTAAAACATCGGTAACTACAAGGAAGAGGAAAAAGGAGTAAGCAAAGAAACTGACCGTTGATGATGAAGAAGAAACTGATTTAGAAGGTGAGAAGAAAGCTCTGAGAGCTAGTGGAAAAAAGTCAAAGGTTGTAGGAGAATCTACTGTCAAATCCATCAAGAAACCAATAACTAAACCTACACCTTTTGAAAAGATGTTAATGCATATTAACGAATATGGTGTTCTTAAGGGTTTGGATAAACTGCGTGATAAGTTTAGTGAGGATGAACAAAGGCATATAAAGGATGCAGTTGTTTTTATGATGAATAAATATAGTAAAGCCCTAATTGAATTGCAAGGGAAGATTTGAAATTCTTTGTATGATAAGATTGATGCTAGATGGCAGGCAACCATACAACAAGATAGAGAATTTATTCTTAAAAACTTGCAACCTGAAGCCACAAAGGAGGAGATAGATGAAACTTTTGCAAAGGATAAATAATCTTTTAGATTTAAGAAAAGGTTGACAAGTTTGTTAATTGGTGAGACCCAATCAGTTCATATGGAAACTGAGGAGATATTGAATAAGTTATTGTGTTTGATACTTGATGAGGAAGAAGAACAACTTGAGAAGTTTAAGGAAGGATATTCCGGACAATGTTGATATTAGTGATTTTACACCTAATGAGATTGTTATGGGAAACCAACTGGTAGATGAATAAGAAAAGACTTAACCGGAAAATTTACAAACTAAAACAGTTATAATTCAAGATGAGGATACAAAAGCTAAGGTAAACGGTACTAAGGAGGAAAAGAAAGATCACACTAAGGGTATACAAGATGAAGATGTTCAGATGACTAAACAACAGGAACATGAACCAAAGAGAAGAGAAGAAAAGAAGACTGAGCAAGAGCCACCGGTAATCACTCAAACAGTTGATACGTAGACACCATCGGTAAAGGACAAGGAGAAGAAAGAGGAGAAGATAGAAAAAAGAAATAAGAGGAATAATTGAAATCAGTGAAACCAACACCTAAAGTGATACCTTTATCAACTACTTCTAAGAAAAAAATTGATGATGATGAAGATGATGATGAACTAAGTATTCAAGGACCCATCAATATGGATGCATTGAGATCTATAAAATGAATGGAGATTGTAACTACCATGCAATCTAGGGCTAAGAAAAAAAGAATGAAGGAGAAGATAAAGGAAGCTCAAACTATACAATGTGCAGTTGAGATTTTGTCTAGTCTGTTACCAGAGACAGACACTAATAGACTGTCTACACTAATTGATAAATTAGGTCAATTGGTTGCTGATGCTGGTGAACAGATGAAAATTTTCAAAGATGTAGCATATTTGAATGTGGAAAAGGAATTTAAGAAGAAAAAAATAGAGCAGTTGATGAATGATATTGATAAAGACAAAGTTGCTCCGACGGTTAATAAAGATCATATTAAAGATGCAATTGAAACCGGAGGTAAAATCCTTTCCACTGTTCCAAAGTTTTCATTATTTTGTGATGATCTGATGAAAAGGAATTAGGAAGCTAAAAAAGAACTTTAAGTTCTATGTGAATCATTTAGCCCCCTAAATTATTCTACTATAACTTATGGTAGATCAGTTGTTGAACTTCAACATAAGCTAAAAACTTATGAGAATGAACAGGTCAAAAGGTCTAAGTCACTACAGGAGCTACAAACACTTTTGATCCCTAAAGTTGAAATATTGTAGAGAGGCTACAAGGAAATTGAATATATTCTAGCTACACCTGAGATGAGTACAATTTATGCCATGGAGGAGCTGGCTTGCCTGATAAGAACACATGTTGAGATAATCGACACTCTTTTGGAGACTTTGCACAATGACTTGAAGCAGTTAAAGTCTCTTTTTGGAGATGCATTTTCTAAGATGGCATTGTAAAACATTTTGAAATTATATCTATATATGATAATGAAAATTTTGTTTTATATTGCATTTATCTTTCATGTATTTGCTTACCTTTGCCATTGCTGTCAAAGGGGGAGTAGTAGTGAAGTCAAAATTTTGAATTGTCATGGGGAGTAGTAGTGAAGTCAAATTTTTGAATTGTCATGGGGAGTAGTAGTAGTATTTATGTTTGTAAATTTGGTAATATGATGCAATTGCTAAGGGGGAGTATGTGTCATGAGTTGAGTTAATTTTGTATTACACACTTAGACAAAAAATTTCCCAAGTGTTGCCATCAATGCCAAAGGGGGAGATTGTTGGCTTGATGATGATGTTTTGATGTAATAAGCTGATTGATGACTTGTTTTATGTTGTCATTGATGGAAACTATGTTTTGATAGTCATCTAAGTCTTTTAGGCCAATCGATAAAGCATAACTGGTAGAGGAGATAGTTTATCGGTGAACTGACAAATAGGACTTCAACTTGTAAACAAGAACAGAGTTGTATTCAAGCATCCGATATGAGTGATCAATGAAGAGTTAAGTGATGCAGTTTTGTAGGAGTGATGGAGATTGTATCAGGTAGCTATGTTTCATACCATAATGGAAAATTCAATAGGATGAACGAGTTATGTTGTACAAAGTAGTCAATCATGAAGAACAACTAACTGACAGAGGAAAGTCACCAAGATCGGTAAACTGGTACACATAATGTTTTATTTTTGAGTTGTTATGTCAGTGGCTGACATAAGTAATGCGTGTAGTGCAAGATTGTCCAGATTAATTGAACCTAGGAAATTGCTCCAAGGTTAGTAGCTGACTAAGTTGATGCTTATAAAAAGTGTGATGAGTTATGAGATGATGTATGAGATCGTGAGTGAATATTGAGAGTTTGATTGTGCGGTAATTTGAGAAGCTCTGTATTGATGTGTTGTTGATGTATTGAGAAGAATTGAAGCAGATCTTATTAGGCACAAAGATTCTACATGTAGATCATTTTACTGTTGTTTTCCTAACAGTTGCAGTAGTCAAATCCCCTAATAGGGTAGGTCCTAACAGGCTTGAAATTGTAAATCCCCTAACAGGGTAGCTCATTAACTTGAGTGTAAATCCTCTAGCAACGTTGCTCCTAATAGGGCAAAGCTTTTAACAGGGCTAAGGTAAATCCCTTAATCGGGTGACTCCTAAGAGGGTCTGCTCCTAATTGAGCATATTTGAAAGACCTTAATTGGTCAATTTTTTCTATTCTACAGATAGTGAATCTTGTGGTTGTTAACTCCCACCTTGGTTTTTTCCTTTTTTGTTTCCACGTATAAATATGTGTTATGTGGGGCTTGATATGTTGGGTGTTAGCTTATGTGGTGATATTTCTTTTATGTTTATTATTATTTAAGTTATTTAAAGTGGTGATTAGATTTGTGTTATTGTTTTTGCTGGCACTGATTCACCCCCCCTTTGAGTGCCTTATAAGTTTATCAATTGGTATCTAAGCCTAATTCCCTTAAGGCTTAACCACATGGGAAAGATCCCTAAGGCTATCATGGGGGATATGAGTTATAGAGAGCTGTCTAACTGACTTACAAAATCTAAAGAAGCCCTAGATACATTGGAAGGCAAGTATAAAGCCTCACTTTCTAAGAGAAGAGAGCTTGCAGAACAATTGATGGAGTTTACTGAAAATAGTTCTTCTAATGAAGAAAATATGGATGCATTGGTTACTGAATGATGAGAAGGCAAAACCAAGGAGGGAGTTGGAAGCCATAACCATCAGGGTGAGTCAAGAGATTGAAGCAAGGAGGATAGCTGAAGCCAAGATTAGAGAAAAATAACATGAGATCTTTAAGCTGAACCAGGAGGTTGGAGCCCTACATGCTCATCTTCATGAGGAACAAGAAGAAAAAGAAGAAATAAAGGCTGATCTAGACATGGCAATGTCTCTAAGAGAAAGCCTGATGAAAAAGGATGAAGATATTACAAAGGAACTTGCTGATGCTAATAAAACATAACTAGTTGATACAATCTCTATCACTCCTACAAAACTGCATCACCTAACTCTTCATTGATTTCTCATATCGATTTCCTATTCATGTTTATTGGTTGAAGTCCTATTTGTCGGTTCATTGATAAATTGTCTCCTCTACCGGTTGGCCTAAAAGACTTAGATGACTATCAAAACATAGTTTCCATCAATGACAACATAAAACAAGTCCTCAATCAACTTATTACATCAAAACATCATCATCAAGCCAACACATGGTACTTGGCCTTCTCAAGGACAAGTGTCTCATTTTCATGTCTCTTCTTCTCCTAGCTTGGCCCATTTAATCATTTCATTTTCCTTCACAATATATCCAATTTCATGCTTTCATACCATCGCAATGCCAAATTATTCACTCATCCTTTGTATAACCATGTGGGACATGGGCGCCCTTTTGCTGTGATGAAGGAATTCCATTACTCTTGGATTTTCCATACCTAATCCAATTTGGATCCCTATCCAAGATTTGGGTGTTATTTCACTTGTGCTAAGGAATTTGGCATTTCGTCAATTTTCCATGAGCAACCCATTTTGGCGCTAAATTCACCTAGTCAAGGAATTTGCACATTTTCCAATTTTCCATGCAGACCTTGATTTGCTGCCCTACTACTCCACTTGGGAGCTAAATTCACCTTGTCAAGGAATTTGCACATTTTCCAATTTTCCATGCAGACTTTCATTTGGTGTTCTACCCGAGATATGGGTGCCAAAATCACTTGAAGAAGGATTTTTTACTTTGATTATATTTCCTTGACATATCCATTTAGGTTCCCCCATCTGACCTTGGGTGCCATTTTCACTTCAGGATGAAATTTTCACATTTTTCTCTCCAAACTTAGCCAATTTCAAACTTCTTCCATAACCAGGATGACATTTCAGGGAGTTGAACTGATACTGTTGCTAGACTTAGAAGAGTTTTTAGTGCTTTCCACCTTTGGAATGGGCTTCCATACTTAGCCATTTTTTGATCCATTTAGCCTATGTTTTGTCTTTTCCAGATTTAGGATTGTTCAGGAATGCTCAGTCTCAGTGTCTACCTGCAAAGAACCTACTACAAATAGACTTTCCAAAAATAGAAAGTGTTTCAAAATGTTAAAGTTAGGGAAAAACAAGATGCATAGACACTTACTAAAAATAGAAAATTATTAAAAATAGTAAGTTTGATTTTTGGCAAAATTAGACCAATCCGGGAGGGGCAGTGAAATCCCTAAAAATAGGAACTTTCTAAAAATAGAAAGTTTCTCAAAATTAGATCAAATTTCATGTGCACGTCCCTTGAAGGATCTTGATTTCAATGAAATTCTCATTTTTTCCAAAACCCTAAAGGAAAGGCCTAAAATCCAAGTCTAGAGGATGAAAACCTAAAACGGAGAAAACAGACTCCAAACTTAACCACATTTACTCAAATGAACTACAAACTTGATCAAATTTACCCCCAAACATTTGAAAACCAAGGATACTGATGAGATTGGTGTGAAATGACCCAACAAACCAAAACCAAAAGACCACTAAGAGGGCCTAGAAAGAAGGGGGTTCCCATTTTCAATGGGGCAATGTGTGAAAATGTTACAACAACACCTAGCTTAGATAACTGGCATATCAAGAGGTTCACATGCCTTCCATTACAGATCTCATCAATGCAATTATTTTATACTTCACATAACCTGCTAAGACTTAGTCATTAGCCACAAGCCCTTAAAACAAAACCCACCAATATCTCCAACTTCCAAGCTTATTGTGTTCAAGGCAATATCAAAGAAAGAATAAACTTGCAACGAGAATCACCCAACTCAATATATAGCTCATGCCAATATTTCCAATGAGATTATTTGATCCAAAAAGGCATGGTGTCCAAGCATAATAATACAAAATGTATACCAATGTATAAAATGTTGGGATCTAAGAACACTGACAGGGCAAGTGAATCAATGTTCTACCTGAATGGAGATATTTAACCTTATTAACACAACAACTCAGCAACTGGTAAACATAAAAGCATATAACAATAAGTAACAATGCAACCACAAAGATGAACACCATAACACCACAAATTTATACGTGGAAAACCTCAAAGAGGAAAAACCACAGTGGGATTGGAGACCCACAATATCTATCCACTGATCAGGTGAATAAATATTACAATAAGGGGCCTACAAATGTAGGAAGGCCAATAGCCTAGAGCGCATTGCTCATCAAAAAAGGAGTCTCACTGACTACACAAAATATCAGACTACAATCTAGAATGAAGATTGAACTACAAGAATAACATCTCCTATGCCTGAGTACAGTTCCGATTAAGCTCAATATCGAAGGTCTAAAAGCTCTTACACAAACCCAATTCGATCACCTATGATTGACCAAATCCTTTGCATATGATTACAAATTTATTCACACACAAATAATCCCATAACCCACATACCATGATCTACAAAGAGATCTTACATTATATTTATACCAACCTGGGACCTAAATAATTAGGCCAACCACCTAAAAGATAATACAATAAATCCTTTACATAATCCCGCAAACCAATGATAAACCAAGTCGGCCTAAGACCGAAACAACATAAACCAATCAATAAATCCAACTGGTAAAGCATCAGGAGAATCAACCAACACGTTACATAAACCAGTCC
Organism: Cryptomeria japonica; assembly: GCF_030272615.1. NCBI lineage: Eukaryota > Viridiplantae > Streptophyta > Pinopsida > Cupressales > Cupressaceae > Cryptomeria > Cryptomeria japonica. The sequence continues at coordinate 681,494,852 of NC_081409.1, read as the reverse complement.
ATAACCTAACAGAACAAGATTAAGATAGAATAGGTCTGGTCCTAAATGCAAACACCACTGATCAACTGGAACACAAACAAGATAACCATCAACATCATGATAAAATTCTAGAAGCTGCACCAACACCACTTATCAGATTCACCAAAAGATCTTCAACAAAGCTCTGTCGATAAAACCTTTACCGGTAACCAAAAGGCTTACTCGAACAAATGATAGCATCTGGATCATCAAATCTCAAACCAACTAAATGTGATATGCATCAGGAACACATGAATAACCAATCCAAAACAATTCAACAAGTCGGAACATACCATATAATATCTCCAGATCAATATCATAATCCAACCACTCTATCGGAACCTGGTAGACAACAAAACAACTAGTGTTGACATCAATGACAAACAACAATGCAACACATAATCAATTCCTCCAAATTGCCAACAATCTCACACTTTGTCATTGATGACAACACTAGATGTGAGAAACATCCAAGTGCCAAGAAATGACAAACAAGTCTTCCCCAAAGCAAGACAACCAACAATCTCCCAAAATGATATAATAATGAAGTTCTGAAACAAATATCTCTATACCAATTAACCATCCATAGACCTGAACCAAAATTCCCCAATGGGATACAACCAATCTGAAATTTTGTCCCTCTTCCTTTGACGGATATCTTTGTTCACCTCTAATCTCTTTATTTTTCACATAAATATCTCTCCCCCTTTAACATCAATGCCAGAAATAGGACATAAACATCAAAGAAAAATCATAAATCCTCTGAACCACATAGTTGACTACTCCCCCTGAGTAGTAGCACCAACACATCAATCTGAAAAGAATGGTAGTTCTGATAATGCATGTTAGACTGATGCCAGTAAACATCACTTAAGTCTCTACCGGAGGGGCAGAAACTCCCAATCTGTCTTTGAAGTACTCAAATAATTCCTTAAACCAATCTGAATTCATTTGCTTCTATCTTCTCCTTTAGAAAATTATACTTGATAGAAATGTGCTTTGACTTAGAATGAAATACTAGATTCTTTGATATGTCAATAGCAACAGAGTTATCACAGTGAATAACTATCAGTTCATTACAATCTACCCTTACATCCTTCAACATTTGCTTCATCCATAGAACATGTATACAGTTAGTAGCAACAACAACATACTCAGCTTCAATAGTGGATAAAGAAGTATATGATTGTTCCTTACTGATCCATGAAAAGTTTCTTTCCAAGAAAGAAAACTTCACCAGATGAGCCTATCCAGCTACCTATATCTTTAGCCCAATCCGCATTTGTATATGCACATAGTGTAAAGTCATCATAAACCATAAACCATACCTGAAAGTCCTTAAAATATCTGAAAAATCCTAGCTACCGGAGCAAGGATTCAACATAATCAATTGCTTCCTTATGAGAATATCCTTTGTAAACCAATCAAGCCAAGTTCCAATAACATCCAAGTCCATGTGTTTTCCTTTTTTAGCTGATCCAATTCCTCTTCCATAGCTCTCATCCAACAATCATCCTTACATGCTTCATTTACTGATGCCGATTTAATTAAATAAATTAAGAATACCTTATTAGCTGCCAACCTTCTTCTTGTCCAATTATCCGATCCTCTGAATGATTCAACCTTACATACCTAGGAGTCTTCTGTAGGTCCCAGAGACAACTGAGAGGGGCAGGGGGGGTGAATCAGATGTCTAATAAATTCAAACCAAAATCTTATTAACCAACTTAATGCTTAGTACTGGTAAGACAGTTAAGTATGCCGGTAAACAGTGTTAACAGAAAATTGCTATACCGGTAAGAATTAATGCATGAAACATAAACATAAAGTCATCCACAACACATGACACCAATATTTGTACGTGGAAACCCTGTAAGGGGAAAAACCACGGTGGGAAACCTTACCCACAATCAGATGATACTACTACAGATAGTAAGTGTACAAAGAGGGGTCTGCACATGCAGAAAGGCCAACAGCCTAGAGCTCACTACTCAATCACAAATGGGAATCACACTGACTACAGTTGGATGGTAAATCCAATGAGAATGTACTGCACAAAATAGCATCTTCATATGCTGGATTCAGTACTGGTGTAATGCTGATATGCTTCTACAAAAACCTAACTTCACCTTCAAATGATGTCTTCGTGTATATCTCTACTTGGTCTCACATATACCCTTTCTTAAATCTTTTTCCCATTCCACACTTGATCTTACAAATGAGATCTTACATTTATACCATACCCTAAGACCAATTTTAGTAGGTCGGCTCTACAAGATATTACAATAAAAACATTTTACAAATAATACAATATCCGATGCAATAACCGATTGAACATGTCAGCATAATGCATTTACAACAATAATAAATCATCTCCATAGTGTGCCATGTTGATCTGGAGAAGATAAACCTGCCGGTGTAACCCTAGATAACCTGGACCTATTTGTCGGTAAAAGCAAATATGCAAATAAGAATATACCAATGATTATTACTTTAAAGTAAAGTGTCCACATGATGTCTTCGACATTACCAAGTGTCTTCCATGTCAATGCAAGTACTGGTGAACATTATATCCTGCCAGGTAACCATATACCGGTGACTGTTTGCATAGTTTACTGTTTGCTGGTGAATGTTGCTGGATCTCCAAATTAGGTGTATTTAGCAGGTGTTGACATCAATGACAGAACCATACCAAAATACCAACATCTTCTGACTTTCTATTCCTCTGCTCTGATCTTCAGTTACTATTGAATTTTATGATTCTACCAGAATAACTGGTTCAACATTTTGTTCTGATACAAGAGTTATCGATTTAGTTATGACCATTTCCACTTCCAGTTCTCTCTCATAATTTCTGATTTGACCTCATCCACCTTGACATTAGCACTCTCCACAATTCTGTGTAACATTTTGTTATAACATATATATGCTTTGCTTTCATTAGAATAACCAAGCAATATCCTATTAGGATTCCCAAAGATACTAAGAGGGGGCGGGGGGTGAATTAGTATCTAACTGGTTAGATAATTTTCTTGAATTATAACATGAAAAACATATTAAAAAATATGTATCGGTAGAACATAAATAATGCAGCAAACAAGAACACCAACCACAACATGAAAAGAACACCATAACATAATATTTTAATGAGGAAACCCGGTGTGGGAAAAACCTCGGTGGGATTTGTGACCCACAATATTCGCTTACTGGCCAATAAGGGAATATTACTGTTTACAATAGGGGCCTGCACATGCAGGAAGGCCAAGTGCCTAGAGCTCACTGCTCAGTTACAAAGAAGTCACACTGACTTACAAAATTGGATTATACAAATCCAATGTCTTGTACTGCTTCAGATCAGCATCTACTATGCCAGATTCGGTAGCGATTTAAGCTCTGCAATATACATAAACCCTTATCCTAATAATTCATACATTAGGTCTACTATATTCTTTTTCATACTTCGCTCTATAAAATATCTACAATGATCTCATACATATATGAGTCATATTACAATTCACCATGTTGGCTTACAAAAGATATTACAATTAATTACAAAATATATTTATACAAAATTCCTGTCGGCCATGATGTCGGTAATCTTCTTTTTGGTGTCGGTGATCTGTATGCCGGTGTAGAGTCTGTCGGTTCCAGTGCATGTGCTTGCCTACGGGTATCACATGATTGAAAGGTTGCCATCAATGGCAATACCTTCAATCACCTACAATTTCTCATTGGAGTGTGCATTTTCCAATAATCTCCCCCTTTGGCGTTGATGGCAACACTCATGAGAAAAATAAAAAAAGTATCCAAAATGATGTCCAAAAAGAATTTGCCAAAATTGTCTTACCAAAACTGTGTGCCAAAAATGTATGCTCTCCCTAAGATGATGATGTCATGTTCTGATCATTTTTCTCATCGCACTACTCCCCCTTTGACATCAATGACAAAGGTTATCATTCACTATCAGTGGAGTGTGGTTCTTGCCTAGATTTTTGTAACCGGTGGGTTACAATCTAGAAAATATCTGCCAAAACCAAATTTAAACTGTCGCTGAGTCTTTTGCTATCTTGTAATGCCTCTTGTGTTCTCTGAACTATACTGGTGAGTATGTGCATTTTCTTTTCCGGTGTCTTGAGTCTGGGAACCAAAGCCTCAGAAATTTCTTTTCTTAAAGAAATGAGGTAATCTAGTTTTGGACCAAGTTTACATTTTAAGCTCTTTCGCTTATCCTTTATTCTCTCTTTATCCTTTTCTAACTTCTCAATTTTCTCTTCAAGATCTGCAATTTTCTTTTCTATTTCCAAAAATGAATCTGATTTGCCTATTAGATTGTCAGCAATATTGTTAATCTCAGTTTGTGTTTTGCTGATCTCCGAATCTATGTCCTGTGTCAAGATGCCGGTTTTGCAAGTATCCCTGTATAGTTTCTTGAAATCCAAAATTGTTTCTCCTAGTGCCGGTAATAAGGTTTCTATTTGTTCCTTATTCTTCTTCACTATTTCTTCAAAGAATTTCTCTTTCTCCTTACTCATCCTCTCTTTGAATGTGTCTTCATTTATTTGATCAACTATCAAAATATTGTCGGTGATGAATTTAGACAATGTGTCTAGTTGACCTAACGAATCTTTGTTATCCACAATGCACTTGGGTGCTACCAATTTAAGAATAGGAATTGTGTCATCGGTAGCCTTATAGGCTTGTGCATTACACTTTGTGATTTTCTTTATTGAGTCCAGTAAGACCTCTGTTACATTTGTAGGCCAGAATTCTACTATAGAAGTACTAGATGTCTTCCCAATTGTTTTCACAATATTCATGCTATCGGTTGTAGTGATAACCTTGCTTGTTTCTACCTCTGGTAGGTCAGTTTGTGTTTGCATTTCTATTAGCAAAGGTTTAGGCTTTTCATTTTTAGCCAGTGGCACTGTCTTGGTCTGAACCTATTTCTATTCCGGTTTCTCCATCTGTGTCTCTGTATGCACTTTCGGTTTCTCAGTTTGTACCTCTACACTGTCCATTGCCGGTTCTCTTGATTGTTTTTCAGTTTTATCTACCAGTTCTTCTAATGTTTTACCAATGGTGTCTTATGTTGGTTGCTCAGTTTGAGTAGGTTTTTTTGTGCTTATGTTTACAGTATCATTAACCTCAACCTCAACATTTGCAGTCGGTGACTCGGTAGTCACATCTTTCTTTTTATCCTCAATGGTTTCTTTGTCAACCACAACATTTACTTCTTGTGTGTCTATATTCATAGTGTAAAAAATTTTGGACTCAAGATTTGTATCCTCTTGAGGAGTCTCCATACTCTCTGTAGCCGGTTGATTGTCTGTAGTTTCTACTGGTGGAGTATCCGAAGGAGGTGGGGGTAAGTTATCAGTTATCTTTAGGCTTGGAGGTCCACCTACCTTACCTTTCCCCTTATCCTTGTCCTTTTGGTATACCCTGATGGTCTTAGGTCTTAGTAGCTCTTCTTGTTTCTCTTTTTCAACAAAGAATATGTTCCATTGGTCTACAGTTTCTTCTGTTATCTCATTCACTCTTCCTACCATCAGTGCTACATGCTAGTGAGCAGTTGAAAATGTTGTCCAGTTTGCCTCACTGATTAATTTGTCTATCTCATCAGGTCAGTTTACTGGATGCACTGCAAGTAATTTTTAAATTTTTATCTTCTTGTCTAGCTCAACAATAGCTACCCTTCTAGCTTCTAGTCTTCTATACAAATCGTTGGGTATCTCATCAACAATTTCCATCAAAAATTTCTTGTAAATATCCAAGTGTAAAATTACACTATTTTCTATGCTTTCTTTGTCATCAGTGGAAAGTGTGTTGTACAGTTTGCTAATGTTTTTCAACTTTCCATCTTCTGTTATTTCATTGAGGAGTTTATCCAGTGGAACAATATCTTGTTTTACCTTCTTCTTCTTCTTAGGAGTTAACTTCTTAACTGGAGGCCTCACTGCCTGTTGCTTTTGTCTTGTTTTTCTAGGAGTGGGTGAGGGTACCGGTGAGGGTTTTCTTTTCCTTTCTACCCTTTTGAATACCACTGGTATATCACTCTTAGAAGAAGTTCCAACCAGTGAAAGATGATTTTCTGGTTGAAGTCCTTCCAACTCACTTTCTTTGATACCAGTTTTCTTTAATACATCTTCCTTAAGTGATTTTGCTTGTCTAGTGCCTTTCCTTACTGTTTGTTCAACTTTCTTGACTCTTTTCCTAGACTAAATACCACTTTCTATTGTTTCAACACTACCAAAGACTTTCTAAGAGGGTTCTTTTGGTGCTTCAAGGAGGGCTTTGCATAAGTTTCAATAATGTTATCATCTGTTTCATATCCCATTTCAGTTACCCAGATAGTCCTAGGGACAACTGCCTCCATCCAGATTTCATCCTTTTTAATTACAAAGCATGTTTCCTTTTGATATTTATCTACAATTGCCTGTGATGGTCTTATTCTTGTCTTCATTCGAGCCTTTAGTGCTTGAATATGTTCATTTATATTTTTCTCTATATTTTCTCCCATGTTGTTTAATAGATCCAGTAGTTGCTTTCCTATCGGTATATCAAAGCCAAAATCTTTTCTACCAATATCGGGTACTTGCTTAGTAAAGTACAACATTAAACATACAAGTAAATTTCCAAATCTAAAGGTTCCTTTCTTATCTCCTTTGATCTTTTTCAGATTGTCTATCAATTCATCTTTGAGCCATTCACACACATCTATTCTAGCATTATCATTTAACATGTCATATGCACTTTTAATACATAGGCTAGATACTGAGTTCAACCTATTTGCATGTGTAACCTTGTAACCTAAAATCATACTGATAAATCTGACATTGATATCCTTCACATCATTTACCCTTAGAGACCTTTTGTCAAATTTTGTGCCGGTTAGATCTATCATTGTGTCATTTGAGACCCTTTTAGTTCTGTTAGGTTTGCTACCGGTGGAAGGTAACCCTGTTACTGCTTTAACGACTTCTTTGGTGATCTTATGAATTGAATCCAACCAAAATAATTCACCATGGACTCTGCTTAGGACTATTCTTATCACATCTTTAGGAAAATCAGGAATGCTAAGAATATCCACAAAACCTTGGGTTTCTATTACTTTGTGTTCCAGTTTGATATTGTCATTTTCATCACAAACCATAGTTCTATACATTTCCTTGATTTCATCATTTCCTAATTCCTCTATATGAAAATATATGTATATTCTAGGATCTTTAGCATATACTACTCCTTTAGGAATTTGAGAGAATGCACCTCTGTTATCATCTTTCTTAGCTATTTCGGGAACAAGCTTGAATACGGGTCTAGGGCACTTGATAACCTCAATTACAGTAGGGTTTGCTATAAATTTAGGAGTGGAAGAGGATGCCATATTTATAAATACCTCAATCTTCCTTTAGGGATGAGTTCTTGGATGAACTGCTTCACTTCTTTGCTAAGGATGCCTTCGCTCAGGAATGTTTGAGCTCTCGAAGATTTGAATGCTTGGTGAATGAAAAAGAGCCAAAACACTTGCTTTATAATGTTATTTTACCCAACTACTGCATTTAATGCTTTCCAATTAAGTCACAACTTAACTTATCTATCGGTAAAGAAGTAATTCAACTTCTCACCATCAATCAAGGGTATAATAGCATGTTTTTCAATTTGTTGCTAAACCCCCAAAGGATTTTCCTTTAGTTAGATGAAGAGTCTCATGCGGGTGGAGTGATACTCTATTTTGCTGGTGGAGGAGTATCCCCATCAACATTCTGATCTGACTTTCTGATCCATTTCTTTGAGAATTCTTGCTTTACCTCTTCAACCTTTTCTTTACCTTTCAAACTAGGACCTTTGTTATTTTCCGGTGAAGTCTTGCTTCTACAAAATTTTGCAATATGTCCAATTTTGTTGCAAGCATAACAAGTCACATTGTTTTTCTGAATAGCTTTCCCATATCCTATGCCAATATATGTTCTGCATTGATTAGATAGGTGTCCAAATCTTCCACAAACATAACATCTTACATTCATTCTGCATTTTTTTGAGTTATGACCAACTTTGTTGCATTTAGAACATTGACCGGTGGGTGTATTAGTGTTCTGATAATTTCTAGATCTACATTGATTTTCTCTATGACCATACTTATTACGGTTAAAGCATTTCCCATTAAATTTGTAAGCATTAGGTTGTCTTACCGGTTTACTATGATCATGATTGTTTGCAGTACTAGAGCTTTCACCAATTTCAAAGCCAAGGCCATTTGTATCACCATTAGGTTTCTGATTCTTCAACATGTCAACATGTTCTTTTGAACTTTTCTTGAATTTCTCCTTGTGTTGATTTGCAGTAGCCAATTCACTTTCCAAGATTCCTTTTTGTCTCATATGTTCATTTCTGTCATTTTGTGTATACATCAAATCTGTTTTCAACATATCATTTTCATGACTGAGTCATGTGTTTTCATTTCCAGCATCATTTAGTCTTCTAACCAAATCATCTTCATTCTTCTTTCTATCTTCAATTTCTTTACAAAATCTCATAGTCATATCTTGCATCTCATTCTTCATTGTACTATTATCTTGTCTCAACTTATTTACCAGATCATTAAGAGTTTCATTTTCATCTTTATCTTTCTGCATCTTTTCACAAAGTTCTCTTCTTTTGTTCCTTGCTATAGTGAAATTTTATTCAATTCCTCAAATGATATCCTATGCAGCCTTCAGATCATCTTGAAGTTTGTTATTCTTTACTTTTTTTGCATCATAGTCTGAAAGAGCTATTTCCAATTGCTTTCTCAAGTTTTCCATCTCTACTGGTGACAGGAGCTTCCTCAAGTTGTTAGGCTTCTAAAAATAGAGGACCAAGCTCTGATACCAATTGTTAGGATTCCTAAAGATACTGAGAGGGGGGGGTGCTTCATTATCTGACCGGTTAGATAATTTTCTTGAATTATAACATGAAAAACATATTAAAATTGTGTACTGGTAAACCATAAATAATGCAGCAAATAAGAACAACAACCACAACATGAAAAACACACCATAACACAATATTTTAATGAGGAAACTCGGTGTGGGAAAAACCTCGGTGGGATTTGTGACCCACAATATTTGCTTCCATGCCAATAAGGGAATATTACTATTTACAATAGGGGCCTACACATGCAGGAAGGCCAAGTGCCTAGAGCTCACTGCTCAGTTACAAAGAAGTCACACTGACTTACAAAATTGGATTATACAAATCCAATGTCTTGTACTGCTTCAGATCAGCATCTACTATGCCAAATTCAGTACTGGTTTAAGCTCTGCAATATACATAAACCCTTATCCTAATAATTTGCACATTAGGTTTGCTATATTCTTTTTAGGTTTGCTATATTCTTTTTCATACTTCGCTCTATAAATGATCTACAATGATCTCATACAAATATGAGTCATATTACAATTCATCATGTCGGCTTACAAAAGATTTTACAATTAATTATAAAATATATTTATACAAAATTCTTGTCGGCCATGATGTCGGTAATCTTCTTTTTGGTGTCGGTGATCTGTATGCCGGTGTAGAGTCTGTCGGTGCCTGTGCCTGTGCTTTCCTATTGGTATCACATGATTGTAAGGTTGCCATCAATGGCAATACCTTCAATCACCTACAATTTCTCATTGGAGTGTGCATTTGCCAACATATCCCTTCATCATATCTAGGACCAAAATTTCCAATGGAATCATCTCTTTTAATATAGCATTTACTACCAAAGATTCTGGAATACTTAACTGTAGATGTATGACCAAACCATAACTCATAAAGTGACTTACTGGTAAACCAAACCAGATCCAAGATCCAACAAATCCTCATCGGTTAACCTTCAAACTGACTTCTCCAAAGTTTGAAAGAGGATTCCAGACCACTACCAGGGGCAATACAATATTTTTCATCAATTTGCCTCCTCGTAAGGCAAATCCCTTAGTTACCAGATGAATCTCCTGTCGGTGTAGGAACATTTTGTTTTGTTGGTTGAGTAATTGGGGTATATGCTTCAGCCAAATGAACATATGGGGCATTTGATTATGTCTATTGATCCTCATATCCCACTTCTTCTCATGCTCCTTCCGAATATCATGAACCTTTTGCTTTCCCTTCTTATCAGATTTATCACTTCCTTCCGGTAGGTTCTTTCTTCTGCAAAATTTAGTAATACATCCTACTTTATTGAATGCATAACAAGTAACATTGTTCTTCTAAATTACCTTACTATAACCTTGAACATTCCTTGACCTACATTGATTGGCCATATGTCCAAAATTTCCACATGCATGACATCTCACATTCATTCTACAATCTTCTGTCCTATGACCATACTTTTTACAATTTGAACACTGACCGGGAACTGAATTATTATTTTGATTTTCTCTATTCCTACATTGACTTTCTCTATGACCAAAATTATTGCAAACAAAGCATCTACCATTAGATTTATGTGCATTGGGTTGCCTTATCGATGATCTCTGATTTTGGTTGTCTAGTGGATTTTCCTAATTTGTAGTACAGGAGATTTCTCCATGCTCAAATACAAGACCTCTAGTGTCTCTAGTGTCTCTTTGATCCTTCAGTAATTCATCAAGCTTTGCAGAACTAGCCTTAAACTTGTATTTGTATTCATTTGCAACATCTAGATCTCCTCTTAGGACTGTCACCATTCTTTCCAACTCTTGCTCATTGTTCTATGATTGCACCAATTCAGTTCTTAATATATTATTCTCATGCACCAACCTAATGCATTACTTAGATCCGTCTTTCAGAGACATAGCAATATTTTCTTCATTCTTCTTCTAGTCTTCAATCTCCTTAGACATCCTCATAGCTAGGGCTTTCATCTTATTCTTCATGACACCATTATCCCAACTTAGCTTATGACATAATTCCTTAAGGGTATTCTTCTCTCCATCATCCTATTTTTTCAATTGATCATAAAGTTCCTTTTAGCTTGTGCAGATGACAACCTCTCTTGTAGGGTAAAGATGAATTCCTTTGTAGATCTCAACTCATCTTGCAGCTTTATGTTCCTCAACCTTTCAACATCATAGTCTTCAAGTGCTACTTGAAGTTCCTTCCTTAAACTTATCTCCATAGATTTCAGATACAGGATCTTCCTCAAGCTGTTAGACTTACTCTGAGGAACGAGGCTCTGATACCAATTGTTGGGATCCAAGAACACTAAGAGGGGGTTGAATCAATGTTCTACCAGAATGGAGAAATTTAACCTTATTAACACAACAACTCAACAACCGGTAAACATAAAATCATATAATAATAAGTAATAATGCAACCACAAAGATGAACACCATAACACCATAGATTTATACGTGGAAAACCTTAAAGAGGAAAAACCACGATGGGATTAGAGACCCACAATATCTATCCATCGATCAAATGAATTAATATTACAATAAGGGGCCTACACATACAGGAAGGCCAATAGCCTAGAGCGCACTACTCATCACAAAAGGAGTCTCACTGACTATAGAAAACATCAAACTACAATCTAGAATGAATATTGAATTGCAAGAATAACATCTCCTATGCCTGAGTACAATTTTGGTTAAGCTCAATACCAAAGGTCTAAAGCCTCTTACATAAATCCAATTCGATCACCTATGATCGACCAAATCCTATGCATATGATTACAACTTTATTCGCACACAGATAATCCCATAACCCACATACCATGATCTACAAAGAGATCTTACATCATATTTATACCAACCCGAGACCTAAACAATTAGGTCAACCACCTAAAAGACAATACAATAAATCCGTTACATAATATCTCAAACCAATGATAAACCAAGTTGGTGTAAGACCGAAACAACATAAACCAATCAATAAATACAACTGATAACGCATCGGGAGCATCAACCAACACGTTACATAAACTGGTCCATAACCTAACAGAATAAGATTAAGATAGAATAGGTCCAGTCCTAAATGCAAACACCATTGATCAACTGGAACAGGAACAAGATAACCATCAACTGTTAGGGTTCCCACAGATACTGAGAGGGGGGGGGGTGAGTCAGTATCTGACCGGTATTATAATTTTCTTAAGACAAAACATGTAGAACATAAAGTAACAGTGTACCGATATGCAAGAATTAATATAATAAACAGAATCAAAAACATCCACATGAAAAGAACACCATAACACAAGATGTTTAACGAGGAAACCCGGTGTGGGAAAAACCTTGGTGGGATTTGTGACCCACAATATTCACTTACTGTCTAATAAGAGAATATTACTTACAATATGGGCCTACACATGCAGGAAGGCCAATTGCCTAGAGCACACTGCTCAATGAGAAGTCACACTGACTTACAATGAGGATTATGCTAATCCAATTATGTACTGCTTTATAATAGCATCTTCAATGCCAGATTTAGTACCGGTTCTTGCTCTGTTCTTTACATATACCCTTGACCTATTATTTGCACATTAGGTCTGTCTAATAATTTTCTTTATGCTCGCTTACCTATCCCTACAAATGTCTATAATGATCTCCTTTATATACAAGAGTCATTTTACAATTTTCCAAGTTGGCTTGCAATAATAATCAAAATATTACATATCAAAAATCCTGTCGGCCTTTGTGCCGGTATACATCTTTTCTTCTGTGCCATTGCCGGTGCTAGTGCAAAGTGGTTTTGCTGATGCCGATGTACTGTCTTGCTTGAATAATGCTTTGTTGGTAGAATGTCTTGCTGGTGCCATAGGATTGCAAGGTTTCCATCAATGACAAAACCTTCAATCACACATAATGTCTCATTGGAGTGTCCATATGCCAACAATCTCCCCCTTTGGCATCGATGGCAACACTCATGAGAAATTCCAAAAAGATGTCCAAAAATGTGTAGCCCAAAAATTTACCAAAAAAAAAAAGAGTGACTCCCCCTATGCATATGATCCCTGTGTTTTGAATTTTCTCATCCTACTACTCCCCCTTTGGCATCAATGACAAAGGTTGTCAAGATGTTAGTAGAGTTTGTAGTTATATCGGTCCATAACCTCAACCTTGTAGTTGGGTAGTTATTATCTGAAAAAGATCACCCAAAATTAAGTTTATACTATCCATAAACTTTTTGCTATCTTTTATTGTTGTTTCAGTTCTCTTCACAGTGCCGATGAGATGCTACAATTGCTCTGCTGGTGTTTTACTTCCCGGAGTTAATGCTTCTGAGATTTCCTTCCGTAGAGATGCTAGATAATCCAATCTTGGACTCAGTTTAGATCTCAAGTATTTTGCCTTATTTATTATTGTCTCTTTCTTTTTCTCCTGTTTAAGTAATTTTGTCTCAAAATTTGCTAGCTTGTCTTAAAAAATAGATAATGAATCCGGTGAGTTGACAAAATTATCTGCAAGCTTGTTTATCTCTTCCTGTGTCTTGCTTATCTTCTTGTCTATATCTATAGTCAGGAAGTTTGTTTTGCATGTGTCTTTGTAAAGCTTTTTGTACTCTTTTAACAAACTACACAGTTCCGGTAGAAGTGTGTCAAAATATCTGTTACACATCTTAATTTCTTCCTCAAAGAATTTCTGTTTCTCCTTTTCTACAATGTCCTTTACAGATTCTACCTTTATTTGCTCAATATTTCCAGAAATGTATTTACATAGTGTATCTAATTGTCCTAAAGAATCTTTATTATCTATATTACAATTAGGAGCTATTGTTTTCAAAATTGGTATTGAATCATCTATTGCTTTGTAAGCTTGTGAACTATAGTCAGTTATTTTCTTGATGGATTCAAGTAATACCTCAGTCACATTTGTTGATCTTGATGGTGACCCAACAAACTGAGTACTGGTGGAAGTGACCATGCTTGTCTTGACCTCTGGCAGGTCAGTTTGTGTCTGTATTTCCTTTAGCACTGGTTTTCCTGCTTCATTTCTTACCAGCGACATCTGTTCTGGAGCCTTTAGCTCTATCGGTTTCTTTCTTTGTGCTTTAGATTCCATCTTTTTCCCTGCATCTGCTGCCAGTTGCTCTGTATTTCCTGTTACCAAAGGCTCTTTGGCCATATCTGATTTTTCAATTGGGTCTTTATCAACTGTTATGTTGATCTTTTGGGTATCAACATTTACAGTGAATAGGACTTTAGGATTTGTATTGCTATCCTCTGCATCCATGCTTTCAGTTGCTAGTTGGTTTTCAGGGATTGATATTTTTATAGGTGGAGGTAGGTTATCTTTAATCTTTATGCTTGGAGGTCCACCAACTTTCCCTTTCCCTTTGTCCTTATCCTTCTGATATACCTTAATAGGCTTGGGATTCCTATATTCTTCTTGTTTTTCTTTTTCAACCAAAAATATGTCCCAACCATCTTTTGTTTCCTTTGAAACCTCTGTAACTCTACCTGCCATCAGTGAAATATGCCGGTGTGCAGTGGAAAAAATTGTCCGGTTGGCCTGAGCTATCAGATCATCAATTTCTTTTGGGGAATTTGCCGGATATACAGCAAGTAGTTAGTTTATCTACTTTTATTTTCTTGTCCAGTTCAATTACTCCTTGCCTTCTAGCCTCAAGTCTTTTGTATAAGTCAGCAGGAATTTCATTTATGACTTCCATCAAAACCTTTTTTAACATGTCCATGTGTAGTATTACACTCTCCTCAACTTGCCCTTTCTCATCAGCCGATAGAGTGTCATAAATTTTCTTTATGTTCTTCAGTTTTCCTTCCTCTGTGATCTCATTTAACAAAATATCCAAAGGTGCCAAGTCAGTTTTTGCCTTTTTCTTTTTCTTAGGAGTCAACTTCCTTTTAGGTGTGATCTTTCTGACCAGAGATCTCACAGCTTGTTTCTTCTGCCTTGTCCTTCTAGGTGAAGGAGTGGTTGCCCGTGAGGGATCTCTTTTCATAACAACTCTTTTAAAAGTTGCTGGCATATCTCCTTCTAAGGAGGTACCTAATGGTGATAGATGAGCTTCAGGTTGTGGGGCTGCCAACTCATCTTTAGTTATGCCGGTTTTCTTTAATATATCTTCCTTAATGGCTTTTGCTTGTCTAGATTCTTTCCTCACAAATGCCTCAACCTTTTTCACTCTTTTCTTTGATTGAATTTGGCTTTCTATGGTTTCAACACTACCAAATATTTCTTCTTTAGGTTCATTGGGGGCTTCCAGAAGTGCTTTGGCATAAGTTTCAACTATGTGGTCATCTGTTTCATAGCCCATTTCTGTTACCCAGATTGTCCTGGGGATGACTGCTTCCATCCATATTTCATCCTTTTTGATAACAAATCATATATCATCTTTGTATTTGTCTACAATCTTCTATGATAACCTTGTCCTTTTCTTCATTTTTGTCTTTAGTGCTTGAAAAAAGTAATGAATGTTGTTTTCCTTATTCTCGCCCATGGTATTGAATAGTTCTGTTAGTTGCTTTCCTACCGGTATGTCATATCCGAATTCTTTATATCCTATACCTGGAACTTGTTTTGTTATATGAAGCATTAGACACACTAACAGATTTTCAAATCTGAAGGTTCCTTTCTTATCCTTCTTTATCTTTCCAAGGTTGTCTATCAGTTCATCCTTTAGCCATTCACAGATGTCAATTTTTGCATTGTTGGTTATTATGTCATAAGCACTCTTGATGCATAAACTTGAAACTAAGTTGTCAATGACTAAATCATTTGAAACTTTTTTGTTTTTATCCGGTATTTTACTGGTGGCCGGTAACCTTGTGACAGCCTTTACCGCTTTCTTGGTGATCTTATGAATTGTATCTAACCAAAAAAATTCTCCATGAACTCTACTTAATACTATCCTAATCACATTCTTAGGAAATTTAGGAATACTAAGGATTTCTATGAGTCCTAGGGTTTTAATGATTTTGTGTTTAGCTTTGATATTGTCGGTATCATCACATATCTCAGTTTTGTACATGGTTTTGATTTCCTCGTCTCCTAGCTCTTCAATATTGTAGTGAATATACATTCTAGGGTCTTCAGCATATACAACACCTTTAGGGATTTGAGAGAATGCACCTAAGGTATCATCTTTCTTTGCTATTTCGGGGACCAACTGAAATACGGGTCTAGGTCTTTTAATTACTTCCACAATAGTAGGGTTCGCTATGTATTCAATTGCAAAGGTGGATGCC
Organism: Cryptomeria japonica; assembly: GCF_030272615.1. Classification (NCBI taxonomy): domain Eukaryota; kingdom Viridiplantae; phylum Streptophyta; class Pinopsida; order Cupressales; family Cupressaceae; genus Cryptomeria; species Cryptomeria japonica. Next base: position 681,478,684 of record NC_081409.1, on the reverse strand, counting down.
ATGATAAAAAACCTTTTTCTATCTTGGATGAATGATTGCTTGGAGTGTGCTTGCTTCTTGCTCGAAATGCCTTAGCTCGGAAATCTTCGTGCTCTCTAAAAGTTTGAAATCACGGTGAAATGAAATGGAGCCAAAACCTTATTTTATAAAGTCTTTTTCGCTACCTACCACATTAATTGCTTGCCGGTAATGTATTCACTTAACTTTATTTGCCGGTAATAAGTGATTTTAAACTTCTTTTCTCTAACCAAGGGAATAATAGCACATGTGTCATTAGATTGTCAAACCCTCAAGATAATTTTCTTCAATTAGATGAAGAACTTCCTGTCGGTGGAGCACTGCTCTGTTCTACCAGTGGAGCATCACATTGTCCTACCGGTGGAGCATTTGTTGGTTCTATCAGTGGAGGAGTATTCCGAATATTTAGATCAGCTTTTCTAATCCATTGCTTTGAGAATTCTTGCTTAACCTCTTCAACCTTTTCTTTACCTTTCAAGCTAGTACTTTTGTTGTCTACTGGTGTACCTTTAGTTCTACAAAATTTAGCAATATGACCAATCTTGTTACATGCATAACAAGTTACATTATTTTTCTGAATAGCTTTCCCATAACCTATGCCGGTTTGTGTTCTGCATTGATTTGATAAATGCCGAAATCTTCCACAAACATAACATCTTACATTCATTCTGCAATTTTCAGAGTTATGACGAACTTTGTTGCATTTGGAACATTGACCGGTGGGAGGATTGATATTCTGATAATTCCTAGATCTACATTCGTTCTCCCTATGACCATATTTATTATAGTTAAAGCATTTTCCATTGAATTGATAAGTATTAGGAGGTCTTACCGGTTTGTTGTGATCCTGAGTATTTGCAGTACAAGAGCTTTCTCCAACTTCAAGTCCAATTCTAGAAGTGTCACCTTTGGGTTTTTGATTCTTCAATAAGGTACCAAGTTCTTCTGAGCTTTTCTTGAATTTTACTTTGTGTTGATTTGCAGTTTCCAATTCCCTTTCCAAGATTTCTTTTTGTCTCATTAGTTCATTTGACTCATTTTGAGTATGCATCAAATCTGTCTTCAACATGTCATTTTCATAGCTAAGTCTTGTGTTCTCATTTGCTGCATTACTTAGTCTTCTGGTCAATTCTTCTTCATTCTTCTTTATGTCCTCAATCTCTTTGAATAATCTCATAGTCATATCCTGCATTTAATTTTTTGTTGTCATGATCTCTTGTTTCAACTTGCTTATCATATCATTAAGTGATTCCTTTTCATCATTCTCATTTTGCAATTTTTCACAAAGTTCTCTTCTCTTATTTCTTGTAATAGTAAGATTTTCTTGAAGTGCCTGAATGATATCCTGAGTTGCTTTTAAATCATCTTCTAATTTGATATTTTTCAACTTCTCTACATCATAGTCAGTAAGAGCTCCTTCAAGTTGCTTCATTAGATTTTCCATTTTTATTGGTGTCAAGATCTTCCTCAAGTTGTTAGGCTACTAAAAATAGAGGACCAGGCTCTAATACCAATTGTTAGGGTTCCCACAGATAATGAGAGGGGGGGGGGTGAATCAGTATCTGACCAGTATTATAATTTTCTTAAGAGAAAACATGCAGAACATAAAGTAACATTGTACCGGTATGCAAGAATTAATGTAATAAATAGAATGAAAAACATCCACATGAAAAGAACACCATAACACAAGATGTTTAACGAGGAAACCCGGTGTGGGAAAAACCTCGGTGGGATTTGTGACCCACAATAGTCACTTACTGTCCAATAAGAGAATATTACTTACAATAGGGGCCTGCACATGCAGGAAGGCCAATTGCCTAGAGCACACTGCTCAGTGAGAAGTCACACTGACTTACAATGAGGATTATGCTAATCCAATATTCTGTACTGCTTTATAATAGCATCTTCAATGCCAGATTCAGTATCAGTTCTTGCTCTGTTATTTACATATACCCTTGACCTATAATTCGCACATTAGGTCTGTCTAATAATTTTCTTTATGGTTGCTTACCTATCCCTACAAATGTCTATAATGATCTCCTTTATATACAAGAGTCATTTTACAATTTGCCAAGTCGGATTGCAATAATAATCAAAATATTACATATCAAAAATCATGTCGGCCTTTGTGCCGGTATACATCTTTTCTTCTATGCCAGTGTCGGTGCCGGTGCAAAGTGGTTTTGCTGATGTCGGTGCACTGTCTTGCTTGAATAATGCTTTACCGGTAGAATGTCTTGCCAGTGCCCTAGGATTGCAAGGTTGCCATCAATGACAAAACCTTCAATCACACACAATGTCTCATTGGAGTGTCCATATGCCAACATCAACATCCCGATAACCTTCTATAAGCCGCACCAATACTACTTATCAGATTCACCAAAAGATCTTCAACAAAGCTCTATCGATAAAACCCTTATCAGTAACCAAAAGGCTTACTAGAACAAATGATAGCATCCATATCATCAAATCTAGAACCAACTGAATGTGATATGCATCAAGAGCACATGAATAACCAATCCAAACCAATTCCACAAGCCAGAACATACTAGAGAAGATCTCTAGATCAACATCATAATGCAACCACTCTACCAGAACTAGGTAGATAGCAAAACAACTAATGTTGACATCAATGACAAACATCAATGCAACACATAATCAATTCCTCCAAATTGCCAACATAACCAACACCTATCAAACCACATTAAACTACTCATAAAAAATGTAGTTTGAGGCATTCTTATACAAATTGTATTTGCAAACCTCAAAACCATAAAAAAATCCACAAATTTTTGTAAACCATGATCGTTGAATCCCTTTGTAAATTATGAGTGACTTCGTCAAATATTAAATAGTGTAGATCTTTCACCGCCAAAGCCAATCTTCTCTCTAGGAGGTTCTAGTCCTCAAAAAGGTTGAGATGAACTGAGTCCAACTTCCAAAACCACAAGAATTTTCAGACAAAGAAATATTAACCTTCAACATAGAAAATGAGCTCTCAATCCCATTTTTATAAACTTTCTAGGTAACTTTTTGAAAACTCCATTATAAAATCACTTTATTAATTTATTAAACTTTGTAACTCCAAAATGCGATCTTACTTTTATAACATTCTCAATAGTAATAGTCACTTTTTAGCATTTCATCATTTAAATCCTTTCATTCTCTCTTCAACATGCTATAATACTACAATTCCCAATAATATATTTTGATTAAAATGGCAACCTTAGTGAAAATAATTAAATATAGCTCTAAATTACACCCAAACAACGACAATGGTCAGCATGCATTGAAATAAAAAACTAATTGTATACGAGTATCCTAATGATGAAAGATGATAAACAAGAATGATCGAGTGACTTACTAAAACTAGACGCTCCCTCCAAGAATTTTGGAGACCAAACCAAGAGCTGAAAATAACGTATGAAGCTGTAACATCAAATTACCCCTCTAAATAGGCTAATACAAACCAACAAATTTAACAATAACAACATTGCAAGAGAACTTGCAAATGGGGACATTCAATATATCATTTTAGCATAGCATTTGCATCCACCATTAGCTTAGTATCTTGCATTTTTACATTATCATGGAGCACTATTGAGCATCTGCAACATAGCGAGCGCACATCAAATCAAAGGACAATTGAATCAAGGAAATTGAGTTTGCAGTTGTGATTATTTGCATTATTTATTTCTTTAAGTTCCTTTTAGCATCCTTACTTGAGTGTTTGGTTAATCTATGTTTGCTTGATTGTTTAATTTATAATTCTATCTTTTTTCATCTCAATTTTCTTCATACACTTTGTTAATTAGCCAAAAGAGTTTGTTTTTACAAGCAAAGCCCCTTTCCTATTCACCTCCATTGATGGAATATCCTCATTAGATATACTCAAGACTCCCAAATATTTAGAATTAAAAATTCTCACCATTAATGGTAAATATTTTTGCACCATCTCCAATATAATTTGGTGGCCAAAGCATGAAAATTAATCTCTAACTTACAAAGGTCAAGGCCACCAACTTCCTTAAGAATACAAAACAAATCTATGTTTACCAAAATACATTTTTTATTTTCAAGATTTCTATCCCATAATAATTTTTTAAAGAGAGTATCAAAATCCTTGAGAAGACAATTAGGAGAGAATATGATTAAACATAGATTATAGGTAGAGAATGGAAAATGGAGAATAGATTTTAGAAGAGACAATTTACCTACAAAGGACAACCATTGAAAGTTCCAATAAATGACACTAAAATAAAATCTATCCATAATTTTCTTCCAATGCCATCTTCTTGGATATCTTACAAAAAGAGGGATTCCAACATACTTAAGGTGTAAACTCCTAGTTTGTAGATTAAAAAAGACTACAATTATACACTAAATGATCATACGGGTATTGAAAATGAAAATATTAGACTTGTCTTCATTTATTAGATAACATGATGCAACTAATTAAATCTCTAAAACTTTCTTGAAACTAAGTACCTCCTCAATCTTAGCTAACCCTATCAAGGTTGTATCATCCACAAATTGTAGATGAGTTTGAGAGCTTAAGTTCCCAAACCAAGCCTAACTCTAAATAAAACATCTTCTCTAGTATTTCTTTATCAAATAACTAAAATATTTTGTCATTAAGATAAACAAATAAAGAGATAAAGTATCCCCTTGTGTCCTTTAAAAGCTAAGAAGTTATTTAAGGTGATACCAATGATCAACATAGAAAATTAGGTCAAAGACACATCTAGATCATAACCCATTTAACTCAATTTGATAAAAAGCCAAAATCTTGTATTATCTTATTAAGGAAAGACTAGATAACCCTTTCATAGGCCTTAGACATATCTAGCTTAATGAAAATAATTTTTTCCTCCAAATTTGCCATGGAGTGAATGGATTTAGCTACCACAACAAACACCATCCAAAATCTAGTGATCTTCCACAAACCTCCTTGGTCAAGAGAAATTCAAGAGACCGAAATTATCTTCAATTAATAGATAATGATCTTATTAATGATCCTATATGAAACTTTGCACAATGTATTGGGACAAAAAGAATCTAAAGACGTACCTTATTATTTGGTAACTAAAACAAGAAAGGTAGAGATAATGGATTTTAGAATTGTTTTATTATTCTAAGACTCCCAAACCATTACTAGTAGATCATTAATTACAATTTCCAAAATTTCCTAAAAAAATCTATTAGAAAAACATCAAGTTTAGGTTCCTTAACTTTTTTTATTTTCAAGCAAATCTCATCACTTCCATTCAAATTGGATCTAGCAATCACCTATTCATATCTTGTAAGACCAAGGGAGGAAATTACACTTGAGATTGATTCTCTCATTGACCTCATTTTTTGGATTTTGTTTAGAAAATAAACAAGAAAAGTTCCTGACTACATAATTAGAGATATTTTGAAATGAAGTTTGTTTTTATCTAAGAGAAAAGTGAGAGAAACTAAAGCATTTCCACTTTTGCACTCCTTTATCAAGTTATGAAAGAAATAGGTGTTTATGTTGAATTTGAATCCTATTTGTAAACATTAACTAGGATCTTACCAAACCCTAGGTCTACAAACTAATTCAAAACAAACACACCTCTACTCTTTTTCTCACCTCTTTAGATCCCTCCCTCTGCCTCTATATCTATATTATCTACCTCGACATAACTTTGATCTAGATTAATATGTCTCAAGTTTCTATCTATCTAGATCTCTATTCTCTCTAGAAGACCTATAACTTAAGTACAAGCCTAGGTCCCTCCCTCCCCATCTAGCCTCTCGAGCTCCCTCCCTCTTCCTAGCTCTAAGTTATTTCTATTGTAGGTCTATAACTCAGGTAAAACATAGTCTATTTTTTTCCTAATTCTATGGCCTTGTGTTAACCCAAGGGCTATATATTTAGTATATTTCTTAGATATAATCTGCTTGATTAATATCTTCAGCTATAAAATTAAATATTCCTTTGATCAAGTGTGATTCTTTCTGAACTAGTGGAACCGTTCAACTACATTCATATCTAACTACCTTTATTGAACTGAGTTAGATAAAATTGTAGACAACAATGCAAAAAACTGAGGGGGGTGAATCAATCTTCACAAAACTTTACTTAAACACAACCTAAGATTTGATAAATAACAGTGAAAGCATAAATCAACACCACATCAATAACACACATAACAACAATATTTTTGACATGGAAAACCCGGTCAAGGGAAAAACCGCAGTGGGAACCTACCCACAATATGATGATACCCTGTTAGAAGTATATGAAATATTGCAATGGGGAATGCACACGCATTCAGGCACACTTCCTAGAGCTCACTACGCAAAACATAATAACAACAAGGGCTACAACCTTGGGGAAGACTCACTATCTTACAAAAAGATTCAGATTACATCCAGAAGATCATGAACTGATAGAATAACATCTCCTCATGCCTGGTTACAGTTTTGGTTAATCTCATCTAATGCTCTATCACACTTCTTCTCTACTACTAAAATATCAAAGCATTATTCACACATTACACACACTCGCAGATACCGCAGATACATCCGCAACATGATATTATATTAATTTATACATCTTATCAACCTATCTTTCAAGGTCAACTCAACCCACAACACAAATTACAAAATATAACCACACACACTACAATAACACATGCGAGCCAAAAAAATGTTGGCTAAGATATTGTATGAACCCAAATCACCACCTCAAACATGAAACACCTCCAAGAATTACACCTCAAACATCTGCAACATGCTACAATCATCATGTCGGCCAAGAACATGAAGAACACCACCGAAATAAGGAAAATAATCAATAACATGCACAAAGATCAATGTGAGCCACCAACATAAATAGTACATGATCTAGAAACATCCACAAGCATCATGAATTACCACAACAACAACCACAACGTCACCACATACTAGAATCTTCATCAACATTATACCGAGCTTCAAGAACACTAACTAAACTGATTGTCAAACTGAAAGATACACTTGCAGACCTCCATATCATGAACCATTTGAATTGACAACACACTAGAATATCCCAAACACTTTTCCAAATCCATAAACCAAGATATTGCAATACAGAGCAAAATCTAGAACACTGAACAACACCGAACAACTGAAAACTAATCGCAATACCAGATCTCATAACTCGATCAATTCTCCATGTAGACCATTGAAACTTCTGTTGAATCAACTAGAGATACTTATCTCAAAACCCTTTAATCCACAACAACTCATCTGCAACACATTGGCCAAACCAACTTACTCAATCTGATTGTAACACTGGAACACATAAAGGAATATTGACATCAATGACAACAACACATTCCAATAAAATTCTCAACAATATCCAACAATATCCCCTTTGGCATTGATGGCAACATATGATGTGAAAAACAATCAATGCAAAGAAAGAAAATAATCAGCTCCCCCTTAGATCATGCAGACAACTCAACACAATTTTTCACATAGCTCTCTCTCCCCCTTTGACATTAATACTAAAGGCACATACTGCACAAATCTCTCTCTTAATAGCTGAATCTTTGAATCACTGACTACTCCCCCTGAGTAGCAGCCACAACACATCAATTGGTGCAGTCAAGGTAGGGAGATCCAATGAAGGACATCCCCGCGTTGCAGCTCATAACACAACACTCCATATAAGATACCAACTTAACACAAAACACTATGCAAGATACCAACAACTAGTAACAAAACAAAATGTTTAACTAGTAAGCAACCTTAACTGGTAGAATCAACACATGATATAACTGGTAAAAAATAAAACCATCATTACAACCATTTAAATATTTACATAAGTCTTCAGCGGCTACCAGTGCTGGACCGTAGCCTAGGGTTACAAAATATTCCATCAACATACAAATCTAAGATTTGCAGATCTTCTGCTCGACAAATAGGTCTTCGATAATAGTCTACAATGTTCTACACTGATCTAGACTTCCACCACTTTGGACTTCAGTCCCCTCGGACTAGAATCTCTCCAGAAACTACATCTTGCTTGATCTCTATTTCCTCTGATCTTTGTCCTCTGTCTTCCATTCTGAAATGAATCTCTAAACTTTCCCTTTATACCATCCACAAACATTAACACCTCGATCAAGTTGGCCAAAAACCAACCGGTTCATGATGAAACATGCAAATGATAACACATCGACCCAAATCACCAAGAACAACTTTCAATCACATGGCCCTTCTGGGAACATCAGATAAGGCTCAAAGCAATATCGATCCACAATTCATGGAAATCACCTGCAACCCGATTCCATTCACAGCCAAAACCAACCGATAAGAGCACACGAATACCAGGCCAATACCGAGAATAATTTCTCACCAGGATCAAACCAAGGTGCCAGTTTGAACTACTCCAGTGCTCCTGCATCATCAATCTGGATCACAAGATATCTTTGTGAAATCCACCAAACTAATGCAACTCAATTCATATTAGTTTTTATTCAGAGGGGCAATTACCCCTAGCTTCTCCTTGAGATACTCAAAATCATCCTTAGGAAAAGGTTTCGTGAAGATATCTGCAATTCGTTCCTTTATAGACACATACTCTAATCTGACTTCCTTCTCATTCACCTTCTCTCTCAAGAAATGAAACTTGATTGATATATGCTAAGTCTTGGAATGCAACACCAAATTCTTAGAAATGTTGATAGCACTATTATTATCATAGTATATATCAGTAGGCACATCATAAACAACTCTAATATCCTTCAACTTATGCTTCATCCATATTACCTTTGTATAATTGCTAGCAACAACAATGTATTCAACCTCTGCAGTAGATAAAGAAATAGAATTTTGTTTCTTACTCATCCATGAAACCAATCTCTTTCCCAAGAAAAATGCACCACCACTAGTACTCTTTTGGTCATCAACATCACCTGCCCAATTAGCATTAGTAAAACAATTCAAGGTAAAATCATTATCTTTAGGATACCACAAACCAAGATCAACAGTTCCTTTCAAATATCTAAAAAAATCTTTTCATAGCTACAACATGAGATTCCTTAGGATCAACTTGAAATCTAGCAACAAGACAAACAACATTCATAATATTTGGTCTAGTCTGAGTTAAATAGAGAAATCCACCAATCATAGATCTATATCTAGTCTAAAATTCTTTCACAGAGTCATCATCCTTTGTCAACTTACATTCAGTCACCATAGGAGTACCAACTGTCTTTGCATCATCTAATCCAAACTTCTTCAACAATTCCTTCACATACTTAGATTGAGATATGAAAATACCTTTCAACCACTTAAACAAAAGAAATATGCAAGAAAATAAGACAAACATCCACATCATCATGACATAAGGATTCGGTTGAATTTTAGACTCTTGAGCTCTTACTTCTACACTAGCACTTATACCTTCCCCTTCATTCACAGGCTTTTCCGGATCAATCTGAATTTGATTTTGGGTCTGCACTTGCTTTCCTTTATCTAAACTGATATCCTGATGATCTGAATTGTATCTCCAAGATGTGATCTATCTCACATTGCTTTCATCAAATTTCACATTAGCACTTTCAACTATCTTTCTCAATCATTTATTATAACGTCGGTAGGCCTTACTCTTATTAGAATAAGTAAGAAAAATTCCTTCATCACATCTAGCATCAAAATTTCCTAGATCTTCATCTCTTCTGATATAGAATTTAATTCCAATTTTTTAAAAATATCTAATTATAGGAACATGACCAAACCATAACTCATAAGGAGTCTTACTAGTATCACCTTTAATATTCACTCGGTTAAGAGTATATACTGCAATACTCACAAATTCTCTCTAATATATATGCAGAACATTTCTTTCAGTCATCATGGTTCTAGAAGCTTCCTCAATTGTTTTGTTCTTCCTCTCCACAACACCATTCTGTTGAGGGATTCTAGGTGCAGATAACCATCTCTTTACTCCATGTTCTTCATAAAATGCATTAAACTCACTGGAAGTGAATTCACCACCTCCATCAGATCTCAGACACTTCAGCTTCAGTTCAGTCTCAGTCTCAACCATAGCTTTGAAAATATTAAACTTCTCCAATGCTTTAGATTTCTCCCTTAAGAAATTAACCCACATCACCCTTGAATAGTCATCAATCAGCAACATGAAATAAATGTCTCCCTACAAGCTTCTCACTCTAGAAGGACCACATCAATCAGTATGCACAAGATCTAATAATCCATTAGAATTATACTATTTGATTTTAGAAGTAACTCTTGCCTACTTCCCTAACTGACATTCATTACATATTGGATTAGTAGGCTTTTGTAACTTAGGAAGTCTCTCACTGCTTGAGTAGAACTTATCTTAACCATGTAATTAAAATTCACATGACACATCCTTCTATGCCATAACCAAATTTCATCAACCTGAGTAATCAAACAACTTTTATCACCAACATTCAAGTGAAATATATTACCTTTACTCTTTGTCCCTGGTGCAATCTCAATTCCGAAACCACTTGAGATTTTACAATTGTCATTATTGAATTATAGATCATATCCCTTGTCAATCATCTACCCAACACTCAAAAAATTATGCTTTAAACCTTCAACATATAAGACATCATTAGTATTATGTGTATTATGCTTACCATCAAGAGAAATAGAACCTCTAGCACAGATTATACCAGCTTTGTCATCACTAAATCTTACTACACCACCATCATACTTTTTCATACTCACCAACTTACTCTTATCACCTGTCATATGATGAGAGTAGCCACTGTCAATAACCCATTCATTTTTCTCTTCAAATTTAGAAGCCAAAGCTTTCTCCTCATTAATGCTGCTATTAGAATCAGTAGCAACCAAATCATCTTCCTTGATAGCAATAAACACCCTTTCATCTCTTGAATTTCCCTTATTAGATTCATCATCTGTCACACCTTCATCAACAGCATAATAACACTTATTCTAATATTTAGGCTTGTATGGATTAAATGGATTTTTAGGAACTCTTTCCAGACACCTTGAGGAAAGATGTCCTATCTTGTTACATGAAAAGCATTTAAGAGGCAATTTACCTTCATACTTACCAATACCTTTAGGCAATCTTCTGGAAATAAGCGATTCAAGCTCCTCAATTTATTTTTCTTCTTCTTCAATTTCTCTCATTTCCTTCTCATATTTGGACACCCTTGTATAACTTTCTCCCAAATCATATCTCTGATTCCCAGAAACAATAGATTTGAATGTAAATTTTAACTTAGGAAGAGATTCACCAAATTCGCTCAACTCAAAGGCAACAAGCTTACCAATTGGCATGTCTCTAGTCACATCAGTCACCATCCAGATCTCCTCAATAACAACAACTTTGTGTTTGTAAGAAGGAGGAAAGGATCTCAGCACCTTAGATACAATCTTTAATTCATCCAACACTCCACCCGCACATTTGATATTCAACACAAGCTCATTCACTTTCTCCATAAAAGAGGTAATGTTCTCATCTTCGCCCATCTTCAGCATCTCATACTTTCCCTTTAGGCTTTGCAACTTAGCAACTTTCACATGATTGTCACCTTCATACAAAGTCTCTAGCTTCTTCCAAATCTCATGAGTCGCCTATAGATCCATCACATTAGTCATCTCAAAATCAGTCAAGGCACTCAACAATGCTTCCTTCACCCTAATATTGTATTCAACTTCTTTAATCTCATCCAAAGATGAAGGACCATTCAGAGGAACATTATACACATTCTTAGTAATCTTTTGGTAATCAAAATTGATTCATCTCAAGTGACACTCCATCTGATTCTTCAAAAGAGAGTAGTTTATTCCATCAAATCTCAAACTATCTGTCTTGTAAGTATAGGTTGCCATCCACCTCAAGCGATCAATCTTCTTTCGAAGAATCTAGCTCTGATACTAATTATTGGCAACAAGGCATAAGACTGAGAGGGTGAGGTGTATCAATTTTCACAAAACTTTACTTAACTTAAACACAACTTCAGATCTAATAAATAACAGTGAAAGCATAAATCAACACCACATCATTAACACACATAACACCAAGATTTTTTGATGTGGAAAACTCAGTCAAGGGAAAAACCATGGTGGGAACCTACCCACAATATGATGATACCTTGTTAGATGTATATGAAATATTACAATGGGGAATGCACATGCATTCAGGCACATTGCCTAGAGCTCACTACTCAAAACACAATAACAACAAGGGCTACAACACTGGGGAAGACTCAATGTATTACAATAAGATTCAGATTACATCTGAAAGATCATGAATGGATAGAATAACATCTCCTCATTCCTGGTTACAATTTATGTTAAGCTCGTATAATGCATTGTCACACTTCTTTCACACTTCTTCTCTGCTAGTGAAATATCAAAGCATTATTCACACATTACAAACACTCCTAGATATCACAGATACATCCACAAAATGATATTACATTAATTTATAAATCTTATCAACCTATCTTTCAAGGTCATCTCAACCCACAACACATTATAAAATATAACCACACATGCTACAATAACACATGTGGACCAAAATAATGTCGGCTAAGACATAGTATGGACCCAAATCACCACCTCAAACATGAAACACCTCCAATAATTATGCCTCAAACATCCACAACATGCTACAATCATCATGTCAGCCAAGAACATGAAGAACACCATTGGAATAAGGAAAATCATCAATAACGTGCACAACGATCAATGCGAACCACCAACACAAATAGGACATGATATAGAAACATCCACAAGAATCATGAATTACCATAACAACAACCACAACATCACCACTTACTAGAATCTTCATCAACATTATACTGAACTTCAAGAACACTAACTGAATTGACTATCAAATTGAAAGATACACTTGTGGACCTCCAAATCATGAACCATTTGAATTGAGGACACACCAAAACATCCCAAACACTCATCCAAATCCACAAACCAAGATATTGCAATGTGGAGAAAAATCTAGAACACTAAACAAGAGAAAAAGCAAACACAATACTGGATCTCATAACTTGATCAAATCTCCATGTGGACCACTGAACCTTCTACTGAATCAACTAGAGATGGTTATCTCAAAACCCTTTAATCCACATCAACTCATTCGCAACACAGTTGTTGGCAACAACAATGAAGGTAAACTAAGAGTGGATGGTTGAATCAATTTTCACCGGATTAAACAATTTAAGTACAACTTCAAATCTGATTAACTGCAACAAGAACAAAGATAAACACAATAACAACAACACACACAACACCAATATTTTTGATGAGGAAAACCCAGTTAAGGAAAAAACCATGGTGGGAACCTACCCACAATAAGATGATACTCTGCATTAGTATATGAAAGGGAAATGCACATGCATTTAGGCATACTACTTAGAGCTCACTCCTCAAAATACAATAACATAGAAGGCTACAACTCTTAGGGAAGGTTCACTACCTTACAAGTACATTCAGACAATAATCTAGATTAGATGTACTGAAAGAATAACATCTCCAAATGCCTGATGACAATTCTGATTAAGCACAATTGTCTGCCCTGCAACACACTCTACTCTACACTTCACACCAAAAGATAGATTCACTAGTTCACACATACACAAATATTTGATAATGCAGACACAACACCCCTACACAAATTACATGAATATGACACCTATTTATACAGATCATCAACCTTGGCTACAAGGTTGTCTCAACCCTTAAGACCTAATTACAAAATTACACCACATGATACATAAATAAACCACCAGACTAATATAATGCCATGAAGACATAGCATGGACCCTAATCAACTCCACCGAAAATGCAACACCACCAGAAATCTTGCCAAGATCATCTGCAACACGCTACACCATCAAAAAATGTCACATAACATGAAGATTATCACCGAACCCATAAGATCTTAAATAAAGTGCACAATGATCAATGCAGACCACCAAAACAAATAGGACACAATTAGGAAACCCCAAGAAGCATGTTAGAACCATCCGCAATAGTGGCACCAACACCACTTAATCAAATCTTCATCGATCAACATGTTGATACTCAAAAACACTCAACAATAGCAATTGGGACTAGAAAGATAACTTGCAGAGCATCAAATCACAAACCATCTGAATTCAAGATACACATGAACATCCCAAACACTCTCCCAAATCTGCAATTCAAGATTTACTCATTCCAGAGCACAACAAATCAAATGCCAGAACATTACAATATTGAACACTAAAAAACCAATCCTCATACCAAAATCCATAACTCGATCAAATCACCACATATCATCATGAAACCAACACTAAATCAAGTATCTCTAGTTGATTTAGCATATCAAATAGATAAACCAACCATATTAGCTCTTTGCAATCACCATAATACCAAAACAACTCTCTGCAACACAGGAACATGAGAATATGTTGACATCAATGACAACAACATATCCTAGCAGCAACAATATCCAACAATATCCCCCTTTGGCATTGATGGCAACATATGAATATAAAAAACAATCAATGCAAAGAAATCAACACTAGCAATCTCCCCCTAAGATCATGCACACAAAGCTTCCAAGATAAGGCAGTTTTTCACATGCTTCTCTCCCTCTTTGACAACAATGCCAAAGACATATACAAATCATGCATCTCTCCCTCTAAGAAGTAAAATCTCTCCCCCTTAGGATAAACTCACATATCTGACCCACACAATGACTACTCTAGTGGAGTAGCAACACCAACTCATCAATCTAGATAAGAAGATAAGACTATGAAGTCCACCAGATTGACGCATCTCAATGCATACGTTCTCATCAGGAGGGGCAAAGGCCCCTAACTTGTCTCTCATATACACAAATGTTTCCATGGGTAAAGGCTTAGTAAAGATATCTGCAACCTAATCTTTTGTAGAAACATACTCCAATTTGACTTCCTCCTCATTGACTTTCTCCCTCAAGAAATTAGACTTAATGGATATATGCTTTGTTTTAGAGTGCAGTACCAGATTCTTGGAAATATTAATAGCACTTGAATTATCACAATATATAATGATAGGCTCATCATAAACAACTCTAATATCCTTCAACATTTGCTTCATCCAAACTACCTTAGTATAGTTACTAGCAGTAGCAATGTATTCAGCTTTTGTAGTAGATAGTGATATAGCATCTTGCTTCTTACTCATCCAAGAAACCAACTTATTCCCCAAAAAGAATGCACCACCAAAGGTACTCTTCTAGTCATCAACATCACCTACCCAATCAACATTAGTATAAGAACATAACATGAAATCATCATTCTTCAGATACCACAAACCATAATCAAATGTCCCCTTCAAGTATTTGAAAATCCTCTTCACAATAGTAACATGAATTTCTTTAGGACCAGCTTGAAATCTTGCACAAAGACAAATAGCATGCATAATATCTGGTCTAGTCTAAGTCAAGTATAACAATCCACTAACCATAGATCTATACAAGGTCTTATTAACTTTCAGAGATTCAAATTGCTTATTCAACTTGCATCCAGTCACCATACAATTTCCAACAGGTTTGGAGTCATCTAGACCAAACTTTTTCAACAGTTCCTTCACATTCTTAGATTGAGAAATGAAAATGCCTTTAACAGTCTGTGTAATCTACAATCCTAAGAAGAATTTCATCTCACCTATCATAGACATCTAAAACTCTTTTTGCATATCATTAGAAAACATCATACTCAAATCATCATCTGCTCAAAAAATAATGTCATCAACAAAGACTTCAAGAATCAAAATGTTATCATTATCAACCTTAAAGTATAAATTGTTGTCATCAATACCTTTACAGAATCCCAACTTCATCAAATACATGTCCAATCTAGCATACCAGGCTCTAGGGGCTTGTTTAAGTCCATACAATTCTTTCTTAAATCTGCATACCATGTCTCCTTCATCTGATAATGAAAAGTCATCCAGTTGCTCAATGTAGACTTCCTCTTCCAAATAACCATTCAAAAAGGCTAACTTAACATCCATTTGATATACCTTGAAATTTTTTATAAGCGGCATATGCAAGTAGTAATCTAACAGCTTCAATTCTAGCTACTGGAGAAAAAGTCTACTCATAATAAATTCCTTCCATTTGTGAGCATCCTTTACATACCAATCTTGCTTTATTTCTAACCACTTCACCGACTTCATTCAATTTATTTCAGAATACCCATTTTGTACCAATCACATTCTTTTCTTTTGGCCTTGGAACAAGTTCCCATGTGTCATTCTTCTCAATCTGATTCAATTCTTCTTCCATAGATTTTATCCAATTCTCATCTTTACAAGCTTCAACAACATCTTTACGTTCAATCTTGGAAATCAAACATATTTCTTCAACAACAATCCTTCTCCTAGTCATCACACCTTTATTTTAATCACCACTAATCTGATTTTCCGAATGATTTAATCTCACATACCTCAAAGTCTTCTGATTATTTTTATTCTTAGGTTCTTGAACTTCTTCACCAGCAACAACAATATCTGGATTAACTGGCTCTAATGGAGCATTTTGTTTTAGGTTTTCAAGCTGCACTTGCTTTGAAATGATATCGTGATCATCAAACTCATATTTGCATGATCTGATCTTCTTTCCATGACATTCATCAATCTTCACATTTGCACTTTCCACTATCTTCTTCAACCTCTTATTGTAACACTGGTAGGCCTTGCTCTTACTAGAATAACCCAAGAAGATTCCTTCATCACATCTTGCATCAAACTTTCCTATATCGTCATCTTTTTTATATAACACTTACTTCCAAAAACTTTGAAATATCTAATTGTAGGAACATGACCAAACCATAACTCATAAGGAGTCTTATCAAAATTACCTTTTATATCACCCGATTGAATGTGTATACAATAGTGCTAACAACTTGTTAGTTGTGTTTAGAGTCGCCATATTATTTCAAGGTTCCCCCTTTATAAAAACCCCACCTATCTTATTCGAGGTCTCCCCTTTATCATCTAAGTATCTATCATCTTTTGAATAAGTTGGTTAAGGTCGCAAGTTTCCACGGTCATTGCTCCCCTCCCTTTGAATCGCTTCGAATCATTTCGAACCTCGGTTCGAAGTAGTTCAAAGTGATTCAACCAAAATTTTCACACTAACACTCTTTCTTTGGCAGGAAGTATCCTTATCGCGGTGGTCCTTTTGAAGTACTTTGAACCATTTTGAAGCTTGGTTCAAACCTATTCAAAGTAGTTTTTGGCAAGTACCGACGTCAGAAGTTTATTTTTGGAGTACGTTGCGCCGCCTTTCTCTCAAAACAATCAATGGTCCCGTCGGCATGTCAAATCAAAATATTTTATTTCTTTTTCAAGGAAAAGGGCATCATTGTTATGAGTGTGAGTAGACCTTCATTTCATGCATGACTGGATATCGCATGAAATAAATTATTATTAACTCATGCGAAAGGGTAAAATCATTAATCGAGGCATTTATGCATCAACGCCTCGAGCATGTCAATCCCGATGTGAGGTGATAAACTAGCATTATCCGGTCTTCCCATGTATAAAATTCCCCTGTGATAAATTTTCATTCAGATTGCCTGGTAAGTTATCCGAAAACAAAGAAAAAGGATAAAGGAGAGGAGGTCTGATTTCGGAGAGAAGGAGCAGTTAGGGAAGCTATAGGAGATTATTTACTTTTCAATGGAAAACAGGTGAGAGTTTGGTAACCCTTGTTTTGTTCTGCAAAACTATTATTTTCAAAGGTTTGTCTGAAAGAGGTCTTGCTTGTTTAAGTTAAGAATGAAGTCGGTTATGCATTTTCTCGGTAATGTTTCTAGCCTTGAATGTAAAAGACCAACGATTTGTGATATCAATTTAGAAGGGGTAAATGTGGAAAATCTTCAAGCAAGTTTTCTTGCGAATACGGAAGAGGTTAAGGGATGTATGGAAATATTAACGAGCGGGTTAATTGAAGCTGCTGCATTTCCCCCTGCCTTCGTACACCCTGAACTCTTACAACTCTGCATTGACCATTATGATGTAAGAAGCAAGAGCATAGTGAGCAAAAATGGTAATGTCATACTTTCTGTCTCCAGAGAAACCATTTCTTCTGTTTTGAAATTAACAACAAGTACCTTTGCCGCTTTCTCACCCATTCAAGCTGAAGCTGAGTATCGGGAAAACCCTAGTGTGTACCGAAACACTCTTGCCAGGAAATGGACCAAGGTTAACTATGGAGGTGGGTCTAGACTTCCCAAGGTCATTACTAGAAGCCACATGAAACCCCACATTCACGACCTGGTGGTATTATTACACAGGGTGAAAGGTTCGGCTGATGTATGTTTGTTTGAAGAATGGATGTATAGGTACATTGAAATTATCTTAAAGGGTGAACAATGGATGAATTGGGTGGAGATTATTGCCACTTCCCTGAGAAACCAGCTCAAATGCGCCAAAGAATCTAGAGAAGATTTCCGTATGGCCTCATATTTGACTTATTATATTGCCTGCACCTGTGATCTCGCTACTCTTCCACATGAGGTATGGAATGAGGAAATGACCATTTTCCAATACTGCCCGTTGTTGCAAAAAGACAGAGTCCTGGAGGGTTTCCGTAAGGTGCATGATATATTGTTTGAAAACATTTATTCGGCTCTAGAAGGTGTTCAGATGCCACGACTCTCTTCTGAATCGCTGAGGCTGGTTCAACATTATGGAAGTTCTTTTATTCAGTTCCCCAGGTTCACATATTTGAGAGTCGGAGGGTTTGAGGAAGAACCTGTGAGGTTGCCTCGATATGCCCTTGATTGTTTCATTTTAGCTGAATTGTGCAGGCAACTTTCTGCTGTTATTAAGGACAATCTCCCTCAGGATAAATGGGAAACGGTCTTTCCTATTAAGCTGCACTCTTTGGTGTGTAATAACATGAATGACGCTTCCATCATCGGAAGCAATTTGCTGGGGTTCAATCTTGGTTTCTACCGCAGCAGGAGAAACTTCGATAATAAAGGATATGCAGCTCTAACCCTCGGCCTTGAAATCAACTCAACAGTTCCTCCGCAGCTAGAAGATTTATGGGAAGATTGTGAAAATGAAGAAGAAGTCTTGAAAAAGGACCATTCTAGACTCACCCTGCAGCAAATTAATTCTTTGAAATTGAAGTTCAAAACACAAGGGATCGTTGAGGATGGTTCATGTCTAGTTGAACCCGAATGGGAAGAATCAAATGAAACAAAATTCTTGACAGTTGATTGGAGCAAGGAGGAAGATGATGATATTAATTGGAGAGCCAGATCCATATTAACTTATACGGATGATTGGTTGCAGAGGAAAAGGAATGGAAACATCAATGAGTCTTCTACTAAGGTGATTTCTCTCTCGGAACCGCTTCAATCTGACATTCCACTTTCTCATGTTGCAGGTGATACATTGGCCTCAGATAAGAAAATAAAGTTCCCTTCCCAAGTCACGGCTCCTAGAACGAGATCCCATTCCAGGAACAAAACTTTGAAGCAGCCTAGTTCCCAGAAGCAGAAAATGACATCACCAGAGCGGGATTCAAGTGACAAGTCCCCTTTTCGAGATGAAGCAGACGATGAAGTCCAATTCATTGAAACACGAAAGGCAGATCAACCCAAGTTCTTGACTCCGACTAGAGATACTCAGATGGTATCAACCACTCCCACTGTTCCTTTATGGTTGTCAAATTCAATCAATAAGAAACGGAGTTTACAACCAGTGGCCTCGCCAGTAAAGGACATTGTCACTAGGTATGCGGCTAGAGGGTCTAAAGCAAAGAAAATGAAAATGGATGCTTGTCTCACTAAGGATCTAGTGACCGGGAAAATCATAGCGGAAGTGGCTACTTATAAGCAGAAAAGGGAGTCAGGGGAAATTGATGAGGAAGGATTCAAAGTCACTTCTATTGAACTAGGTACCCTTAACAGGAATACTGGCAATAATTTCTTTAAGTTTTCTGCTGACCACATGCTCACTCAATCAGAAAAAGATTCTAAGGAGAAGAAAGAATTGAAAACAATGGTGGTGACGATGGCCACATACATCAATTCGCTGACTAATTTAGGGCCTAACTCAATAATCCAGCTGCCTCAGCCATTCGACCCAAATTCTGCCGAAAGCCAGCAATTGATGAAACAGATGCAGAGGGGAAAATTGTTGTCTGATGCTGTGGTTAGTTGGGTAAATAACATATTAGAGCAAGGGAATAAGTTTATTTCAGAAGTTACTAGTATCTATTCCGAGGGTGAAGCATTACTTGAAGAGATTCAAACTTTGATACCAGTATGGGAGACGGAATTGTCACGGTGTCAAACCATAGTTTCCCGGGTAATTGAAGTTGAAAAGCATGGAGTTCTCAAATTCTTAGGTGAAAACTCCATGAAGGCCGTGGACCCGTGCACCTTATTTATCCTAAAAAGTAATATGAGTTGGAAGGAGTCCATCTACCAAGAAGCTATCAAAGAGGTCTAGGGCGTCAAGAATCAAATCACATACATGCATAAGGAACTGGTTAAGGACATGAAGATTGTCAACCCCACAGGCATCTTACAATTGGATGAAGGCAGCATGGACATTGAAGTGTTAACTAAAAGTTTCACCGAAGCAGTCGAGCGGATTAGGGACAAAGAAACGCCCAAGGTCGATGATTTCACTTCATTGGCAGGTATAGAATCCATGCTGCGCCTCAATGAGAAGCTGATGCCATGTCAGAGCCTAAAGATGAAGGAATACAGGTGGCAGAAGGATGCATGTAGAGCCCGGCTGATGAGTTTAAAGAATCCGCACTCACAGGCCACGCAAGAATTCATGTCTTCTTTCCAGAGCTGGAAGCTGGTGCGTCAGACCGTTGGAAATGAAGAAGAAACCGGCGAATATAGCAGAAGCTGAATCGTCACCTGCTGGCGTTCTATCTTTTTGATAACTGCTTTTTAGTTTTATAACGGTTTCTTGTATTAACCCGATAGGGCTGAGTTTTAAGGGAGGCCCTTCGGGATTTCAAAAATAACTATAAATGCTGGGGCATTAAACTGATTAAGGGGATTAGCAATAGATTAGAAAAGAATAGCAAGTTAAAGATAGTTTTAATATAGATTTTTCCAAAGGACAGTGATGAAGGATAGTATATGCATGTTTTAGCTTCCAAAGACTTTGTGCATTGAAGTTGGATACACATATATGAAAGATTTCGAGTTATGCTTTGAAACTTTGTGTTCTGAGTGTTGAATTATTATCACTTTGTGGAGATAATTCAGCGATTCGAAATTTCCTTATTGCTGTTGGTTAGTTGTAAGTTCATCTATTTCCTGTTTTGATATACGTGGAAAATCTAGCAGAAAATCCATTCTTTGAAATAGATTTTGTTGATTAGATGTATGTGAATTTTTCTATTTGCGATCTGTATTTTGTAATCACCTCACTACCTAGGAGTAGTCGAGAGAACCTTATGCACTTTCGGGAAAAAGTGTCACTATAAAAGTTGAATTCATTATAAATCAGATAAGGGAGCTGTACCTTTAGGAAAATTCAGAGAGGAAGTTAAAGTAAAACTAATACTTTCTCAACTGTAGTGAATGATTCTGTTCTCTTCATAACATTGGGCATAGAGTAAATTAAGAGAAATTAGGTAAGAGGACAATCTGTTCACCAACACAACTTCTCTCCAAAAGGTGTTTTCAACATCTCTTTCAATCAACATAGTCCTAGTACCATCCAAAATAGTTATGTTCTTCCTTTCAACAACTCCATTCTGCTGACAGGTTCTAGGAGAAGATAAATGTGTTCTAATTCCATTATTTTCACAAAATGAATCAAACTCTTTGGATGTGAATCTCCTCGTCCATCAGATCTCAGACATTTTAGCTTCAATCCTTGTCTTTGTATCCACCTTAGCTTTGAATATCTTGAATTTCTCTAGTGCTTCTTATTTCTCCCTTAGAAAAGTAAGCCACATCATTCTAGAATAGTCATCAATTAACAACATGAAATATCTGTCACTCGGAACACTTCTTACTCTTGTAGGACCACACAAATCAGTATACACAAGATCTAATAATTCATTAGATGTATATTGCTTACTCTTAAATGAAATTCTTATTTTCTTTCCCAATTGACATTCTTTACATACCGAATTAGAAGGTTTCATGATCTTAGGTAAATATCTAATAGCTTGAGTAGAACTTATCCTAATCATGTAGTTAAAATTAACATGACACATCCCACTATGCCATAACCAACTTTCATCTATCTGAGCAATGAAACAACTTTTCTCACTAGCATTCAAGTGAAAGATATTATCTTTAGTCTTAGTTCTTGATGTAATCTCTATACCAGAGGAATTCAGAATCATGCATTTACCATTCTTGAGTTACAAATCATATCCCATATCAACCATCAGTCCAACACTCAAAAGATTATGCTTCAAACCTTCAACATATAAGACATCATCAGTATTATGCTTACAATCAAAAGAGATAGAACCTCTACCATGAATCACACGAGCTTTATCATCTCCAAATCTTATTATACTGCCATTATACTTCTCCATATTCTCAAATTTTCTTTTATCACTTGTCATATGATGTTAACAACCACTGTCAATTACCCATTCATATTTCTCTTCAATATTAGTAGCCAAATCTCTCTCTTCAACAATGTAGCTTGTAGAATTCATTGGTACTAGATCATCTTCCTTGATAGCAATAAATACAAATTCATCTTCTCAATTCACTAACTCTTCTTCTGTCACACCTTCATCAACAACATAATAACATTTCCTCTGATATTTATACTTCTGGTTAGGCTTATAGGGCTTATCATACTTATCATTGTTAGGATTAATGATAGTCCCAAAGATACTGAGAGGGGGGGCTGAATCAATATCTAACTGGTTTACAAAATATTTAACCTTATTAAGAACTTTGCATTCTAAAACAGTGTACTGGTAAATAAGAATTAATGCAGTAGATAGAAATAGTAAAGACAACATAGAAAACACACCATAACACAAGATGTTTAACAAGGAAACCCGGTGTGGGAAAAACCTTGGTGGTATTTGTGACCCACAATATTCACTCACTGGCCAATGAATAAATATTACTTACAATGAGGGGCCTGCACATGTAGGAAGGCCAACTGCCTAGAGCTCACTGCTCAATAAGAGTCACAATGACTATAAAATTGAATTATGAAATCCAATACAATGTACTACTTCAAAGTACCATCAATTATGCTAGGTTCAGTACCAGTTTAAGCTCATACAATAACCAAAACCTTCACTGTCACTTATATCACCTTATACATAATTTATAACTCTTATCCATACCTTATACACAAATGACCTATAAGATCTCATACATATATATGAGTCTTTTACAATATGGTTTGTCGGCTTTACAAAAGATAATTACAATTAAATACAATAAATAAAAGTTTATTCCTTGTGGGTTGGGGTGTTGGTATGCATTGTTGCCCCTGCCAGTGAAGTGTCTGCTATGTAGATGTCTATGTCGATGTTAGTGCCTACTAGTGGCTTTACTAGATGAGTGCCAAAAGGTTGCCAGATGGTTGCCAATAGGTTGCCATAAATGACAACACCATTATTCTCATAAGAGTGTAGAATGCCAACAATCTCCCCCTTTGGCATTGATGGCAACACTCATAAGAAAAATCCAAAAACTGTTTCCAAAAAGTGAAGTCCAAAATTTACCAAAAATATGTGCTCCCCCTAAGCATATGATCTCCTCTGATTAATCATTTTTCTCTATCCACTACTCCCCCTTTGACATCAATGACAAAGGTTGTCAAAATTGTCAAACGAGTGCAGAATTTCACCTCAAAGTTTGTAACCGGTTGGTTACAATCTGAAATATGTCTACCAAAACCAAATTTAAACTTTGAATGAATTTGTTGCTATCATTCAAGGTTGCCTGAGTCTGTTGGATCGTGCCAGTGAGATGATGCATATGCTCTTCCGGTGATCTTTCTCCTTGAAGTAATGCCTTGGAGATCTCATTTCTCAATGAGATAAGATTGTCCAGCTTGGGACCAAGTTTGTACTTAAGCTCTTTGGCATTTTCCTTGATCCTTGACTTCTCTTTCTCAAATTTCTCCAACTTTTGCTCAAATCCTTCTATTTCTTTCTCAATAACTGATATAGGTTCGGATGAACCAATTATGTTATCAGCTATATCATCTATCTCCTTATGTACTTTGCTTATTTCCTTTTCAATGTCCTTTGTTAACAGATGTGGCTTACATGTTTCTCTGTACAACTCTTTATATTCCAAAATTATAGTATTAAGTGCTGGTAAAAGTGTATTTATGTGTTCTATGCACTTCTTTCTTGTATCCTCAAAGAATTTTTCCTTTTCCTTCTCAATTTTCTCTTTGAATGTATCCTCATTCACCTTATCAATTGTTATTATATTGTCGGTAATGAATTTGGACAATGTGTCCAACTGACCTAAAGAATCCTTTACATGATCTATATTACATTTTGGTGCAATCATCTTAAGAATTGGTATTGTATCATCAATTTCCTTGTAGGCCAATGCATTACAATCAGTTATCTTCTTGATAGAGTCTAGGAGTACCTCTGTCACATTGGTAGGCCTGAATTCACTTAATGAAGTACCGAATGTCTGACTAGCTGTCTTAATTACCTCAGTGATTCCAACATTTGTTACCAATTTGCTTGTATCATCCTCCAGTGTATCAGTTTGAGTTTGTGTTTCAACCAGCAATGGTTTGGGTTTCTCAGTGATTACCGGTTTCACTATCTCAATATGTACTTGTGCCTCTGTTGGTGTCTCTATTGGTTTCTCTATGGGTTTCTCTGTTAGTTTCTTTATGGGTTTCTTTGTGTGCTCAACTACCAATATCCCTGTCTTAGTAGGTTTCTCAATGTTAGCATCAATACCATTATTATTTATTCCAGTATCCAATGGTTGCTCAGTTTGCAATGTTTGCCTGGTTTTCTCTGTTTGGATCTCAACCTCAACATTCTTTGCCAGTTGATCAATGTTACCACTGTCAGTAATGTTATCCTTTACCTCTGTATTGTCCTTGTCCACAATAATGTTCACTTCCTGAGTATCCACATTCATGGTGAATAGAATTTTAGAATCAGGATTAGTATCATCATGTGTTGTACCTTCACTGTCAGTAGTCGGTGTATCAATAGTATGTACCGGTGTAGTGTCCATAGGTGGTGGTAAGTTGTCAGTTATTTTGATGTTTAGTATTCCACCAAATTTACCTTTCCCTTTGTCCTTATCCTTTTGATAAACTTTGAATGTTTTCTTCGGCCTGTTCAATTCCTCTTGTTTTTCTTTTTCAACAAAAAAAAATCCCATTTATCAGTCGTTTCCTATACAATCTCATTAACTCTACCAGCCATCAAACTTACTTGTCGGTGACCACTAGCAAAAACTGATTTGTTAGCTTCATAAATTACATCATCAATTTCTTCTTTAGAGTTAACTGGATGTACAACTATAATTTTTTCAACCTTAAGCTTCTTGTCCAATTCCATTACTGCAATCCTCTTTGCATCTAACCTTCTATATAATTCATTAGGCAAGTCATCCACAACTTCAATCAAAACTTTCTTATATATGTCCAGATGTAAGATTATACTGTTTTCTATACTTTCCTTTTCTGAGTCAGTGAATGTGTTATACAATTTTCTCACATTTGCTGAGTTACCATCATCAGTTATTTCATTCAGGAAATTATCCAATGGTGGAATAACCTGTTTCTGTTTCTTCTTGGGTGTTAGTTTCTTTGCCGGTTGCCTTACTGTCTATTGTTTCTTCCTTAAACTCCTTGTTCTCTTGGGTGGAGGAGAGAGTACCGGTGAAGGTTTTCTCTTCCTTTCAACTTTTTTGAATTCCATAGGTATCTCACTGTCAGATGATGTGCCAACCGGTGAAATGTGTGCCTCTGGTTGCAGTCCTTCTAGTTCACTAACCTTTATACCAGTAATGTTCATAACATTTTCTTTTATTTCCTTTACCTATTTAGAAGCATCTCTTATGTATTTCTCTCTTTTCTTCCTTTGCTTCATTGTTTGCACATTACTTTCAATTATTTTTGCACTACCAAAAACTTCTTTTGATGGTTCTCTAAGTGCATCTAATAAGGCTTTTGCATAAGTTTCAACAATGTTGAAATCTACCCCATAACCCATTTCTGTTACCCATACAGTCCTAGGTAATACAACTTCCATCCATGTTTCATCCTTCTTAATTACAAAACATATTTCTTTATCATATTTATCTACTACACTCTGTGGTAGTCTTTCTCTTGTTTTCATTTTGGTTTGGAAAGCGTTGAAATACTCAGTTATATTGTTTTCCTTAGCAGTACCCATGCCGGTGAAAGCTTCTTGCAATTGTTTGCCTACCGGTATGTCATATCCAAAGTCTTTCTGTCCAATACTGGGGATCTCTTTTGTGAAATACAACATAAGGCATACTAAGAGATTACCAAAACGAAATGTTCCTTTCTTGTCTCCTTTTATCTTTTTCAAGTTATCTATGAGTTCATCCTTCAACCATTCACACACATCAATTTTTGCATTACTGTTTACCATTTCATAAGCACTATTAATGCAAAGACTAGAAACTAAGTTATGTCTGTTTGCATGTGTAGTCTTGTAACCTAAAATCATACTTATGAATCTCACATTGATGTCCTTGATGTCATTTACTCTTAGAGATCTACTATCAGACATTGCTCTGGTTAAGGTCATGACTTTGTTGTTAGGAACCTTCTTGGTTTTTTCTGGTCTACTGCCGGTAGAGGGTAAACTTGTTACTGCCCTAATTGCTTGTTGGGTGAATTCACAGACTAAATGTAACCAAAGAAATTCTCCATGTTCCCTACTTAGGACAATTCTCACAACTTCCTCCAAAAATCTAGGGATGTTCAAGATTTCAACAAAACCTAAAGTCTTAATAATCTTGTGCTCAAGTTTGACAATGCCATTTTCATCACAAATTACGGTTCTAAACATCTTTAACAACTCCTTAGAACCTAATTCTTCAATATTGCAGTGAATATAAATCCTAGGGTCTTCAACATAGGCTACACCTTTAGGAATATTTGAAAATGCGCCTATGGAATCATCTTGCTTAGCTATTTCGAGAATAATTTTGAATACGGGCCTAGGGCATTTTATGTTTTCCACGACAATAGGGTTTGCAATAAACTCGGGAGAAAAAGAAGAAGCCATTTGAAGAATACCTTTATCTGCCTGATAATGTCTGAATGCTTGAAACAAATCGCTTCACACTTTTGCCTTGAATGCCTTTGCTTAGCTTTCATGCTCTCTGCTAATTTAAATGCTCGGTGAATAAAAAATAAGGGAAAACCAATGATTTATAATGACTTTTTCTTCAACAACCGCATTAAATTCTCGTCGGTTAAGTGAAAACTTAACACATCTACCGGTAGAGAAGAAATCTATCTTCTCACCATCAACCAAGGCTAATTTGCATGATTTTCAACTTGCTGTGATACTCCCAAAGGGTTACTTCTGAGTGGGATGAAGAATCTCCTGCCGATGGAGTAATACTTTGTTCTACCGGTGAAGAAATAGTCTCATCAACATTCTGATCAGTCTTCCTAATCCATTGTTTTAAAAATTCTTGCTTTACCTCATCTACCTTTTCTTTGCCTTTCAAACTGGGTCCTTTATTATTTTCTGGTGAAGTCTTGCTTCTACAAAATTTTGTAATATGTCCAATTTTGTTACAAGCATAACAAGTCACATTATTCTTTTGAATAGCCTTTCCATATCCTATTCCGGTTTGTATTTTGCATTGATTAGATAAGTGCCCAAATCTTCCACAAACATAACATTTCACATTCATTATGTAGTTTTCTGAATTATGACCAATTTTGTTGCTTTTGGAACATTGACCGATGGGTGAATTGATGTTTTGATTGTTTCTAGATCTACACTGAGTTTCTCTATGACCATACTTGTTACAATTAAAACATTTCCCATTAAATTTATAAGCATTAGGTTGTCTTACCAGTTTACTATGATCATGATTGTTTGCAGTACCAAAACTTTCTCCAATTTCAAATCCAAGTCCATTAGTATCTCCATTAGGTTTCTGACCTTTCAGCATGTTATCAAACTCCTTTGAGATTTTCTTGAATTTGTCTTTGTGTTGATTTGGAGTAGCCAACTCATTTTGTAGAATTCTCATTTGTCTCATAAGTTCAGTTTTATCATGTTGCATGTGAATCAGATCTGTCTTCAACATATCATTTTCATGACTGAGTCTTAGATTTTAATTTCCAGCATCATTGAGTCTCCTAGTCAAGTCACCTTCATTCTTCTTTCTATCTTCAATGTCTTTACAAAATCTCATAGTCATAATTGCATTTCATTCCTCATAGTACTGTTTTCTTGTCTCAACTTGTTCACAAGTTCATTAAGAGTTTCCTTTTCATCATTATCATTCTGCATCTTCTCATGAAGTTCTTTTCTTTTATTTCTAGCTATAGTAAGATTCTCCTGAAGTCCTTGAATGAATTCTTGTGCAGCCCTTAGATCATCTTCAAGTTTGATATTCTTCAACTTCTCTGCATCATAGCCTACAAGAGCTCCTCCCAATTGTTTTCTTATGTTCTCCATTTGTACCGGTGTCAGAATCTTCCCCAAGATGTTAGGCTTTTGAAAATAGAGGACCAGGCTCTGATACCAATTGTTAGGATTAATGATAGTCCTAAAGATACTGAGAAGGGGGGATGAATCAGTATCTAACCATTTTACAAAATATTTAACCTTATTAAGAACTTTGCATTCCAAAATAGTGTACTGGTAAATAAGAATTAATGTAGTAAACAGGAATAGTAAAGACAACATAGAAAACACACCATAACACAAGATGTTTAACGAGGAAACCCGGTATGGGAAAAACCTCGGTGGGATTTGTGACCCGCAATATTCACTCACTGGCCAATGAATAAATATTACTTACAATGAGGGGCCTGCACATGCAGGAAGGCCAACTGCCTAGAGCTCATTGCTCAATAAGAGTCACACTGACTACAAAAGTGGATTATGAAATCCAATACAATGTGCTGCTTCAAAGTAGCATCAACTATGTCAGGTTCAGTATCGGTTTAAGCTCATACAATAACCAAAACCTTTGCTGTCACTTATATCACCTTATACATAATTTGCAACTCTTATCCATACCTTATACACAAATGACCTATAAGATCTCATACATATATATGAGTCTTTTACAATATTCTTTGTCGACTTTAAAAAATATAATCACAATTAATTACAATAAACAAAAGTTTATTCTTTGTCGGTTGGGGTGCCGATGCATTGTTGCTGCTATCGGTGAAGTGTCTGCCGGTGTATGTAGATGTCTATGCTGGTGCCTGCTGGTGGCTTTACCAGATGAGTGCCAGAAGGTTTCTAGGTGGTTACCAGTAGGTTTCCATCAATGACAACACCTTCATTATCATAAGAGTGTCGAATGCCAACAATCATGCCTCTCATATCTTTCATTCTTATCAAATTTATCATGCTTATCATACCTTGACATTCTTTCAGGACACCTAGAAGAAGAATGTCCTATCTTATTACAAGAGAAACATTTCAAAGGTAACTTTGAATCATACTTAGCGGCTCCCTTAGGTAATCTCTGAGCAATAAGTGCTTCAAGCTCTTCCAACTCTCTTTCCTGTTCTTCCATCTCTCTCATTTCTCTTTCATATCTGGAAACCCTAGATGAACTTTCTCCTGGATCAAAAGAAACAAGTTTACCAAATATTGGGACTTCAAAAATTTTGTCAAATTTTGAATGCCCATGTTTGAAATTTTGATTTTTTTATTCAGAATTCATCCTGCACAATCAGCTCAAGTAGCTAAGCTGGAGAGCCTGCATTTTTGCCTTAGTGAAATGTCATTTAAAATACTCTTGGTAAATTGTTACACATCTTACAGAGATTCCATGTTTTCATTTTCAGCCTCCTATGATCATTTATGATGAGTTTGTGAAGTCTCCTTTGGAGGTCCTGAAGCTAGGTCTGCATTTTGCATCTTTTTCAGTTTTCTAAGTAGCCTTGTTTGATCAGTTATATCTTTATATCAAATGATTATCAAGAATAACTAAGAGTTTTCCATGATTATCTAATATTTTTTTATGCCTTGTGCTAGTTGGCAAAGCCTCATGAATTTGTTTGAGAAGTTTTCCAAGTTAATTCCGTTTGCAAAAAGTTCAGTTCTGCAAACTGAATAGTTGTCAAACAAGAGTTTGGTGTCCACTTTGTTAATTTTTATTTCATTCCCCACTAACCTACAAATCAAAGCAAGTGCACCCCATGATTCCCTATCAAATTTTCTACCACATTCCCATTTTGTAGCCCCCTATCTCCTCATTTGATCAGTTTTCAAAACCCATTCCAAATGAACTTTTCCAAGGTTTCTCAAGCAGCATGTTTAGATGTTTCAGAGGAGGCAACTTTGAGGGTTAATATTTTGCACATGTGAGCTAATCTGGTCAAACCCTCTTGAAAACATGTTCCTGGTATCTAAATGTGTTAGCATGCCAAGTGGCAGCTCTTGGAACAAAGATTTGATATTTTTACGACTCAGGTTTTGAATGGTACTCAAGTTGTTTTAACAAGTGTAGATTCACAAAACCCTGAGTAGGCAACTTTGATGATTAATATATTTTGCTCCGATATCATTTGGAGGATCCGTCTAATGTCCTGGGTTCTCTTATTTTGTTTTATCAATGTGCCACTCTGCAAGCCCTAATCAGGTGTTTTGGTCAATTTTTGGAGCTGATTTCAGAGGCTACTTAGGTGTTTTCAGCCAAATTTCAAAGTTGCAAAAATGTTTAGTTTAATGATCCCAAATTTGGTCTCTTAAATTCCAAACATCCCGATGTTGGAATAATGATACATTTGTCATTAGTGAATAACACTTAGTGAAAACACTTATTCGATTTTGAATGCTTACCGAGCTCATCACTCAGTCCACAGCCTCTACCGAGCATTCAGTAAAGCTCACCGATTAAACAGTTCAAACTGAGCAGTAAGACTGTCACCGAGCATATGAGACAAACAGCAGTTACCGAGAAGTCAGTTCTCACCGAGTCACCAGTGGTTACCAAGTGACACTATATCTACCGAGTCACCACAGCTACCGAGTTCCAAGCTACACTTCGGGACTAGTATGGACCGAGCTTCTACTCTTACCGAGAGCATGACGATGCCGAGTACTATAGTGGACGTCGTGTATTAGAAGATCACCGAGCCAGCTTGAGGAACCGAGTATCTACCGACTCAGTAATATTTTGTTCACCTATGTAAGGCCGACTTAAGAATGAGTTTATGTTATTAATTTGTATGAGGCCGACTTTATGAAATGTAAATGTAATTATGGATGGTATATATATGTGATGTATTATACCATCTATAGTATGTATGATGTATGAAAGATGTATGTATATGCGAAATTAGAAAGAGCAGAGCAAAAACTACATTAAGGCAGCAGACCAGAACATTTTCGCAGAGTCAGTAAAGGAGCAGAATCGACATATCTATCTCAGAAGGAGATCAATACTCAAAGGATCTTATCAGCAATAAAGTTGTAAGTCAAGATCTACTGTTTCATCCTAACAGTTGAATCAGTTTGTAAATCCTTTTACCGGGTAGACTTAACAGTCTTTTGTAAATCTCTTAACCGAGTGCATACTTCATTGTATGTTTGTAAATCCTCTAACAAGGTGGACCTAGCAGTCCAAATTTGCTTCTAACAGGGCAGATCATCAGAAGTGATCATTGTAAGCCTTAACCGACCAACTTTTACTGCAGTACCAAAGTTTTGTGGGTACCATCCCCACCCCAGTTTTACTTTCTATTTGGAAGGTTTCTGGGTCACCAAATCTTTGTGTTATGTGTTGTGAATGATTATATTTTCATGCATGCAGTAGATTAAATGAATGAATGGTTTAATATATGCAAGTGCAGAAATGAATTAAAAGTTTTAAGCGTTACTGATTCACCCCTCCCCTCTCAGTAACTTGGTTAGTCCTGAATATTTTCAACAATTGGTATCAGAGCTTTGTGGTTCTTAGAGTAAAAGTTTGACAGCTTGAGAAAAGATCAAGACAATGGAGATATTCAGACTTGACAAAGCTATTGAGAATGAAAAGCTAGATCTGGA
The DNA here is from genome assembly GCF_030272615.1 of Cryptomeria japonica. Classification (NCBI taxonomy): domain Eukaryota; kingdom Viridiplantae; phylum Streptophyta; class Pinopsida; order Cupressales; family Cupressaceae; genus Cryptomeria; species Cryptomeria japonica. The sequence goes on along the minus strand of NC_081409.1, from coordinate 681,446,415 downwards.
AATGGCCATAGCACAACTCAAAGTAGCAAGAGAACATCTTTCCCAATCCCTAAAAAGAAGAAAGGAACTAGCAAAAGAAATAAATGATCATGAGTATGTTGAAACAAAAATTGAAGATCTCTTTCCTACAAGCAGTTCAAATGAAGTAGATGAAGCAAACAATGCAATCAAAGAACTCCTAGAAAAAAATGGATTACTGCAAAAAGAAGTAAGGATGCTAAGAAGAGAACAGGAAATTCAGTCTGCAAGATTTTGTGAAATCTTGGAACAAAGGAATAAAATGCAAAATGAAATAGAAGGAAGAAACAATGAAATTGTACAGCATGAAGATCTCACCGAGCAACTCTCCAATGCAAATGAAGAGATCAGAATTCTCAAAGAACAGAATGAAAGTTTGAAAAATGAGCTAGATATTCAAAAGCAAGCAAATGAAAGGATGATGAAAACTCAAACAGACTTGGATCAATTAAATGAGCAAAATCTTCACAAACAAAAAGGTAAAGCTGGTCTTGGTTACAATGAAGAAGGTGAATCTTCCGAGCAAGGTAGCCAAAGAAATCAAAGACCTACATGCAATTACTGTGGTAAGACAGGTCACACATCAAACAAATGTTGGAGCAATGGAAAGACAAGATTCAAAGGCAAATGCTACAACTGTAATCAGCATGGTCACAAGGCTAGTGAATGCAAGGAGAAACCAAAATTTGAAGGCAAATGTCACAAATGCAAGAAACAAGGTCACAAGGCATCAGAATGTAGAACAAAGACATTCACTCCAGCAGAACAAATTGTCAAAGCAATATTTGGTTGGGATTACAATACCTGGTGCAGATGTCATTATTGTGGAGAATATGGACACATTGGGATGAATTGTACAAGGCATCATCTAAGGAAGAAAGATACAACCATAAGATGTTATACATGCACTGAACTCGGACATATAGCCAAGAACTGCATGAACACAAAGAAGGTTGAAGATGAAAAGAAAGCTAAAGCTGACAACATTCGGAAACAGATGAGACAGCAGTGGGTTCCTAAATCTACCGAGCAGGATAATTCAAGCAATGGTCCTGTCACTCAAGAATTGGGTGACCCCACCATTAAAAATTAGATCCATTAAAGAAGATAAGGAACTGCATTTTCAAAGCCTTACCATAAGCAGTTCCAAAAATACAAAAGCACAATCGATGAAATCAGTATTTCCGATACATACAGAAAAGTCACTTACCGAGTTGAATGTTACCGAGCATGGTAAAACTGCAGACTTTACCAAGTTAGGTCAGAAATAAGAACACCGAGTTAGGTCAGTCTTTACCGAGCAATCGCTAAAGTCATTAAGTCATCTCACCTACCCACTTATCAAGCATTAATGACAAAATTTTAATAAAAAGGGCAAAATTGACTTCATTCTTCACCGCGTTATTTAGCATTCAAAGAGCTTAGGTTTTCAAAGTGCTTAAGGAGATTTAAGACGAATTTGCAGCGAAGGATCTAAAAAGAACTCGTTCCATTCAGCAATGACTTCCACTAGCACCACCAGCAGGAGCAAGGCGAAGAAGACTTCCAATATGTTAGTGAAAGGAGTTAAATGGATAGCGCCGAACTTCAAACTCGTTCCAGCAATCGCAGAATCACTCGACCCAAGTGGAGCACAGTCCAGAATTCCTTCCAAGGTACTTCTTATCAATGACATTTGTACTCATTTCAAATGCACTATTCAGGAGTTAGGGACTTTAGAAATGGACAATGCCCTAAGTCAGCTATGTGTTGACAAAACCCTAAAACCCGAGCATAGACATTTGGAAATCAAAGGTTTGACCCATATCCCACACCTACCAAGAAATTTTCAAGTGAAATGGATTAGGTATGTATTGAGCCGTGTACATGATGGGCAACTATGGTTAGATCAACCTATCTTAATAACAAAGAAGATGATTCATAGAATCACAGGTTTACCGATGTCAGACAAAGCAAAATCCACCAAAACCCTAGGTCGGGATGAACTACAGGAGTTAACTCTTGCCGAGTGGGATGGCAGAGGATTGAAAATTAACAATGTATCTGATGTTGAACTTAAATTTGGTATTATTATCATTGCATATAAGCTGTATAGTTCCAGTAGGCTAAATAGTGTGGCATGTGAGGCAGTAGACCTTGCCTACAAGGTAGTAAAGAAGAACATGGATTTTGACCTAGCAGAGGTTTTACTAACACAATTCAACAAGAACATGGATAGTATAAGGACATCAAAGAATAATCCATGCAAATTCGGTTCTTTGTTGATTTGTATATTTTTCTATGTACAAAACTTTTTCCCTTCTAAAGGCACAGTAGTATGGAGGAAGGATACTCCAATTTTGTATCAGATAAATGAGTTTATAGCAGAAATAGGTCAGAATTTTGAGACAGTAATGGATAATTATTTTGAAGAATTTAAGGACAAAATGAACAACAGGTTCAGGATTCCTCCTAAGTTGGTAAAAGATTACAAGGATGATATATGTTTCATGGTAGACTGTGATAAAGTTTACATCCAGGCAGCCATACCCCGAGTGGCATGGGTAAAACCATTGCCCTATGAAATTAACATAGATGAAGCAAGGGATATAATAGAAGCCCTGATAAATGAACCAGCCATTCCCAACACCCCTGCATTTGGCACTTATGATGAGGCCAAAGCCAGAATTGAGCTTGAAATCAAGCTTCCAAAGGCCATCACCAGTACCAAGAGAAAGGCAGCTAAAGAAACAGAAGAAACAGAAGAGGAATCAGAAGAGGAAGCAGAAACACCAAAGAAGAAAGGCAAAGTAGTAATCACCAAGCCCAAACCTAGAACTGCAGTGTTCACAAGGAGAACCAGGAAAGGGCAGAAAGAAAGTGAAGTTGTATTCAGGAGACCCCCTCCTACCTTCGAAGAAAAATTGAAACAGTTGGAACAAGGATCTGGCATGTCTAACTTCAAGGCACTGAAGTATGAAAGCAGATCAGATGCAGAAAAGATGCAGATCGATGAGCTTTTACTGAACAAAATAGGTAAATGGAAATATACCCCAGATGATATCAGTTCTCAAATTCCAAATGAGCTTCTAGTCAGGATTAGACCAAGATGGATTTCAGCAGTGCAAACTGTCAAAGACATTTATGCACAAACCTTAAAACAGTTGTTACCGAACCTGACATATAAAGAAGTAAAAGAGGCATTAAAGGAGAATGAACACCAAATGACACTTAGGTTTCATACCTTCTTAGTTCTCTCCAAGCAGATAAAAGCAATAGTAAATAATGCCACAATTGTGTGGAAAAGGATATATAATCTGCCAATGCCATCTGACCCCACGGTAACAATTGAGGGTGATAAAGATGATGAAGAGGATGAAGAGGAGAAGGAAGAAGAAGAAGCAGCTGAGGAAGAAGGTGACACGGTAATAATAGGTGATGAAGAAGACGCGGTGATAATAGGTGATGAAGAAGACACGGTGATAATAGGTGATGAAGAAGATGATCCTGAACAGGTAGCAGCAAAAGTCATTGCATCTCTTCCTCACTCACCGCAGAAAGGCGTTGCATCATCAGCTTCAGCCAGTAGGATTGTGAGCACAGTAGCTACATCTATTGCTCAATCCTTGCCAATCACCTCTCAGCTCCAGACCCCAACAGTTACCTCATCCACCGAGCTGCAAAGCATGTCATTATCTATCGGGATGCAGAGTGTTGCCTCTACCGAGCAACAAGTGACTTCTTCAGTCACCGAGATCACAACTTCTCCTGCAGCATGTATAGTAAGTTTTGCAACCTCTCCAGTTTTGACACATTCTTTAGCACAAATGATCACACCAATCAGCACTCCTGCATGTACATCAATTTTGGGAACAGTCGGTACATCCATGAGTCTTCCTCTAGTAAATCCCATTCCAGTTATAACAGCTACTCCAACCTTATCAACCATTGTAACTACATCAAAGGGTAAGGAAGTAAGCACAGAAGTAATATAAAAGACACCTTTAAAACTTCTGCTTACCGGCAAGGCTATAGAGGATGATATAGATCTGGATAAAGAGATTGTCATTCCACAAATAGACCTCAATACTGCATCAATTGATGAAATGAGATTGATCAGCCAGTTGTTAGAACAGAAAGCAAAACAAAAACAACTAAGAAGTGAGAGAGACAGGGAATTCAACATCATAAACGGTGCAAAGACCATTCTCACAGATGCCTTAGGTATAAAAGTTGATCCCTCTCAACACATTTTGCTACAACTCGAAGAGGCTGTGAACAGATTCAATGATGACTCATTAGGAGAAGAGAAACTGATAGAAAGAACCGAGAAGAAATTTGATAACAAGGTGCTTGAGCACATTGCTCAGCAGATAGCAATAAAACAAGTTGAATTGACCACTATTTTGGCCAAGTTAGAAAATTCTTTTAATAATGTAACTTCATTTTGTGCAAAGTTATGTGATGTTACTGAGTTCACAAAAGGAATCAGAGATCAACTGAAGAAAATTGATGATGATCTAAAAGTAAGTGCACAACAGTTGCAGCTTGACCCCAGCTCAAGCTCAACTCACCATTCAAACATCAGATTCCTATTAGATAAGCAATCAGAATTGCTCAGGGAAGATGCAAGGATCCGGTCTACATTATTAGATATTCAGAATATGATCCTCCCTAACATGGATACAATGCAGAAACACATTACACATTCCAAAACATTGATCCATGATAACAGTTTTTCAGTTGCAGAGCATATAATTGAACTATCAGCCAAAGTTCAAGTTGCATTGTCTATTTGCACAATTTTGCAAGAAAATTGGGATAAGACCTTGGCTCATATCAAACAAGTACACTCAGAGTTTATCTCACACTTTAATATTTCTATTTGAGTTATCTATTCTTTGGCATTATTGTCAAAAAGGGGGAGAATATGGAACATATTAGAGACAAAGGGAGAATGATCAAGGGAGAATGTAAATAACAATTGGTATAGAGATAAGTGTATAGAATCATATGTATATTCTATGGGGGAGTTATGTACAGTGAGATATACAAGTATATACAACAATCTACAATTGGTATCAATTTTGAAGAATCAAGTCAGCATGACAGATTCATTTTTGTCTCATAAGTGTTTTTGTCACTAATGCCAAAGGGGGAGATTGTTGGAATAATGATACATTTGTCATTAGTGAATAACACTTAGTGAAAACACTTATTCGATTTTGAATGCTTACCGAGCTCATCACTCAGTCCACAGCCTCTACCGAGCATTCAGTAAAGCTCACCGATTAAACAGTTCAAACCGAGCAGTAAGACTGTCACCGAGCATATGAGACAAACAGCAGTTACCGAGAAGTCAGTTCTCACCGAGTCACCAGTGGTTACCGAGTGACACTATATCTACCGAGTCACCACAGCTACCGAGTTCCAAGCTACACTTCGGGACTAGTATGGACCGAGCTTCTACTCTTACCGAGAGCATGACGATGCCGAGTACTGTAGTGGATGCCGTGTATCAGAAGATCACCGAGCCAGCTTGAGGAACCGAGTATCTACCGACTCAGTAATATTTTGTTCACCTATGTAAGGCCGACTTAAGAATGAGTTTATGTTATTAATTTGTATGAGGCCGACTTTATGAAATGTAAATGTAATTATGGACGGTATATATATGTGATGTATTATACCATCTGTAGTATGTATGATGTATGAAAGATGTATGTATATGCGAAATTAGAAAGAGCAGAGCAGAAACTGCATTAAGGCAGCAGACCAGAACATTTTCGCAGAGTCAGTAAAGGAGCAGAATCGACATATCTATCTCAGAAGGAGATCAATACTCAAAGGATCTTATCAGCAATAAAGTTGTAAGTCAAGATCTACTGTTTCATCCTAACAGTTGAATCAGTTTGTAAATCCTTTTACCGGGTAGACTTAACAGTCTTTTGTAAATCTCTTAACCGAGTGCATACTTCATTGTATGTTTGTAAATCCTCTAACAAGGTGGACCTAGCAGTCCAAATTTGCTTCTAACAGGGCAGATCATCAGAAGTGATCATCGTAAGCCTTAACCGGCCAACTTTTACTGTAGTACCAAAGTTTTGTGGGTACCATCCCCACCCCAGTTTTACTTTCTATTTGGAAGGTTTCTGGGTCACCAAATCTTTGTGTTATGTGTTGTGAATGATTATATTTTCATGCATGCAGTAGATTAAATGAATGAATGGTTTAATATATGCAAGTGCAGAAATGAATTAAAAGTTTTAAGCGTTACTGATTCACCCCTCCCCTCTCAGTAACTTGGTTAGTCCTGAATATTTTCAACACCCGAATCAGTGTATCCGAGCTTTTTTGAAGGCTAGTTGTTTGAAAACAAAATTTTTTTTAGCCGAGCCCATCTAGGACCCGACTCAGGATGGGGCCCGGTCTGATTGGTTCAAAACCAAATAAAAGAAATATAAGTTGTTTAAATTAGTCTGATTTAAATTATAATGTCTATATCATTTTTTATGCCCCTTTTTTCTCTCTTATGTGAATGGATGGTGGGCCCATATATTATATGGGTAAAGTTTAAATTCCAAAGACTTTATGAAAATTCTTTAGTTTATCTTGCATGATATTCTGAATGGCTAAGTAACATATGTGGGAGTAACATAACAAATTGGAGGCTTTATTTTACCCCGTGTGGCATAAGGGAGTGCATTGATAGCCGCACGGGCTAAGGGGAACACACAAGATAAGTGAGGCAACCCATTATCCCATGCAAGGAGTAGGGCACACACATTGACATCGTGCGGGATAGATAGAAGCTATGCAGAGAAAGTAGAACCCTTATCCCATAGGGAGTGGAGAAGCCTGCAGGAAACCACACGGGACAAAAATAGTATGTTGGGTGAGTAAAGCGAGTGTTGTCTTGCACGACTAGGGGAAGGAGAAAAAATATGATGCGGGATAAAGAATTAAGCTTACAAAAAAAGGAAAGCAACCCATGTGAGGTAAAAGGAGCTCGTGAAAGTGATTGCGAGATAGAAGAAAAATTTAGGGCAAAGACAAAAGAAAATGCAGGTTTCAAATGATGCGAGGGTGATGGAAAATGAGGTGCAGGCCATAAACCCAATATTCTCCTAGCTGATGCCAAAATGGGAATTGAAGTAAAATGTGGGGTGTGTAAAAGCACAGGGATCATGCACGCAGATGAGGTGCCATGATTACTAAATGGGCACTAAGAATTTTCTTAAAGAACTTTCAATTCCCTTAGTCACGCGTTGTAGATGGAGGTGTCATCCATTTCATTATATCAACAGGTTTTATATTCTGGTTAGGATCCAATGGTAGGATCTAGGCATTAAAGAGGCCATCTTTGCAAAATGCACAAAATATGAAGGAGGCATGATGGACATTGGCAAGGCATGTGAACTATTCATGGCATAGGGATTATGGTAAGCAATTTGGTTCATGAGTGGGTGTAGATCGAATTCACAATGCCAAGCATGGAGAAGATGAGACCGCCAAAAAAGGTTAAGGAAGATTTGGTCAATGCGATAAATAAGAGAATTTAGGGCACATTTTGGGGTTTCTTTGCTTGGAAATGGTTGTTCGCAGGGAATATGCTAAGAAAGTAGAGGCATGAGATGTAAGGTATTGTGTAGGTACTATCCATGTTATGGCTTGCAGTGTAGTGTATGTATTCATTCAGCTTTGTTAGAGGTAGCCCAGGTTATCATGGAGAGAGATGTTGTTGTGTGCAAAATGAGGAAGATGATCAACAATAGGTGTGTCTACACAAATGTTGGGAGTGATAGATGACTGCTATTTTTGTTGGCAAGCAGTGCTGGGTGGGGGTTTTGATACCCGTTTCATCTCTCACGGGTATTTTCATTTTGAAGTGAGGCACAATGCGGTTTGCCGTGTGAGATGGGCTCATTGAGCCATATGTTCAGTGTTTAAAGTTTCTTTCTTAACTACATTATTTTTGCATATGTCGATGATATAAATTTGCTGAAAAGAGAGCTTCATCAAGAAATGCCATCAGATTGCTCCTATGAATAAAGAGGGCAATTTTAAACCAAAGGAAGAGCTCAAATTGTATAGTAAATAACTTCTAATGATGAGCTATGTTGCAAACATTGGAAATGAGTCTCTATTTGTTGAAAGATGTGTCATTGGCGGGAAATACTGCAATAACTTATCAAATAATTCCTCTTGACACACAATATGCAGAGATTCCTCTTTCTTCTTTTACTAAACATTACTAACGTAAGGGTTTTGGGCAGATTTTGTATGAAGAAGTTAAGAAAAGATTGCAGGATGTTGGAGTCTTAACTTTATTTTATTAGGGTGACCATGAGTCAAAAGGATTTTGGCTTGAATAGGGATTTTCTACACTTGTTGAGGTAGATGGTAAGGGAAAAGTTTGAAAGCTCCCAATTAAAAATGATGTCCGAAGGGTAATGTCAATGCCAAGAATGCCAAAAAATTTACCTCCTCCAAGGTACAGAAGGAAATGCAAGTTCTTATCGCCTGGTTTATACAACTTAAAATCAAAATCATCTTCGCTTTCACATATAACTACTCCAATAGCAATTGATGCAAAAGCAAGTATTGTTAGGTTTTTGACTAAAATGTGTTGTTTTGAGGAAAGTGTGGGGCCAGACCAAAATATTATTCTCATGGATACTCACCAATTATTTCTTTGTGAAGATGTAAATGATGTGAATGAGGGAGTTGTACAAAATATGGAAAATGGCAGCCCCTTGTAAAGTATGGAGAGATATTTATCGCAAAGTATGGATATCAATGTAAAAAGTTCAGTGGGCATTTTGACCATATGCACAAATATTTGAAAGGTAAATGTTGGCTACGCTATTGTATTATTGGGAAAATGCTACAAAATTTTGACATGTTGGACAATGATAGGAGATTTAAATGTAGAAAATATTCTTAGAAGAAAGTATAGATTTGGCTGGTAGGTGAAATAGAGGGAAAATTACTTTTCCAGTGGATTAAAGCAAAGAAGGAGCATGTTACTAAATTATATTTTTAATTCAAAAGTATAAAATGTTCATGACAGTGAGAAGGGTTATGTACAATAATTTTTCATTTCCCAGTAAAATGAGATTTATTTCACAAGAAATGATAAAAGGAAATTAATAGATGATTAAAGGTATTTCTACGAATGGGGGAGGTATTTTCACTCGGAAATGGCTATTTTTATTCAAATGGAAATTGCGGTAGGGGAGTACTTGCAGAAAATATGGAAATTATTTTCAAATGTGTAGAAAATGCAAATGACATGTCACTTCCAATCAAAGGACGATTTTTGCTATTTCTCAGTCAGAAAAGGGATACATGGGAAAAATCAATTTTTTTCAATCCAAAGGGGCAATTTTTTATTTTTAATAATAGAGAACCAAAAGTGGCCCCCTAGTCAAAGAGGACAATAGCTGGACAACAAGTTTTGGCAGAGATGTAGAAAGGTGATTTTGACAGGCTGCTTGAAGAAGAGATTTTCCAAATTTTGAAAGATCTTCATCAGGCTCATGGAAGACTAAGGACAACAAATGGAAAATATACAATTTTTTTAATCTTGCAAAGTCCAAGGTGATAAGGTGCAGATCTCGAGGAGGGAATTACAAATTCCAAAAAATAGGTGGACTAATGAGATGCATCTTAGGGTTTTTTTAGGGTCTTGCCTTGCATCTTTTTGTGGTATTATTCTCTCATTCTCAAGAGTTAGTAGGAGGTTTCTGGAGGTTAGTCCTAGGAGTTAGCTGCTCTAGATTTTTTGCTCCATGAGAGAGCTATGTACAGTGCAAGATTAATGAAAGTTAGAGTTTTGTTTTCAATTTGTATATGATTTATGCTTTGAATAGTTGTAATCAACAGTGTAAGTAAATAGTATAAGTTTCTATTTCTATTGTCTCCAACATGTAATGGAGTTTTTTATGAAATAGATAATCAAGGATTGTTTATTTTATGCCAGCAAGTTTGGTGTTCATTCTGTTTTTGTTTGTCTTCAAGGAAGAGATTAAAATGATTGAGTAGGATGTTGAATGATGTGTTTTGCATGTAGGATTTATAAGTATGATTGCAGGAAAAACTAAGCTGATGGGTGTTGATGTAAAGCATTGATACTTAGATTTTATTGATTATTGTTTAAGCTATTTGGGTGTAAAGCTTCATTTTGAAAGTAGACACTATTGCCCACTAGATGAAGGCACTAGTTATGTTTTTATTTTCAGATTTTCATAATCATTGTATGTTCAAAGTGTTGGCAATATTGCATTATAACAGATAATGAAAGAATGTTGGAATTTCATAAGGATATTGAGAAGGTTGTTGATGATTATGGATATAACTGATTAAGGATGTTTACTGTCTTGATATTATTATTTTGTCATTGATGTTAAGAAATTGATTTTCTAATTCAGTATGATGTTGCCATATCTTGAGAAGTATAATTTAAAGAATATAAAGATGTCGGTAAGAGACACTAGAAAGAATATGATGAAAAAGGGATGAATAAGGTATTCAATGGGCAACTACTACCGAGTCAAACAATGATGAGATCATGATGTTTTAGATTGTTTTAACATCATACATATGTTGTAAAATGTGAAGGTTAATACTATACTATGTTATCAAGCAAAGAACCTAGTTGGTAAACCCTAAGGTTATCACTATCGGTTAATGAAGGTGGAATGTCTACCGAGTGAAGTTTAGTATTCACCGAGTTGTAACCGAGATATAATAGAATGCATTAAATGTTTGCATGCGTTATTTAATGAAGGAAGCTGATGAGCTGGAACTAATCAAATGATTGGTGAGCCATGAATGAAGTTTGTTAACGAATCTAAGGCAATGAAAAGTCGGCATGAAGATCTACAACTCAGATCGAACCGCAATACCCTGGCACAAGTTCCAAGACAAATATGTAGGTTCCAAGGCAGGGTAAAACATTTTCAGATTGAAAGATGCATTGAACCTAGACAAGATTGAAGATCTGATGGCTATGATTGATCATGGGAAATGTGATCAAGGAGATTAAGCAGTTACCTAGTTGTTTATAAATAGGAAACTATTGATAAACAATGTATGTGGGCAAGTGTATGCACAGGGATGCTACATAGTGATTACCGAGCACAGAAGCTTGAAGACTTGTTTGAATAACATAGTATAGAAGCCCAGCAGATAGACAAGATTAGTTCTATGTCTAGATTAATGTATTGAACAAATAGGAATCTGCTTTAGCATTTTAGATGTGAAGTTACAGATATATTTTTATTACTGTTATTTTGTGAAAAGTGATAGAAAATCTCTTAACCGAGTGGACTTAACAGTTTTATTTGTAAAACCCTCTAGCAAGGTGACATTCTGATTGGGTGTTTGAAATCCTTTAACAAGGTGAAGATCCTAACAGATCTGAGGGAAATCCCTTAACCGGGTCACATCTAGCAATGTGTTTGTAATCTTTAATGGGATTTTCTTTTAACCGAGCATACTCTAGAAGAGTATATTTCTTAGTGGGTCCAAAATCCCACAGTGGTTTTTCCCTATTTGGGTTTCCACGTTAAATCTGGTGTTATGAGGTTTATGATGTTTATATGCTTTTGAGTTTGCATGTTTAACAGTTTTGGTTTTATTACTGATATATATGTTACTGAGGTTGAATCTGATGTTTTTATGTAAGATTAAGTTTGTATGATTCACCCCCCCCTCTCATCTTGTTGGTTATTGGATCTGTACTTATATTAAGTATCAGAACTATCACAAAGTCTCTTTTATTTTTAATTAATAAGAGTATAGTTAGTGTAGAAAACTCATCCCAAGTGCTGAGTGATAGTTGAAAAGATAGGATAGTAGCCAAAATATGAGTTTCATACACTTTCCTTGGCACATACACATTGGGATATCTGCTAAAACCAGTGATGTTTTGAGTGTTGGAAGTTGGATATAGTTTAGGCATTGCTTAGCTCTACCCGCCTTGGTCTTGCAGAGCCAAAAGTGTAGGAGATTTCATACTTGTGATTGAATATCATTAATTGGCCAAATCTAACCTTGAACATGTGGATGGGAAAGTGGCTAAATCTCTAGGGTTTGGGGATCTATTTGTTAGACAGTTCAGATAACTGGAAGACAACTGAAGAGGGGGCGGGGTGGGGGGGGGGGGGTTAAATCAGTTGTCATAGATTACAGGAACTTTCAGCAATTAAAACTATAATACCGGAGCCCAAAAAAATAATACCAGAATAGCAGTTAATCCAATTAAGCATAAACAATAATCACAGAATAAAAGTCATCCACACAACACCAAGATTTGTACATGGAAAACTCTGTAAAGGGAAAAACCATAGTGGGAATCCTACCCACTATCACATAATACTTCTGCAATATGTAAATTACAATGAAGGGGCTTGCACTTGCATGAAGGCCAACAACCTAGAGCACACTGCTCATCACAAAAGGAGCCACATCGACTACATATAAATCCAGACTACAATTTGAAGAAGTATTAAACTGCAAAAGATAACATCTCCTATGCCAGAGTACAGTTACAGTTAAGCTCAATACCAAAGGACTAATTCATCTTACATAAACCCAATTCAATCTCCAATGATCAACCAACTCCTCTCCTAGAATGATATTACATTATTAGCACATTACATTCCTTGACCATGACCTCTTACTTTAACCATGATAATCTACAATGAGATCTTACATCTATTTATGCAAACCCTCGACCATAAACAATCAAGTCGGCTACTAGACAATAAAATGATTACATAATTACAAACCATGTCAGCCTTAGACCAAACAAATAATATCAATACATAAGACATCCCAAAAATACATCAATAGGTCATATCCACACGTTCCATTAAAGTCGGTCCATAACCTAGATCAACCGGGACCAAGTATAGGTCTGCACACTTCAACAATGATCTCCAAACACAAAGTCTCAAACATGATCACCAACAACATCCTAAAACTCCATCAGAAGCTGCACCAACACCACTTATGCAATTCATCAAAGATCTCCACTAAAAGCTCCACCGGTGAAACCCTCGATTGAACTAGAAACCAATCTTCTAAGCAAGAAGGATAACATCCAATCACCAAACCAAAACCAACTAACCAAATATGAGTATAAGTATTATGAACAAGCCATATCCATCATCAGATTATATCGGAGCCTGCCGGATCATGTCGGATCCAAGTTAACCAAAAACCACTTAACCTACCGGGATTAAAAGGGTGTTAGTAAAGCATCCAAACAACTAGTGCTGACATCAATGACAAAACATCAATGGAACACATAATCAATTCCACCAAATGGCCAACAATCTCCCCCTTTGGCATTGATGACAACACTAGATGTGAAAAAACATCTAAGTACCAGGAAATGCCAAACAAGTCTCCCCCTATGGAAGAAAGCCAACAATCACCTGCATATAGCTCTAAATATCAATATCTCTCTCCCTTTGACTTTTACTTTTTCACATCACTATCTCTCCTCCTTTGACATCAATGCTAGAAATCTGATAGAAATATCAAAGTTTACTACTCCCTCTGAGCAGTAGCATCCCACATCAGTGCTGGAATGAATAGTATCTCAAATAGTACATGTCGGACTGATGCCAAGCCACATCAATCAAGTCTCTATAGGAGGGATAGAAACTCCCAATCCGTCTCTCAGGTACTCAAATGATTCTTTGGATAAAGGTTTAGTGAAAATATCTACAATATGTTCTTTAGTGTTCACATAAACAAATCTAACTTTATTTGCTTCCACCTTCTCCTTCAAAAAGTTATACTTGATAGATATGTGCTTTATCTTAGAATGAACTACTGGATTCTTTGATATATCAATAGAAATAGAGTTATCACAGTGAATAACTATCAGTGCATCACAATCCACCTTTATGTCCTTCAACATTTACTTCATCCATAAAACTTGTGTATAGTTAGTAGCAACAACAACATATTCAGCTTCAGCAGTAGATAAAGAAGTACATGATTGTTTCTTGTTGATCCATGAAACCAACTTCTTTCCAAGAAAGAAAGCTCCACCAGAAGTACTTTTCCAGTCATCAACATCTCTAGCCCAATCAACATCTGTATATGCACATAAAGTAAAGATATCATCCTTAGGGTACCATAAGACATATTTTGATGTACCTTGCAAGTATCTAAAAATCATTTTCACCTCCATCTCATGATTTTCTCTAGGATCACTCTGAAATCTTGAAACAATACAAACAACATTCATAATATCAGGCCTAGTCTGAGTCAAATAAAGCAGACCTCCAGTCATATATTTGTATCTTGTAGGATCTACCGGTGTAGAAACATCTTTTGTTTTTAATTTCTCACTTGTAACCATAGGTGTACTTATCAGTTTAGAATATACCATACCAAATTTATTCAACAATTCCTTAGCATATTTAGTTTGACAGATAAAAATTCCTTTGTTAGTCTGAGTAATCTGCAACCCTATGAAAAATTTCATCTCACCAATCATAGACATCTCAAATTCTTTCTCCATATTCTTAGAAAGTTCTATGCACAATTTATCTTCACCTCCAAAAATAATGTCATCAACAAATACTTCAACAATCAGTATATCATCATCAATGATTTTATAATATAATTTAGTGTTAGTGCTGCCTCTGTTAAAGCCAAGCTTCAAAAGATATTTATCCATCCTTGCATATCAAGCTCTAGGTGCTTGTTTCAATCCATATAAAGATTTCCTTAACCTACAAACCATATCAGTATCATCTGATAGTGAAAAACCATCAAGTTGCTCAATATAAACTTCCTCATCAAGATCCCTATTCAGAAATGCACATTTAACATCCATCTGATATACCTTGTGGTTTTTATGAGCAACATAGGCAAGAAATAATCTTACAGCTTCAATCCTAGCTACCGGTGCAAAAGTCTCTCCATAATCAATTCCTTCCTTTTGAGAATATCCTTTACAAACCAATCTAGCCTTATTCCTTATAAGTTGACCATCCTCATTCAATTTATTCCTAAAAACCCATTTAGTTCCAACAACATTTTAATTTTTAGGCCGGGGAACCAAAGTCCATGTGTTATTTTTCTCAATCTAATCTAATTATTCTTCCATAGCTTATAACCAAAATTCATCTTTACATGCCTCAATTATTGATACCGGTTCAGCTTGTGAAATTAAAAATACCTCATTAGTTGCAAGCCTTCTTCTTGTCATCACTCAATTGCTCTTATCCCCAATGATTTGATCTTCAGAATGATTCAATCTCACATACCTAGGAGTCTTCTGACTCTCTGTTCCTCTTCCATGTTCTTCAGTTACTGTATAATTCTCTGATGTTTCCAGAGTAGCTGGTTCAACTCCCTGTTCCGGTAAAGGTGCTACCGGTTCAGATATAATCATTTCCACTGTCGGTTCCTTCTCATAAACTCTGACTTGACTTTTGTTTAGCTTCTCTACTTTAACATTATCACTCTCCACAATTCTTTGCAATATCTTGTTATAACATCTATATGCTTTTCTTTCATTAGAATAACCAAGAAATATGCCTTCATCACATCTAGGATCAAATTTCCCAATAGTATTATCTCTCTTATATAACATTTACTACCAAAAAATCTGAAATACTTGATTGTAGGTGTATTGCCAAACCATAATTCATAAGGTGTCTTAACGGTTTCTCGTTTGATATGTACTCTATTGAATGTATAAACCATTGTACTCACTGCTTCTCTCTAGTATATATAAGGTAGATTAGCTTCCATCATCATTGTTCTAGCAACATCCAAGATAGTTTTATTTTTCCTTTCCATAACTCCATTCTGCTGAGGTGTCCGGGGAGCAAAAAATTGTCTTTTTATACCATGCTTGTCACAAAAGTTGTTAAACTCACTCGATGTGAATTCTCCACCATGATTTGATCTCAAACATTTAATCTTCAATCTTGTCTCAGTTTCCACTTTAGCGTTAAAGATTTTAAAATTTTCAAATGTTTCAAATTTTTGTCTCAAGAAAGTAACCCACATCATCCTAGAATAATCATCAATGATTAGCATGAAATATCTATCACCATGAATTTTTTTAACTCTAGCAGATCCACACAAATTAGTATGAATAATATCAAGAACATCATTTGATTTATCTTGTATACTCCTAAAACAGTTTTTGACCTATTTACCCATTTGACATTCCTTACATACCGGATTATAGGGCTTCATAATCTTAAAGTATATCTCTAACAACCTTAGTTGAACTGATCTTCACAATGTAATCAAAATTCACATGACAACCTTTTATGCCATAGCCAACTTTCATCAATTTGTGTAATCAAACATGTCTTCTCACCAAAGTTCAAATGAAATATATTACCTTTTGTTTGTGTACCAGTTGCAATCTCCAAGCCAGATCTATTAATGATTTTGCATTTTGCATCCTTGAACTGTAATTGAAATCCCTTATCTACCAATTATCCTACACTCGAAAGATTATGCTTCAAACCTTCAACATAATAAACATTGTCAGTATTGTTCTTACCATCCAATGATATAGTTCCTTTTCCTTTGATCATACATGCCTTGTCATCTCCAAATCTAACTATTCCACCATCAAATTCTTGCAAAGACACAAACTTCCCTTTATCTCTAGTCATATGATGTGAACAACCACTATCAATTACCCATTCATCCTTGTCATCAATTTTAGCAGCAAGTGCCCTCTCCTTAGGTACATTTACTTCCAGTGTCAGATCATCTTCATTGATAGCCAAGAATACCCATGTTAGTTAGATGAGAGGGGGGGTGAATCAGATAAACTCACAATACAATATTCTAATCAGATTCAAACTCGGTAGAACTTACTTGATATGCAACTATGACTGTAAATCATTTAAACTCATAAACAGATAAACTTAAAATATTAAATCACATTTGACACCATATTTAACATGGAAACCCTAATAGGGAAAGACCACTATGGGATTTCAGACCCACAAGAAAATATACTCTTCTAGAGTATGCTCGGTTAAAAGCCAATCCTATTAAAGATTACATAAACACATTTCTAGATGTGACCCGGTCAAGGGATTTCCCTTAGATCTATCAAAATCTTGCACTTTGTTAGAAGTGACCTTGTCAAAGGATTTCAAACACTCAATTAGAATGTTACCTTCCTAGAAGATTTAGGGTAAACGCACAAAGTTGGGTCCCAATCCCGCGGAAGTCGGCAAGTTCGGAAATGAACCCGCTAGAAATAGGTGCTTGATTTTTACAAATCGGGCACCCGTTTAGCTTCGGGTGCCCGAGCCATAAAGAAACGGGCGCTCGTTTAGCAATAGGTGCCCGAAGCTAAACGGGCACCCGTTTATTTCAAATCGAGTGCTCGATTTGAAAAAAATGAGTGCCCATTTTTAAAATGTATTTAATTTTTTTTTTAACCATTTTCTATCATTTTTACTCTTTGAAAAATGGGTAGGCATTTCTGAGGAGCATGGGTACCCATTTTTTTCAACCCAGTTGATCCCGTAGACCATTTTTACCTCCTTCCAGGTATTTAGTTTTATTTTTGATATTCTATTTTATTTATTTATATTGTTTTTCATAAAAAAATGTTAATGTATTGTTATTTTTTTATTTTTATGTTTTATAGTTCGAAAATCATCTTTTATTTTATTTTATTTCATGTTTAAAATAGTTTCTAGTTTTCAAATATTGCAAAAAACATGAATACTAAAAACCATAGGAAAAAAACAATAAACATTAGACATAAAAAACAGACAATAAACCTTGAACAGAAAAATAAACACTAAACCCTAAATAGAAAAAAACAAACAAGTCCCAAGAGAAATTTGACTATCTTGGTTGATTAACCCTAAACCCTAAACCCTAAACCCTAAATTATAATCTTTAATTAAAACCCTAAACATTTATGTTATCAACCACCTTAAGCATTCATAATGGTGGCTATATTTAGTGTCAGAAATTTTAACGTTTTCATGTCCTAAGCAATTGAGTTGGACACCATGGATTAATGTTCCTTTTATAATTGCTTCACATCAAAAAACCTGTCCTTATCCTTCTGCCCCACACCTAGATTGGTCACCCAATCAACCTCTATTGTTGGCCCACCATGCCACCTAAAATTCAGCCAAGCATCCACCTAAGCCATCTCTTCCTCTTTACTTCCTAATCATCTTAATATGAATGCTACCAAGTTTGACCAAAGAGACCTCTCCACTACATCCCATATTGTACTAAGTACTCTTTCCTTATCCTTGAAAACTCTCATGTTCCTTTCTAGCTAGATAGGCCAAATGATGATAATAGGAGTTTAATTCCAAATGAACCACAAGATAGGACTAGACATATTAAATTTCAAATAGTCCAAAATATTAGGGAGATTGTGTGGCATCGTCCATTCAATCCCCCATCTTTGCAAAAATGAATTCCATATTATTTTTGCAAATTCACATTGCCAAAAGGATGATCATAATCTCACTAATTTCCTTACATAAAACACACTTGAAAGAACCCCAATGCCCCATAAGTTGTAGTAAGTATTATTGGCCATTACATTTAATTTTCAAACTAAAAATTGTGAGATATGCATTATAAGTGTTGTAGACAAGGTTGACATGGAAATATCCATAACTAAAATGGTTTTAAATTATTTTCATTAATAACAAAAGGAAAAATATGCCGAGCTAGATGCATACCAAACTATTCAATTGAATTGGATTTTCAAATTTTGAAGTGATTAATTTGTCCTATCAACCCCGTTAGATTTGATATGTTTGAGAAAATTCAAATCGCAATACCTAATTATAGGCTTGTCAATTACCCTCACCACTCAGTAGTTTTCTTTTATATCTAATTAGATTCTTGGAAAAGAATTAGTTTTAATCATTTAAGTATGCATTCATTAGTTTTAATTATTATTAATTTATTATATATAAAACAACATTAATAATATACATAATAATAATACATTTTTAATAATAATATTAATTAAATATTTACAAATTATATTATATACTATTTTTTATTAATGATCTAATATTTAGATTAATAATTGCAACCAAATAATCAATAGAGAAACCATTTTACAAAAGAATCATAGTTATCCCAAATAATCTAATTTAGATGAGTTATGAATAATTGCTTGTATTTCATTACCAAATGTTTATTCTAATTGATATAATCGATGTACATAATTAAAATATATTTTGAAAATTATTTAATATGTAAATAAAATTTGATCTTAAGTAAATAAATTATTTAATATGATATAATAAATTTCCTCTTATGTATCACCATCAAAGGGTATGTGATCTTCATCTAGTACAAATGGAATGAAACAATCTACAATAGGATCCTCTAGGAATGGAGAGATATGAGGGTCTCCATGGATCTCCTAAAGTCTATTCCAAAGTGTGTGTGGGGGAAATCAATATCCAATGCAGTACACATAGAATCATGATCTTAAGAAGTTAGATCAAATCACTCCTACATGGTCAATGATGTTACACCAAGATTATATAATTTCGAGTGTTTCTAGTTTAGGTATGACTCCATACATAAAAGGAAAATGATTACACCACCTTAAAACTTATCAAGATACCATTTTACAAAAGAATCATAGTTATCCCTTTCTAATTTTATCACAAAAGGATGAATAGAGAAACCTATGATACCTCCTCAAATAAAACCATAAAAGATCAATAAAATCAATACATATAAAACATATCAAACAAATTCATCTCATGTAAGACGATCATTTTCAAGTGCCAAGATGTCCAAGTAAATGACTAGAATGTGAAATAACAAAAATGGTCATTTATTCAAGCTTCAACTTAGTGTAGTACTACTAGTTGTGATCACTAAATCATCCAATGATTCTATAAAAGAACACAACAAAGTAGTACATGTATTGACAAGTTCATAGATATAACTTATGACTTTAACTTATGATTGTTTTTATGATTTTGATGGAACTTATAAGTTAATTCATCTTTAGATGTTAAAAAGTATTGTTTGAGTTGCATGGGCATTATGGTGTTTTATTTTGTAGAATTCTTCTTATACTTTGATTTAAGTGGATAATATTTCTTAAATGATTCTTATTATTACCCACCTATTAATAATATTATAGATCTATATGTGAGTTTCCTTTTTTTATATTTAAGTTGCTAAATTGTATTTAATTATAAGATTTTTTGGAAGGTGAAATGTAAATTAAATAGTTTGTAATTGTAAATTTTCATGTTCAATGTAATTGTAATTATAAATTTTCAAGTTTGTAAATTTTCATGTTTGTAATTGTAATTGTAAATTTTCATGTTTGTATATATATGCAGATTATTTTCACATGATGGATGAGTTTGAGATAGATGAGCTATTAGGTCTAGTACCACCTCCACCTCCACCTCCACCTCCACCCGATCAATTGAGACAAACAATTAGGACAAATATTGATGCTTTGATTAGAGATATTCATACTATTAGGTGCAAGCCTCATCCACCTCCTCAGTTGTTACTCCTTGCAGATAGTATGCAAGTCATTGTATAGTCTGTGCAGGCATTAGATAGCGAGCTAGATAGCTATCGTAGTTGGTGTGAGGGATTCCATGCATTTTACGCTGATGGCCTCACATACAAACAAGTTAATGACTTAAAAATAACAAAAATAGATTTGAAAAAATATTTTGTGAACCCTAAGACGGGTGAAGAGATAGATCCGAAGAAGCCACAGATCTCTATTCGATGGTGTAGGCACTCGGACATTGCTAGCCACTTTTGGGAATGGTGGTGGATGGTCTTTGACCATCCACCACACTCCAATCATGAGGTCCCGATGTATTTTTTGAAGAAATTATGGGTGGAATTTGAATTGGGCAAAAAGCCCAATTACTTTGATATTCCATCATTTTAGGGGGTTGGGAGAGGCATGCCCCAGGATAGGCCAGGAGCAAAATTGAGCGATAGGGTTAGAAACCATGTGCGCAATGATCCATTGGTTCCTCTTCCATTACCAGTTGTTCCAGCACCTACCCATCAATGAGCAATGGATTCTGCTCTAGGTTCATTGAGTGCCATATCGAGCAATTTGGTACAACAGTTGCGGGAGGTGAGGGCTGCCCCCTGCTTAGCACATGTTTGCATGAGCTGTGGGGATGTATGTAGGGGTCCACAGAGTGAGGATGCCCCTAGAAGAGATGGTGATTTTGATGATGCTGATGCTACCCATGGTGGTTATGATGATGCTGAGGAGGTTGCACATGCTGATGCCATCTCTTCATATGTTGATCTCCTATGGGCAGATGATGATCTGCCTACAGAGGTACAAATTTATTTGTATAGTTTACAGTGCAATATTAAATTCCTTATATATACACATATGAACCATAACATGAGTCAATTTTTTCTGAACAGAGGATGGATCATACCACATCATTGAGGAACCGACACCATGTTACCTCAATACCTAGAGATGTTGGTGCCCCATTTATGGTATGCATGTTCATCTAGATAGATTATATTGATATATACATTTAAAATAAACAATAAATTTTTTAATGTAATGATTAACATATGATATGTTTTTTCAATTTTCTAGGGTGCTTCATGTAGCACTGAGGTGGGTAGTTCTTCACGTGACCCATGGACCACTGAGGCTTAGCCTCATATACCACTAGTATGTTTTTCATCCATTAATTTGAAGTGTTTACATGCTTACTAATTTAAGTATAACTTTGATTCATGTTCGTTATTTTTTGCAATTGTAGGCTTCTGGATTGTTTGATGGTTCATCACATGTACGCCTTCGACCATCAATTACTATGCCACCATTACATGTATGCTTTTCTTGTGTTAATCTTGTAGTCTATATATATATACTTTATAATTTATGTATATATACAAGTTTGATTCATGCTTTATATATGTTGTTCAGGTCCACACCACTACCAATATTGGTACGACTATGGGGTTGAGCCAGATGCAACCATCGACATTATCATTTGAGGCACTATGATTACAAAAATAATTTCTAATTTGTTTATACTGTGTACCTAGCTTTTATAGGGATTATCAAAATTGATGTACAATGTTTTTTTTTGCAGGACTTGGCTACGACTACTTTTCTTATTCATGATAGTGGACCTCCACGTACCAGTGAGGGCATTGTAGAGCATGGTCGTATGGTAATTTATTTTAATTTTTTTAGTACTTAATCACTTTATAAGTGAATTATGCAAGTAACTTCTTCTCATGTTAAATCTTCTTCTCATGTTAAATCTTTTAATAATGTACAGGAGGGTGCAGACACTGATACTGCACAGGAGGGTGGAGTCATTGATACTGCACAGGAGGGTGGAGACACTGATATTGCACAGATATAGGATGGTGCATCTCGGGACCACGTGCAACAGGATGATTCATCTCAGCCACCTTCACGTGGAGTGAAGAGGACTACAGATGAGATGCACGCGAGTTCTTAGATTGTATATTTTAGATCATGTCATGTTATTGTATTTTAGATTATATATAGGACTTTTTGTTATGTGTTATGTGATTATATATAGGACTTCTTATTATGTCATTTCATTTCTATTATGATATCAGGTTGTGTTATGTGATTTGGGGCACTCTAGTGATTATATATGTGATACATTATTTTGTTATTATGTTATTTGGACTTGTTTTAATGTCATTTCCTTATTAAATTATTATTTCAAGACTTGTTATTATGTCATCAGGAATTGTTATGTGATTGTATATAGGACTTTTTATTTATGACTTGTTATGTGATCTATTTATGACTTTATATATTAACATTGTGATTGATCATCTTATAGTGCAACGGTTTATAATTCAATGTACACAAAATAACATTAAGAATAAGATAACTAATACAATATTGTTTATGAAACCAAAATTGTATCAAATGTAGACAAATACAATGTTAAAGGGACAAAGAAAAACAATTATCATGATTAAGTATTTAAAAGAGTTCACACAAGTATCAACTTATTAATTATAAATGAATCTCATAGAGGAATCATGATTATCATGATTATATAAAAGGATTATTGATTATAAATGAATCTCTTAGAGGAATCCAATAGATTGATGGAACTAAGGCTAACCAAATTATTAGGAAGCTACAAACATAGTATCGACTTTCCTCTTAAGTTGACCACACTACTTTACTAGTGTATTGATGGTTTATTAGTGCGGATAGTAGTGGTATGAAAAGCCTGGACTTCATGGTACTAAAATTAAAAAGTACACTATAAATATAGATTTGTCATACAATGATAAATATAGAGTCAGGTCATGTTTAAGACATAATTCTATCTTTGAACTTACAATTAATCTATGAAGAGATTAAACAATAAAATAAATATATCATAAAAAATTAGAATTCAATTGTAACACAATTACAATGTGCACAAAATAACATTAAGAAGAAGATAACTAATACAATGTTGTTTATGAAACCAAAATTGTATCAAATGCAGACAAATACAATGTTAAAGCGACAAATACAATGTTAAAGGGACAAGTAACACAAACTTACATGCATATAAATTTGATTCAACCTAATGTACCATTTGCATCCTCTCTCTTCTGCAATGTGTCTATGATTGCCTCATGCTCTTCTACTGAAAGTGTCCACAATACCTTATTAGCAGGTCTACCTTTGTATCTTTCTAATTTGATGTTTGCTGCCACCACCAAATGAGAATAGTGTATAAACTTGTTTTCTGATTGGTAGTCTTCATAAGCTAGTAAGCCATTCCATCTTGTTAAGTATTTGCGTAGCCATGTACCAACCACCACAACAGACCCAACTGGATACTCAAAACCATCATCATCTACTTGATCACATATCAATTTTTTCTTAGGTTCTACACATCTAGCTAGCCAATACTCAACCTGCTCATCATTATCCTCAGGTGCAACAACAACATACACATGTCCTATAAAACAAATTTAAGTACAATGTGTAGAAATAAAACTTGTTATAATTTATAATTGAAATATGTAATCATAAATTATATGACAATACATAAAAATATATAATTTAAAGTTATAAACAATAAATTGAATTAAATTACTAGGTTGTAGGAGGTCTGAAACACGATCATAATCTTCTAATGCAAATGCATGATCGGGGTCTTCATTTCTTCTAACATCTTCATATTGTGTCTCAGTAAGTGTTAAGGATTTGTGTTGCCACTCTTCGACCCATTCCGTATTCTCGCATTCTTCCCATTCACCTGCAACACAAAATTGACAAAAACATGCAAGCTCTCTATTCCATATAGTCCAAGTGTTAGAATTAGAACTCTTAAATGAATTCCATCTAGCTGACCTATTTATTGTATCACAATCATATCTTGGAAGGATATTCTCCTCTTTAACTAGCCAGAAGAAACATCTAATTATAGAGTTCTGACTTGATCCTGTGGGTAAATTTGCACTACACCAATCCACAATTGCACTTGGATTTTTAAATTTAGCCTTTTTCTCAAATTTGAGTTTCTCTCTGCAAAGGGCTCTCTTAACACATGCACTGACAATGTCATGTTCTCCTTTCCCGTGTCCAGCCTCAAAAAAACTCCAAATGTGTTCGATATTAGTTTTCTTATGAATCCTACTCAACCAATAAAACATTATAGCATTCTTGAATTTCCCTATGCAATTATCAGACGATATTAGATGTTGTGTCATCTGAATTTCTCTCTCCCTCAAATTCTAAAAAAAGGTCTTGAAGCAAAAAAGGACAAACTCAGATGAGTGTAATTTATTATCACTCATATAGAAATGGTACCCTCTCAAAATTTTGCGATACTCTTGTGTACTATCTGGTGCATGCCTATAGACAATATGGACAAAAATTGATACCTGCACTGAATTGTAGTATTGTGATTGTACCTCATCTTGTGGTGCAAGCATGTAGTTCTCTGCAAAGTCAACAACTGAAAGTATACTACCAACAGGAAATGTATCCTTACATATTCGAAACTGACCATTGAGCCATCTAGAATTTTGAGTGTGTTTAACATATTTAGGTATGATGTTACTCTTGAATTCATTCATAAATGCATGAACACTAACTTTTTCAGTGATTAGATCGCATCGTTTTCCAACCTTTCCATCCTTTAGTGGATACTCAATAGTTTTAAATCTTTTAACATCAATTAATTGTTGTCCAAAATCATTTGAAAGATTTTCATGCAAACATTCATCCAACAATGCAAGATTGCCACACATATCACATACACCAGAAACACATGCATTGAAAAGAAAATTTTGTTCATTTAGTGGGTTGCAAAACAAACTTGAAATAAACTCCTTTATAGTTTCAGGTGTTATATTTATACCAAATTCTTGGAACATTCCATTACTATGCATGGTAACACGTATATATCGAAATACATCATAATGGTAGCGAAATTGAACATGGGTTTTGCAACAACATGTGACTCTTTCCTTGTTAATTCAAACATACCAAGGTTTACACTTTTCAAAAGACCTTTGACAAATGCTAATAGTCAACACCTTATCATCCAAATTTTTTTTATACAATTCAATTTGAGTCATGTCCAATAGGTGTTCTGGATGTGGATCATGAATGTTTGACCCAACTCTTAATGTAAGGACATCTCTAACATTAGGTGATACTCTCATATTATCGTGCCAGAATTTTTTGATCAAATTTTTGACTTCACCAGTAAGTTTCATATTAGACCACTAAAAGTCCACCACTAAAAGTCCACAATTTGTTTGTTGGATCACTTTCAAAATTAACTCTTCTTTTTACAGCTCTTGACAAAGTTTTGTGATGAATATTAAGATATCCACTTATGTTACTCATCATTCTTTTATTAGAAGTTGTTTGGCTTACTAAAGCTATTGTTGTTGCCTGTCATGCCGCATTTTTATCTTTAGAACGACTTTTCTTTCCAATTGTATCAAAGGTGCTAGCAACAGTTGATACAACTTGTTTTAAAGACTCCTCCTTCTTCTTGGGTTTGACATAAAAGCCTAACTTCTTCATCACTTTTTGCATTTTAGTCATTTTAATTAGTTGTACCATTAATTGACATTGAAACCCAAATTTTTTATTATAAAAAAAATGTCTAAACAATCTATTTGCATGTGTCCTAATCTATCTCCATGAAACCAAGCCAGGAAGGTTGTCTAGTACATCACTTTTAATTTCAAAATTTTCATTCATTTGATTATCATTCAAACATGTTTCATTTTCAATTGGTGTTTCCATGTCTACATACACATTATTGGTTTTAGTTGAAGGTGGATTTTCAATTTCATTTAGAGTTTCAAATTTGGTTTCAATTTCAGTTTCAAGTTGAGATCTAGTTTCATTTGGGGTTTCAATTTGGCTTTCAATTTCACTTTCAACTTGACTTCTAATTTCATTTGGGGTTTGATTTTCAATTAGAATTTCATTTAATAAGTAACTTGCTTCTACTAAATCACCAATTTCTTCATGAGAAAAACCATAGGGCTATGAAGACATACATGTATCCAATAATGGATTAGAAGATGCACCTGAATTAAATGGTTCTATTGTGTTTCCTTCGTCAGCATTTATGGTCTCATTGATGTTATCCTCTTCTAAAATGATTGTGGAACTTGAAGTTCCTTGTCTCATTCTTGATCTACTCTCTTGTTGATGCATTGCCTCCTTCTCCCTATTTGCTGCAATCTCCTCAGTTGTCAGAACCTTCCTTTGCCTCTTCCTGCGTTGATTTGATCCCATGGCTACACCAAAATTTGAATTTGAATCAATCTCCTTACCAAATCGACAATAAGACAAACAAAGAGAATGATTAATCAAAACATTCTCTTTGCAGATCATACCTATCAGCCAATGATTGAAAAATCATTTAATCATTGGGATTTGTGCTTGTGGGCCAGATTCTGGCCCAATGGATCTTTTCAGAAATGGGTGCCCGTTGCTGTTTCACTTTCAATGGTACAGAGAGAAACGGGTGCCTATTTTTTAAAATTAGGGGCGGGAAACATTCCTTAGCTTTGTTTTTTTCTTCAGGCTAGGCTTGGTCTCACCAAGCCTATGCTTGGACCTCCAAAAAAATTACTAAGGTAAAATGACATTAGATTTCTACCTTGGCCTAATTTTTTGAGGGCCTTTCTGATTGAATTTTTTGATGAAACGAAAACCCATTAGAGTTTTCAGCGTCCTGATTTCAGAAATGTAAATTTTATAGTGGTAAGATTACTTTTACTATTTTTGTATTATTTATTAATCAAAAGTGGAACCTAAACCTAAAATACCAAGGTTCACTAAAACTTTAATAACTTTTTGGTTTTTAGGATTTTAGAAAAATAAATTATATGGCATCAATCTACATAAAATTCTTTTGAATATTAAAAAAACAAAATTGAAAAATATGAAATTTTCATCAAATTATGGTGGTCGTACACCCGATGTTTTGAAAATCTACTTTATTGTCAGTTAAAAATTAATAAAGAAAAATATATTCAATAAAAAAATAAGCAAAAATATTCTCATCAATATTTGGTGTCTTAGGTATCATTTCCCACAAGGATTTGCAAAAATTCATTTATTTTCATCAAAAAAGGGTGGTCGTACACATGCGTGGTATGGTCCTGAAAAATGCATTTTGAAAAACTAGTTTTTAAACATGCCTACTATTATTACTGTTTAAAAAATGGGTTTTCCTTTCCCATAAGTTGGCTATTATTTTTGAAATTTTGAATTAGACCTGTTGTCAGTTGGTTCAGCTCTGTGCTAGGTCTTAGGGCTTTTAGGGTTTTAATTTCAAATTCTCTAATATTTTCACAAAATATTGAAAGCCCCTGGTTTCTAATTCCTCATTACTTTATCCACTTAAGTAATGGGTCTCAGGTTCGTAAGAAGTGTCCCCCCTTTGTCATTTGCCTAGGCGGTCTTGTGAATTAATCATAAAATTTTACGCCTTTTACTTATTTTCCTCCTAGTATTGTCGAGCCCATTAAGTCGTGCACATCTTTCAGGAAAATCTATGGCTTTCGCTATTTCGCAAGGCAAAGTTGCGTGTGGTTTAAAACCCGCGAAATGGTGAAAAGGAATTGTGTTCAAAATGGCTAAAAGGGTCTCACATAAAAGATGTTCATCTTAGATTTCATCCAAGGGCTGGCGCTGTTTCGTAGCCTGAACTTGCGGGTAAAATACCTTTTGCGAAGTGGCGAAAAGGTGGTGGGGCCCGGAATGCGAGGAATTGTCTAAAGGGTTTCACTTAAAGGATGATCATCTTCATTTTGATCCAACAGTTCACGCTATTTCGCAAGATAAAAGGGCTCAACAGTTAAACTCTGTGAAATGGCGAAATGATGTGGCATTCCAAGCAGATAGTTCGGCTGGTCTAGAAGGCGAGTAAGATGTTGGCATGTGGCAGAAAATGCAACAGTCAGTGAGGCAGGTCTGAGAGTTTAAGAGAAGGCAGGTCCCAGAAGTGAGTCATGCCACAGGGTAAAAGGTGTTTTGATAGATACAAGTGGCAAAAATGTAGAGGAACCTAATGTTTTTCTCTCAGCAAATGAAAGACTGACATGTCAGCTTGGAAAATGACTAGATGCCAGCTGTTTGGAGTTGAGTCAGAGGGCCCACGTTTGTCGGAGTCAGTTCTCATTTGATCGGACGACCCGCGTTATTTCACAAAGGTAAAGTGCTCACACTTTTTGCCCTGTGAAATGGCGAAAAGGTTTTGTGTTCCCAAGGGCAAACAAAACATGAAGTTAAAGGAAGATCAACTTTGTCTTGATCTAATGGCTGGCGTTATTTCGCGTTTGTAAGATGTTTGAAGTATATGCTTTGCAAAATGGCGAAAGTAAAGGGCATTCATCCTGGTGTCAGGCTAGATGGTGATGTGTATCTAAACACGTGGTTTCCAAAGAGATTAAAGGTGCCAAGGTGTAACCGGTGGTTATAACATGCGGCTGACTCAGAATTAAACTTAAAGAGTCTCCCAAGGCGAATGGTTGAGTGCCACATGGTATCCAGTAACCAGAGGAAGAGCAGGGTAAGCAAGCCAAGAAAAAGGTCTCACTTAAAGGATGATCATCTTCAATTTGATCTGATGGTTCGCGATGTTTCGCGGCCTAAAGTCGAATGCAGATTAAGCTCTGCGAAATAGCGAAGAACCATTAGCTGTCGGGTAGAAGTGCGGTTAGTGAAAAGGCTGACTGTCCAGGTGAGAAGTTAAAGGTCGAGCAGTTTGAGTCCCATTTGACGCCTGGCGTAGTTTCGCAAAGGAAAGATGCTCACGGGATAAACTCTGCGAAATGGAAAAATGAAATAAGGCCAGATGGAAAGGTAAAAGTTCAGAATGTAAAGATTGATCAAGTCTCATTTGATCGAACGGCCCACGCTATTTCGCAAAGGGAAAGTGCTCACGCTTTAAGCCCTACGAAATGGCGAAAAGGTTTTGCGTTCCCAAAGCCAAATAAAATAGGAAGTTACAGGAAGATCAACTTCGTCTTGATCTAACGGCTGGGTTATTTCATGAAGCAAAATTGCCAAGAAGTTATGCCTTGCGAAATAGCAAAAAGAGAAAATACACAGGCGTTATGAACCGTTGGAGAGAAAATTTTGAATTCTTTCATGAATTAAATTCTGAAGGGATGGCCAAAGCATGTGGAGTCAATGTCGCAGTTAAGAGCCCAGTTGCCATATATGATCTCATATCAATTAAACCGAGGTATCATTTTAAAGAGTATCTGCAAAGAAGCAGTTGCAGAGTGGATTTCTTTAGTTGCAGAGCTAATTCCTTCGAGTAAAAGCAGGTTTTTCTATATTCTTGTTCAACCATCATTTTTAACTTTGTGTGCTTTAAATTGAGATTTTGATTTGTCATAGAACAATTAAGGGTGATTGTTAGATTGCTCCTAAGAGGGAATTCTCAGGAAAGGTCAATTACCAACAGAGGGCCATTTGTGATGATTTCCTTGAACAGTTGACGTTGTCAACTAATGTGGCTTCCAAAATGCAAGAATTGGTGTCGAGAGCTCCTCGCCTGAAAATAGGAGAAGGTTTATATGATAAGGGTAATTGGTTAAGAGACCCTCAAATAGGGATGTCTGGGTTGGGATTATTCAATGTTGGATTCAGCATGAGAAATTCTCCAGCCCCTCAGAACAGTATGTGGGAGTTGGATGTTGGAAAGTTGGTGGTCCCTGGGGTTTTCTTTGATGTAGATCTTTTGACCCAGATTGCACATAATTATGACCCAATTTCAAGAAGTGTTAAGGATATCAGTAGGAAGACCCTCATTGAGATTAATGATGAGGAATTCAAGAATTCCTTTCGGTTAAGTGAATACATTGATTTTCTGGAGCCTATTGATTTTAAATCATTAGCTCAGGTGTATAGTGTGCAAAGGAACCACCTTAGGAATGGGCCTCTCAAAGAATTCTTTGTGAAGATAAGCGGGTTGACAGTTGTGGGACCTAACATTGAAGAGCCTTTTTCTCTAAATTTGATTACGCTTAGGGCTAAAGAATTATACTGGTTGCTCTGCCAAATCCTAGGGGAGGATGCTGAGGCAAGTATGCCTACTCACTACATGTTGATGGTTGCTTAGATTTTAAATACTTCTATGGCAATAACTTTTGATTATGCTTCTTTTATAATTGATGCTATCCATAATGGATTGATAGGGATCAAGAATGGGAAAGTAGATAGGCCTTTTGGGTGGTATTCCCTTCTTATGCATTTGTTTTTGTTCAAGGGTGGTGATTATTTTGCAAGTGGGATGGATCTTGTGAAAGAGAAGGATGGAGAAAAGATGCCAGTACAATTATGGAGCATAGTGCTATCCTGGGATAGAGAAGATGCAAGTTTTCAAGGGTTTGACAAATGTTTTGCATCAAAAATTAGGACCCTTATCTGTTCGGAGAATCCAAGAATTCCTAAGGTGCTTTTGGAATTCATTAGGCCACAATAATTTGTAGAGGACATAAAAATTGTCCACAATTGGGGTGATATCTACTTATACCTTGTTTCCACAGTTTTCAAAATATATGGTTTCACAGGTACCCCATTTTTGTTACCTTATTAGGTCCCCCTTAAAGTGGGAATTATAGAGACTCTTAGGTAGATTGGTGTTGTGCATGAGGCAGAATTGACAGGTAGAGGTAAGGGGACCATTTTCACTACAATTACTATGGCACACCAATTTGTGATAACCAAAGGAGGCTGGAAATGTTTTGAAGATTTCCTTCAGCCATATCATTTGTCAACTGCAGTCTCTCGGTGTACCGACCCTAAAGACTTCTTTAATGGAATGTTTAGGAAGAGGGCAATATGCAAGGCTAAACCCCACCAATTTCAGTTTCCTAAAGACCTCATTAGAAATGTGTTTGATTTAAATAAACAAGAGTTGAGAAAGGAAAAGTGGGTGGCTTATAAAAAGGCCTTTGACTTGGTGCACCATTTTGACATAAGCTATGACCCTTTGTCTAGTTTTCACCCATTTGTAGAGAAGATGAAGTTTTTGATTCTTAGTTTTGAGGAGGTGATGCAAACACTAAAAGAAAAGAGGGAGGTAATCAAGAACAACCTTGAGAAAGCAAGACTTATTTTGAGTAGGTCTGTATCTGCTAGAGCAATCCCTCCCGCTGATTATATGTTGCACAAGAAATCTAATTACAGTGTGCTCATGCCTACTTCAGGGGAGCTCTCTACCTCTAAAGGAAAGAGGAAGATACATGATGTCATCGACATCCCTAGTAGCCCAAAGAAACAAAGAGTGGGAAAAGAGGTACAACCTAAAGAACCTTTGTACTCCCCATCTCAATCACCTGTCCATATAGGAGATGAACAGGCAGCAACTGAGCAACTATTGCAGTTAGGTAGTTTAGGGGAAATTGCCTACACTTATGATGAAGTAGAGGAAGGAATGCCAGAAGAGCCCTTAGCTGCTGAAATGAATATCACCATTAGTGAATTCAAAGGCCAAGAATGGGATCCTGATATCAAGCGAGCCAGTGAAGATTTCTTGGCTGATGACAAGTTCATCACATCAGAAGAATTCATGCAATTTGTGTGGAAGCAGAGCATCGACAAATACAATGCAAGGTGCGAGAAAAGGAAGGGTGAGCAACCTCATAAAGACCCAGCTATAGTTGAGGAAGAAATAAAGCAAGAAATGGTTGAAGAATTTAAGAACATCACTCCTCAACAAGGAAGAGACATGGTGGCTCAGGTTGGGGTACTCATTCTCCCTGAATGGGACATAACAGATGCTTTAGTCCTAGAAGCAGTAAGAAAGGAGACCAAACCTATGCAGGGAGTTACTTTCAGTAAAGAAAATGCTGCATTAGTCATGTGGTCTCTAAAAAGAGATAAAAATAAGAAAAAGAAGGACACCTCAGGATCAGGTTATCTTGGAGGAATGGTGGTGAAGAGAGTGCAAACTACTGGGGTAATTGAAGCCGCTGGCACTGTACTAGAAACTGCAAAATTTAGTGTTGTAGTAGCAGAAAGAGAAGCTAAGGAAAAGGCAGATCTCCAAGTTAAATTGGAGACAGTTTTAAAAGCCTACACTAATGCCCAAGAAGAGGTCAGGAATAGAGATAGCATCATTGCTAAATTGCAGAAGCAACTAGCAGGATAGTATCATCATGGCAAATCCTCAACACCGATGATCTCCTCTTCTCCTGCCAGACCTCCACCTACCAGCCCTATCATTGAGTTCCCACCATCTCCAGCACCTTCTAGCTCCCAAATGATTGAGATTACTCCTCAAGAGTTAGAGAATTTAAAACAGGGTCAATAAAGGCCATTGTCACTAGTTTTGCAGGTACCATGAATGCCTCATTGCTATACAATAATGTAGGTAAAATTTTGGATATATGGAATGAGCTTAGGGGAGATAAGGCCATTTTGACACCTATTTTTGACAAGTGGAGGCCTAGAGAGCAAGATTTAGAGTTTATGTGTGCATCTTATGATGAAGCAGAGGCCAATCCTATCATTAACTCCACTTGTGACATCACCAAGGATTTAGTACAATTAGCAGTAGGGGTGGATAATGTTGATATGAAAGTTAACTTATGCAAAAAGGAATATGTTGATCAGGTTTTTGAGTTGCTCCCAGGAGTTTTTGTTAGCCCAGATCAACTGAAGGACAAACAAGTGTGGCTTAAGGAGGTAGAAGCCAAACTATCAACAAGAATTAAAGGAATTATTGATCTAGATGATGCTTCCTTCTTTGTTGTGACAATACAGGAGATAGAGAAAATTAAGTCACATTATGGTTTTCTCAATTCAGAAGTCAACAAGATGAGAAACTCCTGGAAATGGTTGACCAAGGCCAAGGCTAAAGTGATTAATTTCTCGTGGCCAACCGGTGATGTGTATGATGAGTGGACAACAAAATATGCCACTCATGATCCAGAATAGTTAGAGAGCACCCTTGAAAAGGTAGAAGAGGTTGCAACCAAACAGTCTGTTGAAGAAGCTACAGAGGCCGAAAAGAACTTGTAACTATTTTTGTAAAGGGCTTTCTAACTTCTTTTTTGAAATGATTGTAACAAACTCTCCTCGGAAAGTCCGAAGCTTTGTGCATCCATATTGTTATAAATGGATACCAGGACTAGAGAGAGAGGGATCGCAAAGAATTGTAAGAAAACACTGCAGAAATTCATATCTAAGCTTTTCTAAGTGTAATGGAGAAAATTCCAAAGTTTTTGTCTAGTACTTTCTTGAAAAATATATCAATATACAGAGCATTGGCGTTTGAGTAAACTTTGTGTCGTCTTCAAGTGTGTTTACAATTTGTTTACTATTTTCATTCTGAATAATCCAGGGTTATTTTGTTTGAATGGGGTTGCAAGGCAATTTTCAGTAGATGTGTTCGCTAGCTTTTCTCTTTAGGAGGGAAATTAAAGATGCGGGGATCACTCCTACCAGTAAATTCTTTGGAGGGAACTTTGAATCTTGATGATCATAGTTTAATTTGATATGCATAAATTCTTATAAGTGTTAGGCATGTATAAGGATTAACAGAAGCCGACCAATGGGATGCATAAAGATATTTTGTTTGGGGAGTATTGTTTGAATTTAGATGACTCTGTGACCTTGGATAAGGCACTGGTATTGATTGAAGTTGTTTATTACATGTTTTGTTGGTCACAATACTGAATATGAGTATAATTTGCATTCGTTTGGTTCAGTTGGTTTCAAGGTGATTAAATCCACTGGTTTTCTGGACTGGTTTGATGTGGGTTTATTTTTGAAAGTGTTAAGTTAATTCACAAAGGTATACCCACCTGGACTCTGAATAAGTCCAAAGTGTAGAAGGTTTAATCAAACCTTGTCATATGTTGTCTTGAGAATTTCCTTACCTTTGATATCTCCTCTGCACAGAGTTCAATCATATTATATTAATGATGTTTAAGGGAATCATATTTTGAAGACAACAAAAGTGGCGACTCTACTAGGGATAGTCACAATAAGGATAATGACGCAGATTTAAGCTTATAAAGATAACTATTGTGTGTTTGTGGATTAGACTACTTGTTTTCATAATTCCCATAGTTTTTTGTGTGGCGACTCTATTATTTTTTGAACCAGTCCTTGTGAGATACAAATATCTCTAAAAGGAAGACAAGCGAGATGCAAGGAGCAAAAAACACAAGAGCATTCATGAAGAAACATCCTCATGAAACCTTGCAAGAAGGTCTGCCAGAACAGTCACGAAGAGGCCAGAAGAGGTCAGTGCTTCACGAACCATCAAATGTTGCCTGGGTGCAAAAGGGAAATAGTACTCGTAAGGCACTTGATCACCCTGTATATGCAAAATCTAATTCCTCATCTAGAGATTTTGAAAATGATGTATTAGGTTTCCATTCTGGATTGTTTGGAAATATAGATAATACTCATGATTTGAATCAAGATTTATCACATGCAAGCTTTTCTGGGAAGGATAGGACCAATTCAAATGCAATTAGACATTCTGTGCCTAGAACAGTTGATGGGAATATTAGTTTAATTGACATAGATCAAGTCAATGTATCCGATTCTAAGGAAACTTTCCCTGATGAAGATAAAGTATCTCAAGAAATTGAGGATCTAAATAAAAGAGTTCACCATCTAATTTCCCTAGGAGCCCAAAAGGAAGCGAATAGGGAGAAGGAAGTCAAAGCTAAATTAATGGAGAGAGATAGGCTTCTTAGGTAGATAGCTGATCTTGAAGTACTCAATAAGGAGAAAGAAAAGAGTGATGAGGAAGGCCCTATGATTAGAGAGATTCTAATCCCCGAAACTAAACAAGCTTATAAGTCAATAGTCCAGCCAAACAGGGAAGTATTTAGTGACTCTCAGCTTCCTAGAACTAATGCAGACAAAGGAAAACAGAAATGGGTAGATGATGGAATGGAATCTAAAATTGTAGAAGAGATCTCTCATAGGCTTTCAGCACATGAGAGAGAAATGGAAAGAATGAGGAAAGAAAAGGAAGATCTCCAAATGGAATTGGAAAAGGCTGAGTTGGAAGCAGTGAATCAAGAAGTAAAAAGAAAGATTAACTACTTAAAGGCTCCCCCTATTACATTTCCATTAAAAGATCTTAGCAAGCCTAATCCTCAACACATTTCCCTTCCTCAGGCCAATACTCAACCTGTAGTACAAGCTAATATTGCCTCAATAAGTCAAATCCCTGTGAATAAGTAGTACACCCAAGTACCTCAATCCCCAATCCCAAAAGTTAAAATGACCATGGGAAATAATAATGCTATTACCCCTTTTCAAAGGAGACCAATCAATTTAGAACAATATAGAAAATTGTTCTTTGATGGGATCCCGGGATATCCCAATCATGTTCCTACTGAGTTAAGAGATAGACTCCATAAATTTGCTGGGAATAATGCAATTAGTGCTGAAGAACATTTGAAATCTTTTGGGGATCTAATAAACGATTATGAGATAGTAGATGAAGATGTTATTATGAAACTGTTTGTCCAATCCCTAGTTGATGATGCAAGAGATTGGTACAAAGGTCTCCCAGTTAATAGCATAGGGTCATGGGAAGATTTTAAAAATTATTTTCAAGAGCAGTATGGTGACAAGACTAATGTGAGATTCATGCTCAATGAATTCAACAACATCAGAAAGTCTGAAAATGAAATGGTCACTGATTTCAATGCCAGATTCCAGAAGGCCATGCACAGATTGTATCAAGTGATGAGGTTAGATGCCAACATGTGTCTTAATACATACTACAATGCATTTGATTCTAAGATGGCCTATATCTTGAGAGATAAGAATCCACATAACTTGAGAGATGCTTTTAGAATTGCCATAAATGTAGAAAGTAACAGAAAAGCATCTGGGAAGTTAGAAAGGACAGATGGTAGATTATGGCAAGAAACAAAACAACAACCTAATAAAGTTGCTAAGGAGGATGATAAGATAGAGAAATTGGTTACTGCTATGAAGGATCTGACTGCCAAGGTTAACAAAAATGATAAACCTCATTATAATTGGCAAGATAGACCCCCTAGATTGCATGATATGCCATATAATTGGAAAGATGGCAAGCCCCAAAATGAGAAGCCCAAAATTGCCCAAAATCAGGACACTCCAGATCCCTTGAAAGGGAAAGCTGTCCATAATATAGAAAATACTCCCTGGTGTATTGCTTGTGATGGGCCACATTCTCCTCATCAGTGTGCAGTGGCTCAGGCTCTCGAAGAATCTATGAGACCAGAAATAGAGCCTGACATCAATATGTTTGAAACCATCATAGAAAGTGATGAGGAATCTATGCAAAGTGAATATAGTGATGTGCTAGATAATGAAAGGTTAGTTCAAGGATAATTAACCTTAGATTGGCATCCTACATTGAATGTGGTAGCAATTGAGGATGAAGAGGTTCATCTTAGAAGGCCTAGTGAGGAAGAAGTTAAAAATCTTACTAGAGCTGCCATTGCCAAAGCAAAACACAATTATAACCTGAGAAGCACTAAGAGAGACACTGATCAGGGTGAACTAGGTTCTATGTTCATAAAAGAGGTCACTCAAAAGGGGGCATCAAGTAGTGCTACCACTATTCCTAAGATCGGTCAAGAAAAAGAGGGACAAGTTAAAGATGTATCCAAAAGCACAAATGACAAAAATATTGGTGATCTACAAGGAGTAGCAATGATGAAAAAGGCAAGTCAGCTCAAGACAGAAAGAGTTAGAGCTAGCACTGAAATAAGCAGTAGTTCTACATTTGACATGGCTCAGGCTCTTACTCAAATGAAGGTCACTGTCCCATTGATAGAACTACTAAATATTAAAGAACACAGGGATGTAGCCTTGTCTTTATTTTCTAGTATATCTGATAGTGACACATCCTACCCACTGGTTCAATTAGAAAGGGAAAAGAATCAGAGTTCCAAACCCCAGAGGTATATGTTGGAACCACTATTACTCAAGAGCCTTCACAGGTAGATCCTTTCTATGTTACTTTATTAGTAAACAACCGGTTAATAAAAAACTGCATGATAGATTCAGGAGCTGCTACTAATGTAATGCCCTATGGTGTTATGAAAGAAGTAGGACTATCAGTAACTACTATGTATGGAAAATGTTATGCTATGGATAACCGAGAAGTGTCTATGATAGGCACAATGCAAGATGTTGAGGTAAAAATAGTAGCATTCCCTGATGCCACTTACAAAATGGATGTTATTGTTACTGACACTAAACCCCACTATGGTATGTTACTTTCCAGGCAATGGGTAGCAGCAATGGGAGGAAATGTTCAACTGGACTTATCCTATGCCACCATTCCAATTAATGGAAATCAGGTCAAACTGTACAAAGAGCCACGAGCTCCAAGGGTATTTGAAAATGTAGACCCTAGTATGCTCAATTGTATGATTGATGTAGATCTAGATAACTTTAGACTTCAACCAATTTTACCTCAATTGAAGAATACCAACCCTATTGTGGTCAAATTACAAGCACAACAGTATGGACTATGGCAGATGTATTTTGATGGAGCTTGCTCCAAAGAAGGATCTGGAGCAGGGGTTCTTTTTGTGTCCCCATCAGGTATAACTTTTAAGTATTCATTTTTGTTGGCATTCCAGTGCACAAATAATACTGTAGAATATGAAGCCCTATTACTAGAACTTGAGGTTGCAAAAAGGCATGGAATCCAACTGTTGAAAGTGATGGGGGATTCAGAATTGGTTGTCTCTCAGGTGAGATCTAAATATGCATCCAAGAATGATAGATTAAAATAGTATAAGCATGTTGTTTGGGATGTTATTGAGCATTTTGATGCATTTTCTATTAATTGGATAGAGTGAGCAAAGACTATTATGGCAGACTTCCTAGCTAATGTTGCTTTGAAAAATGATGATGCAACACTAACCAGTATTTCCACTTTGGAAATAAAATCTAGGCCTGCTATTCCTGATAATGTGTACAATTGGCAAGTTTTTGCTGATGATGAAGACATTCTTAGGTTTATTCAATGTGTTGACGAT
The DNA here is from genome assembly GCF_030272615.1 of Cryptomeria japonica. Classification (NCBI taxonomy): domain Eukaryota; kingdom Viridiplantae; phylum Streptophyta; class Pinopsida; order Cupressales; family Cupressaceae; genus Cryptomeria; species Cryptomeria japonica. The sequence continues at coordinate 681,407,859 of NC_081409.1, read as the reverse complement.
TATGATGGACAAAAGATTGATTGCAATGCATTGGTGGAAGTGGTAGATAATAGAGAGACAGTATTTGGAAATGATTTGGTCCAGTTGGAAACTAATGAAATACCTAAAGGGTTGGTAGAGCTGGAGAGCATGTTCAGTTACAATGATAGTCACTTACGTCAACAATCTACCACCAACTTGGAAGAATTAGAGGAGGTAAATTTGGGGATTGAATCATCCCCTAAGTTAGTATATATTGGCAAAAAATTACCTTCTCATGTCAGAAATAATCTTATTAATTTATTAAGAAAGTACAAACATGTTTTTGCTTGGTCTTATGAGGACCTAAAGGCATATAGACAAGATCTTTTTCAGCATGAAGTTCCTTTACTTCTAGATGCTAAGCCTTTTAGACAAAAACAGAGACCCATTAATCCCTTATTAGAAGTTAAGATGCAGCAGGAGCTGACTAAATTAAGAGAAGGGGGGATTATCAAACCTATAAGACATTCTTCATGGGTCTCCAATCTGGTCCTAGTAAGGAAGAAGAATGGGGACATTAGATTGTGTGTAGATTTTAGGATTTTAAATGTTGCTTCCTTGAAGGATAACTACTCATCCCCAAATATGGAAGCCTTGCTCCAGAGAGTGACAGGATGTGACCTTTTATCCATGATGGATGGTTTCTCAGGATATAATCAAGTGTTAGTGAAGGAGTCTAAACAATTTAAAACAACATTCACTACTCCATTGGGAACATATGTTTATGTGAGAATGCCATTCGGATTAAAAAATGTTGGAGCTACATTTTTTAGAAAGCCATGGATGTAGCTTTCAAAGAATTCATTAACATCATCATGGTGGTTTATCAAGATGATCTAACCTATTTCTCTAAGAAAGCTGATGATCATTGTGGACATTTGGAGAAGGTGTTCAATAAAGCCGTGGAATTTGGTGTATCACTAAATCCCAAGAAATGTCATTTTGGAGTCACTGAGGGAAAGCTATTGGGACACATAGTTTCCAAGGAAGGGGTAAGGATAGACCCTAAAAGAATTGAAGCAATCAATAAGGTGTTTGAACCTAAGAATGTAAAAGGTATCCAATCTTTTCTAGGCAAAGTAAATTTTGTTAGGAGATTCATTGCAAACTTTGCAAAAATAGTGAAGCCTATTGTCAAGCTGCTCAAGAAGGATACCAAATTTTGCTGGGACCAAGAAGCCTCAAAGGCTTTTGCTGAAATCAAGAAGGCAATTCAGGAAGCACCAGTGCTAAAATCTCCTGATTACAGTAAGCCTTTTTCTTTGTTTTCCTTTGCTTCATATCATATAGTAGCAGCAATATTGTAACAAAAGGATGATGAAGGATATGAACATCCTATAGCCTTCTACAACAAGTCTTTGCAAGCAGCAGAACCGAAATATGAAACCATGGAAAAACAAGCCTACGCTTTGGTCAAAGTTGTCAAAGCTTTTAGGCCATATTTGGTGAATGAAAATATCACTGCCTATGTCCCACATGCTGCAGTTAAGGATATTTTGTCTTAGTCTGAGGTTACTGGGAAACGATGCGGATGGATCAATAGAATTCAAGAATTCGACTTGGAAATAAAGATCACCAAATTGGTGAGAGGTTTAGGTTTGGCTAAGCTCATGACTGAGTCTAATCTCATGAATGTAGAAATACATAATGTTGAAGTTAGAGATGCTTTAGTCACTAGTACTGAGAGGCAACCTTGGTACTCAGAGATAGTCCAATTTTTAAGAGGTGCTACATTCTCAGAAGAAATGACACATAATCAGAAAAGAACTCTGAAACTCAAGTCCCAAAAGTATGTGCTCATTCGGGGTGATCTTTTTTGGAGGAAAAGAGATGGAGAGCTACTAATGTGTTTGGATGAATTCCAAGCTGACTGAAATGCATGATGGAGTATGTGGAGGTCACTACACTGCCAGAACAACTACTGGTAAGATAATCTGGGCTAGATACTATTGACCTACTTTAATCAAAGATGCCCATGCATATGTTCGGAAATGTGACCCATGTCAAAAAATTTCATCCAAGATAAGTATGAAGGAGCCTTACCCCTAAATCTAGTCTTTGTGGAAGCTCCTTTCATTCAATGGGGTATTGACTTTATTGGAGAAATTGTTGAGAGGTCACGGAGAGGTCACAGATGGATCATAGTAGCCACTGACTACTTTACAAAATGGATAGAAGTTATTCCTACAAGAAGAGCTACGAGTAAGATTGTCATTGATTTCTTGATGGACAATGTAATAACTAGGTTTGGAACACCTGCTAAATTGGTAATGGATAATGCCATGAGTTTCAGATCGGAAGAGTTTATAGAATTTTGTACCAGTCATGGAATACTCATGCCTTACTCTTCACCTTATCATCCTCAGGGGAATGGACAAGCAGAATCTAGCAATAAAAGCCTTTTGAACATCATTAAGAAAATCCTAGAAGAGAATAAAAGATCTTGGGATCAAAAATTGAAGTTAGCTCTATGGGCAGATAGAATAACAGTTAAGAAATCCATTGGAATGTCACCTTTTGAACTAGTCTATGTTGCCGAAGCCAGATTGCCAATAAACAATCTTCTTCCAGTTTACAAGTTTTAGCAAAATGAGGATATGGAAATATCTGAACCGATGGAAAATAGAATGATCCAAATTGTAGAGATGGAAGAGCTTAGAACTTCAGCCCATAAGAGAAATCAGAAGATCCAATTGCAATCCAAATACCTTTTTGATAAGAGGACATCACTGATGACATGGTTCTTCAGTGGAATGCAAAAGGACAGGATAAAGGAAAGCACAAGAAATTCGAATCACTGTGGATTGGCCCTTTTGTGGTTTATGAATTAAATGGTAAGGATTCATATTTTGTGAAGAACATGAATGATAAAATACAGGAATTTCCAGTGCATGGACACTTCCTGAAGCATTATTTCTCTTAATGTCCATGCACAGTAGGTCCTTTGTTTGTACATATTTTGTTTCTTTCCTGCTTTTTTGTTTGGGTCTGTGTTTTGGTCTGTTTCTCTAGAGTTTCTGAGTTTTCTTGTGTTGACCTTGCGATCAACCATCCCCAGTCAGAGCCACTGTTATTACTGTTTAAAAAATGGGTTTTCCTTTCCCATAAATTGGCTATTATTTTTGAAATTTTGAATTAGACCTGCTGTCAGTTGGTTCAACTCTGTGCTAGGTCTTAGGGATTTTAGGGTTTTAATTTCAAATTCTCCAATATTTTCGCAAAATATTGAAAGCCCCTAGTTTCTAATTCCTCATTACTTTATCCACTTAAGTAATGGGTCTCAGGTTCATAAGAAGTGTCCCCCCTTTGTCATTTGCCTAGGCGGTCTTGTGAATTAATCATAAACTTTTACGCCTTTTACTTATTTTCCTCCTAGTATTGTCGGGCCCTTTAAGTCGTGCACATCTTTCAGGAAAATCTATGGCTTTCGCTATTTCGCAAGGCAAAGTTGCATGTGGTTTAAAACCCGCGAAATGGCGAAAAGGAATTATGTTCAAAACGGCTAAAAGGGTCTCACATAAAAGATGTTCATCTTAGATTTCATTCAACGGTTGGTGCTGTTTCACAACCTGAACTTGCAGGTAAAATACCTTTTGCAAAATGGCGAAAAGGTGGTGGGGTCCGAAATGCAAGGAATTGTCTAAAGGGTTTCACTTAAAGGATGATCATCTTCATTTTGATCCGATAGTTCGCACTATTTCGCAAGATAAAAGGGCTCGATAGTTAAACTCTACGAAATGGTGAAATGATGTGGCATTCCAAGCAGATAGTCCGGCTGGTCTAGAAGGCGAGTAAGATGATGGCACATGGCAGAAAACACAACAGTCAGCAAGGCAGGTCTAAGAGTTTAAAAGAAGGCGGGTCCCAGAAGTGAGTCATGCCGCGGGGTAAAAGGTGTTTTGATAGATACAAGTGGCAAAAATGCAGAGGAACCTAATGTTTTTCTCTCAGCAAATGAAAGACTGACATTTCAGCTTGGAAAATGACTAGATGCTAGTTGTTTGGAGTTGAGTCAGAGGACCCACGTTTACCAGAGTCAGTTTGGAGTGTAAAGATCGATAAGTTCTCATTTGATCATACAGCTCGCGTTATTTCGTAAAGGTAAAGTGCTCGCGCTTTATGCCCTGCAAAATGGCGAAAAGGTTTTGTGTTCCCAAGGGCAAACAAAAACATGAAGTTAAAGGAAGATCAACTTTGTCTTGATCTAACGGCTGGCATTATTTCGCATTTATAAGATGTTTGAACTATATGCTTCGTGAAATGGTGAAGTAAAGGGCATTCATCCGTGTGTCAGGCTAAAGGATTATACTGGTCGCTCTGCCAAATCCTAGGGGAGGATGCTGAGGCAAGTATGCCTACTCACTACATGCTGATGGTTGCTTAGATTTTGAATCCTTCTATGGCAATAACTTTTGATTATACTTCTTTTATAACTGATGCTATCCATAATGGATTGATAGGGATCAAGAATGGGAAAGTAGATAGGCCTTTTGGGTGGTATTCCCTTCTTATGCATTTGTTTTTATTCAAGGGTGGTGATTATTTTGCAAGTGGGATGCATCTTGTGAGAGAGAAGGATGGAGAAAAGATTCTAGTACAATTATGGAGCACAGTGTTGTCATGGGACAGAGAAGATGCAAGTTTTCTAAGGTTTGACAAATGTTTTGCATCAAAAATTAGGACCCTTATCTGTTCGGAGAATCCAAGAATTCCTAAGGTGCTTTTGGAATTCATTAGGCCACAAGAATTTGCAGAGGACATAAAAATTGTCCACAATTGGGGTGATATCTACTTATACCCTATTTCCACAGTTTTTAGAATATATGGTTTCACAGGTACCCCATTTTTGTTACCTTATCAGGTCCCCCTTAAACTGGGAATTGTAGAGATTCTTAGGCAGATTGGTGTTGTGCAGGAGGCAGAGGTAAGGGGACCATTTTCCCTACAATTACTGGGGCACACCAATTTGTGATAGCCAAAGGAGGTTGGAAATGTTTTGAAGATTTCCTTCAGCCATATCATTTGTCAACTGCAGTCTCCTGGTGTGCCGACCCTGAAGAGGGCAATATGCAAGTCTAAACCCCACCAATTTCAGTTTCCTCAAGACCTCATTAGAAATGAGTTTGATTTAAATGAACAAGAGTTGAGAAAGGAAAAGTGGGTGGCTTATAAAAAGGCCTTTGACTTGGTGCACCATTTTGACATAAGCTATGACCCTGTGTCTAGCTTTCACCCCTTTGCAGAGAAGATGAAGTTTTTGATTCTTAGTTTTGAGGAGGTGATGCAAACACTAAAAGAAAAGAGGGAGGTTGTAATCAAGAACAACCCTGAGAAAGCAAGACTGATTTTGAGTAGGTCTATATCTGCTAGAGTAATCCCTCCCGCTGATTATATGTTGCACAAGAAATCTAATTACAGTGTGCTTATGCCTACTTCAGGGGAGCCCTCTACCTCTAAAGGAAAGAGGAAGATACATGATGTCATCGACATCCTTAGTAGCCCAAAGAAACAAAGCGTGGGAAAAGAGGTACAACCTAAAGAACCTTTGTACTCCCCATCTCAATCACCTATCCATATAGGAGATGAACAAGCAGCAGTTGAGAAACTATTGTAATTAGGCAGTTTAGGGGAAATTGCCTACACTTATGATGAAGTAGAGGAAGGAATGCCATAAGAGCCCCTAGCTGCTGAAATGAATATCACCATTAGTGAATTCAAAGGCCAAGAATGGGATGCCGAGATCAAGTGAGCCAGTGAAGATTTCTTGGTTGATGACAAGTTCATCACATCAGAAGCATTCATGTAATTTGTGTGGAAGTAGAGCTTTGACAAATACAATGCAAGGTGCGAGAAAAGGAAGGGTGAGAAACCTCATAAAGACCCAGCTACAGTTGAGGAAGAAATAAAGCAAAAAATGGTTGAAGAATTTAAGACCATCACTCCTCAGCAAGGAAGAGACATGGTGGCTCAAGCTGGGGTACTCATTCTCCCTGAATGGGACATAGTAGATGCTTTAGTCGTATAAGCAATAAGAAAGGAGACCAAACCTATGGAGGGAGTTACTTTGAGTAAAGACAATGTTGCATTAGTCATGTGGTCTCTAAAAAGAGATGAAAATAAGAAAAAGAAGGATACCTTAGGGTCAGGTCATCTTGGAGGAATGGTGGTGAAGAGAGTGCAAACTACTGGGGTAGTGGAAGCCGCTAGCACTGTACTAGAAACTACAAAATTTAGTGTTGTAGTAGCAGAAAGGGAAGCTAAGGAAAAGGCAGATCTCCAAGTTAAATTGGAGACAGTTTTAAAAGCCGACACTAATGCCCAAGAAGAGGTAAGGAATAGAGATAACATCATTGCTAAATTGCAGAAGCAACTAGCAGGACAGTATCATCATGGTGAATCCTCAACACTGATGATCTCCTCTTCTCTTGCCAGACCTCCACCTACCAGCTCTATCATTGAGTTCCCACCATCTCCAGCACCTTCTTTCTCCCAAATGATTGAGATTACTCCTCAAGAGTTAGAGAATTTAAAACAGGCTCAAGCCCTGTATGCAAAGAAGTATGAGGATAGAATAAAGGCCACTGTCACTAGTTTTGTAGGTGCCGTGAATGCCTCATTGCTATACAATAATGTAGGTAAAATTTTGGATATATGGAATGAGATTAGGAGAGATAAGGCCATTTTGACACCTATTTTTGACAAGTGGAGGTCTAGAGAGCAAGATTTAGAGTTTATGTGTGCATCTTATGATGAAGCAGGGGCCAATCCTATCATTAAATCCACTTGTGACATCACCAAAGATTTAGTACAATTAGCAGCAGGGGTGGATAATGTTGATAGGAAAGTTAACTTGTACAAAAAGGAATATGCTGATCAGGTTTTTGAGTTGCTCCCAGGAGTTTTTGTTAGCCCAGGTCAACTGAAGGACAAACAAGTGTGGCTTAAGGAGGTAGAAGCCAAACTGTCAGCAAGAATTAAAGGAATTATTGATCTAGATGATGCTTCCTTCTTTGTTGTGACAATACAGGAGATAGAGAAAATTAAGTCACATTATGGTTTTCTCAATTCAGAAGTAAACAAGATGAGAAACTCCTGGAAAAGGTTGACCAAGGCCAAGGCTAAAGTGATTAATTTCTCGTGGCCAACTGATGATGTGTATGATGAGTGGACAACAAAATATGCCACTCATGATCCGGAACAATTAGAGAGCGCCCCTGAAAAGGTAGAAGAGGTTGCAACCAAACAACCTGTTGAAGAAGCTGGAGAGGCCAAAAAGAACTTGTAACTGTTTTTGTAAAGGGCTTTCTAACTTCTTTTTTGAAATGATTGTAACAAACTCTCCTCGGAAAGTCCAAAGCTTTGTGCATCCATATTGTTATAAATGGATACCAGGACTAGAGAGAGAGGGATCGCAAACAATTGTAAGAAAACGCTGCAGAAATTCATATCTGAGCTTTTCTAAGTGTAATGGAGAAAATTCCAAAGTTTTTGTAGTACTTTCTTGAAGAATATATCAATATACAGACCATTGGATTTTGAGTAAACTTTGTGTCGTCTTCAAGTGTGTTTACAATTTGTTTACTATTTTCATTCTAAATAATCCAGGTTATTTTGTTTGAATGGGGTTGCAAGGCAATTTTCAGTAGATGTGTTCGCTAGCTTTTCTCTTTAGCGGGGAATTAAAGATGCGGGGATCACTCCTACCAGTAAATTCTTTGGAGGGAACTTTGAATCTTGATGATCATAGTTTAATTTGATATGCATAAATTCTTATAAGTGTTAGGTACGTATAAGGATTAATAGAAGTCAAGCCAATGGGATGCGTAAATATATTTTGTTTGGGGAGTATTGTTTGAATTTAGATGACTCTGTGACCTTGGATAAGGCACTGGTATTGATTGAAGTTGTTTATTACATGTTTTGTTGGTCACAATACTAAATATGAGTATAATTTGCGTTCATTTGTTTCAGTTGGTGTCAAGGTGATTAAATCCATTGGTTTTCTGGACTAGTTTTCTGTGGGTTTATTTTTGAAAGTGTGATGTTAATTCACAAAGCTATACCCACTTGGACTCTGAATAAGTCCGAAGTGTAGAAGGATTAATCAAACCTTGTCATATTTTGTCCTGAGAATTTCCTTACCTTCGATATCTCCTCTGCACAGAGTTCAATCATATTATATTAAGGATGTTGAAGGGAATCAGATTTTGAAGACAACACCTACTAAAAAGGGATTTCTACCATGTGGGTATTAAAATAAATTACATTTTTGAAAAGTAGACTCTGAGCACTACATTTTCTATTACTGAAGTTTTTTGAGATTCAATCTCTAAGTGCATCAAATTTTGACATCAATCGACATAAAATTTGAAAAATAGAGAAAACACTTCCACTTTTTGCCCAAAAGTGGGACTCAACTTCTTCCAGCCACCCTTTACAAATAAGACTGTTAGGTCCACTCAGTTAAGAGATTTCCTATCACTTACAAAAATAAATAATAGTAATAAAATATATCTACAACTTCACATCTGAAATGTTATAGCAGATTCCATGTGCTCAAGATAATCTTGTCATAAGACTTATCTTTCTCCTTGTTGGGCTTCTCACTCTGTTCTTCAATCAGATCTTCAATCTTCTGTATTTGGTAATCACTTCTGTAGCATCATTGTGCTTCTATTTTCCCGCATCCTTTGTTCATAAACATTTCTTTATTTATAAGCAATTCCTAACCTCTTAATCTCCTTAATGACATTTCCCATAATTAATCTTAGCCATCAGATCTTCAAACTTGACTAGGTTCATTGAATCCTTTGATCTGAAAACATTTTATCTTGCCTTGAAACTTGTATTCCTTCCTTGGTACTTGTGCTCGGTTATGACCGTTCAATCTATGTTGTAGATCTAACTCTTGAATTTTCATTGCCGTTGATCCTTAACAAACTTCTTGTATGACATTCCAATCTTCTATAAATCTCTAGCTCATTTGCATCCTTCATTTAATAATGTATTCACTCATTTAATGCGTTATGTTACTGCTCAGTTGATACTCAGTTAGTACTAAACTTTACTCGATAGACATTCTCTTCTCGGTGACTTTTTCTTCTTTAACCGACATCAATAACCTTGGAGTTTACCGACTAGCTCCTTGCTCAGTAAAATAGAATAGTATCAAACCTTTACTCATTCTATAGCATGAAATCTTTTCTCCTTCTTGTTCAGTCTTCGAATGCATATATATAGGATATCAAAACAATCAAAACATCATAATCTCATCACTGTCTAACTCGGTAATAGTTGCCGACATCTTTATACTCATGAGAACATACTCTTTACGATATGGCAACATCATATTGAATCAGAAAATCAATTGCTTGACATCAATGACAAAATAATAATATTAAGACAGTAATCATCCTTTATCAATTATATCATTCATCTCCAACAACCTTCTCAATTTCATCAACCAACAAACTTTTTGTAATGCCAACAATCTTCCCCTTTGGCATTGATGGCAATACCAACTTGATTTATTCCAATTGATCCAATTGATTCGAACGCTGTTAATATTCTCCTGTTATCCTTGAGCTGTAAACTTTTCTTGTAGTCTTCTTCTCCTGTTATTAGTCTTCTCCCCCTTTGACAACAATGCCAAAAGTAAGACTGATCCATGATTACTTCCTCTGTGAAGTAATATCCTTGTAGATAAAACATATACAAATGTATCTTTGTCAGAGCATCTTGTCTTCGTTCACTGTTTCCTACACAACTTTAGACATCCTTCTAAAGTGTGTAAATCAGCATCAACTCACAAATAGTATTCTGTGGAGTCATAGAATTGAGGTTGTCACCGAACTTTGTCAGTGAGTGCTAGATGGGGGTAGGACCCCTAACTTACTTCTGAGATACTCAAAAGTGTCCCTTGGCAGTGGCTTTGTGAAGATGTATGCGATTTGTTCCTTTGTGCTAACATATTCCAGCACAACATTCTTTTCTTGAACTTCTTCTCTAAGATAATGATACTTTATAGAGATAAGCTTTGTCTTAGAGTGCATGACCGGATTCTTTGAAATGTTAATAGCACTTGTATTATCACAAAATATAGTTACTGCCTCGGTAACTGTCTCATTCATACCTTCCAACAGTTGTTTGATCCATGCTTTATTGGTACAATTCAGTGCTACAACGACATATTCAACTTCAACTGTTGACTATGAAATGCATCCTTGTTTCTTGCTAAGCCAACTTACTAGTCTTTCTCTCAAAAAGAAAGCTCCACCACTTGTGCTTTTCCTGTCATCAATATTTCCTGCCCAATCAGCATTAGTATAGACTTTTAAGTCAAAATCATTCCTCTTTTCATATAGTAGACCATAATCTTCAGTGCCTCTAAAGTATCTGAAATTCTCTTGACTGCTGTCATATGAGTTTCTTTGGGAACTGCAGAAAATCTTGCAGCTATACCTACTCAATGTGTTATATCATGCCTACTGTGAACTACATATTGCAACTTTACAATCATAGATTGGTAAAGTGTCTCATCAACAGATGCAGATTCATCATTCTTTGATAGTTTACAATTAGTAGTCATAGGAGTACTTGCAGGTTTAGAATCCTCCATTCCAAATTTCTTCAAGATTTCCTTTATATACTTGGATTGAGTAATGAAAATCCCCTTTTTCATTTGCAGTATTTGTAAACCTATAAAATACTTTATCTCACCAATTAATGACGTCTCAAATTCTTTGCACATTTCATTTCCAAAGTTCTTACATAAAGAATCATTTCCACAAAAAATAATATCATCAACAAATATGGTTGACATCAGTATTCCAATATCCTCATCATTCTTCATATATATGTTGTTGTTTTCACTAGTCCTCATAAATCCAATCTTTATTAAGTAAGAGTGTATCCTTTCATACCATGCTCTGGGTGCTTCCTTTAGGCCATATAAAGCATTGTTCAACTTACATACCTGATCTTTATTCTTCTCTTCAATAAATCCTTTAGGTTGTTCAATATAGACTTCTTCTAGTATACCATTCAAAAATACAGATTTAACATCCATTTGATATAGCTTGAAATTTTTGTAAGTAGCATATGCCAACAATGTTCTTACTCCCTCAAGTCTTGCCACAGGTGCAAAAGTCTCACCATAGTCTATTCCTTCTTCTTGAGCATAACCTTTGCAAACTAGCCTTGCTTTATTCTAAATGACCTCACCTTTTTCATTTAGCTTATTTCTGAAAATCCACTTTGTACCGATTACATTTTTCTCTTTTGGTCTTGGGACCAGTGTCCATGTTTCATTTTTCTTGATTTGTTCAATCTCTTCTGTCATAGCATACATGTGTTGTGTCTCAGTTTGTTCCTTGTCATCACTAGAGCATCCTTATCTCCTATAATCTGACTTGATGCATGATTTCTTCTGACATTTTTTGCTAATATAGGCTCGGTAGGCTCTGTATGATCTTCTTCATCACTCAGTAACTGAGTATTTTCTTCATTGGCTTTCTCGGTAAAACTTCTCGGTTGAATATATACAAACTCTTCATAATCTTCTGGTTCTTTGGAATTTCCTTCATCATTCCTTTATGCAAATTCATCAATTTTCTTATTTGCACTTTCCACAATTTTGTTAGATGATTTGATCAGACATTTAAATGCTTTACTCCTAGAGGAATAACCAAGAAATGTTCCTTCCTCGCTTTTCTGATCAAATTTTCCACTTCTATCATCTTTGTGAACATAACATCTACTTCCAAATATTTTTAAATAACTTACATTTGGTTTCTTGTCATACCAGATTTCATAAGGTGTCTTCATAGTTCCTTTGTTTAGTTGTACTCGGTTCAAGGTGTAAACTGCAGTGCTTATTGCTTCTCTCCAAAATATTTGAGGTACTCTCTTTTCTATCATCAAAGTTTTGGCACAATGTACAATTGATCTGTTCTTTCTTTCAGCTATTCCATTTTGTCGTGGTGTCCTTCATGCAGACACTTGTCTCTTTATACCATGATCATTGCAAAATATGTTAAATTCATCAGAAATGAACCCTCCTCCTCTATCAGATCTTAGACATTTCAACTATCTTCCTATTTCTTTTTCAACTCTTGCCTTATACCATTTGAACATTTGAAAAGCTTCTGATTTCTCTTTTAGAAACATAACTAACATCATCCTTGAGTAATCATCCACAAACAATATGAAGTATTTATCACCATAGTAACTTTGAACTTTCATAGAACCACAAAGATCGGTGTGTACAAGATCTAAAATTCCTTTAGAAGTGTAAGACTTACTTGTAAAGCTTGGTTCTATCATTTTACCCATCTGGCATCCTTGACATATTGCATTCTCAGGTTTTTCCAAGCTCGATAGACCTCTTACATGATGCTTCTTACTTATTTTGATTAGATTGTCAAAATTTACATGAAAAAACCTTTTATGCCATAACTAGGTATCTTCTATTTTAGCATACAGACAATTGTTCCGAGTTGAGTCAAGGTGAAATGTATTACCTCTTGTTTGAGTCCTGGTAGCAGCCAACTTTCCATGTTTGTCATGAACTTTGACAATTCCTTTCTGAAATTCTATTCGGTATCCTGTATTGTTTAGTTGTGCTACACGTAACAAATTGTATTTCAAACCTTGAACCCAATATACATCATCACATTTAGCATTGTCAAGAAGTGTAATAGAACCTTTACCTTTCACAGGACATGGTGTATCATTACCAAATCTTACATAACCTCCATCATAATCTTCTAACTTAACAAACTTATGTTTATCACCTGTCATGTGATGTGAGAATCCACTATCTATGATCCAAGAATCATTATTATTTATGTGTGATATTAAGGATTTTTCTTGATACCTTTCTTCATCTGATCCATCTTTGATAGCCATGTATACAACTTCCTGTATCTCAGTCCAATAAGATTTATCATCATTGCATTCCTCATCAGCTACTAGGCATGTCTTTCTATCTCTCCTTCTGAAGTCTCAATGCCCTTTGTATTGATTGCCTTTCTATCTATCATCTTGGTATTCTTTATTTTCATCATCTTTGTTAGGACAGTTAGAAGCCATATGTCCAATTTTATCACAATTAAAACATTTTAAAGGTAACTTCCCTTTATACTTACCTTTGCCTCTCAGTAACCTTCTGGCCAATAATACTTCAAACTCTTCTTGCTTTCTGATTTCCTCATATGGTTTGTGTAGTTCTTCCATGTTTTTGTGAAATCTCTCACTTGCTCCATTGTGATTTCCTTTAGCATATTTATACATTCTATCATTGTAATCTTTAGATTCACTGAGATGAAAAGAACTGAAAGCAGATTCAACTTTGTTTACCGAAGACCCACTGTTATCAAAATTACTTAACTCAAAAGCATGTAGCTTACTGATAGTAGCATCCAAAGAGACTGGCATGTTTGGTACAGACCTTAATTCATTAATTGCAGAGACTCAAATGGTATAAGCAGGTAGAAGTGTTCTCAACAACTTACTTGTTACATCCTTTTCTTCAATAGTTCCTCCTGCTCCTTTGATTTGATTGGTAGTTTCCTTTAACCTTGTACTATATTGGATAATGTTCTCACCTTCATTCATTCTCATGGATTCAAGTTGTCCTCTTAGACTGTCTGGTTTTGCTCTTTGAAAATGTTCATCTCCACCATACACGGATGTGAGCTTATTCCACATTGCTTTGGCATCATTACAACCTTCTTGATCATTAAACTCTGAGTTGGTAAAAAATGATGTTATCTCAATCATTGCTTGAATATGTTCTTGCTTTGCCTTTATTTCTTCCATTGTCCTAGGGTAGGTGCTAGGTGCAATGTAATCATTATCCAGATAATATGTTGCATATTCTCCAATTCCTGATAAGTACAACTTCATCCTTTTCTGCCATGTGGCGAAACTTGACTTGTTCAACTTTGGTGCATCCCTTTTATACATCTTCAGATCTTGCCTCAAGTTCCTTTAAACTTTTCTTTCAGAGTCCAAGCTCTGATACCAATTGTTAGTTAGATGAGAGGGTGGGGGGGTGTGAATCAGATAAACTCACAATACAATATTCTAATCAGATTCAACATTGGTAGAACTTACTTGATATGCAACTATGACTGTAAATCATTCAAACTCATAAATAGATAAACTTATAACATTAAATCATATTTGACACCAGATTTAACATGGAAACCCTAATAGGGAAAAACCACTGTGGGATTTTGGACCCACAAGAAAATATACTCTTCTAGAGTATGCCCGGCTAAAAGCCAATCCTGTTATATATTACATAAACACATTGCTAGATGTGACCCGGTCAAGGGATTTCCCTCAGATCTATCAAAATATTGCACTTTGTTAGAAGTGACCTTTTCAAAGGATTTCAAACACTCAATTAGAATGTTACCTTCATAGAGGAATTACAAATAAGACTGTGAGGTCCACTCGGTTAAGAGATTCCCTGTCACTTACAAAAATAAATAACAATAATAGAATATATCTGCAACTTCAAATCTGAAATGTTATAGTAGATTCTATGTGCTCAAGATAATCTTGTCATAAGACTTATCTTTCTCCTTGCTGGGCTTCTCACTCTATTCTTCAATCAGATCTTCAATCTTCTGTATTTGGTAATCACTTCTGTAGCATCACTGTGCTTCTATTTCCCCACATCCTTTGTTCATAAACATTTCTTTATTTATAAGCAATTCCTAACCGCTTAATCTCCTTAATCACATTTCCCATGATTAATCTTAGCCATCAGATCTTCAAACTTGACTAGGTTCATTGAATCCTTCGATCTAAAAATGTTTTATCTTGCCTTGAAACTTGTATTCCTTCCTTGGTACTTGTGCTCGGTTATGAGTTCAATCTGTGTTGTAGATCTAACTCTTGAATTTTCATTGCCATTGATCCTTAACAAACGTCTTGCAGGACATTCCAATCTTCTATAAATCTCCAACTCATTGGCATCCTTCATTTAATAATGTATTCACTCATTTAATGCATTATGTTACTGCTTGGTTAATACTTGATTAATACTGAACTTTACTCGGTAGACATTCTCTTCTCGATGACTTTTTCTTCTTTAACCGACATCGATAACCTTGGAGTTTATTGACGAGCTCCTTGCTCAGTAAAATAGAATAGTATGAAACCTTTACTCATTCTATTGCACGAAATCTTTTCTCCTTCTTGTTCAGTTTTCGAATACACATATATAGGATATCAAAACAATCAAAACATCATAATCCCATCACTTTCTAACTCGGTAATAGTTGCCCATTGAATAACTTATTACTCCCTTTCATTTTCACATTCTTTCAGTGTCATTTACCGACATCTTTATACTCATCGAAACATACTCTTTAAGATATGGCAACATCATACTGAATCAGAAAATCAATTGCTTGACATCAATGACAAAATAATAATATTAAGACAGTAATCATCCTTTATCAATTATATCATTCATCTCCAACAACCTTCTCAATATCATCAACCAAGAAACTTATTGTAATGCCAACAACCCAATCCTCCCCATTGCCGGATCCACTAGTAGAGTCTTCTATCGGTTCATCGCCTGGATCAGTAATGCCTTCCTCATTCGCTATGTAGCATGATTTATCTCTGTTTTTCTTGAATCTATACTTGTTCTGATATCCAGGGTCAGGCTTAAATGAGCTTTTAACTCTTTCTTCAAATCTTGAATTCCTTTTAGGACATCTAGATGTAAAATGACCAATCTTATTGCATGCAAAACATTTATAAGGTGCTTTTCCTTCATACTTACTTCCTACTGGTCTTTTCGGTACTATTCTAGCAAATTGTGCTTCAAGTTGTTCAAACTCATCATCTTATCTCTTCATATCTTCTAACTCCTTTACATATAAAGCTTTCCAATCTTGCTTACCGGTTGTAGATGTAGATGCATGAAAACAAGTTCAGTCTTCATAGCTCCAGGAGGTCCAAATTTCTCAAACTGAAAAGCAGATAGTTTCCCAACCAAAGTATCTTTGTTGACATATGTATTAGCCATTGTTCTCAATTCATTAATAGTAGTAGCCTTCATTTTGTAAGTCGGTGGTAGTGTTCTCAGGACTTTAGAGACAATTTCATCTTCACTCAGGGTTCCACCACAACATTGAATTCCCATAACAATCTCATTTACCCTTTCCATGAATGTAGTAATCCTTTCATCTTCTTCCATCTTCAGTATTTCATATATCACCCAGTAACTATCAAGTTTAGCAATCTTCACTATAGGGTCACCTTCATTAAGAGTCTCCAACTTATCCTATATAGCCTTTCCAGATGATTTGTTTGTTAATCCTATTATTTGTTGATCAAAAAGTGCACACAAGAGGGATTATCTTGCTCTACAATCATTCTCAAGCTCCTTGTCCAGGTTTTTCAGAGGAGGGTTGCTAGATCTTGGATTATAGGGTGTGACACCATTATGTTGGATCTCCCAAATCTCCTTGCCAATACATCTCAGATGAGTCTCCATCTGAATCTTCCATATTGTGTAATTTGTTCCATTATGCCTCGAAATATCCCTTTGAAAGGTATTTCCAGAAGAACTAGATGAACTTGAATTATTAGTCGTCATAGGATCTTCCTCAAGAGGTTAAGCTTTCTTCAGACATGACCAAATCTTTGATACCAATTTTTAGATAGTTCAAATAATCGAAAGACAACTGAGAGGGAAGGGGGGGGTGAATTAGTTGTCACAGATTACAGGAACTTTCAACAATTAAAACATTAATACCAGAATAGCAGTTAATCCAATTAAGCACAAATAATAATCACATAATAAAATCCATCCACATAACACCAAGATTTGTACGTGGAAAACTCGGTAAAGGGAGAAACCATAGTGGGAAGCCTACCCATAGTTAGATAATACTTCTACAGTAAGTATGTGAATTACAATGAAGGGGCCTGCACTCTCAGCAAGGTCAACAACCTAGAGCACACTGCTTATCACAAAAGGAGCCTCACTGACTACATATAAATCTAGACTACAATTCGGAGAACTGTTAAGTTTTATAAAAGATAGCATCTCCTATGTCAGAGTATAGTTCTGGTTAAGCTCAATACCGGAGGACTAAATCCTCTTAAATAAACCCAATTCTCTGCCTAAATGATGTTACATTATTCACACATTACATTCCTTGACCATGACCTCTTACTTTAACCATGATAATCTACAATGAGATCTTACATCTATTTATACAAACCCTCGACCATAAACAATCAGGTCGGCTACCAGACAATAAACCGATTACATAATTACAAACCATGTCAGCCTTAAACCAAACAAATAATATCAACACATAAGACATCCCAGAAATACATCAATAGGTCCTATCCACACATTACATTAAAGTCGGTCCGTAACCTAGATCAACCGGGACCAATTATAGGTCCACATGCTTCAGAAATGATCTCCAAACACCAAGTCTCGAACATGATCACCAACAACATCCTGAAACTCCATCAGAAGCTCCACCATTACCACTTATACAATTCATCAAAGATCTCCACTAAAAGCTTTTTCAGTGAAACCCTCATCAGAACCAGAAACCAATCTTCTAAGCAAGCATAATAGAATCCAATCACTGACCAAATATGATTATAAGTATCATGAACAAGCCAATTCCATCACCAGATTATGTAGGAGCCTAGCAGATCCAAGTTAACCAAAAACCACTTAACCTACTGGGACCATAAGGGTGTCGGTAAAGCATCCAAACAACTAGTGTTGACATCAATGCAACACATAATCAAATCCACCAAATGGCCATCAATATTGATTTGGGAACCAACATCAACCAACATGTCTCTTGTCACAATAATCATAGTCTGGATCTCATCAATAGTAGCAACTTTAGATTTATAAGCAGGAGGCAATGATCTCAACACTTTAGAAACAATCTCATCTTCTTCAAGAGTTCTACTGGCACATCTGATGTTCATGACAAGATCATTCACCTTATCCATAAAGGATGATATGTTGTCATCATCTCTCATCTTTATCAGCTCATACTTTCCTTTCAAGCTTTGCAGTTTAGAAACTTTCACATGTGTATCTGTCTCTAACTTTTCCCTGATCTCATGTGCAGTCTGTAATCCAATTATGTTAGTCATTTATGAATTGGTCATTGCACTCATCAATACTTCCTCATCTCTTATGTTATGTTCAACATCCTTGATCTCATTTGCTGTAACCAGACCATTCTGAGGAACATTGTAGTTATTCTTTGTAATCTTCCAATAATCTTCTCCAAGATGCTTCAAATGATACTCCATCTGATCCTTCCATACAATGTAATTGCTTCCATCATATCACAAAATCTCTTTCTTGAAAATATAGGTTGGCATCCCAGATCTCCTCAGGTGGTCAAGCTTCTTCCAAAGGAGCTAGCTCTAGTACCAATTGTTGGCAACAACAATGAAGGAAAACTATGAGGGGGGGTGAATCAATTTTCACTGGATTAAACAATTTTAGCACAACTTCAAATCTTATTAATTGCAACAAGAACAAAGATAAACACAATAAAAACAACACACACAACACCAAGATTTTTGACGTGGAAAACCCAGTTAAGGGAAAAACCATGGTGGGAACCTACCCACAATAAGATGACACTCTGCATTAGTATGTGAAAATATTATAATGGGGAATGCACATGCATTCAGGCACACTACCTAGAGCTCACTACTCAAAATACAATAACCTGGAACGCTACAATCCTATGGGAAGGTTCACTACCTTACAAGTACATTCTTACAACAATTTGATTTAGATGAACTGAAAGAATAGCATCTCCAAATGCCTAATGACAGTTCCGCTTAAGCACAATTATTTTCCATGCAATACACTCTGCTCTACACTTCACACTGAAAGATAAATTCTCTTTATCGCACATACACCACTCTTTGATAATGCAAACACAACACCTCTATACAAATTACATGAATATGATACCTATTTATACAAATCATCAACCTGGGCTACAAGGTTGGCTTAACCCTTAAGACCTAATTACAAAATTACACCACATGATACATAAATCAACCACCAGACCAATACAATGCCATGTAGATAGAGCATTGACCCAAATCAACTCCATCAAACATGCAACACCACCAGAAATCTTGCCAAGATCATTCGCAACACGCTACACCACTGAAAATGTTGCATAACATGAAGAGTATCGCCCGATCCATAAGATATTCAATAACATGCACAATGATTAATGAGGACCACCAAAACAAATAGGACATAATTAGGAAACACTAACAAGCATGTTAGAACCATCCGCAATAGCTACACCAACACCACTTAATCAAATCTTCATTGATCAACACACTAATACTAAAAAACACTCAACAACAACAACTGGGACTAGAAAGATAACTTGCAAAGTACCAAATAATGAACGATCTGAATTGAAGATACACATGAACATCCCAAACACTCCCAAATCCTCAAATCAAGATATAGTCATTCTAGAGCACAACGGATAAAATACCAAAACACTGCAATACTGAACACTTAAAAACAAATCCACATACCAGAATCCATAACTTGATCAAAGCACCACATATCATCATGAAACCAACACTAAATCAATTATCTATAGTTGATTCAACATATCAAATAGATAAACCAACTAGATCAACTCTCTGCAACACTGAAACACGGGAATATGTTCGCATCAATGACAACAACACTGGACAAACCAAATTAATCCGACTGCAACATTGGAACACACATAGGAATATGTTGACATCAATGACAACAACATATTCCGACAATATTCTCCACAATATCCAACAAGATAGAACCTTGTTTACATTATTGATTCTGATTGTCTTTTATTCTTAGCTTTTATCCATTATTCTAGATTAACTAGTATGTTCTTTTATATCATTTGACATAAGATTGCCTTATCTATGGAAGCTTTGTATGACTTCTTAAGTTCTTTATCTTTCTTTTGGGATTTATTTATCATGTTTACATATTTATTAGATAATATCACTTCACTTCTTCATGATCCCTATATGAAACAAACTTCTTGTATGGAGAGTGACAATGTCATACAAGTTCCTAATGACATGTTACCTTTGATCACATTTTATTTGCATGATTTACCTACAAATGATTCAAAATAGTGCATAAATGTGTTGTTATGACATTTATCATGTCATTTATTCTTCTTTATATTTTATATATTACATGAATAAAATAAAAATTGTTGTTCATTATTGGAACCTAAAAATAATCTTACACCTAGGCATTTCATATATGTTGATATCATTTATTATTTATCACCCTTCATCTTGTTAGTTTTAGATTACCCGTTCATTGTAAATTGAACATTTTATTGATTATCTAAGTTTTACATGCCATGATGATTCTATGGATTCATGTTATGTCAATACATGACATGTAAATCCTCTCATGTATAGACTTAAATGTGATACATTTTAGATATAAAGTTTATACATATGATTTTTAAAAACTTGTATTTCATTTTCTCTAAGTTGTATGTGATTGAAGTTAGGTTTGCACATGAGGAAATATTGTACATGACCATTTATTAATTTTATTACATGTACACATTATTTAAAAAATAGTAATTTGTTATGGACCCTCTCTTAAATTTATACATTGATAGTTTTGTAGTTAAAAATTCTAAGTATGATTCACTTAGACATATATATGAATTTTGTGTGTATGGTATCAACATACATAAATTGAAGTATAAGTTGGGCCTAATTTAGATACTAGAGCAAACGAGGCTAAATAACACATAATTGATCTTATGGAGGAGGCCTAAGTGTAGAAAATGAATGTTGGAGAGGATTTTGGATTGCTTCCTTCTACCACAATTGAGCATATGAATCTAGTTAAAGAGGTGAGGAGAAATATTTGTCATAGAAGTTTAGATCATTTACTTGAAATCTATATGGAGAAATTCCAATTCTATGTTGAACAACCTATAAATAGTACTAGCTCAACAAATAGAACTATAACAGAAATAATTGCTCATTTCAAAAATCTTGATACACTTGAACAAGCCCAACTGTTATCAATTGTACTTCTTCATAATGAGATAAAAGAGACATTATAACTGTTGGGTGTAGATTTGAGATTCAAAAAGAGGAAAGCTTCTCACCTAGAAAAATGAATTGTTGAAAATGTTAAAAAAGGTTTAGGTTCCATTGGGAAAGGATCTCGATCAACAGATAAGGCCATTTCAAGAAGAGTGATGTTGACATATAGTTTAAGTGAAAAATGCCAAAAAAAAAGATAAAAATCTTTGCTTTCAAGTAAAATTGGTTTGGGAAGAAAGACATTAACACAATATGTGAAAATGAGAAACATTTTGGATGATAGTTTTGTAGCATCCTAAAATTGCACCCCTTTGAAATTTTGATCGCATTAGGTCCTTACCTTAGATTTTGCGCCCCTTGGCTTGCTTGGGACCTTATTATGCTCATTCCCCCTCCATATTGCATCATTTTTTGACATTTCCTATTCATAAGGCACTTAATCCTTGCCCCAAAATAGGGAAGGACTAGGGCGTGGCACCCTAGTCCTCAATAGGACCATGGCGCCACACCATAGTCCCCCTCATTTTTGGGGGCCCCCTTTAATCCATTTTCACATTTGAAATTTAAGCGAGATTCCCCTCTCCATGTCAGCTCACTAGTTAATTTTCTCGATGGGTGAGTATATAAAGAGGATTTCCTCTCTCATTCGAACACCATGAAGAATCAAGAAGTATTAAGCATACACATGAGATCAAGCATTCAAGAGCAATTGAGCATTTTTGGTCTTCCTTCAAGCCTTGGATAAACAATAAAGTCAAGATTCAAGCATTGAAGTGGAGATTCACATCCTATTTCATGAAACCTGAATTCCATGTGGAGGCAAGAAAAAATCCACAAGGAGGTATCATCATTCAATTTTCAGTCATAATTCATCATAATTCAGCATCTCCCTCAAAAGCAAAATCTTTCCTTATAGTCATTTCAATTATATTTATTTCAATTTCATGGTTAATTCCCAAACTAGCATTTGACCTAAGGCAAGCCCCTATTCCCAACCTATTTCCCTTTCTTTCTGTGTACAAGAAACAAATACAGAGTTGTACTCCTCAAAATAAGCTTCATTCATAGAGACAAATCAACCCTTTTTGGTGTGTGGAAAGTTTGGAGGACCGTGGTGCCGTGTCCTGGTCCTAGCTTTTTAGGAGCTTTTTCCAGGGTCAGATCTAACTCATCTTTTACTACTTAGATCTAGGTGCACATGAATATCCTACATTTGTACCTAACTGTTTTCTTGGTTTTACCTTCATTTTTTAACACTTTACCTTAAATCAACATTTCAACTTACGAAAGAGAGAAAAAACATTCACAAATCAATCTAGTACATTTAGTATATAGTCTTTATCTGATTTGTGACTAAATCTAGTGGATTCCCTTCCCTCTTTTGAATGTAACGGTTATCATGCAAAAGTGATTTGGTGATTTCTCCCTTCTGTGTTGCAAATTGCCAAATCCAATTTTCACCTTTACATTTTGGTGAATCCAACTCCTTACACCCTTAATTCTGATTTTTGTTTTCATATATGAGTGTTAATGCAATTTAAAATTCAAATTTTCATTTACAAGGTTGATTTCCTCGCAAATTTTTAAAAATTAGAGATTAATTTCATTAAAACTTTAATTTTTAAATTTTTAAATTGAGCTTGTGAATTGCATAATTTGGATTAAACGTTTCAAATTTGAGTGTTTTTCAAATTTTCAAATTCAAATTTTCACTTGCAAGTTAAATTTCACATTTAAATTTTAAAATTAAGTGGTTAATTACAAAAAAAACCCAATTTTCAAAAAAATTAAAATTGAGCTTGTGGGTTGTTTAAATTTTGAATTTATCATTTTAGAATGGCTTCAAATTCAAATTCACAATTTTGGATCAAATTTCAAATTTCAAATTTAAATTTTAAAATTAAGCGGTTAACTAAAAAATACCTAAATTTTAAATTTAAATTAACCTTGTGCATTTCCCAATTTTGGATTCATCATTTTAATTTTAAATTAAGAGGTTCTTTTTACAAGGCCCTAATTATAAATTTAATTCTTTTGTGGACAATTTCAAATTTAAATTTTAAAATTAAGTAGTTAATTAAAAGAGCCTTAAATTTTTAGATTTAAATTGACTATTTTAATTCTTCAATTTCGGCATGATATTTTAAATTTAAATTTTAAGAGGTTCTTTTTTCAAGGCTTTAATTTTAAATTTAATTTTCCTTTAGATCATTTAAAATTTAAAATTTTAAAACTAAGAGGTTATTTTTAGCCCTAATTTTAATTTTAAATTAAGAGGTCATTTTAGTACAACCCTAATTTTAAATTTCAAATTTCTAGAGGATTACATAATTTTTCACAATTATTCTTTATTTTTTCAATCAATTTTCTTATTTAATTGAGTAATCATTTTTCTAAAATTTTGCATTATTCAACTACTTTGCAAATTTCAAATTTCAAATTTCACATTTCAAATCTCAAATTTCAAATTTCAAATTTCCCTCTCTTAGTGCATGAGTTTTACTACTATTAGTCCAACCTATAATATCTCTATGAGAAAAAGTTGTAGAATTAAGGTTTCCCAAGGTTTAATTACTGAGGACATGGAGCGTAATTTGGATAACTTGTTTCATGAGGATGTAGGTGGTTCTAGCAATCCTACAAACATCTCCATTTATCCTCATGTTCTTTTAATAATTCTCATGATGTGGATGAATCACTAACTAGGGTTTTCATTGACCAATTGGAGAAGATTGACAATCAATTTGAAAATCTTCAACAATGGATGCGTCAATAATAACCGGAAAGTGAGGCTCTCCCATTGATTTAAGGATTGAGAAGAATGGTTCAAAGTTATAAACTTGGTGTTGATATCTTGCATTGTATTTCTCATATTGTCGATTCTAATAGTATTCCTATGAAGAGTTGTGCTGAAGCCCTTGGTTATACACAACCTTCTAGTCAAGTTAATCACTTCATTCTTTTGACTACCCCTATGGCTAGTGTTCCTACATTTACATCCAACATCATGACTACCTCTACTCAAAATATCATACCTACAAGTGTTAGTCAAGGGGGCAACTCCTCTAATCATAATTCTTTCATCCCTCCTCAAGTGAGACTTGCTTCATATAACAATATTGCTCCTTATACTCAATCCCTTCATTCATTCAACAATGTTACTCCACCTTCTCAATCCAACATGTCCAATTTCAATCCTTCTACCGAAGCTACCATCAATAGTCTATCCCAAATAGTGTCTTCCTTAAAAAAAAATAGCTTCTATCAATCAATCTAAGTATAATGTGCCCACATTTGATGTATCAAGCCCATTATCCAATGTAATTATTCGAGTTGTCCCTCCTAGACATATGGAAGTTCCTTAATTGGAACTTTATAATGGAAAAGGTGATCCCTTAACTCATGTTTAAATATTCTAAACTTTGTGTACTGACTTTGCTCATGACCAAAGATTGTTGACTAAATTATTTACTAGAATAGAAAGGGATAAAGATTTGCAATGGTAATGTTCTTTGCCTCCTTATTCTATTACTTCTTTTCAACAATTGGCTAATTCTTTTATTTAACAATTTCACAATAATATTGGTCCTAAAATTACTTTAACTAATTTGATGCATTGTAAGCAAGGTGTTAAAGAAAAAGTGATTGATTTTATTAGTAGATATAAGCATTTATATTCTCAAATTTCGTTTCTTGTGTCTGATCAAGATATTCAAAGAATTTTCATTTCTAATTTGCAAGAAGATATTAGGGATAAACTTCTCTTTTATAAGTTTACTTCCTTTACACAGTTGTGTGCAATACTTCACAATTATCAACTTATTGTGAGTCAATTGGAACAATCATCTTCAATGGCTCCGAGTGATAAAAGTGAAGTGCTCAACAACCTTTGGCAAATTTCAGACCGAATAAGGGATTCATGAAATTCAATGACAACAATAACACTCAAGTAGCAGTTGCAGCAATGGGTGTGCCTTCTTTGTCCAAATACTTTAGAAAAGAATTCACTCCTCTTAATGAATCTTTGCATAGTATTATGTTGCAATTGTTACAAAGGAATGCGTTGAAACTTCATCCTATTAAACCAATTGACACAACCAATCCTTTGCTAGCTTTTTATGAAGCCAAAGCCTTTTTCCAATACCATCATCAACTTGGTGATGACATTGAAAAGTGTTATTCCTTAAGGAGTAAGATTCAAAACTTGATTGATAACAATGCCATATCTATGGCTAGTGTGAATGATAAAGGAAACAAATCAGTAGCTCCTCCCAATGAAAACCTTCAAATTTTCACTAACCCTTTACCTTCCCATTCCAATAATGTGATTGAGACTGGTCATCTTGCCTTCTCTCCCGATGATGTTGGCCTTGATTCTAATAATGTGGTGAACCTTATTGATAAAAACGAACCTCCTAAGGACATATGCATTACATTTGATCCTAGTGAGACTATTGAAACACCCTATGGCTCACTTTACATTACTACAAAAATCATAGGCATGCCTTCTCAAGGGGTTCTTATTGATCCATCTTGCATGGTTAATGAGATAACTGAATAATATTTATACTTTGCAATTCCATCAAGTGACATATGATAAAATTAATGTGACAGTTAGAGTTTTTTATGGCTTCTGTTGTCCTACTATTGGTTCTATCACACTTCCTATTGATGTTGGCACTAAGTTCTTAGATGTTGTCTTGACTATCATTCCTATATCTAATCAATTTCGTGTGAAGTTGGGACATCCTTGGCTCTATTCCATGAAACCGATTACTTCCACTATTCATAAGTGTTTGAAATTTTATCATAATGATAAAATCATAACATATATCAACCTATGGTGAGGGATGGAGATGTTTGTCTTGATTATTTTTGGTCTGAACAATTCCAACCTCTTCAAACTAGAATTAATGCTCTCTTTAAATCATATCAAAAATGGAAAAATGAGATAATTTTATCCTTGAGTAAACCTAGAAATAAAACACTAAGCCTTCCTCTTTATTATCATATACCCCTTCTTGAGGATAAGATTATTCTTCCTCGTAAGGAAAGAAATAATCTTTTTCCTAAGCAAGAATCTATTCCTTCTCCTAAGATCATCCTTCCTCCTAAGGATAGAGATATTCATTCTCCTCAAGAAGGAACCTATTCCTCCATGTCAATCTATTCCTCCTAAGGGTAGACCAATTCCTCCTCCTCATGATGGACCCAGTCTCCTTCCCACACCTTCCATTCCAACTTTATATGGTGTGGTTTCTCCTCCTGCATCTTACAAAGGGAAGCATCTGGCCTCTCCTATTGGTCAACCTAAAAGACCTTCTCCTATGCATCCTTCCTTCAAAGAAGAAAATAATCCTATACCTAATGAACCTAAACCTTCACAACCTTTAGCTAAAACTAAAAGAAACCATTGTGTGAGAGAACACCAATGGAGACGTCGTGCTAGAGCTCGTGAAATTGCTTCCCAAACCATTTCTTCCCCCAAGACACTTATTCTTGACATAATTCCATTTTCTCAACCTTCTCCTAACCAAGATGTTCAACCTAATTCTCCAAGATGCAAAATGCTTAAGACAAATAATTATTCAAGTTCTATTCCTATAGGAGCTCCTATTTTTGTTAATCTTGATAAAGAAATAGGTGAGAATGTTGTTAATGATGAGAATGTTGATCTTAATATTTCTGATGATGAATATCAATATGTTGATGTTGAGAATAATTTATTTGAGAAATTTTCAAAAGAATTAATCCTATCTCCTAGTAACAAACAAAGTGACTCATCATTAGATCATGGTCCTTTTTTACATCTTGTGATAGCTCTATCTATTGCTCTCAATGTTTCTCCTCTTGTGTGTTTTCCACCTTCCCAAAATAGTAATGAGAAAGATCAGAGGGAGGATGACATGCTTGATTAGATCCATTAGTACCATAGATCCTCTCTCTATCCTCTCTTGCTTGTTTGTGATCTTCTTCTATTTATCTCTCAATTCTTTTGTTTATTGTCCCTAGTGTTGTCTACTTGAAGATGATGCAAAGCATTGAGATCTCTTTTGGTCTCTCCCATGTTGACTCAAAAGACACATGTCCCCTTCTTCCATGGTTCTTTCCTATGTTTGGGGATGAGGACAATTCTATTCATATATATACAAATGATATACATTATTTATCATAAAAAGCATACTGACTCCAAAGTTAAGAGAAACCACCCCATGCTTTGTGTTTTGTGATCAGTATCCTTTGATTTGTCCTCTCTTGGGGGCTAAATTATTTTTATAATGTGTTTTTCCTTTTGGGTGTATCCTACCTTAAAGCGATTGCTTCATTCGTAGAGATGAATCAACCCTTTTCGGTGTGTTGTCCTCGATTCAGCACAACCAAAATCATGAGGCAACCCTACAAAACTAGTCTGTTTCGTACCTTATAGTCTCTAGGAGAGCTTAATCAACATCATCAGTTAGCTCGTTTAGCTTCTTGCTTTTCATTTTTAGTGTTTTCTTAGTTTTTCTAAGTTTGCAGTTTTACCTGCAGTTTAGACTTTAAATTCCGAACTGTAGGGTCTTTCTTTGCTTTATTCACATCGAACTTTAAAGTCCCATGTGTGTTTGCTAGGTTTTGAAGCCTGCAGTTCGGACTTTAAAGTCCGACTTGCAGGTAGTCTTCCCTTGCAATTCCTGTCTAGCCGGGGAGTGCATGTCGAACTTTAAAGTCCGACTTGCACAGATTTCTAGCCTACATGTCGGACTTTAAAGTCCGACATGCACTATGTGTTAGTCATTAATGCAACATTAATGGTTAAATAAGAGGTTGATTCAATCACTTTTCGCGTGTATTTTCTTCCTTATTGCTTGTGTCTTCTTCTTCTCTATGCGCCCTCCTTCGTTTTTGCTTGCAGCAACTCAAATTGGATTGCACCATCATCGATTTTTTCCCCAAATCGCTTGTTGCAGAGAAGGTAGGGTTTTTATTCTTTCTTTTCGGGTTTCTTTTCTTTTTTTGTTTTATCTTTGGGTTTTGCCTTGTGTCGAGAGGACAATCAGACTTTGAAGTCCAATTTCCCTCCAAAGTCACCCTTCTCCTAGCTACACATCAGATTTTAAAGTCCGGTATGTAGTTGGATGGAGGAATCTCCGTATATCAGACTTTAAAGTCTGATATGCAAGTTGCTTAGGTATATTATTTTGAAAGAAGGTATAAAAATTGATGCGGAGAGAGTACAAGCTATTCATGACCTTTCATTTCCAACAAGTAACATTGTTGTTCATTCTTTCTTTAGTAAAGTAAATTTCTTGCAAAGATTCATTCCACACTTTGCTGAACGGACTTGTCACATAGTTAATATGATGAAAGGTAATTCTCTCTTCAAGTGGACTCCTGAAGGAAAGAAATCTTTCCATCAGATTAAGGAAGCCATGGCAAACGCTCCAGTCTTAGTATGCCCAGATTATACCAAAGAGTTTATTATGTATAACTATGCATCAGATCATACTTGTTCGGCTATACTAATGCTGAGAAATAATGAAGGTGTGGAATCACGCATTGCATTCATGAGTTATCCACTAAAAGCTCATGAGTTGAAATACTCAGAAATGGAGAAGCATTCTTTTTCCATGGTGAAAGCAGTGAAACATTTCAGGTTTTATATTCTAAATTTGCATGTCATTGCTCTTGTTCCTGATGTTGTTGTTAAGTCGATTCTGATGCAACAAGAGTTTGGAACTAAAAGGGGCAACTGGGTTGCCAAGATTCAAGAATATGATATGGAAATTAAGCCCACTAAGTTGGTTTGTGGAAAAGGTCTATGTCAATTGATAGCTGACAACAAATCAATTGATGAAGTGGTGCTGGAAAATGAAGGTATGAATCAAGATCTTCCCAATGTTCTATTTGTTAGCACTACTGATGAGTGGTATTCCAATCTAGCATATCTCTTAACATATGAAGATTTTCCTGCACACCTATCAAGGAAAGAAAGGCAAACCCTGAAGCTTAAGGCAGTGAATTTTGTCCTATGGGACAATGGTTTGTATACAAAGTGTTGACAAACAACAAGTAAGATTACTTCAAGATTTTCATGATCTTGCTTGTGGTGGACATTTTTCTGCCCCTATTACTGCACACAAAATCTTGTGTGCTAGATACTATTGGCCAACATTGCTTAAAGATAGATACAGTAGGGTTCGCAAGTGTGAGCAATGTCAACAATTTGTTGGTAAGCTCAAATTAGTTGTGCTCCCTCTTAAACCAGTAGTAATTGAAGAGCCTTTCCAATAGTAAGGATTGAACTTCATTGGACCTATCAATCCAACATCTAGTGCAAGTCACATATACATCCTCACAGCGATAGATTACTTCACCAAGTGGGTGGAGGCAATCCCAACTAAGCAATCTACCTCAGTGATGGTTTGTCAATTTTTGAAGGAAAACATCATTTCAAGGTTTGGCATTCCTCATAAGATAGTAGCTGATAATGCTTCATGTTTTTCATCTTATGAGATAATTGACTTTTGCTTTGATCATGGTATTACTCTTTCACACTCATCTGACTATTATCCGCAAGGAAATGGTCAGGCCGACTCAAGCAACAAGAATCTGGTTATCAAATAATGAGATTGACTGACAAATCATCTACAAAGGCTATATGGGATAAGTTGGAGACTCTTAATGAAGGTGACCCTACTATAAATATTTCTAAACTTGATGGTTACCGAGTGAGATATGAAAACTTGAAGATGGAAGAATATGAAAGGATTACTACATTCATGGAAAGGGTAAATGAGATTGCTATGGGAATTCAATGTTGTGGTGGAACTCTGAGTGAAGATGAAATAGTTTCTAAAGTTCTTAGAGCTTTACCACCGACTTACAAGATGAAGGCTGCTACTATTAATGAATTGAGAACAGTGGCTATACTTTTGTCAATAGAGATACCTTGGTTGGGAAATTATCTTCTTTTAAGCTTGAAGAATTTGGAACTTTTGGAGCTGTGAAGTCTGAACTGTCGGCATTGTGTTGTCATTCATGTCAACCGGTATAGAAGGATACAACCATTATGGGAGAGTGTTGACATTATTGTCATTGATGTCAACATTGTGATTTCATTGATGATCATTGGCATACAAGTTAGTGTTGACTTGTGTTGAAGAAAAGTATTGGAGACTGGTGAAGTGACAAGTTAATGGTTGAAGGCATAGTGATGCAAACAAAAATGTGTGAAATTGGTATGAAGACATGGCATCCAAATGGATGAAGATGCAACACGATGACATCTATAAGTGAGAAAAAATTTTGGTTGTTGATGGTGATAAAGAGGCAGAATGATATTTGAATCACATCAAAACTGGAGGTGAAGTATGTGCAGACCACCGATGTGCAGTGTAAAGTCATACTAGTAGGACTCCCACAAGATGAAGAAGTTGTCACAAGATTAAGTGTAAGGTTGACTGAGAATGTGATGCCTCTGTGAGAAAGGATGGCATATGTCAAGGTGAAGATGTTTCCTCCCCTTAGAGAAGTCGCATTTATATCAATAGAATAATTTCCTGAGATAAGATTGCCAGAGTAGGCCAAGGCAGGTGATTGGATGCACATACCAAATCACCAAGTGGAAGATGAGAAAGTCTCTAGAGTGTGAGATCAAAGAAAAACATCGGACCAGTGTGTGAATACCTGATGTGGTATCAAGGTAGAGAAGGAAGAGTTAAGATGGTGAGTTTTCTTTCTTGGCAAACTAGTTGAGAAGAGAACCAGTGAAATGAAATTAAGGCTCTGAAGTTCCACACATCAAATTACCGGTATGTAAATGGAAAGTGGTGTTGCCACAGATGAATAATAGATGGAGATAGTTGGCATAAAGATATCATGCACACTACCAGTATGAAGGTAGAAAAATGCAAATTGGTAAACAAGGAGAATATCGGCATATAGCCAAGTGGATAGAGAGACAAAGGTGAAGTGCTCTCAATCTGATGAAGATGCACATGATGTGTACTCCAAGAGTGTTGCTAAAGACCAGCATGATTGATGTCCGGGATGACAAGATCCACCGTCACAAGGAAGGAGAAGGAAAGAAGGTTAACCGGTAGGAAAAGAGGGACCGGTAGTATGAAGCATACATCGGTTGTGTGATATTGGTCGGTGACCATGTTGGTTTGACATAGTGAGATAAGGTAGATATCGATGAAGGTGCTGAGAGAAGACATACCGACATGGTTACTAGAGAACTAGTAGGGTTAGATGTTTGGTAGGTGTGCAATAGTTGTGTGTTTAGTTGGTGATCCTATCTGAACTGACAAATAGATCTAAGATGAGATGGATACCGACAGGGATGCCAGGTGGACTTGAAGTGGAAAAATTGCAGAGGTTAGTAAATTCTCATGACCGTGAGGTTGTTGCGCAGTTGGTCGACATTTAATGTTGACTATGACTGTTATGGGTCGAGTTGCAAAGGGGTTGCGGGTCGAGGAAAGATGTAGCTGATCAAATCCATAAAGTGCAACTAATCAATGCAGGATGTTTGCATACAGATCAAAGTTGGTGAAGCAAATCATCAAACCATTTAGGGTGTTTGATAGATGCAAGTCGACATACAGGGCCGTGTTTGCTAAACTTAGCAAATGTGTATTAGAAGCTGCAAGATAGGCAAATTTTGATTGATCTGTTACAAGTGGTCGATCTCTAGAAGGAGATTTGATTGGATTTGATGTACCTCATGAATAGTGGAAGAAACCCTAAGGTGCCAAGTTTGAATGTTACTCTTGGCGGGAAAGCTCTGTAATAAATATGGATATCAAAGAAAGAGAGAGGTGTCGCTACTAGAAGAAAAGGTGTCGGGTGTTGAAGAGTGCAATGTGAAAAAGAAGCAGAGAGCCAATCAGTTAGAGACTTCATCGAAGATCCTAGAGACTGAGAGTTGGAGGTGCAACCAGTGAGAGGGTTTAGCAGAGGCTAAATCGGCAAGGTCAGAGTGATCAGTAAACTGGAAAGAGAGTTGTAGTGGGGTAAATCGGTGGTACTAGAACCTGCAAAAAATCAAATAAGGTGTTGCAGGTTATTGGGAGTGTCGTAAAGATCCAGCAAGGCAAAGATCTGAGCAGAGATTGACATGTGACAAGAAGATCGGCAAATATCAGAATGAAGAGTACTAGTGGTAGCAAGTAGTAGTGCATTTGATAGAACAAAGTACTGACATAAAAGAGGTAGAGGCTAAACCATTAAGGTTGCAACAAAGAGTGAAGGAGAGGAGGATCTGAGTGAAAAGAGAACTGGTAGTGAATTGGATAGAAGATCTAGTAGAGTAATTTGTTGAAGGGTTACAAAGTTCATTTGTAGCAAGGCTACTACTTTTGTAAGAGATTATGTTTATTGAAGATCACTGAGTTGTATCTCCTTGGGTTGGTGCCCTAAAATTAAGGGTTGGTGCTCCTTGGGTTGGTTCCCTAAACATTGTAATTAGAGATTCACTATGAGGCTGGATTGGAGAAGTAGATTCTAGTAGCATTTCTCACCAAGGTTTTTCCATCTTGGGTTTTCCTTGTATATGCTGGTGTTATGTGATGTCCTTTTATGTGTGAGTGCCCTTGTGATTAGTCTCCTTTGTAATCTAAGTCCAAATTTAGTTAGATTTGTTAACCAATATAGTCACATAGGATAGTTACAGGAAAAAGATTAAGAACCACTGATTCACCCCCCTCTTAGTGGTGCATTATGTTTAACATGAACCTTCTTTTCATGCATCTGCATCATCAACTGGTAAGAAAGATTGGAAACCTTTATATGCAAAGGAATTGGATGATATGAAGAGATAAGATGAATAAATTGAGCAACATGAATCACTATTTGCTAGAAGAGTACCTAAAGGACCGGTAGGAAGCAAGTATGAAGGAAAATAACCTTTTAAATGTTTTGCATATAATAAGATTGGCCATTTTGCATCTAGATGTCCTGAAAGGAATTCAAGATTTGAAGAGAGACTTAGAAGATCTTTTAATCCTAACCTGGGATATCAAAACAAGTATAAGTACAAGAAAAATAGAGACAAATCATGCTAAATAGAAGATGAGGAAGGTGTGACTAATTCTGATGATGAACTGACAGAAGACTCTGCTAGTGGTTCTGGCAATGGAAAGGAATGGGTGTTCTTGTCTATCATGGAAGATTCTCTAACACTAGAAGAGAATGTACCTGAAGAGAAGGTACTTGTTGCTAAAATTGAAGACAAGGATGAATGGGTAATTGACAGTGGATGTCCACATCAAATGACTTGAGATAAAATGAGGTTTCTGTCTTTGCAAGAATTTGATGGCGGTCTGGTTAGATTTGGAGATGAAAAAGCATGTATGATCAAGGGAAAAGGAACTATATCATTGGATGGTAAGCACAATACTAATAATGTTTATTTTGTTGAAGGTTTGAAGCATAATATTTTGACTGTAGGATAATTGGTGGATAAGGGATTTCAATTACAGTTCAAGGATGGAAAATACAAAATCATTAATAGATTTGGTTTGGAGATTGCAACTGGTACATAGACAAAAGGTAATATATTTCATTTGAATTCTGGTGAGAAGAGATGTTTGATTGCACAAATTGATGAGAGTTGGCTATGGCATAAAAGGCTATGTCATGTGAATTTTGAGTGCATTGTTAAGATCAGTTCAACTAAGGTAGTTAGACATATACCTAAGATTGTGAAGCCCTATAATTTTGTATGTAAAGAATGTCAAATGGGTAAACAGGTCAAAACCTCTATTAGGAGTATACAAGATAAATCTAATGACGTTCTTAATCTTATTCATATAGATTTGTGTGGCCCTGCTAGAGTTAAAAGTTTTCAAGGTGATAGATATTTTATGTTAATCATTGATGATTATTCTAGAATGATGTGGGCTACTTTTCTAAGGGAGAAATCTGAGGCTTTTGAAAAGTTTAATATCATTAAGGCTAAAGTGGAAACTGAGACATGATTGAAGATTAAATGTTTGAGGTCAGATCATGGTGGATAATTCACATCCGGTGAGTTTAATAACTTTTGTGAGAAGCATGGTATTAGGAGGCAATTTTCCACTCTCCGGACACCTCGGCAGAATGAAGTTGTGGAAAGGAAGAACAACACTATCTTGGATGTTGCTAGAACAATGATGATGGAATCTAGTCTACCTCATATCTACTAGAGAGAAGCAGTGAGCAGAGCGATTTATACATTCAACATAGTACATATGAAAGGAGAAACCAGTAAGACACCTTATGAATTATGGTTTGGCAATACAACTACAGTTAAGTATTTCAGAATCTTTGGTAGTAAATTTTATATTAGGAGAGATGATATCATTGGCAAATTTGATCATAGATGTGATGAAGGCATATTTCTTGGTTATTCTAATGAAAGCAAGGCATATAGATGTTATAACAAGAGATTGTAGAGAATTGAGGAGAGTGCCAATGTCAAGGTGGATGAGATGAATACAAGTCAAATCAGAGGCTATGAGCAAGAACCAGTGGTGAAAATGATCATAACTGAACCGGTAGCACCTTTACCAAAATAGAATGTTGAACCAGGTTACTCCGGTAGTATCCAAAAATTCAATAGTGACTAAAGAATTGGGAAGAAGAACAGAGAGTCAGAAGACTCATAGGTATGTGAGATTGAATCATTTAGAAGATCAGATCAATGGGGATAAGAACAATGGAGTGATGACAAGAAGAAGACTGACAAGTAATGAGGTATGTTTAATTTCTCAAGTTGATCCGGTATTAGTAATTGAAGCATGTAAAGATGAATATTGGTTAAAAGTTATGGAAGAAGAATTAGATCAGATTGAGATGAATAACACATGGACTTTAGTTCCCTATCCTAAAAAATAAGAATATTATTGGAACTAAATGGGTTTTTAGGAATAAATTGAATGAAGATGGTCAAGTGGTAAGGAACAAAGATAGATTGGTTTGTAAAGGATATTCTCAGAAGGAAGGAATTAATTATGGAGAAACTTTTGCACCTGTAGCTAGGATTGAAGTTGTAAGATTATTTCTTGCCTATGCTTCCCATAAGAACTATAAGGTTTATTAGATGGATGCCAAGTGTGCATTTTTGAATGGGGATCTTGATGAGGAAGTTTATATTGAGAAAATTGATGGTTTTTCACTTTCAGGTGATAAAAACATGATTTGTTGGTTAAGGGAATCTTTATATGGATTGAAACAGGCACCTAGAACTTGGTATACAAGGTTGGATAAATATCTTTTGAAGCTTGGTTTTACTAAGGGTAATGCTGACAATAATTTATATTATAAGGTCACTGATGATGACATACTAATTATTGAAGTATTTGTTGATGAAATTATTTTTGGAGGTGAAGATAAGTTGTGCATGGAATTTTCTAAGAATACGGAGAAAGAATTTGAAATGTCTATGATTGAAAATCATGAGTACAGTGAAATAATTTTTTAGATACTTGCAAGGTACATAAGAATATGCTTTATGGTACCCTAAGGATGATGACTTTACTTTATGTGCATATATAGATGTTGATTTGGCTGGAGATGTTGATGATCAGGAAAGTACTTTTGGCAAAGCTTTGTTTCTTGGAAATACGTTGGTTTCATGGATCAGCAAGAAACAATCATGTACTTCTTTATCTACTGCTAAAGCTGAGTGTGTCGGTGTTGCTACTAACTTTACAAAGGTTCTATGGATGAAGCAAATGTTGAAGGATATTAAAGTGTATTGCACTGGACTGGTAGTTATACTATGATAACTCTGATGCTATTGACATATCAAAGAATCCGGTATTTCATTCTAAGACAAAGAACTAAACCTTTGCCTAAAGAATCATTTGAGTAACTGAGTGACAAATTAGGGGTTTCTGCCCCTTTGATAGAGAACTGATTGATGTGATTTGGCATCAGTCTGATATGCATTATCAAAGATACTATTCATTCTGGCACTGATGTGGGGATGCTACTGCTCAGGGGGAGTAGTTAGCTTTGTGATTCAGTGGTTTTTATTTTTGGTTTGATAATTTTGTCAGATTTATGGTATTGATGTCAAAGAGGAAGAGATATATGTGAAAAATAGAGCTTTACAAAGATATCATTCATAGGGGGAATTTGGTCTTTGTTTTAGAACTTCATTTCTATATCTTTGAGTGGGAGATTGTTGGGTGTCTTCCATTGGGGGAGACTTGTTTGGAATTTCTTGGTACTTAGATGTTTTTCACATATAGTGTTGCCATCAATGCCAAAGGGGGAGATTGTTGGACATTTGGAGGAACTGATTATCTGTTACATTGATGTCAACACTAGTTGTTTTGGATGCTTTACCGACACCCTTCTATTTCCCGTAGGATGTTTGATTTCTGGTTGGATTGGATTTGGTATGATCCGATATGCTCCGGTATGTTTGGGTTATGGAATTGGCTTATTCATGTTCATATTTAGTCAGTTGGTTTTGATCTAGTGATCAAATGTTATCCTACTTTCTACCAAGCTTGGTTTGTGGTTCCGGCGAGGATTTCACTGACAGAGCTTTGATGAAGATTTTTGATGATATGCATAAGTGGTGTTGCTGCGGCTTCTAGTGAAGATTCAAGATACTGCTGGTGATCACGTTCAAGACTTGGCGGATTGGGATCATTCCTTTAGCATATGTGGACCTAATTTTGGTCCTGATGTATCTAGGTTATGGACAAACTTAATGTAACGTTTGGATTGGACCTCTCGATGTGTTTATGGGATGTATTATGTGTTGGTTATTATTTGTTTAGTCTTAGGCCAACATGTTTTGTAATTATGTAATTGGCTTATTGTCTGGTGGCTGACTTGATTGTTTATGGTTGAGGGTTTGTATATATATGATGTAAGATCTCATTGTAGATCATCATGGTCATAGGAAAGGGATATGGATATGTAATGTCTGAATAATGTAATATCATTCAGGCAGAGGATTTGGTCGATCATTGAAGATCGAGTTGGGTTTATGTGAGAGGATTTAGTCCTTCGGTATTGAGCTTAACTAGAACTGTACTTAGGCATATGAGATGTTTTCTTTTGTAGTTCATTCATTCTTCCGGATTGTAGTCTAGATTTCTATGTCGTCAGTGAGACTCCTTTTATGATGATCAGTGCACTCTAGGCCGTTGCCCTTCCTGCAAGTGGAGGCCCCTCAATTGTAATTCACATACTTACTACAGAAGTATTATCTAACTGTGGGTAGGCTTCCCACTGTGGTTTTTCCCTTTACTGAGTTTTCCATGTACAAATCTTGGTGTCATGTGGATGGTATTTATTCTTTGATTGTTGTTTGTGCTTAATTGGTTTAACTGCTCTTTTGATATTTGGTTTAAGCATTCCGGTATTAATTTTTTGGGTTCTAGTATTAAATTTTTAATTGCTTAAGGTTTTGGTAATTTGTGACAACTGATTCACCCCCCCCTCTCATTTGTCTTCTGGTTATTTGAATTGTCTAACAGATCTGTGGTGTTGTAGTGATGGGGTTCACCTAGTTTGCTCAACACTTCACCTAGTTGGTGTTGCTCAATTCCACCAAATCACTAGGCCTAGTTTCTCTCTAGACCTCCAAGTCCCTCGTAGTCTCTTCTAGGGATCTCTTCTTAACCATTCTAAGGTGTTTTCTTCAAGTGTTTTAGCTAGGAACCCTACCAAGTTACAATGCTTCCCATGTGCTCAATTATGATTTCTTGGCTTCAACTTGTCAAATTGACCTCCTACTATTGTGAATTGATGCAGAGGTGTGGATGTGTCTTCTAACATGTTTTTAATGCCTTTAGGATCAGTTTGAGGTTTTCAATAATTAGTTTTCGTACCGATTTCAATATTTTGCCTAGAAAATGGCTACAAGTAATTAGCCCTATTAGGCCTCCAAAATCTAGTTTTCTAGGGCTTGAGTGAAAATGGTCCAAAAGACCCCCTAGCAAGTTTGGTTTTTCTTCAATGTTTCACCTAACCCCAAGTGATTTTTTTGGTTTTGGATCCTTACTCCATAGTACAATATGCTAACCCCAAAAATGAGGGTTTTGAAGGGTTTCTAGGTCTTCTAGCCGGCAGTGACTGGTCAAGTTGGTGTTTGGGCATCAAATGACTTTGTCAAGGCTTCTCCTTGCATTGGAAACTATGTACCAACTTCATGGACCCTTCCAAGAGATTAGATGGTGGTTTGGAATTCACCCCTGAACTTAGCACTTTAATTTCACATTGTTTCCTCTAGCCGGGTTGCTCCTGGACTCGCCTAGAACAAGGTGACAGTCATATTGAAACTCATCTCCAGCACTTGTCCCTATTGGAAAATGCACACTCCAATGAGAAATTGTAGGTGATTGAAGGTTTTGTCATTGATGGAAACCTTGCAATCTTATGATACCGACAAGACAATATACTGGCACTGATAATGACAGACTCTACATCGACACATAGGTCATCGGCAAACAAAGGATACCGACACAGAGGCTGACAGAAATTTTGTTTATAATGTACTTTGTAATTAATTGTAAAAACATTGTAAGCCAACATGGCGAGTTGTAATATGACTCATATATGTATGAGATCATTGTAAAACATTTGGTGATGAATTGTAAGTAAGGAAGAATAATGTGTAAGGCGAAATAAGGCAGACCTATTATGCGAATTATAGATTAAAGGATTATGTAAGCAACAGAGCTAAAATCGGTACTGGATCTGGCATAGCAGATGCTATTTTGAAGTAGTACAAGACATTGGATTTGTATAATCCATTCTGTAAGTCAGTGTGACTTATTTTGAGCAGTGAGCTCTAGGCGCTTGGCCTTCCTACATGTGCAGGCCCCAATTGTAGTAGTAATATTCTCTTATTGGCCAGTAAGTGAATATTGTGGGTCACAAATCCCACTGAGGTTTTTCCCACACCGGGTTTCCTCGTTAAACTACTGTGTTATGGTGTTATTTTCATGTGGTTGTTGTTATCTCTATTTATTGCATTACTTTTTGTTTACCGGTATGCAATATTGATATGCTTTACATGTTTTAATTCAAGAAAATTATATAACTGGTTAGATACTGAATCACACCCCCCCCCTCTTAGTATCTTTGGGAATGCTAACAATTGGTATCAGAGCTTGGTCCTCTATTTTCAGAATCCTAATAGCTTGAGGAAGATCTTGCAACCAGTAGAGATGAAAAACTTAAGAGAACAATTGAAAACAACCCTTTTAGACTATGATGCAAAAAAATTGAAGAATATCAAACTTGAGGATGATCTAAAAGTTTCTCAAGATATCATTCAAACACTTCAAGAGAATTACACTATAGCAAGGAATAAAAGAAGAGAACTTTATGAGAAGATGCAGAAAGAGGGAGATGAAAAGGAAACTCTTAATGATCTGGTAAACAAACTAAGATAAGAGATGTGTACAACACAGAATGAGATGCAAGATATAACTATGAGATTTTGCAAGGACATTGAAGATAGGAAGAAAAATGAAGAAGATCTGACTAGAAGACTGAGTGATGCTGCAAATGAAAAACACAAGACTTAGTTATGAAAATGATATGTTGAATATAGATCTGATGCACACACAAAATGACTCAAATGAACTTATGAGATAGAAAGAAATCTTGGAAAGAGAACTGGATACTACACATCAGCACAAAGAAAAATTTAAGAAAAGCTCAGAAGAACTTGGTGACATGTTGAAGAATCAGAAACCTAATGGTGACACTTGTGGCCTTGGCTTTGAAGCTTGTGAAAGCTCTGGTACTACAAACACACATGATCATAGCAAACCGGTAAGACAACCTACTGCTTATAAATTTAATGGCAAATGCTTTAACTGTAACAAGTATGGTCATCGAGCAAATCAATGTAGATCTAGAAATTATCAGAACACCAATACACCCACCGGTCAATGTTCTAAATGCAACAAAGTTGGTCATAATTCATAAAACTGCAGAATGAATGTAAGATGTTATGTTTGTGGAAGATTTGGACATTTATCTAATCAATGCAAAACACAAACCGACATAGGATATGGGAAAGCTATTCAGAAAAATAATGTGACTTGTTATGCCTGTAACAAGATTGGACACATTGCTAAATTTTGTAGAAGCAAGTCCTCACCAACAAATAACAAAGGTCCCTGTTTGAAAGGTAAAGAAAAGGTTGAAGAGGTAAAGAAGGAATTCTCAAAACAGTGGATCAGAAAATCAGAACTGAATATTGATGGGAATACTCCTCCACTAGTAGAATAGAGTAACACTCCACCGGTAGGAGACTCTTCATCTACCTAAAGGAAAATCCTTTGAGGGTTTAGCAACAAATGAGAAACATGCTATTATTCCCTCGGTTGATGGTGAGAAGTTGAGATTACTTCTTTATCGGCAGATAAGTTAAACTATGACTTAACTGACAAGCATTAAATGTGGTAGGTGAAGAAAATAATGTTATAAAACAAGTGTTTTGGCTCATCTGGAGTCTATTTTAGCATCTAGAAAATTTTTGCAAAAATGACGTGGTTTGTAAATTTGTTGTGTCTGCTGTCATGATTTTATGCATTTGATCAAAATATGATTGATTTGCGTACCTTGTTTCAAGTTTAATGTGTGAAGCTTGATTTGTGTTACAAGCTGGTATGGGTTGGAAACTTGAGTTGTGTTACAAGCTGATATGGGTGGGAAACTTGAGTTGTTTTACAAGTTTATGTGATTGTGGAGACTTGAGTTGTGTTACAAGTTTTGATATGGTTTTTGATAACTTGAGTTGTTTTACAAGTTGATATGAAATGATAGGATTTTGAACTTGATGTAGATGAGCAAATTGTTTCATGTTGTTGATGTGACTTTGATTTTGATATCTTTGTTTTGATGTGCAAATTGATATTGGATTTTTTTTGCTTGTTGATAGGAGCGATTGGGTGTGGTTTAGTCGAGGGAGAGATTTCCGAGACCGTGGACATTGATACTGCGGTTGTCTCAGGCTGATCTCGACATCATTGAGAGATGTGGGTTGACCTCCCTTTTGGATATGCCTCGGTTCACTGTGAACCGAGGGCTATTGACAACACTGGCAGAGAGGTGGCATAGCGACACCAACACCTTCCATTTTGCTACTGGAGAGATGACAGTCACACCAGAGGACTGTTACAGGATCTTGCAGATTCCCGTAGTAGGTGCACTACTACCATACGAGTAGTCGGAGGAGGGTGGGATAGAGGCATTGCACCTCATCTTCCATGATGAGACAGTCTATGGGTATGAGATCTCATGGCAGAAGTTTTTGGACCTAGATTATGCACCACTACCATCTATACTAGCAGGGTTCATTGGTGGATTCCTTTGTCCTGATCGTAGGTCAAAGGGATTCTCAGTGGGATGGGGGCTGGATTTGGAGGAGATGGTCACACAGGGCCGACGATTTTCATGGGGATTAGCTATGCTAGCCCATCTTTACAGGG
Source organism: Cryptomeria japonica (assembly GCF_030272615.1). Taxonomy (NCBI): domain Eukaryota; kingdom Viridiplantae; phylum Streptophyta; class Pinopsida; order Cupressales; family Cupressaceae; genus Cryptomeria; species Cryptomeria japonica. The sequence goes on along the minus strand of NC_081409.1, from coordinate 681,366,250 downwards.
GCCTACATGAGGTGGTATACCTCGGTTATGGTAGTTTGTTAGCTAGCGTGACACTGCTACAGGTATGGTGCTGGGAGTACATTCCAGTGGTGAGGCCATTAGCAGATAGGGACAGACCTGTGGGATAAGCATATGGATATGGATACAGGGGTCTAGTTGTCCAGCACAAGCTAGGCAAACTAGAGCATTGGAGAGAGTGCTTGATGATATAGATATGGTCACCTGGCGACCGTACATAGGATGCAAGGTGTGGGCAGAGGATGGGCTGGAGATGACCTTTGTTTTTATGACCAGATACCTGATCGGGAGGACCCCGTTTGTGATAGAGAGATTTGTGGTGCCCTGAGTTTTGAGGTAGTTTGGGCGCCAACAGGGTATTCCATAGGGAGCGTGCCTATATGCACGCCGGAGGCAGGATGTAGTGGATTGGGGACCGACCATTGATAGCGCAGTGGTGGTGGATGAGTTTGTCAGGTTGGCGGGGAAGATATGGGATTATGCTCCGAAGATTCAGGATGCGGGCATGACCGATGAGTTTTCTAGATTGTTTGCTACGCGGGCGGTGCCCAGGATATCTGATCCTGAGGAGATGAGGCCAGCTTTTGATTTAGATGAGGAGGAGGGAGAGGGAGATGATGATGATGATGGAGAGGATGGAGGAGATGGACGAGGGAGAGGAGCTAGAGGGAGGCGGGGAGGTAGATCTAGGAGAGGAGATAGGGGTGTGGAGAGAGCGGTGAGACAGAGGGGTGATAGATAGGGGGAGAGGTGGATTGGCTATTGGAGCCAATGGAGAGGGGAGAGTGGGGGAGGTACTAGCTACGGTGGGGGGTGGTGATGAGGTGAGGCGACGAGCACAAAGGAGGAGGATGGATGTTTTTTGCAACTATGTTTTTGGTAGCATCCTCATTCTGTATTTACCATCTGATATATGTCATATGTTGTTTGCTTTCTTTTTAGGTATCATCATTGAGCATTGATTTGTTTAGGATATGTTGAAAATTTATACAAGCATAATGGTATAATTGAACTATAATGACCTGACAAAAATTTACATGATGTTTGATTTTGCAAGATAGCACAAGCGTCAAGGTATAATTGAACCAGGATGACTTGAGTGCGTATTGCATAAATAGACAAGATTAGATCATTTGTATGCGTGAAGTGGAATGAGACCCTCAGTGATATTCGACGTATCACGGCTCGAGGCAAGTATTCACATAGGACAAGTGATCACCTCAAAGACAGAAGACTAAGAAAATATTGGAAGTTCTTCATGATCTCTAGCTTTGAAGCATTTAGTGAGACAAGGAAAAGAATCCAATAATTCAAAAAGTTCAAAATGCAAAACTATTCAAGATTTTATGCTGTAATGCAACATCCAGTACTTCAGAAAATCATCCATCCTTGGTATTTTTGTGAATTGTTTTGTTTTGTTTTGTGATGAAGCGTAGTTTTTGGTTTGTTGGATGTCATGCTTTTGAGTTTTGCAAATAGCCTTGATGTCTTGAATGTTTGCAATATTTGAGACGATTTGAATGCCCCTAGCTGAGTGTGCCTCTCGATGTGAATATGTAAAAATGATTTCCAAGCCATCGTGGATTAGTGGTAAGAGGATATATATGGATAAATTAGGATAGTGACTACGCTAAGTATGTCCTGAATGGATATTTGCTAAGTGTCGGGCGATGGCCGATAGTGTTTGTACGGATAAAATGGTATGGATATAGATTGAGGAGCCATTCTTTCACAAGAGCGCCTATTTACCAGGTTTTCACCATTTGTTTTTATTGTACTTTGTCTTTACTTTTTTCTGGATTTTTTGATTTTTTTGCTTGTTTTGGCTTTTTCTGTGCACTAGAATCCTTAAGTGTAGTATTTCTTCAGATGGATGCTGTTAGTTGGTTTGTCGAGCACATCTCCTTCTGAATTTGTTAGCTGAAAGGCACCTGATCCATAGACTGATATGATAACATAGGGACCCAACCAGTTAGGTTCAAATTTCCCTTTCTTTTCTCGATCTTGTTGATTCCTTGGATTTTCTTTAAGGACTAGGTCACCAATTTTGAAGTTGCGGGGGATGACCTTGTGATTGTAGCTCCTGCACATGTGTTGCTCATAGGCTTTGAGATGAGTATAAACATGCTGACTTCTTTCATCTCATAGTTCAAGTTCTTGCAGTCGGTTAACTCGATACTCTTCATCGTGGATTAAACCTTTCAAAGAGACTCTAAGAGATGGGATTTCTACCTCCAGGGGTAAAATGGCTTCTGATCCATATACCAATGAGTATGGTGTTGCTCCTGCAGGTGTGTGGATGCTGGTTCTGTATGCCCAAAGTGCTGGATTGAGTTGTACATGCCAATCTTTGCCTACATCATTCACTATTTTCTTTAGGATCTTTAGTATTGTTTTGTTAGATGCTTCCGCTTGACCATTTCCCTGCGGGTAGTATGGTGTAGAGAACCTATGTTGGATTTTGAATTTTTTACATAGTTCTTGGACATCTTGATTTTTGAAAGGCCGTCCATTATCTGTGATGATTGAACTTGGAATACCATATCTGCAGATCAGATAATTGAGGATAAAAGAGGCAATTTGTTTCCCTGTCACCGTGGTCATGGGAACTGCTTCTATCCATTTGGTAAAGTATTCAGTTGCTGTTATAATGAACTTGTGTCCTTTTGAAGATGAAGGATGAATTTTGCCCACTAAGTCGAGTCCCCACTGACAAAAGGGCCAGGATGTTGTAAATGGTTGCAGTTCCTATGCTGGGGCATGTATGAGATTACCATGGATCTGGCATTTAGGACATTTCTTAGCGAAGTGATATGAGTCTTTCTCCATTGTAGGCCAGTAGTATCCCATCCTTATAAGCTTTTTAGCAAAAGTAGTGACACTTGAATGTGTGTGACAAATACCTTCGTGAAGCTTGTGTAAAGTAGAATCAAAATCATTACGATCAAGGCAACGAAGAAGAGTACCATCGAGACCTTGACGATACAAAGTATCGGCGGTAAGGGTGTAACAGGCAGCTTGTCAGATAAAGTTACGTTTTTGGTTACGGGATTGGTCAAATGGTAAGATATTGTGCTTGAGGTAGTCGTATATCGGTCCATATAATGGAGAATCTGAACCAGTCAAGGCATAGATAACTTGGGATTCATAGTGGTCATAGGCTGGGGAGAACAGTTGCTCTACCAGGAAGTCATAATGACTCTGTTGCTCTGGAATTTGTAGTAATGAAGCGATAGTAGCCATTGCATCAGCTGCTTTGTTGTTCAATCTTGGTATTTGCTCGAAGGTGATGTGCACAAAATACTATTTGAAGTCATCCACCATTCGCTTGTAGGGTAGTAGCTTGTCATCCTTTGTTTGATAGTCGTTGTTGATTTGATGGACTACTAGTTGTGAGTCTCCATAGACTTTTAACTCTGTGATTTTCCATTCTACGGCCATTTTGATGCCTATAACCAGTGCCTCATATTCAGCCACATTATTTGTGCATGGAAACATAAGCCTATATGATCTTGGTATAGTGTGTCCTTCATGAGTGATGAATAGAATGCCAACACTTGAACCATGTTGTGTATAGGATCCGTCAAAGTATAGGGTCCATTGTTTGGTAGAAAGAGAAAGAACATCCCTGTCTGGAAATTCAATCTCCATGGTGTGTTTGCCTGGTAGTGGTGCTTCAACCAACTGATCTGCAATTGCTTGTCCCTTGATGGCACGTCTTTCTGTGTATTGGATGTCAAATTCATTGAGAATCATGACCCATTTAGCCAATCAGTCTGTAAGAGCTGCCTTGCTGAGTAGATATTTGAGAGGATCAATTTTTGCGACTAGCTTAATGGTGTGTGCTAGCATATAATGTCGGAACTTTTGAGATGCAAAAACCACTGTTAGGCAAGCCTTTTCAATGAATGTATAGTTGAGTTCATAGCCATTCAATGTCCTACTGATGTAATATATGGCGCATTCCTTCCCTTGTTGATCTTCTTGTGCCAATAGTGCCCCCAGCGATATATCTGTTGTTGAGATATATAAGATAAGAGGTTTTCCTGCGACTGGTGGTACTAGAACTGGTGGATTCATCAGGTACTATTTGATTTGTTAAAAAGATTCTGCACACTTGGTCTCCCATTTGAAGGGTACATTTTTGTGTAGTAAATGGTTAAATGGTAGACTTTTATCTGCTAGTTGAGCGATGAATCGCCTGATTGATTGAAGTCGTCCTTGTAGAGATCTGAGTTGACTGATATTCTTTGGTGGTGGCATGTCCATAATGGCTTGTACCTTTGCTAGATCTACTTCAATACCTTTAGCTGAGACAATGTAGCCTAGTAACTTGCCTGATGTAACCCCAAAGACACACTTCTTAAGGTTGAGCCTAACTTGGAATTTCTCTAATTGATTAAAGATCTTTGTTAGGATGCTGAGATGTTCTGCTCTGGTGAAGGATTTAGCGAGTAAATCATCCACATAGTCTTCCATAAATGTATGCATCATGTCATGAAATATTGTGGTCATTGCTCTTTGATAAGTGGCTCCGGCATTTTTTAAGCCAAAAGGCATAACTTTCCAACAGTACGTTCCCCAAGGACAGGTGAACGCGGTTTTATCTTGATCTTCTGGGGCTATTTTGATTTGATTATAGCCTGAGAAACTGTCCATTAGTGAGAACATTGCATGGCCTGCTGTGAGATCTACAATTATGTCGATACTAGGCAGAGGAAAGTTGTCCTTTGGACAAGCTTTGTTGACGACTCTGAAGTCAGTGCAGATTTTGATACTACCATCTCGTTTTGATACTGGAACGATGTTGGAAATCCATTCTGCATAGTCAATGGGTCAGATGAATCCAACGTCTAATAATTTCTTTAGTTCAGTTTTGACCATGAGTGCCACCTATGGATTCATTTTTCGTAGCTTTTGCTTGACTGGTTTAACTCCTGAAGAGATGGACAAGTGATGCATGATTAAATGTGGATCCACTCCAGGCATATCAGCATACGACCAAGCAAAGTTAATTTGTTGTTCTTTAAAGAAAATGATGAATGCTGATCTTTCTTCCTTTGGCAGAGATTCTGCAAGGTGTAGGTTTCTGACTACTTCCGTGGTACCAATGATGATTGATTGAGTGGGCTCAATCAATATGGGTGATTGCTCATGAAAGTGCTCAGGAAAAGTGTCAAGTCTCCCATCATTAGGTGCCTTAAAAAGGTTTTCACCCTCAGATGTGTCCTTTATTTTTACTTTTTTGTGATCTAGAGCTGCCATTGACTGGTTTTCAGCATCAGATCCTTTATTTGGTTCATTTTTGCGACTGAGAGACTTGGCACTCCTTGGTTTATAGACATCGTTATTTTGTTCACTAGTAGGGCCTGTTTCTGGATTTACGACACATAGGTAATGGATAATAGATTCATCATCTGGGAAAATTGGTATATCATGGATTTCAGGTTCATCCCAGTTGATGAGGTCAGGAAAGACAAGTGGTAAGGAATCATTAGGTGGATCAAGTTCGGCTACTGTGAGTGTTAGGACAGAGTTTTCATCGTGTTTGTTCTTGGTTTCAAATAAGTTCAGGATTTTGTCGAGGTCTTCGATGGTATTATCTTCTACATAGACTTGTTCATAATGTTTCTATTCGCTTTCTGTGGCGTCATAGATATTCTGCGGTCCAAATTCAAGAGGTCTATCTCTTGTGCTATGTTCGTCCTGAGAAAGAGATATAGAATCAGTATCATTAGGGATACCTGTAGTAGCATTGGAGCAGGTACCCCATTCATATTCATTGGAATCAGTCTCTGAGGTATCATCCCAGATTCTATCAGTGTTGTAAACTAGTATGTTGTATGGTGAAAACAAATCTTTGACAATAGATACCATTTTGATAGTTTTTGTTGATTCTGTGTCAAATCCGTCTTCCATTTTCTGTATTTGTCCATAGACTGTGCTTCTTCGGGGAGAAACAAAGGTATCTGGAGATGATTTTATTTGTTCTTGAGATATTGGTGTTTGAATATGAGCTACTGCTGCAGATATGGCCCTTTTGTGTTTTAGAAGCTTTTCCTGATGTAACTTCTGATCCTGACGTTCCCGTGCCTTGCGGATTGTTTCTGCCGATTCAAAGAGTGCTTCCTGCCAGGACTCTTCTTTGTACTTTGTCTTTACTTTCCATTGAGGTTTTGTAGTTAGGTGGGGTGGCCTTTTTAATAGGAAGGTTAGCTCACGACCCAATCCTGCTTTGTTTCTATTGGGTTGTGAAGGGAGATTTATGGGTTCAGTGACTCCTTCCTTGCGTTTCCCAATAGGTCATTTACCGTCATATCCCATTTGTAACATGATTAAGTATCCTTTTCCATATAGGTGTAGGTAGAACAATGTCCAGAGCGGCTTCTCTATTATCTTCTTTCTCATCTTTGTATAACCAGCTAAGAATATCTTTGTCTTCTGATTCATGTGCCAGAGTGCCCAATTGGATGAAGGTACCATCAAATTTGGTGATGGGCTGAGTGACCAGATGTGTTGATGTAGTAGGCAATCCATGAGATATAGGTGATGTTGGCAATTTGGCCAAACATAAAGGCTCCAAAGAGTATTCTCCCATACCTTGGTCTTTGATTTGTATTTTCTATTTGAAGTCTCCCCATAAGGAGTTGGATTTTGCTGTTTGTTGATCTGATGTTGAAGATTGCTGCTTTTCTCTATTATGGGGGACCAAACTGTCTTGGGCTGCCTCCATTGCGTTGCAATGTTGAAATGGATTGTGATCAGCAGATATGGATACTTCTTCTCCATCATAAGGAACACTAGTGATATGTGGAAGGTACTGCTTGCATTTCATGTATCCAGGGTCGCCCTAATAAAATATTGTAGGTAAGGTCTATGTCCAAGACCTGACATATAGTATCCTTTTGTATTGGTCCCACTTGAATAGGTAATAACACAGTTCCTTTAGAGGATCTTTCCTCATCATCATATGTCTTTATGGTAATCTTCTTGCAGGGATCAATAGATTCTTCTGAGAAGCCTAAATGCACGGATAAGTTTTAAAGTACATATATTAAGTCTAGCTCCTCCATCTATTAGGACTCTTTTTACTAGGTGTTTGCAAACAATGACTTCGATATGGAGAGGAGTATTATGCGGATGGATTAAGGAAGCATCGTCATGTTCTGAGAAGGTGAGGTTATGAGATCCAGTCATATGGGCGACCATGGCTTGAAATCTGTCTGTATCCAAATTTTGAGGTACATTGGTTTCCAATAGTGCTTGTTCTAATATGTCTTTGTGCTTTGGTGATAGTTTCAATAATTCTAGTATAGATATCTGTGCTGGAGTTTTACGTAGCTGGTTAACCAAGTCATATTGGATTTTTGGTGTGGTAGTTGTAGGTGCAATATGTCCTTTCAAGTCATATTTCTGAGTTCGGGTTGTTACATTGACAGATTCATGATCATGCTTATCTCGGAGGGTGATAACATTTACTTGATGATCTTCAGCTGATATGTGATTTATGGTGTTGTTGTAGATATGGTTGATATGAGCTCCGGGTGTATTATTCGAGGTTGAAGCTCCATCTTTGTAATTTGGAAGAGGATTTTTAAAGGCTCCATGATCACTATTTGTTTTGAGACCATCTATTGTTAAGTCACCTCGATCAATCATATCTTGCACCACATGTTTTAACCTCATGCAATCGTTCATCTGATGACCCTTGTTACGATGGTAATCACAATAGTGTGAATCATTCCACCAAGGTGGTTTGATTTGAGGTTCATAGTTGCTGATTGGAGGCAAGAAAAGAATCTTGTGTGATAAAACTTCTCTGAATGCTGATTCTAGTGATTGCCCTAGTGGTGTGAAGATACGCTTTTGGAAATTGTTTGTGTTGTTGCGTGAATTGTTGCTAGGTCCTGGATTCATGTTTTTACTTTGAGTATCATTGGTGTTGTTTGTGTTAAGTTGTCCTTGATCAATGTTAGGTGCATATGTGTTAGCATTTGGATTAGCATTCTTAGGATTTTTCGTGTTTTGAGGATTTCCGGATAATGCGAGCACTAGTTGCTTAGATTTGGGATCATATGATTCATTGTTGCCTTCATTTTTGTTTCGAATCCAAAATCGAGATTTGTCAAGGTTGGTGTTGTTTTGGTTATTGTAGTTTGATGAGTTTGTTCCTTGTAAAATTTAAGTGTTCCCTTTTTGACACATGCTTCTTCTACTTGAATGCCATTCTCAATTAATTTAGCGAAAGATGGTATGCATTGAAGTTTTAGTCTGTAACTCATTTCACTATTCAAGTTATCGATGAAGATTTCCATTTTCTCCTTCTCGGGAATATCTCAAGGATATCTGGATACCATACATCGCTAGTGTTGAAGGAATATCATGAAGGTTTCATTGTTCTTTTGTTTGGTGTTGCAAACATCTAGCATGGTTATGGCATGTTGGATGTTGTAGGAATATTGGGTTATGAATTTGTTAACCAATTCATCAAATGATCTAACAGGCGGTGTAATTTTGGATAACCATTCCATGGTTTGCCCTCCCAAGCTTCTGGGGAATAAACTCATCAAATAGGTGTCATCATGAGCAAATTCAAGGCTCAGTGTGCAAAATTCTCGAACATGATCTCAGGGATCACTTTTCCCATCATATTTATCAAATTTGGGAACGTCTGAGTTTGGAGGAAAAGGCACTATGTTCAATCTTCTATCAAATGGATAAGGACAGATTTTGTTTAAAGAGTACCGCACTATTGTCCCTTGTTGCATATCTTGTATTTGCCTTTGCAACATTTGCATTTGTTGAGTAAGGGCTGCCAAAGGTATCTTATCCTGTCGAGGGAAAAGTTCTTCCCTTGTATTTGTTTTCAGTTGAAAAGGTGTGGTAAATGGTATATTTTGCTCTGGTGTTTCTAGTTTAGGTATACGCATTTCTGGTATGCATTGTTCTAGAATGTGTTGCTCAGGTATGTGTTGTTCAAAGTTACGAGTTTCTTCTTCTCTTTGTTGTTCTTGATATGCATATTGTCGAGATCCAGTTTTAAAGATGTTTGAGTCTAAATCTTCGGGAAGTTTAATGCCTTTACTTGTAAGCATGAGCAGATATTTTTTTTTGTCATTTTCCATGAGCTTTTCTACAAGCTTTTGGAATGTGGGGTTTTCCTGACATTCTCAAAGAAGTGCTTCAGTAATTTCAGGTTCTTCTAAGGGTGAAACTTCAAAAGGATTTGACAATCTTTGATTCATACTAGACTTAGCGTGTGTCTCGCTTTGTTTGTTTTTTTGAGAGCGAGTAACAAGCATTTTGGTAGAAACTCTCAGTGATGAGAGGGACAAAATCCTTGTTGATATGTTGTTTGGGGGTGGGTGGTTCTAGTCGAGATATGTTATAAGTGATACACTCGTTGGGCAAGAATGCTGGTTTGATTTTTCTGCCACGGTTTATGATTGTATTAAAAGCAGACTTTTCACAGTATGCTCTTGTCTTAAAGGGTTCTTTGTCAAATTTGTTGGATTTGTTTTGGATATAACGTTTGACGTGATGAAGGAATACCCAATGAGATTTGAATAGTTGACGATTGATGTATAAGAACTTGTTTTTTTTTATGAATTTGGAAAAACTAGGTTGTTGTTTCTTCAACGTGATGTTACGATAAAGGTTCTTTCTTCTTAGAATATGAAGATTAGTCATGCATGAGTGATCAATGGTTTCTTTTTCTTGGTTTGGATTCAGTTGATCTTGTTTGAAAAATTTCAAATCTTACTCTATCAGAGTGAAGGTTTAGATGCCCTTTCACGACAAAGTGTGTCAAATGATATGGATAAAAGATTCCCGATATGGAAACTTGAGTTGACAATTTGAAAATTTTAAACAAGTGGTTTTTGTGAGATAAAATCCGTAAGATGGTAAAGGATTTTGTTGATACTAATGATGAGTTTTCCAGATTATGATACGATAGATATGTTTTATCGTGCGATTCGTTTAGGATTTTGCAACGTTTGTTTTGACACAAATTAGCTTAAGAAATAGTCTTAACGGTTTGTTTTCGCTACTCTTGCTTAATGAAAAATGATGTCTGAGGGAGAAGGCTTCTGAAAAATGTTTTTGAAATTTTTAAAATTTCTCACTATTTTGCCCTTTGTTTTTGTGTTTTGGATCATGCGCTAAAACAGAGAGTATATGCGCAACAAAATTTACCCCTCACGCTAAAACACGGACCGCACGCGCTAGGCTGCCCCCAGACACGCGCTAAAGTTTTGAATGTTCAAAAATGTTTTCTATTTGTTTTGAAAAAGCTATGCGCTACGCTGGGCCTGCAACGTGCTAACCTATGAACCTGATGTGTTACTTTTTAGCCTCTACGTGCTAAGCTGATGTTTCCATACGCTAGACTGTTTCTTTGATGCGCTAAAGGATTTTACATTGTTTTGCCTTGAGATGAAATGCTACTATTTTGAACCGACACGCTAATTTGATGGTTGGATGCACTAACAAAAAGTTTGCACGCGCTAAGAAGTTGCTCTTATGCGCTAAACTGCCCTAATTTTTCCTTTGGTTGATATTTTTCAAATTTTGAACTTTTGCTGTGAAATTTTAAAGTTTGATGGATGATTTTCTGAAGTAGTAAAAGCAAGCACGGCACAAAAAGTACAACCATTTTGTCTAATCTAACAAAAAGTGTATGTTCTGCGAGGATGTGTTCAAATCTCCAATGTTTTAACAGGTTTCGATACGAATAATACACTTTAGAAAGACTCTTTAGTCAAGGGTCATAAATAACATCATAGCCCACTAGTCTCGATACTCCATCAGCTCAAACAGTCGTGTCACCCCCTAGAGGGCATCCTTTTTTTGCCTTTTGATAGAAATTAACCCAAAGTGAATCACTTCACAATTGAGTAGTTATCTTGGGAGATATATGGTGAGTAATCTTGGGAGAGGATTCTTCCCTACCCTTGCACTATGATGTTATAAATGTCTGGATACTGACTCGGTTCAAAGCTTCTATTTCTATGGTTCGTAATCAAGCTTCTCGTTTGGCCGTCAGTGATAAACTCCCTCAGGAGGCTTCCCAACCTTTAGAACAAAGGCTTTACGTATCTCAAGGATACTGAGGGAAGGCTAATCGTTGCGGGCAACCGTTGAAAAGGACTTTCGTCACTTTCCATGTTTGATTATAGTGGGTTGGAATTCTTGGCATCAAATTCATTCCCCACTTAGGTCGTTCCCTTCACACCGACCATAAACGGCTTTAAGAGTTGATTTCAACTCCTCGGGATGGCAAGCCTGCTAAAGGTTTTATTGCTTGAAGTAAAGAAAGTTTTTAAGAGTGGTCTGGATTTTTGATTACCCAGTTAACGGGAGAGCATATTCCTTCCACTTTTGAGACAAGGCAATCAAGTTGTTCTTTTTAGCCTTTATGACAATGATTTGCTAACTTCTACTTGGAGATGTTGCTTCAACAAGCATGATGTTCTTTTTAACCCTTCATAGCAATGATTTTCTAATCTAGGAAAATAATTTTGTCAACAAAGCAAAATTTTGATCTTTGGTGGTCAACAAAAGAAATCGATAAAAGCAAATTTTCTAGCTCTGCCTGCAAGAAATTGTCAGAGTCCTACAAAATTCCAATCAAATAGTCCAGATTTTGGTGGAATTCTCCAAGTCTAAATTTAATTTCGGTTACAATTTTTTAATTTTTGCCTTCTGTTTGAGATGCGCTACAGAAAAGACTATACGCGCTACAATATAATCTAGATGCGCTAAAGTTATGTCTAAATGCGCTACTCTGTGTGTCGGAAGCGCTGCTCTGTTTTTCTCCCGCGCTGAGACCTACAAGAAAAGTGATGATTTGATGCGCTAAAAGATGGACTTCACGCGTTGGATGATGGACTTCACGCGCTAGATAGTGAAGTGGATGCGCTATCTAATAGACCCGACACGCCAATCTATTTTTCAGATGCGCTACTCTATTTTTCTTCCACGTTGATACCTACAGGAAAATATTAGAGGGAGTCATGCGCTAAAGAAAGGTCTTCACGAGCTAGAGTATAGACTCCACGCACTAAACAGTAAGCAGGCTGTGCTAGATTGTTGATCGGATGCGCTAGGGAATGTTTCCTACGCACTGATTCCTGTTTCCTGCGGACCTGTAAAAGTGGTTAATTTTAAAATCTGATTTGATATATGGGGTTGAGCCCCACGGTAGGCGCCAGAAATGTATGCGGGAAAAGCGGGTCAATAGAACTCAATATATGAAAATATTCAAAAAAAATTTGTCCACACACACAGAGAGGACTTCTTGGTGCAAGCTATGGAGTAATGAAGTATCACTCAGCTTCCCAAGGTTGGTTCCATGGTTCTCTATCTTACAATGTCCCTCAAACCAATGTTTTTGCTCTCAGATCACTAAGCAAAATGGTTTAGGGATGGCAAATGTAAGAACGAGGGATGCTTTTGTAGATTTTAGTATGAGATGCATCCTAAGCTATGCATGATCTTAAAATGCAATAAACTAGATTAGAAGATGACAAGGTTAGTATAAATACTATCCTAACATGATATATTAGTCTATGATTGAGCTAAAATGATAAAGAAATTATCCTAAACATGTATATTTAGACTAGTTCTTGATTTAAAAGAGGCTAAAATGATGAGCATAAAAATGATATATGAAAGCTTGAATGTATTTGAGCATAAGTGTGATACTACAAATTTGGAGGATGATCCAAAATGGAGGAATGAGAGCTATATTTATAGCAAAAATAGGGCAATGGATGGTCAAGATTGATGGATGATTTTCAAGTTTGATGGATGATTTTCTGAAGTAGTAAAAGCAAGCACGGCACAAAAAGTACAACCATTTTGTCTAATCTAACAAAAAGTGTATGTTCTGCGAGGATGTGTTCAAATCTCCAATGTTTTAACAGGTTTCGATACGAATAATACACTTTAGAAAGACTCTTTAGTCAAAGGTCATAAATAACATCATAGCCCACTAGTCTCGATACTCCATCAGCTCAAACAGTCATGTCACCCCCTAGAGGGCGCCCTTTTTTTGCCTTTTGATAGAAATTAACCCAAAGTGAATCGCTTCACAATTGAGTAGTTATCTTGGGAGATATATGGTGAGTAATCTTGGGGGCGGATTCTTCCCCACCCTTGCACTATGATGTTATAAATGTTTGGTTACTGACTCGGTTCAAAGCTTCTATTTCTATGGTTCGTAATCAGGCTTCCCGTTCGGCCGTCAGTGATAAACTCCCTCAGGAGGCTTCCCAACCTTTAGAACAAAGGCTTTACGTATCTCAAGGATACTAGGGGAGGGCTAATCACTGCGCACAACCATTGAAAAGGACTTTCATCACTTTCGACGTTTGATTATAGTGGGTTGGAATTCTTGGCGTCAAAGTCATTCCCCACTTAGGTCGTTCCCTTCACACCAACCATAAATGGCTTTAAGAGTTGATTTCAACTCCTCGGGAAGGCAGGCCTGCTAAAGGTTTTATTGCTTGAAGTAAAGAAAGCTTTTAAGAGTGGTCTAAATTTTTTATCACCCAGTTAAGGGGAGAGCATATTCCTTCCACTTTCGAGACAAGGCAATCAAGTTGTTCTTTTTAGCCTTTATGACAATGATTTGCTAACTTCTACTTGGAGATATTGCTCCAACAAGCATGATGTTCTTTTTAACCCTTCATAGCAATGATTTTCTAATCTAGGAAAATAATTTGGTCAACAAAGCAAAATTTTGATCTTTGGTGGTCAACAAAAGAAATCAATAAAAGCAAATTTTCCAGCTCTACCTGCAAGAAATTGTCAGAGTCTTGCAAAATTCCAATCAAATAGTTAGAAAAATCCAGATTTTGGTGGACTTCTCCAAGTCTAAAATTAATTTTGGTTACAATTTTTTAATTTTTGCCTTCTGTTTGAGATGCACTACAGAAAAGATTGTACGCGCTACAATATAATCTAGATGCACTAAAGTTATGTCTAAATGCGCTCCACTGTTTGTTGGATGCGCTACTCTGTGTGTCGGAAGCACTGCTCTGTTTTTCTGCCGCGCTGAGACCTATAAGAAAAGTGATGATTTGATGCGCTAAAAGATGGACTTCACGTGCTGGATGATGGACTTCACGCGCTAGATAGTGAAGTGGATGCGCTATCTAACAGACCCGACATGCCAATCTATTTTTCAGATGCGCTACTCTATTTTTCTTCCGCGTTGATACCTACAGGAAAATATTAGAGGGAGTCATGCGCTAAAGAAAGGTCTTCATGTGCTAGAGTATAGACTCCACACGCTAAACAGTAAGCGGGCTGCGCTAGACTATTGATCGGATGTGCTAGGGAATGTTTCCTACGTGTGGATTCTTGTTTCCCGCGGACCTGTAAAAGTGGGTAATTTTACAAACCGATTTGATATATGGGGTTGAGCCCGACGGTGGGCGCCAGAAATGTATGCGGTAAAAGCGGGTCGATAGAACTCAATATATGAAAATATTCCAAAAAAACTTGTCCACACACACAGAGAGGACTTCTTGGTGCAAGCTATGGAGTAATGAAGTATCACTCAGCTTCCCGAGGTTGGTCCCATGGTTCTCTATCTTACAATGTCCCTCAAACCAATGTTTTTGCTCTCAGATCACTGAGCAAAATGGTTTAGGGATGACAAATGTAAGAATGAGGGATGCTTTTGTAGATTTTAGTATGAGATGCATCCTAAGCTATGCATGATCTTAAAATGCAATAAACTAGATTATAAGATGACAAGGTTAGCATAGATATTATCCTAACATGATATATTAGTCTATGATTGAGCTAAAATGATAAAGAAATTATCCTAAACATGTATATTTAGACTAGTTCCTGATTTAAAAGAGGCTAAAATGATGAGCATAAAAATGATATATGAAAGCTTGAATGTATTTGAGCATAAGTGTGATACTACAAATTTGGAGGATGATCCAAAATGGAGGAATGAGAGCTCTATTTATAGCAAAAACAGGGCAATGGATGGTCAGGATTGAAAGAGTTAATCAAGGGATGAGTTTGAAAGTTGGGAATCCATGTTTGCAATTTGCACCAATAAAATGGTGACAAGTGTCAACATAAGATTGGGTTGAGAGAAGGGGTTGGAGACATTAAATGTCTAAGAAGACCTTAGGATTATCTAGAAGGTAAGGGTCAAGTCTAAATTAAGATTACCCATTGGATTAAGAGTTAATCCAAGGATAAACCTTTGTGCAAATGATTAAGAGATAATCATGGTCAAAGCATTAAATGCTTGATGAGACCCTTGGGTTGGATGAAGGTTGAGTTAAAAGAAATTCTTTAACCATGTAATAGGGTTTGAGTTAACCATTAATGGTTATGAAGACTTTGGGGAATTAAGTGGTTGAAGGCTTGAAGCCTTTAATGGTTATCAAAGACTTTGAGGATTTGAGAAGTGACCTCCCCTTGCTTAGGGATGTGACAAAGTTTAGAAGATGGGTTAGGCTAATTAGAAGTGATTAGAAGAGTCTAGAAGAAATTAGGAAGGGGTTTAGGAAGCAAGTGGGAAATGTAGGAGAATGCAAGTGGATGGAGGCATAATAGGATTTAATTGAATTAAATGATTTAATTCAATTGGGTTGCAATTTGGGGAAATTAAATAAATTAGATTTATTCAATTTAGGATAACTACTTAATTAAATTTGAATTTAATTAAAAGTGGATAGGGGGAATTTAATTGAATAAAATGATTTATTCATTAAATGGTAGAGTGAATTTTATTTAAATAAATTGAGTAATTTACTTAATTAAATAGAGGAATGCGGGTAATTTAATTAAATTGGATTTAATTAAATAGAGAAATGAACATAAAATATTCATTTAGGAATATGGTCATTTTTATACGTCTACAGATAGTATTAAGGAGAGTACATAGTGAATTTTTCTGGTTGGACTCAGTTCATAAGATCACTAAGGAAGCAATAAAGGTTGTGACAGGGTTACCCTCCACTGACAACAGACCTGACAAATCTAAGAAGGTCTCAAATGATCTAGTGATAAAACTAACAGGTGCAACATCTAACAAGAGATCACTAAGGGTGAATGATGTAACAGATATCAATGTGAAATTTATCAGCATGATCTTAGGTTACAAGTCTACACATGAAAATAGATTAAATTTAGTTTCTAGCCTATACATTAAAAGTGCCCATGATATGGTGAATAATAATGCAAGAATAGATATATGCGAATGGCTTAAGGATGAATTGGTTGATAATTTGGGAAAAATAAAAAAAGATAAGAAAGAAACTTTCAGATTTGGAAATCTACTTGTTTGTTTGATGTTGTATATAAAAAAACAAGTACCCGATATTGGCACTAAAGACTTTAGTTATGATATACCGGTAGGAAAATAACTATCTGTATTGTTGAACAACATGGGAGAAAAAAGGGAAAAGAACCTAAATGAGTATTTTCAAGCATTAAAAGCTCGAATGAAATCAAGAGTAAGATTATCACAAGCAATTGTAGATAAGTACCAAAAAGAAATTTGTTTTGTAATAAAGAAAGATGAAATTTGGATGGAGGTAGTTGTTCCTAGAACCATCTAGGTCATTGAAATGGGATATGAAATAGATGACAATATAATAGAAACCTATGCAAAAGCCCTCCTAGAAGCTCCTAAGGAACCTGAGGAAGAAGTATTTGGTAATACTGAAACCTTAGAAAGCCAAATTCAATCAAAGAATAGAATTAAAAAGGTTGGTGCAACTGTCAGAAAAGGTACCTGGCAGGCAAAAGCAATCAAAGAAAATGTGCTAAAGCAAACCGGTATAACTGAAGGTGAATTAGAAGCAATCCAACCGGAAACACACATTTCACCGATTAGAACTTCTTCAGAAAGTGATATACCAGTAGTGTTTAAGAGAGTTGAAAGGAAAAGAAAACCTTCACTGGCACCTTCTCCTACACCAAAAAGGTAGAAGCAACAAGCAATAAGGCCCCTAGCAAAGAAATTGAATTCAAAGAAGAAAAAGATGACTCCTAAGAAGAAGTCTATAGCTCCTTTTAATAAATTACTGGAAGAAATTACTGAGGATCGTAAATTAAAAAATATTAGCAAAATGTATAACACATTATCAGATGATGACAAAGATAAAGTAGAAAATAGTGTAATATTGCACTTAGATATTTTAAAGAAATTTTTGATGCAAGTTGTTGATGAAATACCAACAGATCTTTATAACCGACTAGAAGCTAGGAGAGTAGGTATTATTGAGCTTGACAAGAAAATAAAAATTGAAAAGTTACTTGTTGTAGATCCTGTCAACTCACCTGATGAGATAGATAAATTGATCTCAGAGGCTAACCAATCAGTATTTTCAGCTACTCACCGACATGTAGCTCTAATGGTAAGGAGAGTGAATGAAATAGCAGAGGAAACATCAGATGCATGGGACATATTCCTGGTTGAAAAAGAAAAATAGGAAGAATATCTAAAACCCAAAACCATCAAAGTATATCAAAAAGACAAGGACAAAGGGAAAGGTAAGGTTGGTGGTCCACCCAGTATAAAGGTAACGGACAACTTACCACCACCGCCTTCAGATACTCCATTGGTAGACACTACTAAAAATCAACCGGCAATAGAGAGTATGGACACACCACATGAGGATACAAATCCTGATTCTAAGGTGTTGTATACAATCAATATCGACACACAGGAAGTAAACTTTGTGGTTGATAAGGAATCAAGTGAGAAAAGAGATGTGGCAACTGAGCCACCAGTAGAAAATGCAACAGCTGAAACAAATGTTTAAGTTGGAAACACTGAAAATGGGAGTGAGCAACAAACAAAACAAATAACAGGTACAGAGAAAATTGATAGCATTTGTATTGGACAACCTACTAAAAACATTTCAGGGGCAAACATAGAGAAACCGACAGAAAATGCAGAGTCACAAGCAAAAAAACTAGTAGTGGATACCACTGAGAAACCATTAGAGAAACCATCATCAAAGAGCACAAAGAAATAGGAAGATCAACGAGCTCAGTCAGCACCACCGGCTACAACACAAAAACCCAAACCCTTGGTAGCTGAAATGGAGACACAAACTGATGCTCTAGCAAAAGATAAAAGCAATATCCTCACCGGCGGACTACAAATTGTGAAGTCAATTGGTCAGACATCCGGAACCTCCATGTCTAAATTCAGACCAACAAATGTGACTGAGGTACTATTAGATTCAATTAAGAAAATAACTGATTGTAATTTTCTAGCATATAAGGCTATTGATGACATCATACCAATTTTGAAGATGATAGCTCCAAAGTGTAACATTGACAACAAAGATTCTTTGAACCAATTAGACACATTGTCTAAATATATAACCGGTAATCAAATAACACTAGACAAAATAAATGAGGATACATTTAAGGAGAGATTGATAAAGGAAAAAGAAAAATTCTTTGAGGATATAGTTAAGAAGAATAAAGGAGAGATGGACACTCTCTTACCGGAACTCAATGAAATCATTTTTGACTTTAAGAAATTGTACAGGGATTCATGCAAAATGGATATACTAACAAAAGATCTTGACAAAGAAATCAGAAAAGAACAAGATAAGATTAATAATATTGCTGACAATCTAATTGGAACATCAGACTCAATTTTGGAATTGGAAAATAAAATTGCAAAGCAAGAAGAGAAAATCAGAAAACTCGAAAATCAAAAACAAGGAATAAAGGAGAAAGCAAAGGACTTAAAATGCTGACTTAGTCCAATATTAGAGTATCTTATTTCTTTGAGAAAAGAAATATCTGAGGCTCTGGTTGCCAGACTAAAGACACCAGAAGAGAAAATGCACATACACACTGGTACAGTGCATAGGACTCAAGAAGCCATAAAAGATAGCAAATCCTTCAGCAATAGAATAAATTTGGTTTTGACAAACATTTTTTAGATTGTAACCAACTGGTTACAAGAATCCAGGCAGGGCTCCACTGATAGCGAATGACAACCTTTGTCATTGATGTCAAAGGGGGAGTAGAGGAATGAGAAAAATGGTTCATCTGCTCAGGGGGAGCACACAGTTTTGAGCATACAGTTTTGGTAAGATATTTTTGGCAGACTAATTTTGGATATCATTTTTGAACACTTTTTTCTCATGAGTGTTGCCATTAATGCCAAAGGGGGAGATTGTTGGCAAATGCACACTCCAATGAGAAATTGTAGGTGATTGAAGGTTTTTTCATTGATGGCAACCTTGAAATCTTATGATACTGGCAAGACAATATACCGGCACTGGCAACGACAGACTCTACATCGAAACATAAGTCACTGATAGACAAAGGAAGGATAACGGCACAGAGGTCGACAAGAATTTTGTTTATAATGTACTTTGTAATTAATTGTAAAAACATTGTAAGCCAACATGGTGAGTTGTAATATGACTCATATATATATGAGATCATTGTAAAGCATTTGGTGATGAATTGTAAGTAAGGAAGAATAATGTGTAAGGCAAAATAAGGCAGACCTATTATGCGAATTATAGGTTAAGGGTATATGTAAGAAGTGGAGCTAAAACCGGTACTAGATCTGGCATAGTAGATGCTATTTTGAAGCAATACAAGACATTGGATTTGTATAATCCATTCTGTAAGTCAGTGTGACTTCTTTTGAGCAGTGAGCTATAGGCGCTTGCCCTTCCTGCATGTGCAGGCCCCTATTGTAGCAGTAATATTCTCTTATTGGCCAATAAGTGAATATTGTGGGTCACAAATCCCATCGAGGTTTTTCCCACACCAAGTTTCCTCATTAAACTACTATTTTATGGTGTTCTTTTCATGTGGTTGTTGTTATCTCTATTTATTGCATTACTTTTTGTTTACCAGTATGCAGTATTGATATGCTTTACATGTTTTAATTCAAGAAAATTATATAACCGGTTAGATATTGATTCACCTCCCCCCCCTCTTAGTATCTTTGGGAATCCTAACAATCCCTACATATGTACACTGTACAAGTGGTTTCCCTTCATTTCCCAATAGGTCATGATGGTAGCACGTGTAGAATTCATGGGGCAACTATTTTACATAAAACTGCTATATACAAGCCAAAACTGGCTATTTGCAAACCAAAGCAAGAGAACACCTATACAAACTAATTACAAAGCTTTAAATGTAACCAACAACACTGTAACACACTAGATAAACTCAATCCTTTTTCGGATCAATGGATTCAATCCATTTGTATTTACAAAATGAGTAAAAACAAGCCAAAATGCTGCCAACTAGTCTAAAAATGAGTAGTTTCAGATTGTTGAACTTAAAAAACACATTCCCCAACCTTGGTAACCATGCAAGAGATGGTTCTT
This sequence comes from Cryptomeria japonica, assembly GCF_030272615.1. Lineage (NCBI taxonomy): Eukaryota > Viridiplantae > Streptophyta > Pinopsida > Cupressales > Cupressaceae > Cryptomeria > Cryptomeria japonica. Next base: position 681,345,863 of record NC_081409.1, on the reverse strand, counting down.
ATATAATTTACCACATGTGGATTCTTCCTAGGGCATTGGACAATCCCTAACTTTGTCGCTAACCAATTCAGGACAAAAGTTGTCATGACAACTTTTTGCAATTTTGCACTTTTGCACTTTTTGGTCTTCTCAACCTATGAGACCTATTCTAAGTCATCACTCATGACTTTTAAAACATGTTTAAGACTAATTTAACCCTCCCTAATGCTTATACCAATTTTTGGTACTTTTGACCATCAAGAAGGTCAACTACCTACTCAAACCACTATTTATGCACAAAATGGAAACCTTAGAAGAATGAAATCAACCTAGGCCTATATTGACTCTAAACACTAACTCTTGGACCCTGCTAGAGTCCTTATTCACTAACTGACTTGGCTAGGGTCAATACAATCCAAAATTGAGAAAACTAAATAGTCTAAGTCCTAGGTGCTCCTACGCCATGCAGTTAGCACCAGACCTATTTGTTAGGATTCCCAAAGATACTGAGGGGAGGGGTGAATCAATATCTAACTAGTATAATAATTTTCTTAACTTATAACATGAAAAACATATTAAAACTGTGTACCGGTAAACCAGAAATAATGCAACAAATAAGAGTACCAACCACAACATGAAAAGCACACCATAACACAATATTTTAACGAGGAAACCTGGTGTGGGAAAAACCTCAGTGGGATTTGTGACCCACGATATTCGCTTACTGGCCAATAAGAGAATATTACTACTTATAATAGGGGCCTGCACATGTAGGAAGGCCAAGTGCCTAGAGCTCACTGCTCAATTACAAAAGAAGTCACATTGACTTACAAAATGGATTATACTAATCCAATGTCTTGTACTGCTTCAGATCAGCATCTGCTATGCTAGATTCAATACTAGTTTAAGCTCTGCTACATACATAAACCCTTATCCAATAATTTACATATTAGATCTGCTACCTTCTTTTCATTCTTCACATTATAACATATCCTAAATGATCTACAATGATCTCATACATATATGAGTCATATTATAATCCGCCATTTCGGCTTACAAAAGATATTACAATTAATAACAAAATATATTTATATAAAATTATTGTCAGCCAAGGTGCCAGTAATCTTCTTTTGGGTGTCAGTGAACTGTATGCCGATGTAAAATCTGTTGGTGTTGGCGCCTGTGTCTGCCTGTCAATATCACATGATTGTAAGGTTGTCATCAATGACAATACCTTCAATCACCTACAATGTCTCATTGGAGTGTGCATTTTCCAACAATCTCCCCCTTTGGCATTGATGGCAACACTCATGAGAAAAATAAAAAAGTGTCCAAAAAGATGTCCAAAAAGAATTTGCCAAAATTTATCTTACCAAAACTGTGTGCCCAAAAATGTATGCTCCCCCTGAGCTGATGATGTCCTGTTTTAATCATTTTTCTCATCACACTACTCCCCCTTTGACATCAATGGAAAAGGTTGTCATTCGCTGTTAGTGGAGTGTGGTTCCTGCCTAGATTTGTGTAACCGGTGGGTTACAATCTGAAATATATCTACCAAAACTAGATTTAAATTGTCGCTAAATATTTTGCTTTCCTATAATGCCTCTTGTGTTCTCTGAACTGTACCAGTGAGTATGTGCATTTTCTCTTCCGGTGTGTTAAGTCTAGGAACCAGAGCCTCAAAAATTTATTTTCTCAAATAAATGAGGTAATCTAGTTTAGGACCAAGTTTATATTTTAAGCTCTTTGCCTTATCCATTATTCTCTCTTTATCCTTCTCTAACTTCTCTATATTCTCTTCAAGATCTGTAATTTTCTTTTCTATTTCCAAAAATGAATCAGATGTATCTATTAGATTGTCAGCAATATTGTTTATTTCATTTTGAGTTTTGTTGATCTTTGAATCTCTATCTTGTGTCAAAATGTTTGTTTTGCAAGTATCCTTGTACATTTTCTTAAAATCCAAAATTGTTTTTCCAAGTTTCAATAATAAGGTGTCCATTTTCTCCTTGTTCTTCTTCAAAATTTCCTCAAAGAATTTTTGTTTCTCCTTATTCATCCTTTCTTTGAATGTGTCTTCATTGATTTGATCAACTGTCAAAATATTACCGGTGATGAACTTAGACAATGTGTCTAGTTGACCTAAAGAATCTATATTATCCACAATGCACTTGGGTGCTACCAATTTGAGAATAGGTATTGTGTCATCGATAGCCTTATAGGCTTGTGCATTACATTCTGTGATTTTCTTTATTGAATCCAGTAAGACCTCTATCACATTTGTAGGCCAGAATTATCCTATTGAAGTACCAGATGTCTGCCCAACTATTTTCACAATATCCATGCTGTCGGTTGTAGTGATAACCTTTCTTGTTTCGACCTCTGGTAGGTCATTTTGTGTTTTCATTTCTATTAGCAAAGGTTTGGGCTTTTCAGTTTTAGCTGGTGGCACTGTCTTTGTCTGAACTTGTGTCTCATCTTGTTTCAGTTTCGGTTTCTCCATCTGTGTCTTAGAAGGTTTCTCTGAGCTCTCAACAACTAGTTTCTCAGATTGTACCTCTGTATTGTCCATTTCCGGTTCTCCTGATTGTTTTTCAATTTTATCTACCGGTTCTTCTAATGTCTTACCAGCGGTGTCTTCTGTCGGTTGCTCTATTTGAGTAGGTTTTTTTGTTCTTAGTTTTACTGTATTATTAACCTCAACCTCAACAACTGTAGCTGGTGGCTCAGTAGCCACATCTTTCCTTTTATCCTCAGTGGTTTCTCTGTCAACCACAACATTTACTTGTTCTGTGTCTATATTTGCAGTGTAGAATATTTCTGACTCGGGATTTGTATCCTCTAGAAGAGTCTCCATACTCTTAGTAGTCGGTTGATTGTCAGTAGTTTCTACCGGTGGAGTATCTGAAGGAGGTGGGGTTAAGTTATCAGTTATTTTTAGGCTTGGTGGTCCACCTAACTTTCCTTTCCCCCTATCCTTGTCCTTTTGGTATACCCTGATGGTTTTAGGTCTAAGTAGCTCTTCTTGTTTCTCTTTTTCTACAAAGAATATGTCCCATGCATCTACTATTTCTTCAGAGACTTCATTCACTCTTCCTGCCATTAGTGCTACACGTTGGTGAGCACTTGAAAACACTATCCAGTTTGCTTCACTGATTAGTTTGTCTATCTCATCAGGTGAGTTTACTGGATGCACTACAAGTAATTTTTCAATTTTTATCTTCTTGTCCAGCTCAACAATGGCTACCCTTCTAGCTTCTAGTCTTCTATACAAATCATTGGGTATTTCATCAACAATTTCCATCAAACATTTCTTGTATATATCCAAGTGTAAAATTACACTGTTCTCTATACTTTCTTTGTCATCAGCAGATATTGTGTTGTATAGTTTGCTAATGTTTTTCAACTTTCCATCTTTATTTATTTCACTTAAGAGTTTATCCAATGGAGAAATATCTTGTTTTACCTTCTTTTTCTTACGAGTCAACTTTTTCATTGGAAGCCTCACTGTCTATTGCTTTTGCCTTGTTTTCCTAGGAGTGGGTGAGGGTACCAGTGAGGGTTTTCTTTTCCTTTCTACCCTTTTGAATATCGCTGGTATATCACTCTCAGAGGATGTTGCAACTAGTGAAAGATGAGTTTCTGGTTGAATTCCTTCCAACTCACTTTCTTTGATACCAGTTTGCTTCAATACATCTTCCTTAAGTGCTTTTGCTTGTCTGGTGCGTTTCCTTACTATTTGTTCAACTTTCTTAACTCTTTTCCTAGATTGAATACCACTTTCTATTGTTTCAGCACTACCAAAGACTTTCTCAGAGGGTTCCTTTGGTGCTTCAAGGAGGGCTTTAGCATAAGTTTTAATAATGTTGTCATCCATTTCATAGCCCATTTCAGTTACCCAGATAGTCCTAGGGACAACTGCCTCCATCCAAATTTCATCTTTTTTAATTACAAATCATATTTCCTTCTTATATTTATCTACAATAGCTTGTGATAGTCTTATTCTAGTCTTCATTCGATCCTTCAGTGCTTGAAATTGTTCGTTTATGTTTTTCTCCCTGTTTTCTCCCATGTTTTTCAATAGATCTAGTAGTTGCTTTCCTACCGGTATATCAAAGCCAAAATATTTTCTACCAATACCGAGTACTTTTTTAGTAATATACAACATTAAACATACAAGCAAATTTCCAAATGTAAAGGTTCCTTTCTTATCTCCTTTGATCTTTTTTAGATTATCTATCAATTCATCTTTGAGCCTTTCACATACATCTATTCTAGCATTATCATTAACCATGTCATATGCACTTTTAATACATAGGCTAGATACTGAGTTCAACCTATTTGCATGTGTAGCTTTGTAGCCTAAGATCATACTAATAAATCTGACATTGATGTCCTTCACATCATTCACCCTTAGAGACCTTTTGTCAAATGTTGCACTAGATAGATCCACCACTGTGTCATTTGAGACTCTTTTAGTTCTGTCAGGCCGGCTACCGGTGGAAGGTAACCCTATTACTTCTTTGACGACTTCTTTTGTGATTTTATGAATTGAATCCAACCAGAAGAATTCACCATGGACTCTGCTTAGGACTATTCTTATCACATCTTCAGGAAAATCAGGAATGCTAAGAATATCCAGAAAACCTAGGGTTTCTACTACCTTGTGTTCCGGCTTGACATTTCCATTTTTATCACAAATCATAGTGCTATACATTTTCTTAATCTCATCATCTCCTAATTCCTCTATATGATAGTGTATGGATATTATAGGATCTTCAACATATACTACTCCTTTAGGAATTTGAGAGAATGCACCTATGTTATCATCTTTCTTCCCTATTTCGGGAACAAGCTTGAATATGGGTTTAGAGCTCTTGATAACCTCAATTACAGTAGGGTTTGCTATAAATTTAGGAATAGAGGAGGATGCCATGTTTATAAATACCTCAATCTACCTTAGGGATGAGTGCTTGGATGAACTGCTTCTCTTCTTCGCTAAGAATGCCTTCGCTCGGGAATTTTCACGCTCTCAAAAATTTGAATGCTCGGTGAATGAAAAAGGAACCAAAACACTTGCTTTATAATATTCTTTTCTCCAACTACAACATTTAATGCTTGCCAGTTAAGTCACAACTTAACTTATTTTCCGGTAAAGAGGTAATTCAACTTCTCACCATCAATCAAGGGTATAATAGCATATTTTTCCGTTTGTTGCTAAACCAACAAAGGATTTTTCTTCAGTTAGATGAAGAGTCTCCTGTCGGTGGAGTGTTACTCTGCTCTACTGGTGGAGGAGTGTTCCCATCAACATTTTGATCTGAATTTATGATCTATTGTTTTGATAATTCTTGCTTTACCTCTTCAACCTTTTCTTTACCTTTCAAGCTAGGACCTTTGTTATCTATCGGTGATGCCTTACTTCTACAAAATTTTGCAATATGTCTAATTTTGTTACAAGCATAACAAGTCACATTGTTTTTCTAAATAGCTTTCCCATATCCTATGCGAGTATGTGTTCTGCATTGATTAGATAGGTGTCCAAATCTTCTACAAACATAACATCTTACATTCATTCTGTAATTTTCTGAGTTATGACCAACTTTGTTGTATTTAGAAGATTGACCTGTGGGTGTATTAGTGTTTTGATAATTTCTAGATCTACACTGATTTTCTCTATGACCATACTTGTTATAGTTAAAGAATTTCCCATTGAATTTGTAAGCATTAGGTTGTCTTACCGGTTTACTATGATCATGATTGTTTGCAGTACCAAAGCTTTCACCAGCTTCTAAGACAAGGCCATTTGTATCACCATTAGGTTTCTGATTCTTCAACATGTCAACTAGTTCTTCTTAACTTTTTTTGAATTTCTCCTTGTGTTGATTTGCAGCAGTTAGTTCATTCTCCAAGATTCCATTTTGTCTCATGGGTTCAATTCTCTCATTCTGTGTGTGCATCAAATTTGTCTCCAACATATCATTTTCATGACTAAGTCTTGTATTTTCAAATCCATCATCATTTAGTCTTCTAGTCAAGTCATCTTCATTCTTCTTTCTTTCTTCAATTTCTTTAGTAAATCTCATAGTCATATCTTGCATCTCATTCTTCATTGTACAATTATCTTGTCTCAGCTGGTTCACTAGATCATGAAGAGTTTCTTTTACATCTTCCTCATTTTGCATCTTCTCACAAAGTTCTCTTCTTTTATTTCTTGCTATGGTGAAATTTTCTTGAAGTCCTCGAATAATATCCTGAGCAACCTTCAGATCATCCTCAAGTTTGATATTCTTTACTTTTTCTACATCATAGTCTGAAAGAGTTGTTTCTAATTGCTTTCTCAAATTTTCCATCTCTACCGGTGACAAGATCTTCCTCAAGTTGTTAGACTTTTGAAAATAGAGGACCAAGCTCTGATACCAATTGTTAGGATTCCTAAAGATACTAAGAGGGGGGGGGGGTGTGAATCAATATTTGACTGGTATAATAATTTTCTTAACTTATAACATGAAAAGCATATTAAAACTGTGTACCGATAAACCAGAAATAATGCAGCAAATAAGAATAACAACCACAACATGAAAATCATACCATAACACAATATTTTAATGAGGAAACCCAGTGTGGAAAAAACCTTGGTGGGATTTGTAACTCATAATATTCGCTTGCAAGTGAATAAGAGAATATTATTACTTACAATAGGGGCCTGCACATGCAGGAAGGCTAAGTGCCTAGAGCTCACTGCTCAATTACAAAAGAAGACACATTGACTTACAAAATGGATTATACTAATCCAATGTCTTGTACTGCTTCAGATCAACATCTGCTATGCTAGATTCAGTACCGGTTTAAGCTTTGCTACATACATAAACCCTTATCTAATAATTCACATATTAGGTTTGTTGTCTTCTTTTCATTCTTCGCATTATAACATATCCTAAATGATCTACAATGATCTCATACATATATGAGTGATATTACAATCCACCATGTTAGCTTACAAAAGATTTTACAATTAATTATAAAATACATTTATATAAAAAATTTGTCGGCCAAGGTGTTGGTAATCTTCTTTTGGGTGTCCATGAACTGTATGTTGGTGTAGAGTCTGCCGGTGTTGGTGCCTGTGTCTACCTACCAGTATCACATGATTGTAAGGTTTCCATCAATGACAATACCTTCAATCACCTATAATGTCTCATTGGAGTGTGCATTTGCCAACACTATTCTATTCTATTTTATTTTGCTAGGTTATGGACCGATTTATGTAATGTGTTGGTTGATGCTCCCGATGTGTTACCAGTTGGATTTATTGATTGGTTTATGTTGTTTCAGTCTTAGGCCAAATTGGTTTATCATTGGTTTGTGGGATTATGTAATGGATTTATTGTATTATCTTTTAGGTGGCTGACCTAATTGTTTAGGTCCCGGGTTGGTATAAATATAATGTAAGATCTCTTTGTAGATCATGGTATGTGGGTTATGAGATTATCTGTGTGCGAATAAGGTTGTAATCATATGCAGAATTTTTGGTCGATCATAGGTGATTGAATTGGGTTTGTATAAGAGGTTTAAGACCTCCAATATTGATCTTAAACTAGAACTATACTCAAGCATAGGAGATGCTATTCTTGCAGTTCAATCTTCATTCTAGGTTGTAGTTCGATATTTATTGTAGTCAGTGAGACTCCTTTTGTGATGAGCAATGTGCTCTAGGTTGTTGGCCTTCCTACATGTGCAGGCCACTTATTGTAATATTTATTCATCTGATTAGTGGATAGATATTGTGGGTCTCCAATCCCATCGTGGTTTTTCCTCATTGAGGTTTTCCACGTATAAATATGTGGTGTTATGGTGTTTATCTTTGTGGTTGCATTGTTGCTTATTGTTATATACTTTTATGTTTACCAGTTGTTGTGTTAATAAGGTTAAAATACATTATTTGGAAGAACATTGATTCACCCCCCCCCTCTCAGTGTTCTTGGATTCCAACAATTGGTATCAGAGCTTGGTGCCTCAGAATAAGTCTAACAACTAGAGGAAGATATTGAATCCAGAATCCATGGAGATGAGTATAGAGAAGGAAATTGAAGTATCACTTGAAGACTATGATGCTAAAAGGTTGAAGAACATGAAGTTGCAAGATGAGTTGAGATCTGTGAAGGAATTCATTTTTACTCCATAGGAGAGGTTTTAATCTACACAAGCTAAAAGGAAAGAACTTTGTGATCAATTATAAAAATATGATGATGGACAAAAGAATGCTTTAAAGAAATTATGTCAGAAGATGAGTCAGGAGAATGGTGTTATGAAGAATAAAATGCAAGCCCTAACTATGAGGATGTCCAAGAAGATTGAAGACCAAAAGAAGAATGAAGAAAATCTTGCTAAATCTTTGAAAGATGGGTCTGAGAAATGCATTAGGTTGGCACATCATAATGATGAGTTGAGAATTGAATTGGTGCAATCACAGAACAATGAACAAGAGTTGGAAAGAATGGTGACAATACTAAGAGGTGATTTGGATGTTGAAAATAAATACAAAGATAAGTTCAAGGTTAGTTCAGCTAAGCTTGATGAGTTATTGAAGAATGAAAGGGACACTGAAGACACTAGTGGTCTTGGATTTGAGCATGGAGAAAGCTCTGGTATTGCAAATCAGGATGACACATTTGGTCAGAAGGTCAACCGGAATAAAAAATCATTGGTAAGACAACCCAATGCACATGCTTGTTTGCAATAAGTCTGGTCATAGAGCAAGTCAATGTAGGAATAGAGAAAATTAGAATAATAATTCAGTTCCCAGTCAGTGTTCAAATTGTAAAAAGCATGGTCATAGGACAAAAGACTGTAGAATGAATGTGAGATGTCATGCATGTGGAAAGTTTGGACATATGGCTAATCAATGTAGGTCAAGGAATGGTTACAATAAGTAAATTCAGAAGAACAATGTCACTTGTTATGCATGCAACAAAGTAGGAAATATTGCTAAATTTTGCAAAAGCAAGAACTTACTGACAGGAAGTGATAAATCTAATGAGAAGGGAAAGCAGAAGGTTGGTGATATTCGGAAGGAGCATGAGAAGATGTAGGTTATGAAGTATGAGGATCAACCAGCAAAACAAAATGCCCTAGATGTTCATTCGACTAAAGCATATATCCCGGTTACTCAACCGGAAAAGAAGAATGTTACTGTACCTGCAGGAAACTCATCCGATATCTAAGGCATTCACCTTAGTGGGAGGCAAATTGAAGATAGATCTTGCATTGCCCCTGGTAGTGGTCTGAAAGCCTGTTTCATAGTTTGGAGCAGTTAGTTTGAAGGTTAACCAATGAAGATTTGTTGGATCTTGGATTTAGTTTGGTTTACTGGTAAGTCACTTTATGAGTTATGGTTTGGTCATACATCTACAGTTAAGTATTTCAGAATCTTTGGTAGTGAATTGGAAAGCTTGATCCTAGATGTGATGAAGGGATATTTCTTGGTTATTCAAATGAAAGCAAAACATATAGATGTTATAACAAGAGATTGCAGAGAATTGTGGAGAGTTCTAATTTCAAGGTGGATGAGTAGTACAAAGGTCATATCAGAACTTATGAGAGAGAACCAGAAGTGGAAATGGCTATAACTGAACCGGTAACACCTATACTGGAAAAAAATGTTGAACCAGTTACCTTGGCATTATCAAAAAATTCAACAGTAATTGAAGATGAGATAATTGGACAAGAAGAAGGTTGGCAGCTGATGAGGTATACTTAATATCTTTGGTTGAACTGACATCAGTTATTGTAGCATGTAATGATGATTGTTGGATGTAAGCTATGGAAGAGGAATTTATACGTTAGAAAAGGACAACACATGGAATTGGATGCTATTGGAGCTAGGTTTGATTGGTATGCAAAGGATATTTTCACAAGGAAGGAATTGATTATGTTGAATCCTTGCTTCGGTAGCTAGGATTTTCAGATATTTTCAAGAATTTTCAATTATGGTTTATGGTTTGTTCACACTATGTGCATATTCAAATGCAGATTGGGCTATTGGTAATTAGATAGGCTCATCGAGTGAAGTTTTCTTTCTTGGAAAGAAACTTGTGTCATGGATCAGCAAGGAACAGTCATGAACTTCTTTATCTACTGTTGAAGCTGAGTATGTTGTTGCTGCTACTAATTGTACACAAGTGCTATGGATGAAGCAAATGTTGAAGGATATAAGGGTAGATTGTAATTAACTGGTAGTTATTCACTGTGATAACTCTATTGCTATTGACATATAAAATAATTTGGTATTTCATTCTAAGACAAAGCACATTTCTATCAAGTATGATTTTCTAAAGGAGAAGGTGGAAGCAAATGAAGTCAGACTGGTTTATGTGAACACTAAAGAGAAGATTGCAGATATCTTCACTAAACCTTTGCCTAAGGAATTATTTGAGTACTTTAGAGACAAATTGGGGGTCTTTGGCCCTCTGGTAGAGACTTGAGTGATGTTGATTGGCATCAGTCTGGTATGCATTTATCAGAGCTATCATTGATCTTGGGTTGATGTGTTGGTGATACTACTTAGGGGGAGTAGTCAGATATGTGGTTCACAGGATTTATGAATTTTTTTTTAAGTTTATGTTAGATTATTGGAATTGATGTCAAAGCTGGAGAGATATTTAAGTGAAAAACAGAGCTTAACAGGGATATCATTCATAGGGGGAGTTTGGTATGTTGGTTCAAAACCTCATTGTCACATCATTTTGGGATATTGTTGAATGTCTTCCTTTGGGGGAGACTTGTTTGGCATTTCTTTGCATTTGGATGTTTTCACATCTAGTGTTGCCGTCAATGCCAAAGGGGGAGATTGTTGACAATTTGGAGGAATTGATTATATGTTGCATTGATGTTTGTCATTGATGTCAACACTAGTTATTTTTCTATCTACCGAGTTCCAGTAGAGTTATTGGATTATGATGTTGATCTAGAGATCTTCTCTGGTATGTTTTGGCTTGTGGAATTGGTTTGAAATGGTTATTTATGTATTCTTGATGCATATCACTTTAAGTTGGTTCACGATTTGATAATCCAAAAGCTATCATTTGTTCTAGTAAGCCTTTTGGTTACTGGTAAGGGTTTTACCGACAACACTTTATTGAAGATCTTTTGGTGAATCTGATATGTGGTGTTGGTGCGGCTTCTAGAAGGTTTTTGGGATGCTGATGGTTATCATGTTCATGTTCCATTTGATCCATGGTGTTGCAATTAGCACCGGACCTATTCTATTCTATGTTATTTTGCTAGGTTATGGACCAATTTATGTAATGTGTTGATTGATGCTCCCAATGCATTGCTAGTTGGGTTTATTGATTTTTTTATGTTGTTTCGGTCTTAGGCCGACTTGGTTTATCATTCATTTGTGGGATTATGTAACCAATTTATTGTATTATCTTTTAGGTGGCCGACCTAACTTTTTAGGTCCTGAGTTGGTATAAATATGATGTAGGATCTCTTTGTAGATCATGGTATGTGGGTTATAAGATTATCTATGTGCAAATAAGGTTGTAATCATATGCAAAAGTTTTGGTTGATCATAGGTGATCGAATTGGGTTTGTATAAGAGGTTTAAGACCACCGATATTGAGCTTAAACCAGAACTGTACTCAGGCATAGGAGATGTTATTCTTGCAGTTCAATCTTCATTTCAGATTGTTGTTTGATGGTTTATGAAGTCGGGGAGACTCCTTTTGTGTTGAGAAGTACACTCTAGTTTGTTGGGCTTCTTGCATGTGCAGGCCCCTTATTATCACTAGTACATTTGGGGCTCAATTTTGACGTCAGTTCTTCAGAATTCCGACTACAATTTGTCGGACTGTCGACGATCAACGTCATTGAAAAATTGTAGTCGGACATCCCGATGGTACTCAAGACCATCAAAATTCTGATGTCATTGAAGACTCTTCCAATGATGCCCATGACTATGCTTAGCCATCAGTAAAACTTGATAAGTCATCAGAATTCAGATGGTTTCCAAGTAATGTTCTGATGGTGAACATGATTACCCATCTTGCGAGAATGTCCTCAGATATACAACATCCTTGTTGGATGTTTTGTGGGGGTCTGTCTAACTTCTGATGATGTCCAAGGACAACCAAGGCTCCACACCAACTAGGATGTTGTATGTGTGACAATTCAGGCATCAAAATAAACTGGGTGGGCGTCGAAATTCTGATGGCCCCCACACTGCTTATCCAATGAGGATGTTGTCAGACATACAACATCCTCATTAGATGCTTGGTGGATGGAAATATTTGCACTTATTGACCAATATGATAACACTAAATATTCATTATTCTGTATCAACCAACCAAATGACAATAAAAATAATTTGACAATCTAATCTTTCCACTCAAAGACCAGCCTCAAAAAACCATGTATGATTGAAGAATTGTGTTCCATGTTAAGTTCTTCAATCCCATCAATAGCCACCCATATGTGGCATACCATAAGCTGGAATGGGAGGCATTCCCATTTCACTCATACCTGGATGAAAGAAACCTCCCATGCCCAATCCCATGCCAAGCATTGGAGGTGCTAGAAAAGAAAGGGGAAGAAGTTGAGCATACATATTTTATAAACAAAATAGGCACATATTTATTTCTGCAAAAGATTTAAAATGTTTATTAAAGAGAAACTTAAAATATTCACAGAATCATCAGAGTATATCAAGAACCTGAAGTAGGTATGGAAATACAAAGTCAATCATATTATTCATCCAGGAAAGTTCCAAAGCCACATCTGGTCTGATCAAGTCATAACATATGAACAAGCATGAAGCAAAGCATTCTTTCTTGCCCTATAGTTCCAAATGCAAAAGTAAGCGCCATTTCAATGCCCCAATCCAAAATAAAAATTCAAAATATACTTTAGCCTATGAGAGAGAACAACCAACTATATGTTTTACCAATTGTATACCTGTTCCACAAAATACACCAGCAATTCCTCTACTAGTTCACAATCACCCGATTGAGAACTAGTTTACATTGCATCCGTGTAAAGATTGTCCTTTTTAGATAGTGCAACATATTAACATGTAATTTTTCAAATTATTATGCTCTTAAAAATGCTATTTTTCTTTAATTTCCTTTTATATATTGAGCACTTTTTCCATAAGAATAGTTACTAATGGGTTTTATGTGTAGGTGCAATCTTGTAGTGACAGTCTCCATCCATTTGTGACTTCTCTCCAAAGATTCAACCATCAGGTGGTCATATTGAGGGTGGCATTGAGACAAGATGAAGCACTCTGGGTTTCCTTTTGAGGTGAGGAGGCCTGGAAAATAGGTTCTTCGGATTGATCAAAGTGCACAAGTAATTATTAGAAAGGCTAAAGCTCCCATGCAGAACCGAGTTTATGTTCAGATTGTATTAAATCCATTTCAATTTTTGTATCTTAAAGGAGTTGAAAATGATTGAAATTTCACATTATCGGTATAAGTTAAACCGATGAGGGCACTTAAAATAACAAGGACCAATTTTGCATCGGGATATCATATACTGATGAGAGAGCGTAGCAAGTCGGATTTGTACTCATCGACAAAAGTTATACCAATCAAGGAGTAAAGTTGAGGAGAATTTATGCATCAGCAAAAACTATACCGATATGACCCATCGACATAGTAAACACTAGCGGTAGAAGTGGAGAATTGTCTTGCCGATAGCCTATGAGGGTATCGGTAAGACTTATACCGATAAGAGTGGTGAAAAGAAGAGTCCATCAATATAACCAAAGCGATTGGTATGTGTTACTTTGAGCCAGCCTGACGCCCAAAGAAATCATCGGTGAAACATATACCGATGGAACATACTCTATCAGCAAGAATTTTCTTATCGGTATATTTCATTTCGGATTACGTTGATACCCAATGAAGGAGCGGACTGATTGAGCGAAGTGAAGACACTATTGGGAAGACAAATGACGATGAATCCAGTTGCATCGGTATAACCAAAGAGGTCGGTATGTGTTACTTTTAGCCACCCGACACCCGAAGAAATCATTGGTGAAACATATACCGACGGAACATACTCTATCAAGAAGACTTTTCTTATCGGTATGTTTCATTTCAGATTATCCTGATACCCAATGAAGGAGCAAACTGATTGAGTAGAGCGAAGACACTATCAAGAAGACTCATGGCGATGAAGCCGGTTGCATCAGTATAACCAAAGCGATTGGTATGTGTTACTTTGAGCCACCCCAAGGCCTAAAGAAATCATCAGTGAAACATATACTGATGAAACATACTCTATCAAGAAGACTTTAACTTAAATGAAAGAACCAATAGAGAATTTCCTCTCACCCTCTAAGCAAGCCCTATCTGATCAAAGTTATCATGCATATCTATAGATTCTCAAAGCCTATCATAATCTTCCTCTTCTACATAAATTTCATTCAAAGCCTCCTTAACAACATCTATGTTATTTATCTATACTACAACCATGTAGGACTTCACAAGAGAGAGATATCCAATGTGGATAACAAATACAATAGAACACAATACACTCATAAAAAATTTCCAAACCAAATAGCTGCTGAAGAGAACATCTAGAAAAACTTAATACACAAGTGAAAGACATCTCGGTAATCCTAAAAATAGTAACAAAATAAAATAGTTGAGAGCCATACCTTATGCATGATGTCAACCACCCATGTGTGGTCTACCCTAAGGGCAAGGACATTCAAGAGGTCTTTAATAAGATCTGGGTGTTCTTGTAAATAAAAGTGTACAACTTTGTAATACAATTCAACATTGGCCACTTTAACTACAACATCTTTTAATTGCATATGATCCCATGCCTCTGGAGAACAGTTCATGATAGTATTGGCAACATTATCATATTCATCATCTTGAATATATAAATATCTAAGTTCCTTCCAGTGCTGTTGCTCATCACAAACACGGATAGGAGTTCATCAAAGTGACCCCTGTTTTGATAGTAATCACTGACCTCTTCCAAGTCATCCACCTGGAACAAAAAATGTCAAAACACAAAAAATATAAATTTCTCACCTTCACAGTTACACATAATACTACAAATGAACCTTCCCATATTATCATTAAAAAAAAACTTAAAAAACAAACCACTTACTTATGGTATTGTTGTTCCTATTGGCTCTGTTGGACCCTGCAATTAAGATTCAATATACATTTTTCAATAAGATTAATTGTGCAACATAATGAAATATTGAAAATTGTGTTATCTTATTGAGCTTCACTTTGTTTCAAGAATAGCTTAATACTCTACTTAATAGGGCCAACCGTGTGAAGGTGGAAGCTCATTTGCCCCCCCCCCCACCCCCCTAACATCACTTTCAATTCCCCGTTAACATCTAACATTCATTCATTATTTTCTACCATTAATAAAATATAACATTCATTCATTAATATCACATTACTTTCATTAACACATAACATTCATTAACATTCATTAACACACAACATTCATCAATATTCATTAACACATATCATTCATAACCATTCATTAGCACATAATTACATTCATTAACACATAAAAAATCAGTCATTATCAAATAAGGTAGATTACAATCATTTGTTTTTTTGTTTTTTCTTTGAAGCTATGTAAAAAATAAGTGGAGCATCATTTTCTTCATCATTTCTCCCCTCTTCAGTTTTTCTACCCTTTGCTTGTGATCTCGATGTATGCCTAGTCCTATACTGAGGACGAGGACACTAAAGCAAAGGGGGGTCCTCTACAATAACAAAGAAATGGGTTAAATTCAAAACATTTTTTATAATTGTTACAAGTATTTCATTAATTTAAAGAACATAACCGTGGCGCTCTTTACCTGATGGGGCCACATCATTTTATCTAGCCTCAACCTCAACATGGTGAACACCCTCTAGATCCTGTGGAGTTGAAATACTAAAGGTTACATTAATGTTGAACACCAATTGAAATTAAATTTGTTTAAAGGAATAACAGTGGTCCTCTTTACCTGATTGGGAAACATCATGTTCCTGATGTTGTGTACCTAGATCATGCTCCACTTGGTCACCACAGACTACATGCTCTAAAATATTAACAAAAAAGGTTACATTAATTACTACACTAATTACAATTTAAGATGTTTAATTATATTAATAATTACATAAATAAATTTGAATAGCAAATGAATACCTCCACTACTGGGATGTACATTCGGACCTTCATGTGCAGGTAGTGTTTCACAATTAGCAGGTTGCTTTCCAATGGCATACATATTGTTATCATTGCTTGCTTATTTAAAACAAATAAAGTCACTTTATGTTGGAACTCAACATCAATTAGATTATTGGTAAAGTATTCAATTTGAAATAATTTTCATTTAGCTTATTTACCTGTGTGACAGATGCACTAGAATCTTGTGTTTTCCCACTCAATTCTCATAGTCGTTTAGCCACGACTGTATAGCCTTGCTAGTAGGCAATTCTCTTGTCATCTTCTGTGGGTGCTCTATTGAATTTAGAGCCCTGCATTTTTTCTTGGTATCATGAATTTTGCTTGCATTGTTTGGTAAAAAAAAATTGTTTGCAATTTATAAATATTTTGATGCGATATTTCATTTACTGATACTTACAATTCATGCGGGAAGTTTCATATAACCACCAGAGTCGAGTTTGTGTTGCCCATGCTTTTCTTATCTTTCCTTGGTTGCCTTTGACGTGTCACTCAGTCTATGAAAAGTTTGAAATATGTTAGATTATATAAATATAAAGAGTAATTAGTACATAATTACATTCTTAATAGTATCCCATACCTTCTTTTGGCGTCTGCAGGTGTATTTCCTTTTTTCCTTTCAATTCTCTCCTTGGCATCCAAAATCAGGTCCTTCCACTCCCTCTTTGGAATCATGGGGGGACACTCGTACTTTATGTTCTTCTCTAAATTTGTCCTGTATTGGTCCCTCACATACTTTAGATATGTGTCAACTTTTTCAAGGAGTTTGGTTTTGTCGAATGTGTCATTTCTGAACAACTCAACCATACGGTTTGTGAGTTCATCTTTTAACCTTTTTTATTGGTCATTCCACCTTTTCAGTAAAAAGAAACCTATTATATTAAGAAATGAACTAAAGCTACCTTTAATATAGTTCAAGAAATGGATCAAAGGAAAACTATTGTAGAAATGATGTGAAATAAAAATAGTGGATTAGGGTTAGTCCACATATGATGTTCCACCTTTTACGTTTATGGTGGGCCCAAACATC
The DNA here is from genome assembly GCF_030272615.1 of Cryptomeria japonica. NCBI lineage: Eukaryota > Viridiplantae > Streptophyta > Pinopsida > Cupressales > Cupressaceae > Cryptomeria > Cryptomeria japonica. Next base: position 681,328,633 of record NC_081409.1, on the reverse strand, counting down.
TGCAATGCAATGTCATTAAGATTTTTATAAAAAATATCATTTCCTGCAAAAAAATCATGAGATAATTAGTCCAAAATGAGTGATCAATAAGTAAATTACAATTACACTATATATAATAATAATTTTAAAGTACCCGGAACCTTCTGTATCTTCAAGGGAATCAATTCTTCGTCGCTCACCACCAATGTGGTCTGCAACATCCCCATACTAGAAATATGGGAAGATCCAAGAAATGATGGTATGTTATCACTAGTATTCACCTCTAGCGCATCCTGATGTGCATCTCTTGCTACAAATAATGAATCCACTATGAAATGCCCCCAAGAAAAAACACTTCAAGGGAAATAAACACATAAGAAAAGAGAGAGAAAAAGAGGGATCTATCAATAGTGAGCAGGTCAACATGATGAACAGTAGAGGACGTCTACATGCTGCCTGTTGCCGATATTGTAGTTGGAAATACAGATGGGGATAACCTAATGAGATGACCTTTCCATAGGAACATTGACAACACCTGAAGAATAATACATTAAATATAAGAAAACTGCAAGAATTGTAAACAAGGATGAACCTTTATTAAGAGTTGTAAAGAAATATGAACCTTTAATAAGTGTTCGATGCTAATCTTAATGATACAATAGTATGAAGGAGAATAAGGAAGGTGGGTTTTGATGCAGGACAAAGGTATAAAAATTTGTGACAAGAGGGCAGTGTAAGTGATAAACTAGTATATTCCTTACAAAAGATAGTCCATGTAATCTATTTATTTAGATTGCTTCAATGTGATATCTCATGTTGTCAAAATTCACGATGTCTTATTGGTCTTTGTAATGTCGCTACTTTGAAATATAATTTAATAATACTAATAAATTAAAATACCAGTGATCAGATTAGATCAAATGAGAACTTTTAATTCTGCAACTAAATACTATATTAACAGTTTAATAAACTATTATTACAATCATATATACACATAAAACTTATTACTATTCATTATAAAGAGAGAGAAATAGTATAAATAGGGAAAGGCCCCCGTAAATAGCACTAGCATTAAAAGCAAGTTCAGAAGTCCAAAGAAGGAGTAGTTTTAATGTATAGAACATGGTCATCACCTGCACTACTTGTAATAGCCTGGTCATGTCCACCAAGTTGATGATGACACATGAAATTCTGTAAAAACAACATGTACATATTTTAGTTAGTGACATAAAAGAGTATAAAATATAAACCATCATTGAGCTTTTGTTATAATTAAAGCTTTGATTATTGCTTACTCGCATGTTTTTTGTTGCTTGCATCAATTGATTCAGCCTATCTTTTATCTCATCGGTCTAAGGGGTCATGCATACCAAAGAAACAATCTCTTTATTAATTTTTCTGATAGACATTTTTATCACTTCTACAAGGTTTGTGGAAATTGCATAGTCGTCATCGCTTAATACTGTGCTGAAGTACTGATGTAAGGGAGGTTCCTTTCCCTTTCCCTGAACATCCATCTATGATAAGACTACTATCAACACTATGAAAATTACTCCAAAACACTCAAGAAAATAACATAATAATGTAACAGTTTGCTTCTATCTAATTTGAACAATTACAATGAGGTTTACCTGCTCGGTAGAAGTGTCAGGACCTACATCCCTGTCTATGATATGTGATGGATCCAGGTCACCCTGTGACAAAGAAAAAATATAAACACGTTAGCAAAATGAAACCAATAGACTTAGCAAAAAAACTTAATAATAAGATGGTATATTGGAGTCATTAATTGGAGGTTGGTTTAAATGGTATATAGTACGTACCACCCTCATGTTAGTAACTTTGTTTGTATCAATATGATTCAAATTGTAATCGATTAGCTGCTCTTCCCCTGCACTTATTGATTTTATCACACATATGAATACACAGTTGCCCTCGCTTGGCTTAAATATGCAATTGGGTTGCTTATTAGTTGACCCAGGTCGCGTACTATTTATAAAATGTGCAATATTCTCTATTGCTTTTGGCCTTCCATCAATGTATACAACCACTCATTTACAGTGTAATTGGGTTGTATATAATTTGTTGACAGTGCATACCTATGCATTTTTTTTTATATCAAACAATCTGCTTCCAATTTTTGTAATTGTAACAAGGTCCGACATACTCCATCAATTCAGCAACTTTGTTGTAACAGACCTTTATGTCGTCCATGGAAAATAGGCCCAAACCATGTAACGACGAAGGTGTTATGTGATATATCCTCTCGTTAACACAAAAAAATGGTTTTTATTGGAGGAAGTTCCTTGGGTACCCATTGTTTCTGTAGATGTTTGTACCTCAAGGGCACCTCGATGTCACTTTTGGTCTCATCATCATAAGAAGATGACCCCCCTTGAGCAAGGAAAAATTCTATGCGTTTATTGAATTTTCTTCTAATCTTTTGACCTCTAGTTGATCTCCCTATTTTAGACCTACTACATGGCTCACTTTCATCGACTATTCCTACATTTCCCTCACTCAAGGAAGACAAATCAGACAAATACCTATTTGGTGGTATGTGCACTCCATCAAATAAGAGAGTTAGTTAGTAATGAGAGAGATATTTTGCAAGTGAGGGTAATGTTGGTGAAGAAGTCGGCCTTCATTGAGATTAAAAATTGAATAAGTCCAACTTGGGCCTCAAGTGTTGATAACAGTATTAGATTTGTTGCTAATGTTGAGGTTTGAAGAACTGAAGAAGTTTGTTTTCCTAGTAATTTTTTAAAAATAAATTATTTCTATAGGGTGTATTTGCTGGGATTCCCAAAGATACTGAGAGGGGGGGGGTGAATCAGTATCTGACCGGCTAGATAATTTTCTTAACTTATAACATGAAAAACATATTAAAACTGTGTATTGGTAAACCAGAAATAATGCAGCAAATAAGAACACCAACCACAATATGAAAATCACACCATAACACAATATTTTAATGAGGAAACCCAGTGTGGGAAAAAAATCGGTGGGATTTGTGACCCACAATATTTGCTTACTGGCTAATAAGGGAATATTACTATTTACAATAGGGGCCTGCACATGCAAGAAGGCCAAGTGCCTAGAGCTCACTACTCAGTTACAAAGAAGTCACACTGACTTACAAAATTGGATTATACAAATCCAATGTCTTGTACTACTTTAGATCAGCATCTACTATGCCAGATTTAATACCGGTTTAAGCTTTGCAATCTACATAAACCCATATCCTAATAACTCGCACATTAGGTCTGCTATATTCTTTTTCATACTTCACACTATCTCTCTTTCCTAAATGATCTACAATGATCTCATACATATATGAGTCATATTACAATCCACCATTGCGGCTTACAAAAGATTTTACAATTAATTACAAAATACATTTATACAAAATTCTTGTCAGCCATGGTGTCGGTAATCTTCTTTTTGGTGTTAGTGATCTGTATGCCGGTGTAGAGTCTGCAGGTGTTGGTGCTTGTGCTTTCCTGCTGGTATCACATCATTGTAAGGTTGTCATCAATGAGAATACCTTCAATCACCTACAATTTCTCATTGGAGTGTGCATTTTCCAACAATCTCCCCCTTTGGCATTAATGGCAACACTCATGAGAAAAATAAAAAAGTGTCCAAAATGATGTCCAAAAAGAATCTGCCAAAATTGTCTTACCAAAACTATGTACCAAAAATGTATACTCCCCCTGAGCTGATGATGTCATGTTCTGATCATTTTTCTCATCGCACTAATCCCCCTTTGACATCAATGTTAAAGGTTGTCATTCGCTATCAGTGGAGTGTGGTTCCTGCCTAGATTTTTATAACCGGTGGGTTACAATCTAGAAAATATCTGCCAAAACCAAATTTAAATTGCCACTGAATCTTTTGCTATCATGTAATGCCTCTTGTGTTCTATGAACTATACTAGTGAGTATGTGCATTTTCTCTTTCGGTGTCTTGAGTCCGGGAACCAGAGCCTCAGAAATTTCTTTTCTCAAAGAAATGAGGTAATCTAGTTTAGGACCAAGTTTACATTTTAAGCTCTTTGCATTATCCTTTATTATCTCTTTATCCTTTTCTAACTTCTCAATTTTCTCTTCAAGATCTACAATTTTCTTTTCTATTTCTAAAAATGAATCTGATGTATCAATTAGATTGTCAGCAATATTGTTAATCTCAGTTTGTGTTTTACTAATCTCTAAATCTATGTCTTGTGAAGAGATGTCGGTTTTGCAAGTATCCCTGTACAATTTCTTGAAATCCAAAATTGTTTCTCCTAGTGCCGGTAATAAGGTTTTTGTTTATTCCTTATTCTTCTTCACTATTTCCTCAAAGAATTTATCTTTCTCCTTATTCATCCTCTCTTTGAATGTGTCTTCATTTATTTGATCAACTATCAAAATGTTGCTAGTGATGAATTTAGACAATGTGTCTAGTTGACCTAAAGAATATTTGTTATCCACAATGCACTTGGGTGATACCAATTTAAGAATAGGAATTGTGTCATCGATAGCCTTATAGGCTTGTGCATTACACTCTGTGATTTTCTTTATTGAGTCCAGTAAGACCTCTGTTACATTTGTAGGCCAGAATTCTCCTATAGAAGTACCAGATGTCTTCCCAACTGTTTTCACAATATCCATTCTACCGGTTGTAGTGATAACCTTGCTTGTTTTGACCTCTGGCAGGTCAGTTTGTGTTTGCATTTCTATTAGAAAAGGTTTAGGATTTTCAGTTTTATCCGGTGGCACTATCTCAGTCTGAACCTATGTCTCAACCTATTTCTGTTCCGGTTTATCCATCTATGTCTCTGTATGCACTTTCGGTTTCTCAGTTTGTACCTCTACACTATCCATTGCCGGTTCTCTTGACTGTTTTTCAGTTTTATCTACTGACTCTTCTAATGTTTTACTAGTGGTGTCTTCTGTCAATTGCTCAGTTTGAGTAGGTTTTTTTGTGCTTATGTTTACAGTATCATTAACCTCAACCTCAACATCTGCATTCGATGACTCAGTAGTCACATCTTTCTTTTTATCTTCAGTGGTTTCTCTGTCAACCACAAAATTTACTTCTTGTGTGTCTATATTCATAGTGTACAAAATTTTGGACTCAGGATTTGTATCCTTTTGAGGAGTATCCATACTCTCTCTAGTCAATTGATTGTCAGTAGTTTCTACCAGTGGAGTATCCGAAGGAGGTGGGGGTAAGTTATCAGTTATCTTTAGGCTTGGAGGTCCACCTACCTTACCTTTCCCCTTATCCTTGTCCTTTTGGTATACCCTGATGGTCTTAGGTCTTAGTAGCTATTTTTTTTTCTCTTTTTCAACAAAGAATATGTCCCATTGGTCTGCAGTTTCTTCTATTATCTCATTCACTCTTCCTGCCATAAGTGCTACATGTCGGTGAGCAGTTGAAAATACCGTCCGCTTTGCCTCACTGATTAATTTGTCTATCTCATCAGGTGAGTTTACTTGATGCATTGCAAGTAATTTTTCAATTTTTATCTTCTTATCTAGCTCAATAATAGCTTCCCTTCTAGCTTCTAGTCTTCTATACTAATCATTGGATATTTCATCAACAATTTCCATCAAAAATTTCTTGTAAATATCCAACTGTAAAATTACACTATTTTCTATGCTTTCTTTGTCATCAATAGAAAGTGTGTTGTACAGTTTGCTAATGTTTTTCAACTTTCCATCTTTTGTTATTTCACTAAGGAGTTTATCCAGTGGAGAAATATCTTGTTTTACCTTCTTCTTCTTCTTAGGAGTTTAACTTCTTAACTAGAGGCCTCACTGCCTGTAGCTTTTGTCTTGTTTTTCTAGGAGTGGGTGAGGGTACCAGTGAGGGTTTTCTTTTCCTTTCTACCCTTATGAATACCGCCGATATATCACTCTTAGAAGAAGTTCCAACTGGTGTAAGATGAGTTTCCAGTTGAAGTCCTTCCAACTCACTTTCTTTGATACCGGTTTGCTTCAATACATCTTCCTTAAGTGTTTTTTCTTGTCTAGTGCCTTTCCTTACTGTTTGTTCAACTTTGTTGACTCTTTTCCTAGACTGAATACCACTTTCTATTGTTTCAGCACTGCCAAAGACTTTCTCGAAGGGTTCTTTTGGTACTTCAAGGAGGGATTTTGCATAAGTTTCAATAATGTTATGATCTGTTTCATATCCCATTTCAGTTACCCAGATAGTCCTAGGGACAATTACCTCCATCCAGATTTCATCCTTTTTAATTACAAAGCGTATTTCCTTCTGATATTTATCTACAATTTCCTATGACAGTCTTATTCTGTCTTCATTCAAGCCTTCAATGCTTGAAAATGTTCGTTTATATTTTTCTCTCTGTTTTCTCCCATGTTGTTTAATAGATCCAATAGTTACTTTCCTACCAGTATATCAAAGCCAAAATCATTTCTACCAATACTGGGTACTTTCTTAGTAATGTACAACATTAAACATACAAGTAAAATTCCAAATCTAAAGGTTCCTTTCTTATCTCCTTTGATCTTTTTCAGATTTTCTATCAATTCATCTTTGAGCCATTCAAGCACATCTATTCTAGCATTATCATTTACCATGTCATGTGCACTTTTAATACATAGGCTAGATACTGAGTTCAACCTATTTGCATGTGTAACCTTGCAACCTAAAATCATACTGATAAATCTGACATTGATATCCTTCACATCATTTACCCTTAGAGACCTTTTGTCAAATGTTGTGTCGGTTAGATCTATCACTGTGTCATTTGAGACCTTTTTAATTCTGTCAGGTCTACTACCGATGGAAGGTAACCCTGTTACTGCTTTAACGGATTCTTTGGTGATCTTATGAATTGAATCCAACCAAAAGAATTCACCATGGACTCTGCTTACGACTATTCTTATCACATCTTCAAGAAAATAGGGAATGCTAAGAATATCCACAAAACCTAGGGTTTCTGTTACCTTGTGTTCCGGTTTGATATTGCCATTTCCATCACAAATCACAGTTCTATACATTTCCTTGATTTCATCATCTCCTAGTTCCTCTATATGACAGTGTATGCATATTCTAGGATCTTTAGCATATACTACTCCTTTAAGAATTTGAGAGAATGCACCTATGTTATCATCTTTCTTATCTATTTTGGGAACAAGCTTGAATATGGGTCTAGGGCACTTGATAACTTCAATTATAGTAGGGTTTGCTATAAATTCAGGAGTGGAGGAGGATGCCATGTTTATAAATACCTTAATCTGCCTTTAGGGATGAGTGCTTGGATGAATTGCTTCACTTCTTCGCTAAGGATGCCTTCGCTCAGGAATTTTCACGCTCTCGAAGATTTGAATGCTTGATGAATGAAAAAGAGCCAAAACACTTGCTTTATAATGTTATTTTCTCCAACTACCACATTTAATGCTTGTCAGTTAAGTCACAACTTAACTTATCTGTTGGTAAAGAAGTAATTCAACTTCCCACCATCAATTGAGGGTATAATAGCATGTTTTTCAATTCGTTGCTAAACCCCCAAATGATTTTCCTTCAGTTAGATGAAGAGTCTCCTGTCAGTGGAGTGATACTCTATTCTGCCGATGGAGGAGTATTCCTATCAACATTCTAATCTGACTTTGTGATCCATTGCTTTGAGAATTATTGCTTTACCTCTTCAACCTTTTCTTTACCTTTCAAACTAGGACCTTTGTTATTTGTCGGTGAAGTCTTGCTTCTACAAAATTTTGCAATATGTCTAATTTTGTTGCAAGCATAACAAGCCACATTGTTTTTCTGAATAGCTTTCCCATATCCTATGCCAGTATGTGTTCTGCATTGATTAGATAGGTGTCCAAATCTTCCACAAACATAACATCTTACATTCATTCTGCAATTTTCTGAGTTATGACCAACTTTGTTGCATTTAGAACATTGAGCGGTGGGTGTATTAGTGTTCTCATAATTTCTAGATCTACACTGATTTTCTCTATGACCATACTTTTTACAGTTAAAGCATTTCCCATTAAATTTGTAAGCATTAGGTTGTCTTACTAGTTTACTATGATCATGATTGTTTGCAGTACCGGAGCTTTCACCAATTTCAAAGCCAAGGCCATTTGTATCACCATTAGGTTTCTGATTTTTTAGCATGTCAACAAGTTCTTCTAAACTTTTCTTGAATTTCTCCTTGTGTTGATTTGCAGCAGGCAATTCACTTTTCAAGATTCCTTTCTGTCTCATAAGTTCATTTGTGTCATTTTGTGTATGCATCAAATTTGTTTTCAACATATCATTTTCATGACTGAGTCTTGCGTTTTCATTTCTAGCATCATTAGTCTTCTAACTAAATCATCTTCATTTTTCGTTCTATCTTCAATTTCTTTACAAAATCTCATAGTCGTATCTTGCATGTCATTCTTCATTGTACTGTTATCTTGTCTCAACTTATTTACCAGATCATTAAGAGTTTCCTTTTCATCTTCATCTTTCTGCATCTTTTCACAAAGTTCTCTTCTTTTGTTCCTTTTTATAGTGAAATTTTCTTGAAGCCCTCAAATAATATCCTGTGTAGCCTTCAGATCATCCTCAAGTTTGATATTCTTTATTTTTCCTGCATCATAGTCTGAAAGAGTTGTTTCCAATTGCTTTCTCAAGTTTTCCATCTCTACCGATGACAAGATCTTCCTCAAGGTGTTAGGCTTTTGAAAATAGAGGACCAAGCTCTGATACCAATTGTTAGGATTCCCAAAGATACTGAGAGGGGGGGGGGGTGAATTAGTATCTAATCGGTTAGATAATTTTCTTAACTTATAGCATGAAAAACATATTAAAATTGTGTACCAGTAAACCAGAAATAATGCAGCAAATAAGAACACCAACCACAACATGAAAAGCACACCATAACACAATATTTTAATGAGGAAACCCAGTGTGGGAAAAACCTTGGTGGGATTTGTGACCCACAATATTCTCTTACTGACCAATAAGGGAATATTACTATTTACAATAGGGGCTTGCACATGCAGGAAGGCCAAGTGCCTAGAGCTCACTGCTTAGTTACAAAGAAGTCACACTGACTTACAAAATTGGATTATACAAATCCAATGTCTTGTACTGCTTCAGATCAACATCTACTATGCCAGATTCAGTACTGGTTTAAGCTTTGCAATATACATAAACCCTTATCCTAATAATTCACACATTAGGTCTGCTATATACTTTTTCATACTTCGCACTATCTCTTTTTCCTAAATGATCTACAATGATCTCATACATATATGAGTCATATTACAATCTGCCATGTCAGCTTTCAAAATATTTTACAATTAGTTACAAAATACATTTATACAAAATTCCTGTCGGCCATGGTGTCGGTAATCTTCTTTTTGGTGTCGGTGATCTATATGTCGGTGTCGGTGCCTATGCTTTCCTGTTGGTATCACGTGATTGTAAGGTTTCCATCAATGAAAATACTTTCAATCACCTACAATTTCTCATTGAAGTGTGCATTTGCCAACAATATTGACTTATACCTGTTGATCCATGAGACTATGTAGAATCCTTGTCAAAGGGGTTCAGGTTCCTGCATATGTAATTCAATTATCTTATGTTAGCTAAAAATTACATGATAGGTATACTAAAAATTACATAGTACATAACATGAACAATATGCAATCATCATAATCATTGTATATTTTTTTATTCCTTACTTTTACTTTATGTAGACTGTACAAGATCCTCGACTAAAGGGTTGATGATGTCTATAGTCAATTACCTATTTACACTAAGGGTGACAACATCACACAAAATATATACATGAAATCAACACCAATAATTGAGCATCATAAGCATTACATTTGTAGTTTGATAAACAATAAATACATATGTATCATGATATATGTAATTGAACATCATAGGCATCACATATGTATCATCATAAACATGTAATCTAACGCACAAGTATCATAAATCAGCATCCATCACATAGCTAATAGATAGTCCACATTCCATAAATAAACACAAAGTTAAAAAAATATCAAATGTATCATCATAAACATGTAATCGATCGCATATGTATTTTAAATCACCATCCATCACATAGCTAATAAACAGTCCAAATTCCATAAATAAACACAAAGTTCAAAAAATGGCATACATTTCAGTCATGTTATTAATCTTCTCCTTCATCCAACTCATCATCATCATCATCATCGTCGTCGTCGTCGTCATCATCATCAGCATCATCATCATCATCATCATCATCATCATCATCATCATCATCATCATCATCATCATTGTTTTCATCGTCGTCGTTATCGCGGGCATCATCATCATCATCATCATCATCATCATCATCATCATCATCATCATCGTCGTCGTCATCGTCATCGTCATCAACATCATCATCATCATCATCTTCTACTTCTTTGACATCTTCTTCTTCCATCTCGTTATAGTTTATCAACCTTCCTCTTGGATCATGTATAACAACAAATGACCAACCCGGTTTATGTGGAACCTCTGAGTAAAATACCTGCTCACATTGGCTTGGAAGAACATAGGGCTCATCTCCAACTAGCTCAAATGACCTTGTATTAACCATTTTAAATCCATTATTATGTTCAATAACAATTCTATCAGGATCATTTTTATTCAGTCGTAGCCTATACCATTTGACGATGAACAAAACTAATTTGAAGGAATTAAAGTCACATTCAAGTATATCATCCAAAATTCCATAGTATCAATTTTGAGACTCTTGAGGATGTATGTCATTTCTAGATGAAATATTGGTCACCTCAATGACTGTAGTTATCCCAGAATCACAAATTTTTTTCGTGTCATCCAACTTTTTGATGCAAAATTTATGACCATTGCAGCATATAGCCTTATGGTGTTTGACCTACAATATGTCTACCATGTTAAAATTATTGCATCATGAGTTGATAAACATACGGGTGATTAATAAAATTATACGTACCTGTTTATCTCTTAAACCTTATGCTAAATAAATTTCCCTTTGTGTACCATTGGAATCTCCATTATGATGAGCTTCTTTAACCAATGAAGCCACACCTTCCCATGTTAATGTGCGACCAAAATGTTGACATCATTCAATCCACACCGTCATCCAATCAAGATTGTTCGCAATATACAAATGTAGTACATCCCACTCCCAACCAATTGTATAAATAATTAATAGACAACTTACAACTGATTTATTTAGAAGATTAAGAATTAGTTAACTACAATAACATCTTATAATTACTTCTCACTTTCCTCAATCTACTTTTCCCCATCAAGTAGTCCCCTTCGAATTTGTTAATGGGGTTGGGATCCCAAATGCGATCTATGTGGATCTCTGTTGCAAACTTAGGAAGATATTCAACAATGTACACCATAGTCTAGTATACCATATATCCCTCCACCATAGAACCCTCAGGATGTGCTCTTTGTCAAACCAAATCCTTAAAAAATTTCAAGTGCCTCTCAACCACCCACATTGACCTAGTGTGTACAAGTCCACACAATTCAATCTCCTCAACTTGGTGTATGAGGTAGTGTTCTTGTGCATTGAAAAAAGTTGAAGGTAGACAATTTTACATTTCACACATTAAATGAGGAATTTTTCTCTTCCAATATTTTATATCTTCTTTATGGATTTCTTTAGATGACAACCACCTAGAAGAGATTCAAGACACAAAAATATATAAACAATACTTTAAAAAATAATATACAATATATTACATAACAAGTAAAACAAATCGCAAATATATTATCTATACAAAAAATTGAACAAAGATCACTGCTTACCTCATGTATTTTCCAAGATCATATATGACTTGCTTGACATTATTGTCAAAGTTCTCTGGGAGAGATAGAGGTAGAACGTACTACAACAATTATCAAATGATCTTTTCATTGATTTCTAATATAATACAATGAAAAGTACATGAATAGTATACAAATATTTAGTAAATACACAAGAACATGAATTACCTTAATGAAGGTATGCCAATCATGTGTTTTCATCCCTAGCCCAAATTAACTTTTCTTTGATATGAGATTGTTTATGTTCATAACAAATCCTGTGGAAAATCAAATTTTTTGTATGACTTCTTTTATAGCATTGCTTTGCTGGTCTGTTAATAAACAAGGAAATACACTTATATTAATATAGTCTCCATTGCTATTTGATTGAATGACATTTTTCATTGCATGATTGGATTCCTGAATGTCACTACAAATTTTGACAATTTTTTCTTTGTCACACCTTCCCTCCAATATTTTCCATATTGTCTCTGTTATATTCTTTCCAATATGCATAGTATCAAACAAATGCACAATTTGTAGTTGCTCGTAGTAGGGCAACCTACTAAATTGTCTCGGATAACTTTTTAGTCCCTTTGGAGGGTGATCATTAATGCCTTGACAACCTTCACGATCATCAATTACATCATCAATAAACAAAACACAATAGAAAAATACAAATTCCAAACATAAACCATTAGATGGAATGACATTACCTTGATGATTAATTCTATTATATTTGAATTTTCATAGGCAAGGTGTCATTCTTCGCGGCTTTGATGTAGTCTCTTCTTTCCCATTGAAAAGATGTTTTTCATTATTTCAATACTTATGATTTATGTGGAGGAAGTGCCTATACTCATCAAACACTTGCTTTGCTAAACTTTTTGAATGACGAGATTTTATCTTTGGACCAAAAACTGGTCATGCAAATTTTCCCTTCGTTTGAAGACCTACAAGATAATGTATAATTGGGTTAAATATGTTAGTTTTTATAATTATAATTATAATGCACAACTTGAACACTGTAACATACCACAAAAATGTGTTAGCCCTGAGACATCATGTATTGTCCATACAAGCATTGCATGGAATTGAAATTGTCTTTGTCCTATTTGTCTAGAGACGTCATACATAGTGACACCATTTCATAACTCCAACAATGCGTCGATAAGAGGCTCAATATATACATTCATATCTATAACTTGGTACTTACCTAGTTGAATGAACAAAAACATTACATAATTATTATGACCATTTTACTATAATATTTATAATTAAATGTAGATGACTATTAAATGATTAAATACCTAGAACAATCATCACCAACATTATGTGCTTCCTCTTTATTGACATCCATGGAGGAATGTTATTGTTGATAACGAAAAATGGCCACACCGAGTAAACAAATCTCATCTCTCCAAATGGATTGACACCATCCGGTGCTAATGAATGGTTGAGATTACGAGGTTTTTCTTTAAAGTGTGGTCACTTTTCCTCTATGTCCATAAATGTTGAACCATCCACATGCATTTGAATAATTTCATCCCAACTTCTATTGCATGCATGGTAATCCATAAATTGTGCCAAGCTAGTGCACCTGAATAATTGTTGCATACGTGGACTAATGGGAATATAACGAAGAACCTTGCGAGGCACCCTTTTTTTTTTATTTGATCTATTTGATATATACTAAAATGACTTTCAGGGAATTTTGTTGCAAATTCATGTTGTTTATGATATATAATATGATCATTGGGACAAACATCTATTGCTTGATAGTCCATTCCAATATCTTTCAGAATGGAAGATAATTCTCGGTATGAGCGAGGTAGAATATTTGATGGTGGTAAAAAAAACTCACCTATCAACCTATAGAATATTAATTTGTTAATATAAAGAATATTAATGGTACATGATTCACCCTTTACTAACTATAATGACATATACGACATAACTTAACACATGTGAGATTGTTATATTGGACAAACCATTCATAACCTTCAAGTTCACCAACAACAATACAACGGAGAGAAGAGTTGTTTGGGATCCTTCATAAAGGGGTTTGTATGCCTTCTCAAGTACAGGTAAATCATGAACAACATCAAAGTCATCTTGATCATCACGATCGGCTATGCCAGTGCTGAATGTGTCATGGATCAATGTATTTGTACCATCATCTTCAATTGTGTTTTTTGGCGCATGATCGTCATCTTCCATGGGATCATTATCTTCAACTTCGATATTCATATTATCATTTCACAAAGGGAGAGTGTTGGCATTTCAATAAGTTTGTTGGTATAAGGATATTGAGAAGGTTGTTGGAGATTGATGATATAATTGATAAAGGATGATTACTATCTTGATAATATTATTTTGCCATTGATGTCAAGCAATTGATTTTCTAATTCAGTATGATGTTGTCATATCTTAAAGAGTATGTTTTGATGATTATAAAGATGTCAGTAAGTGACATAGAATGAATGTAAAAATGAAGGGGAGTAATAAGTTATTCAATGCGCAACTATTACCGAGTTACACAGCGATGAGATCTTGTTGTTTTGATTGTTTTCATATCCTATATATGAGTATTCGAAGACTGAACAAGAAGGAGAAAAGATTTTGAGCTATAGAATTAGTTAAGGTTTGATACTGTTCTATGTTACTGAGCAAGATGCTAGTCGGTAAACCCTAAGGTTATCGCTATCGGTTAAAGAAGGCAGAATATCTATCGAGTGTGGTTTAGTATTTACCGAGTAATAAAAGAATGCATTGGATGGATAAATACATTATTAAATGTAGAATGCTAATGACCTGGAGATGTATAGATGATTGGTATGTCGTGCAAGAAGTTTGTTGAGGATCTACGGTAACAAAAATACAAGAGATAGATCTACAACGCAGATTAAACAGTCATAACCTAGCACAAGTTCCAAGGCGAGATAAAACATTTTCAGATCGAAGGATACAATGAACCTAGTTAGGTTTGAAGATCTGATGGCTAAGATTGATCATGGGAAATGTGATCAAGGAGATTAAGTGGTTAGGAATTGTTCATAAATAAGAAATTGTTGATGAATAATGTATGCGGGCAAATTAAAAAAGTGATACTACAGTAATGATCACCGAGCATAGAGGAATGAATATCTGATTGAAGAACAGATTGAGAAGCCTAGCAAGGAGAAAGATAAGTCTTATGACAAGATTATTTTGAGCACATAGAATCTACCTTAGCATTTCAGATGTGAAGTTGCAGATATATTTTATGTTGTTATTTATTTTGTAAGTGACAGGAAATCTCTTAACCGAGTGGACTTAACAGTCTTATTTGTAAATCCTTGAGCAAGGTAACATTCTTAATGAATGTTTGAAATCCTTTGACAAGGTCACTTCTAACAAAGTGCAAGATTCTAACAAGTCTGAGGGAAATCCCTTAACCGGGTCACATCTAGCAATGTGTTTATGTAATTTGTAACAGGATTGGATTTTAACTGAGCATACTCTAGAAGGGTATATTTCTTAGTGGGTCCCAAATCCCACAGTGGTTTTTCCCTATTTGGGTTTCCATGTTAAATCTGGTGTTAAATATGTTATGATGTCTTAAGTGTATCTATTTATGAGTTTGAATGATTTACAGTCATAGTTGCATATCAGTAAAGGCTACCGAGGTTGAATCTGATAAATATATTGCATTGTGAGTTTTTATGATTCACCCCCCCCCCCCTCTGATCTTACTGACAATTGGTATCAGAGCTTTCAACTCTGGTAGAAAATTTTAAAGGTACTTGAGGCAAGATCCGAAGATGTATAAAACAGATGCACCAAAGTTGAACAAGTCTAGTTTCTCCACATGGTGGAAAAGGATGAAGTTGCACTTATCAGAAATTGGAGAATATGCAACATATTATCTAGAGAATGATTACATTGCACCTAGCACCTACCCAATGACAATGGAAGAGATAAAAGCAAAGCAAGAACATACTCAAGCAATGATTGAAATAACATCAACATTAACCGACTCAGAGTTTAATGATCTAGAAGGCTGCAATGATGCCAAAGCGATGTGGAACAAGCTTATATCTGTGTATGGTGGTGATGAACATGTTCAGAGAGAAAAAGTAGACAGTCTAAGAGGTCAACTTGAATCCATGAGAAAGAATGAAGGAGAGAACATAACCTAATATAGTACAAGGTTAAAGGAAACTGTCAATCAAATCAAAGGAGCAGGAGGAACTATTGAAGAAAATGATGTAACAAGTAAGTTGCTTAGAACACTTCTACCTGCTTATGCCATTTGAGTCTATGCAATCAATGAATTAAGGTCTGTATCAAACATGCCAGTATCTTTGGATGCTACTATCGGTAAGCTACATGCATTTGAGTTAAGTAATTTTGATAACAGTGGGTCTTCGCTAAATAAAGTTGAATCTGCATTCAGTTCTTTTCATATTGGTGAATCTGATGATTACAATGATAGAATGTATAAGTATACTGAAGGAAATCATAGTGGAGCAAATGATAGATTTCGCAAAAACATGGAAGAGGTACACAAACTATATGAGGAAATCAGAAAGAAAGAAGAGTTTGAAGCACTATTAGCCAGAAGGCTACCAAGAGGAAAAGGTAAGTATAAAGGAAAGTTACCTTTAAAATGATTTAACTATGATAGATAGGACATATGGCTTCTAACTGTCCTAACAAAGAATCTAGTGAAAAGAGAGAATACCAAGATGACAGACAGAAAGACAATCAATACAGAGGACATCGAGACTTTGGAAGGAGAGATAGAAAGACATGCCTAGTAGCTGATGAGGAATCCAACGATGATAAATCTGATGGGACTGAGACAAAGGAAGTTGTTTATGTGGCTATCAAAGATGGATCAGATGAAGAAAGGTATGAGGAAAAAGCCTTAATATCTCACATAAATAAAAATGATTCTTGGATCATAGATAGTGGATGCTCACATCACATAATAGGTGATAAACACAAGTTTGTTAAATTAGAAGACTATGATGGAGGTTATGTAAGATTTGGTAATGGTGCACCATGTCTGGTGAAAGGTAAAGGTTCTATCTGTTAGGGTTCCCACGGATACTGAGAGGGGGGGGTGAATCAGTATCTGACCGGTAATGTATTTTTCTTAAAACTGAATATGCAGAACATAAAGTAACAGTATACCGGTATGCAAGAATTAATGTAAATAACAGACAAAAACTTCCACATGAAAGGAACACCATAACACAAGATGTTTAACGAGGAAACCCGATGTGGGAAAAACCTCGGTGGGATTTGTGACCCACAATATTCACTTACTGGCCAATAAGAGAATATTACTTACAATAGGGGCCTGCACATGCAGGAAGGCCAACTGCCTAGAGCACACTGCTCAATAAGAATTCACACTGACTTACAATGAGGATTATGAAAATCCAATGATCTGTGCTGCTTTACAATAGCATCTTCAATGCCAGATTCAGTACCGGTTCTTGCTATGTTCTTTACATATACCCTTGACCTATAATTCGCACATTAAGTCTGCCTTGTAATTTTCTTTATGCTTCCTATCCATATCCTACAAATGTCTACAATGATCTCTTTTATATACAAGTCATTTTACAATTTGCCAAGTCGGCTTACAATAATAAACAAAATATTACATATCAAAAATCCTGTCGGCCTCTGTGTCGGTGTCGGTGTAGATTGATCTTGCTGATGTCGATGCACTGTCTTGTTTGAATAATGATTTGTCGGTATAATGTCTTGCCAGTGCCATAGGATTGCAAGGTTTCCTGTGTAATGCTTTGTCGGTATAATGTCTTACCGGTGCCATAGGATTGCAAGGTTGCCATCAATGACAAAACCTTCAATCACACACAATGTCTCATTGGAATGACCATATGCCAACACTATCACACTTCTTGACAATGCTAAATGTGATGATGTATACTGGGTTGAAGGTTTGAAATACAATTTGTTGAGTGTAGCACAACTAAACAATACAAGATACCGAATAGAATTTCAGAAAGCAAGTGTCAAAATTCATGACAAACATTGAAAGATGGCTGCTACCGGGACACAAACAAAAGGTAATACATTTCATCTTGACTCAACTCGGAACAATTGTCTGTATGCTAAAATAGAAGATACCTGGTTATGGCATAAAAGGTTTTGTCATGCAAATTTTGATAACCTAATCAAAATAAGTAAGAAGCACCGAGTAAGAGGTCTACCGAGCTTTGAAAAACCTGAGAATGCAATATGCCGAGGATGCTAGATGGGTAAGATGACAAAGTCAAGCTTTACAAGTAAGTCCTACACTTCTAAAGGAATTTTAGATCTTGTGCACACTGATCTTTGTGGTCTTATGAAAGCTCAAAGTTATTATGGAGATAAATACTTCATATTATTTGTGGATGATTACTCAAGGATGATGTCAGTTATGTTTTTAAAAGAGAAATCAGAATCCTTTCAAATGTTCAAATGGTATAAGGCTAGAGTTGAAAAAGAAACAAGAAGACAGTCGAAATGTCTAAGATCGGATAGAGGAGGAGAATTCATTTCTGATGAATTTAACCTATTTTGCAATGATCATGGTATAAAGAGACAAGTGTCTACACTGAGAACACCTTAGCAAAATGGGAAAGCTGAAAGAAGAAATAGATCAATTGTAGATTGTGCAACAACCCTGATGATAGAAAAGAGGGTACCTCAAACATTTTGGAGAGAAGCAATCAGCACTGCAGTTTACACCCTAAACCAAGTACAACTGAAGAAAGGAACTTTGAAGACACCGTATGAAATCTGGTATGACAAGAAACCTAATGTAAGTTATTTTAAAATATTTGGAAGTAGATGTTATGTTCACAAAGATGACAGAAATGGAAAGTTTGATTAGAAAAGAGAGGAACGAACATTTCTTGGCTATTCTTCCAGAAGGAAGGCATTTAAATGTCTGATCAAATCATCTAACAAAATAGTGGAAAGTGCAAACGTGAAAATTGGTGAGTTTGCAGAAAGAAATGATGAAGGAAATTCCAAGGAACCAGAAGATTATGAAGAGTTTGTATATGTTCAACCGAGAAGTCCTACCGAGAAAGTTGATGAAGAAAATGAAGAAAATACTTAGTTACCGAGTGATGAAGAAGATCAAACAGAGCCTACCGAGCCTATATTAGCCAAGTATGTCAGAAGAAATCATGCATCAAGTCAAATTATAGGAGATAAGGATGATCCAGTGATGACAAGGAACAAACTGAGACAAAATATATGTCTGATATCTGAATTTGAACCGAGGATAGTAAAAGAGGCATTTAGTAATGAAGATTGGATAAATACTATGATAGAAGAGATTGAACAAATCAAGAAGAATGAAACATGGACACTGGTCCGAAGACCAAAAGAGAAAAATGTAATTAGTACAAAGTGGATTTTCAAAAACAAGCTAAATGAAAAAGGAGAGGTCATTTGGAATAAAGAAAGACTAGTTTGCAAAGGTTATCTCAAGAAGAAGGAATATATTATGGTGAGACTTTTGCACCTATGGCAAGACTTGAAGGAGTGAGAACATTGTTGGCATATGCTTCTTACAAAAATTTCAAGGTATATCAAATGGATGTTAAATCTACATTTTTGAATGGTATACTAGAAGAAGAAGTTTATATTGAACAGCCTGAAGGATTTATTGAAGACAAGAATAAAGATTAGGTATGTAAGCTAAACAAAGCATTATATGGTTTAAAGCAAGCACCTAGAGCATGGTATGAAAGATTGCACTCTTACTTAATCAAGATTGGATTTATAAGGACAAGTGAAAACAACAACATGTATATGAAGAATGATGAGGACAATGGAATATTGCTTTTAGCCATATTTGTTGATGATATTATTTTTTGTGGAAATGATTCTTTATGCAAGAACTTTGGAAATGAAATGTACAAAGAATTTGAGATGTCCTTAATCAGTGATATAAAGTATTTTATAGGTCTACAGATACTGCAAATGAAAAATGAGATTTGCATTACTTAATCCAAGTATATAAGGAAATATTAAAGAAATTTGGAATGGAGGATTCTAAACCTGTAAGTACTCCTATGACTACCAATTGTAAACTATCAAAGAATGATGAATCAACATCTATTGATGAGACACTTTACCGATCTATGATTGGAAAGTTGCAATATGTGGTTCACAGCATGCCGGATATAGCACATGCAGTAGGTATAGTTGCAAGATTTTCTGCAGATCCCAAAGAAACCCATATGACAACAATCAAGAGGATTTTCAGATACTTGAGAGGCAAGGAAGATTATGGCTTAGTATATCAAAAGAGGAATGTTTTTGACTTAAAAGTCTATACTGATGCTGACTGGGTAGGAAACATTGATGATAGGAAAAGCACAAACGGTGGAGCTTTCTTTTTGGGAAACAGACTAGTAAGTTGGCTTAGCAAGAAATAAGGATGCATTTCACAGTCAATAGCTGAAGCTGAATATGTCGCTGCAACATTGAATTGTACCAATATAGCATGGATCAAGCAACTGTTGGAAGGTATGAATGAGAAAGTTACCGAGCCAGTAACTATATTCTATGATAATACTAGTGCCATTAACATTTCAAAGAATCCGGTAATGCATTCTAAGACAAAGCATATCTCTATAAAGTATCATTATCTCAGAGAAGAATTTCAAGAGAAGAAGTTGTGCTGGAATATATTAGTTCAAAGGAACAAATCGCAGACATCTTCACAAAGCCACTGCCAAGGGACACTTTTGAGTATCTCAGAAGTAAGTTAGGGGTCCTACCCCTATCTAGTACTCACTGACTGAGTTTGGTGAAAGCATCAATTCTATGACTCTACAGGATAACTATTTATGAGTTGATGCTACTTTACACACTTTAGGAGGTTTCCTAAAGTTGTGCAGGAAATAGTGATTGAAGACAAGCTGCTCTGACCAAGAATGAGATGATACATTTGTATATGTTTTCATTGCATGAAAATTACTTCACAGCGGAAGGAATCATGAATTAGTTTTACTTTTTGGCATTGTTGTCAAAGGGAGAGAAGACTAATTAGTAAAGACTAATAGGTGAAGATGGGTGAAGACTAATGACTGGGGGAGAGTTCAAGAAGATTGACAACAATCTGCATCTGAATCAATTAAAATCAAATCAAGCTGGTATTGCCATTAAAAGTTGGTTTTTCCATCAATGCCAAAGGGGGATATTGTTAGCATTTCACAAAGGGAGAGTGTTGGCATTTCAATAAGTTTGTTGGTATAAGGATATTGAGAAGGTTGTTGGATATTGATGATATAATTGATAAAGGATGATTACTATCTTAATAATATTATTTTGTCATTGATGTCAAACAATTGATTTTCTGATTCAGTATGATGTTGTCATATCTTAAAGAGTATGTTTTGATGAGTATAAAGATGTCAGTAAGTGACACAGATTGAATTCAAAAATGAAGGGGAGTAATAAGTTATTCAATGGGAAACTATTACCAAGTTAGATAGTGATGAGATCTTGTTGTTTTGATTGTTTTGATATCCTATATATGAGTATTCGAAGACTGAACAAGAAGGAGAAAAGATTTCGAGCTATAGAATTAGTTAAGGTTTGATACTGTTCTATGTTACTGAGCAAGATGCTAGTTGGTAAACCCTAAGGTTATCACTATCGGTTAAAGAAGACAGAGTACCTATCGAGTGTGGTTTAGTATTTACTGAGTAACAACTAAGTAATAATAGAATGCATTGGATGGATAAATACAATATTAAATGTAGAATACCAATGAGCTGGAGATGTATAGATGATAGGTATGTCGTGCAAGAAGTTTGTTGAGGATCTACGATAACGAAAATACAAGAGATAGATCTACAACGCAGATTGAACGGTCATAACTTAGCACAAGTTCCAAGGAAGGAATACAAGTTCCAAGGCGAGATAAAACATTTTCAGATCGAAGGATACAATGAAACTAGTCACGTTTGAAGATCTGATGGCTAAGATTGATCATGGGAAATGTGATCAAGGAGATTAAGCGGTTAGGAATTGTTCATAAATAAGAAATTGTTGATGAACAATGTGTGCAAGCAAATAAAAAAAGTGATACTACAGTAGTGATCACCGAGCACAAAAGAATGAATATCTGATTGAAGAACAGATTGAGAAGCCCAGCAAGGAGCAAGATAAGTCTTATGAGAAGATTATTTTGAGCACATAGATTTTGCTTTAGCATTTCAAATGTGAAGTTGCAGATATATTTTATGTTGTTATTTATTTTGTAAGTGATAGGAAATCTCTTAACCGAGTGGACCTAACAATCTTTTTTGTAAATCCTCTAGCAAGGTAACATTCTGAATGAGTGTTTGAAATCCTTTGACAAGGTCACTTCTAACAAAGTGCAAGAATCTAACAAGTCTGAGGGAAATCCCTTAACCAGGTCACATCTAGCAATGTGTTTATGTAATCTATAACAGGATTGGCTTTTAACCGAGCATACTCTAGAAGGGTATATTTCTTAGTGGGTCCCAATTCCCACAATGGTTTTTCCCTATTTGGGTTTCCACGTTAAATCTGGTGTTAAATGTGTTATGATGTCTTAAGTGTATCTGTTTATGAGTTTGAATGATTTACAGTCATAATCGCATATCAGTAAAGGCTACCGAGGTTGAATCTGATAAATATATTGCATTGTGAGTTTTTATGATTTACCCCCCCCTCCTCTCATCTTACTAACAATTCACACCTCCATGTTTCTCCACTTCAAAAAATATATTCTCTGGGTTGTGTTGGTCCATATCATGTGCCCTGGGGAGCTTGACCTATATAAAAATGACAACATACATAAACCATGATCATGATCTCATCATGAAGTGATTTCTTATGTATATAAATTGTTAAAATGATATAATGAACAGCTTACCAATGGATGATAATCATGTCCCCCTTCAATGTGACCATGCTGCCTATAATGTTATATAGATGTTTTGATTAGAAGTCTTCTAGTGTTTAAGCCCTTAAAAATTTTGCAGGGACAATAACATTTTGCATCACCTTTTCTTTTCAAGTTAGACCACAATCTAGCAATTGTCTCGTTATTTTGTTCTTCGCTGATATTTTCTGACATGGTCTTTATGTTGGTATTATGGACGACTTCATCATGTGTTGCAATGATTTTGTCATTGATGTCAACACTTATTCTTTTGGAGGTCTACATTGTTGATTTGGCACTCTGGTTATATTGGTTTGTTGTTGAACTGACACATTGTGGTCCCGACATGGATATTGGCTTATGCACAGTCACTGGTATATGTTTCACTGACAGCTCAGGAAGTTGATGATGATTTTTTATTATTTGGAGATCATTTGGTTATGTCAAAGACATGGATTGGATGTTTACATTTGGTGTTTTTCTTATTGGACTAATCGGGTTCACATATTTGCCTTAACCAGAAGATAAGTCTAGGTTATGAACTGGTACAAGATATCATATTCCAGATCAGCACGACACGTTTTAGAAATTGTTTATTGATTGAATAATGTGTAAATGTATTGAGCCGACATATTGTATCACATCAAGACTTATTTTGTAATTGTAATATATTTAGTGAGCTGAACCTAATCATAAGGTCTTAGGGTTTTGTATAAATAATTGTAAAGATCTATGAGTGTATGTATATATGAGTGTGTGTGAATATTGAACATCATTGTATAAGCAGATCCTTGTGTGAATCACATAGATATTATTTGAAGGTTGAAGGAAAGGTTATGGAGGTGTTTGGCACTCATGGTTAAAGCTTAAACCGGTACTGAATCCAGCATTGTAGATGCTATACTAAAGCAATACATTGTTATTGGATTTAACCATCCAATTGTAGTCAGTGTGACTCCTATTCTGTGATTGAGCAGTGAGCTCTAGGCAGTTGGGCTTTCTACATCTGCAGACCCCTTATTGTATTCACTTACTATCTGTAGTAGTTCTGATTGTAGGTAAGGTTTCCCACCGTGGTTTTTCCCCTTACAGGGTTTCCACATCAAAATCTTTGTGTCATGTGTTGTGAATGTTGTTTTCCTTTTTGTTTCATGCATTAAGTTATATCGGTACTGCTATAACTGTTAATTTGTTTTATCGACATTAAGTTTGTTTTACCAGCACTGAGTTTTAAGTTGGATTAATTAGTTTTGGGTTGTAACTTATTGACAACTGATTCATCCCCCCCCTCTCAGTCGTCCTTCCAGTTCCTAACACTTTCTTCACACGCAAAAAAATTGGGCTATCAAAACTTCGGTGCGTAACCTTCACAAACTATGAAAAAGGATATCACAAGTATGGAAGTCTTCTTAGAACTAGTTATATAGAAGTTGAAATGTTACTTAAACTTAGACTCTCTTCAATTATGAAGACTATTTTATTTAGATAGTTTTCTTGGCAAAAAAAGAAGCTTGATTTTGGCAATTTGATGAAAAATATTTGAGTTTTAAAAAAAGAGAAACCTTTTTATTATGTCATCTAATAGAATCAACTTAGGAATGATGAATTTATGAATAAGTAAACATGAAACCAAATTCATATGAAAGAGAATTGAATTGACTATTAGAATCCAAAATATGAAGAAACTTGAGCAGTTACATTAAGAGTTATAATCAATTCTTTTGTTGCAACCCTGTCAACAAGGGTTTTATGACAGTTTTGACAAAAACCATTAGAAATTTCTTTATAATCCATGGATGACATTCAAACCTATCTTGAATTAAAGATAAATATTCATTCTATAACCACAAATAGGTTATTAGGGGCCAGTTTCAATCCAAATCTTATTAGGAAAAATATCTAAATCAGCAAATAATCATGACTGTCAAAAATAACATTTAAAAGTATTGAACAAAATAACAATTTTCTCATTGAATATTCATCAAAAATATTTTCCAAGACATACTTTATATAAATACACTTCCTTCCTATTTATCCAACAAACAATCACATGGAATTTTTACTTTCAAATTGATATACATCCCTGTAACTGTCACAACCCTGCAGAATTAAGTGTCAGTCAGAGGCTTTATTTGATCTAGCCTTACAAGACTTTCCTCCAACTCTATCACACACACTTAATCCAAATAAATGATGGATTTTATAGCCTCTTGTGGTTCTATAACTGTTCCAACTACCCCTAAGACCGAAATGTACAATTTGACAGCATTTTATGCATTGTTGCATTAAAACTTTTTAGTGACACCTTGACAACTTTTACCTTTTGACATGAATGACCACTAAACATTACTTAGATACTTTGAACACCTTAGAATGGACTCAAAACAAAATATTAAACCTTTAGTACCCTTCCATGGGTACATTTACATTATTTGAACAATTAGGACCTGAATAAGACTATTTGACAACTTTTGACAAAATGGCTCAATTAGCCTTACACATTGATTTCAATCTTGACAACTTTGTTTATTTCTTATTACTCGTGATGAGTATGTAGCTTCTTAATCTTAGTACCATTTAATTCTCCATTTTCTTTAAGAAACAAGAGAGAATGGATGTCTTTAAGTATGGATGTCTAGAAGTGGAATAGAAATGGAAGAAGTCCATTAGAACTCCACAAGTCTGCAAAGTAGAAGTTATTGAAGATTACGGGGTTGTAGAGAAGGATGGGAGGTCACAAGATAGACAAGGATGGGAAGAATTCTGGATGACCTCTAAAATTCCACAAAAGGGGAAATGGAAGAGGAGAAAAGGCTTGCAAAAATTGGGAGCAAAGAAAGACCAAAGGTTGGGATGAGAAAGGGAAGGATGGACCTTGAAAGTCTGCAACTATGCAAAATGGATGGAATAGTAACATAAGAAAGTAAAGTTAGAGAATGCAAGAAAATTTAGGAGTACATGACAATGCAATGATGCAAAAGAGAATGGAATATTGGGACAAAGAAACAAAAGTCCAGCTATTCGTTAAAAACCCACAAAAGGAGGAAATAAAAGTAGATGAAGAGAAGAAAAACTCAATATACTTAGCAGAGCTTTTGTTAGCACATAATTTTTTAAATTATTTATGCTATTGAGATACTATTTTCTTAGTGTTTTAAACAAGTATTTTTATCATGAGAATAGTTACTGCTAAAATTTTACATCTAGGAGTAATCCTACAACATCAATTCTCATCCATATGTGATCTGTCTAGTGAGTCAACCATCAATCGGGCAATTGGGGGGTGGCACTGAGTAAAGATAAAGCTTTCACTTTGATAAATTTAGCCAAATAGGCAAGATCTATGTGATATCTTAGAAGTTGAGCTTGTGTGAGGTTTTGTTGAGTTTATATGTAAAAAATCATAAACACATGTATTTCATTAAGGGGAGCACATTTTAAAAGAAAATCAAACCATCGGTGTAGCCTACCTCGAAGAAAGCACCCTAGCAAAGCCAAAGGTCATCGAGAAGTGATTAACTATCACTAAAAGGGGATAGGAGTTATCCTGATACCTGCTAGACACATCGAGAGGATATACACCGACTTGGTCATTACTAAAGTATCATCGATGTGACTTTCACTATCTGAACATGTGAATTGTTGTCTTGCCAATAGCCTTATTAGCTATCAGTAAGACTTACACCAATAGGAAGAGAAGCCTTAGTCATCGGTACAACTTAGAGATCGGGGTGTAACATTTCAAGCTATCCCGACGCCCAATGGAACTAATAGAGCAGAAGATTCATCGAGGAAAAAGTAACTATCGGTAGAGGTTCTTCCAGGTTATGTCGATACCTGATGGAGGGCTTGAGAAGACACACACTGATGAAAAACAAAGCAACTTGAGCAATGAAATATTGTTGATGGCACCAAGGGAGTAATTCGACGGGAAAGCATATATCGATGAGCCGTTACAGATACAATTCAAAACTAAAACCAAAACAACTTGTATTTAATGTGTGCAATTGAGTAGATTGATGGATCACACAAGGCAAATTAAGAACCAAATGCAGGTTGTGCCCTAGTAAAAAACACACAAGGTGAGAATTATTGCTCATAATTCATCATGCATCATGGATGATGCAAGTTCATCAAGAAGAAAAGGAGTGCTAAGGGATCCGAATACACGTCTAAAAAATCCAAAACAACAGAAGTCCCTCCTGCACGGAAACTAAATCAAGATATAATTGATCAATTAGATTTCCTAGGCCTAAAATCAAGGAGGTTGAAACAACATTTTCCCAAAAAAGACCAACTTGAGGATAGGTTTAAAGGGGTTGGAGATGTGTGGACAAAGGTGAGAGGTTATGAACTCTTCTTGTTTCATTTTCTGAGAAAGGACAGAGAAGTGCATGTTAGATTCAATGATAGTCCCAAAGACACTGAGTGGGGGGGGTGAATCAGTGTCTAACCGGTTAGCAGAATAATTAAACTTATTTATAACTTTGTATCTCAAAACAGTGTATCAGTAAATAATAATTAATGCAATAAATATAAATAATAGAGACAACATAGAAACACACCATAACACAAGATATTTAATGAGGAAACTCAGTGTGGGAAAACCTCAGTGGGATTTGTGACCCATAATATTTACTCACTGGCCAATGAATAAATACTGCTTACAATGAGGGGCCTACACATGCAGGGAGGCCAACAGCCTAGAGCTCACTTCTCAATAAAGAGTCACACTGACTACAAAATGGATTATCAAATCCAATACAATGTATTTCTCAAAACAACATCTTTCATGCCAGATTCAGTACCAGTTTAAGCTCGGTCAATAACCAAAACCTTTGTTTTCAACTGTGTCACCTTATATAATATTTGCCTATATATTTTTTATTCCTCTTCCTTATATCAAAATGACTTATAAGATCTCATACATATATGAGTCTTTTTCAATATACCATGTCATCTTACAAAAGATAATTATATTACAAAACAATTGATATAAACAAAAATTTATCCCATGCCAGCTGGAGTGTCGGTATCATTTGTTGCTGATGTAATCTGATTGCCAGTGAAGTGCTTGTCAGTGTTGGTGTATGAATTTTGTGATGTCGGGCATGTAGAAACAAATTGTCGATGAGTTTCCAGTTGGTTGTCATAAATGACAACATCAAGTATTCTCATAAGAGTGTAGAATGCCAACAATCTCCCCCTTTGGCATTGATGGCAACACTCATGAGAAAAATCTAAAACTGTTATCCAAAAACTAAAATCCAAAAAGATGTGCTCCCCCTAAGCAAGTGATCTCCCTTGTATATGTATTTCTCTCTCCACTACTCCCCCTTTGACATCAATGACAAAGGATGTCATGAATAATCAAAAGAGTAAAAAAAATGCTACCTCAACGTTTGTAACCGGTTGGTTACAATCTGAAAGATGTCTGCAAAATTCATATTCAGACTCTGCATAAATTTGTTGCTTTCATCTAAAGTTGCCTCAGTCTGATGGATCATACCGGTGAGATAGTGCATCTTTTGCTTCGGTGATCATTATCCTTGTATTTTTGCCTTAGACAATTTGGTTCTTTGAGTAATCAGATCATCCAGCCTTAGACCAAGTTTATCTTTTAGTTCCCAGGCATTAGACCTTATCCTTGCCTTCTCTTTTTCAAGTTTTTCTAAATTCTCCTCAAAAACTATCATTTCCTGCTCAAAAACTAATATGAGCTCGGATGAACCTATAATATTATTCACAATGTCATCAATTTCTTTACGTGTCTTCTTGATCTCCTTATCAATGTCCTCATTTAAACAATGAGGTTTGCATGCTTCCTTATATAGCTCCTTATACTCCAAAATTGTAGAATTGAGTACCAGTAAAAGTGTATCCACATGATCGGTACAATTCTTTATGGTGTTTTTCTCTTTTTCAACTCTCTCCTTTATGATATCCTCATTCACCTTGTCTATAGTTATAACATTATTAGAAATGAATTTGGACAATGTGTCCAATTTACCTAAAAAATCCTTAATGTGATCTATGTTACAATTTGGTGCAATCATCTTTAGAATACGTAAAGTGTTATCAATTGCCTTAAAAGCCAATGCATTGCAATCAATTATCCTCTTTATAGAATCCAATATACCTATGTGATATTGGTAGGTCTAAATTCACCTATAGATGTACTCGGTTCAACTGTAGATTTTATCTCAACAGATGTCTGACCAATCACCATCAGTATCTCCTCTTTATTTCCATCAGATGTATCCATTTTGCTTTTATTTTCCTCTGATGGATATGTTTGTGTTTGCACCTCAACCTTTAATGGTTTCTCAAATTGTTCCAGTGTCTCTGTAACTACTGGTTTTTCAGTCTCAACCAGACCTTTGCCTCAGTTTGTTTCTCTGAAAGTTCTATTGTCAGTTTCTCAATCTTCAGTGGTCCTGTGCTAGTACCTTTGTCCTCTGTAGTTTTTTCAATCTCTGTCGGTTGCTATGTTTGAGTCAGTATCTCAGTTTCTTGAGAGTCAACAGTTTGTGCCGGTTTCTCTGAAATCTTGCTATTATCAACATTATATGTCTTGACTTCTGAAGTTTCCTTGTCCACAACAATGTTTACCTCCTGAGTATCCACATTCATTGTAAAGAGTATCTCAGACGCTGGATTAGTATTATCATGTGTTATACCTTCAGTATCATTGACCAGTGGATCTTCTGTGTGTACTGGGGGTGTATCCAAAGGAGGCAGTGGAAGATTATATGTAACCTTTATGTTTGGAATACCACCATTTTTTCCTTTACCCTTGTCCTTGTCTTTCTAATATACTTTGAATGTCTTTTTAGGTCTTCTCTATTCCTCTTGATTTTCCTTTTCTACAAAGAATATATCCCATTTGTCTACAGTCTCATCTGCAATCTCCTTAACTCTTCCAGCCATCAGGCTTACTTGTCGGTGTCCACTAACAAATACAGACCGGTTAGCTTCAAAGATAATTTCATCTATTTCTTCCTTGGATTTTACCAGATGAACAACCAAGAGGGCTTCAACTTTCAATTTCTTATCCAATTCCATCACTGATAGCCTTTTTGCTTCTAATCTCATGTATAGATCATTTGGTAGCTCATCAATCACTTCTATCAAAACATTCTTATATATATCCAGGTGTAGAACAATGCTTTCTTGAATGGTTTTTTTATTAGAACCATTAAAAGAATTATACCATTTGCTTACATTAGACAAATTACCTTCATATGTTATCTCATTCAGTAAATCATTCAATATGGGGGTAACCAGTATTTGTTTCTTTTTAGGTGTAAGTTTATTCTTCAGTTCCCTAACTGCCTGTTGTTTCTTCGTTGGTGTCCTGGTTTTCTTAGGTGAAGGAGAGGGTGTTAGTGAGGGTTTTCTCTTCCTTTCTACTCTTTTAAACTCAACAGCCTTACCATTGTCAGTGTCAGAAGATGTTACAACTGGTGAAATATGTGCTTCAGGTTGTAGTCCTTCAAGTTCACTTGCTGATATACCATTGAAGTTCATGACATTTTCTTTGATTTCCTTTACCTTCTTTGAGGAATCTCTCATAAATTTTTCTCTTCTCTTAGTCCTTTTTTGCATACATACATTGCTCTCTATGGTTTCTACTTTTCCAAAAAATTCCTCAGATGGCTTCCTTGGTGCATCAACTAGAGCTTTAGCATATGTTTTCAAAACATGTAGATCTACCTCATAACCCATCTCCGTAACCCAAATAGTTCTAGTCTTGCTTCTTCCATCCAAGTTTCATCTCTCTTAATGACAAAGAAGATTTTCTTGTCATATTTATCAACTATGCTCTATGGTAGTCTCTCTCTTGCTCTCATCTTAGATTGGAATGCCTTGAAATAGTCTGTAATGTTCTTAATATTGTCAGTGCCCATACCGGTGAAATCATCTCGTATCTGTTTTCCTACCGAAATGTCATAACCAAAATCCTTATGACCTATGTCGAGTATCTCCTTGGCAAAGTACAACATCAGACATACCAGAAGGTTTCCAAAATGGAAAGTACCTTTCTTGTCTCCCTTAATCTTCTTTAGGTTGTCAATTAATTCATCCTTAAGCCATTCACACACATCAATCTTAACATTATTGTTTACCATCTCACATGCATTGTGAATACATAGACTAGAAATAAAATTTAGTCTATTTACATGAGTAGCTTTGTAACCTAGTACCATACTCACATATCTTACATTTATGTCCTTAAAATCATTCACTCTAAGTGACCTATTATCAAATGTTGCTTCGGTTAAATCCATAACTCCTCTATTAGGTATCTTCTTGGTTTTATCAAGTCTACTACCGGTTGAAGGTACACCAGTAACTACCTTAATTTCTTCCCTAGTTATCTTGCAAACTGACTCTAACCATATGAATTCTCGAGGGACTCTTCTTAATACAAGTCTGACAGCTTCCTTAGGAAATTCAGGAATGTTCAAAATCTCTACAAAACCTTAATTTTTCACAACCTTATGTTCAAGTTTGATTACTACATTTTCATTAGAAATTACCTCATTGAACATTTTCTTTAACTCCTCAGTCCCTAGGTTTTCTATGTTGCAATGTATGTAAATTATAGGGTCTTCTGCAAATGCTACACCCATAGGAATTTTTGAAAAAGATCCTACAAAATCATCTTCTTTCACAATCTCAGGGATAATCTTGAATACGGGTCTAGGGCGTTTAATATTTTCCACAATGGTCAGGCTCAAAATAAACTTTGGAACAAAAGATGAGGAGGCCATTTCAAAGATAAATACCTCTAAATCAAAATTTTGAATGCTTGAAAATCACTTCGCAACTTTGCCTTAGAATGCCTTGCTCAATTTCACACTCTCTAATCGTTTGAATGCTTGGTGAGTTTGAAATGAGGGTTTCTCATTTCTTTATAGCCAAAAAAGTTCTTAAAAATGCATTAAATTTATGAATACTAAGAGGGGGGGTGAATTAGTATGCCAAAAATTATTGTAAGCAAACTCTTAAACAGTTTAGCAGATAATCAGTGAATCAGATTCACTAATAAACCAGTTAAGAATAATGCAAACCAAATAGCAAACAAAACATTCACCCACAAAACCACAATCACCATAACACAAGATATTTGACGTGGAAACCCAAAATGGGAAAAACCACAGTGAGCAGAAACTCACAAGTAACTATCTGCAGAATAGTAACCAGACCGGTTAAGGTCATACAATGTTCTTCACTAGATCAGATCCTGTTGGGAATCTAGATCTTTGTTAGGAGATAAGTCTTGTTAAAGACTACCCGTTAAAGGATTTTAAGATCCACAGTTGTGAACCACCTTGTTAGAGGATTTACAAAGGCTTTGCTGAACCTACCCGGTTAAGGGCTTTAGACTTGTCGAAGTTGTGAGTAATCAACAAGTGAATGATCTAGATAATAGCATAGTATGCTTACTTAGATCCTTGACAGGTCCTTGTTAATACTTTTCAGCATTACTTCAGTCTTTTGTATCTGCACACTCTATCTCTTCATATAGACCTAACCTTCTCTTCACTGATCGCACATAATAACCTTTTTTTTCTATCTCATACACAAAACCTAGACATGATGTCCTTATAAAGGAATCTGATTTCATGTCGGTCCAATAAGATTAGAATACAAGTTCCTAGGTACAGTGCACCTAGACACATTTGGTAACATGGCACAAAAACACCGCCAAAGTGTCGGTGGATGATAACTCATCGCACATTACAATAATACTGGTTGGTAACTCATTACAGATATATATAGGTTAATACAATATACTGATTACTAGTTGTCAAAAATGAAGACTGGAATATCGTAGTGTTCTGATCAAAAAAAAAATTGACTACCGCTCGGGTCCTTCGTTCTGCTTGAGATCCTCATACCGCTTGAGGTCTTCAGTCAATCTATGACTGGTAAACCATCTTCTGCAAAATACCAATAGTCTAAAGACTACACATTCAATGACATACAATATTTGTTGCAACAACTACCGGTTGAGCATGACTCATACATCAAGTAAGTGTGTGTCCATCAATGACAACCAAAAACATCATCAAAAATACCAACATAAATGCTTGTCAGTTAAGTGAAAACTTAACACATCCACCGATAAAGAAGAAATGTATCTTCTTACCATCAACTGAGGGTAGAACATGCTACAATATCCCCTAAGGATTATTCCTCATTTAGATGAGGAATCTCTTGTCGGTGGAGGATTACTCTGTTCTACTAGTGAAGATATAGTTTCATTAGTTCTCTGATCACTCTTCTTAATCCATTGTTTTGAAAATTCTTTCTTAACTTCATCTACCTTTTCGTTGCCCTTCAAAATATATCCTTTGTTGTTTGCCAATGCACTCTTGCTTCTATAGAATTTAGCAATATGTCCAATCTTGTTACATGCATAACAAGTTACATTATTCCTCTGAATATCCTTTCCATATCCTTGATTGGTTTGTGATCTGCATTCATTAGATAAATGCACAAATCTTCCACAAACATAACATTTCACATTCATTATGCAATTTTCTGAATTATGACCAACTTTATTTCATTTGGAACATTGACCAGTGGGTGAGTTTATATTCTGATTATTTTTAAATCTACACTGATTTTCTCTATGACCATACTTGTTGCAACTAAAACATTTCTCATTAAATTTATAAGCATTAGGTTGTCTTACCGGTTTGTTCTGATCTTGATTGTTTGCAGTATCAGAAATTTCTCCATGTTCAAATCCAAGTCCATTAGTATCTCCATCAGGCTTCTATCTTTTAAGCATGTCATCAAATTCTTTAGAATCCTAACTTATCTCACAATCCTAGCATGTGTTTATTTGCAGTAACCAACTCATTTTCCAGAATCCTAACTTGTCTCACAAGCTCAGCTTTATCATGTTGCATGTGAATCAAATCTGTCTTTAGCATATCATTTTCATGACCAATTCTCAGATTTTTATTTCCAGCATCATTAAGTCTCCTAGTCAAGTCTTCTTCATTCTTCTTCCTGTCTTCAATATCCTTACATAACCTCATAGTCATATCTTGCATTTCATTCTTCATATTATTGTTCTCTTGTCTCAACTTATTTGCAATGTCTCTAAGAGTCTCTTTTTCATCATCATCATTCTGCATCTTCTCATGAAGTTCTTTTCTTTTATTTTGTGCTATACCAAAGTTCTCCTGAAGTCCTTTAATTAATTCTTATGCAATCCTCAGATCATCTTCAAGTTTGATATTCTTCATTTTTTTTTGCATCAAAATCTTCAAGAGCTCCTTCCAACTATTTTCTTAAGTTCTCTATGTGTACTGGTGTCAGAATCTTCCTCAAGCTATTAGGCTTTTGAAAATGGAAGACCAGGATCTGATACCAATTGTTAGATTCAATGACAATCCCAAAGACACTGAGAGGGGGGATGAATTAGTGTCTAACCGGCTAGCAAAATAATTAAACTTATTTATAACTTTGTATCTCAAAATAGTGCATCGGTAAATAAGAATTAATACAATAAACAGAAATAATATAGACAACATAGAAACACACCATAACACAAGATATTTAATGAGGAAACCCAGTGTGGGAAAAACCTTGGTGGGATTTGTGACCCATAATATTTACTCACTGGCCAATGAATATTAAATACTATTTACAATGAGGGGCCTACACATGTAGGGAGACCAACAGCCTAGAGCTTACTGCTCAATAAAGAGTCACACTGACTACAAAATGGATTATCAAATCCAATACAATGTACTGCTCAAAACAACATATTTCATGCCAGGTTCAGTATCGGTTTAAGCTCTGTCAATAACCAAAACCTTCATTGTCAACTATGTCACCTTATACAATATTTGCCTATATATTTTTTATTCCTATTCCTTATATCAAAATGACTTGTAAAATCTCATACATATATGAGTCTTTTACAATATACCATGTTGGCTTACAAAACATAATTATATTACAAAACAATTGATATAAACAAAACTTTATCCCATGTCGGCTGGAGTGTCGGTATGCTTTGTTGTCGGTGAAGTGTCTGTCGGTGTCGGTGTCTACCTGTGTATGAAGTTTGTGATATTGGGCATGTAGAAACCAATTGTTGGTGAGTTTCCAGTTGGTTTCCATCAATGACAACATCAGCTATTCTCATAAGAGTGTAGAATGCCAACAGTGCCAATTTGTAACCCATGGATAACCAACTTAGGCAAACTAGTTGTTACAAATGTTTTCGTAAATATTAGATTGATGGAAGTCTTGGTCAAAAATTACAATTCTATGAAGAGATGCATTCAATTTCCAAATGGCGAAGTGTTTATCAGATTTAGTCGTGGCACCATAAATGATTTTTTTAGCTTAGAACTTAACCCTGATGTACCCTTGTCATTTGAAGAACTAGAGGAGGATTTTGTTAAAATGGATACTACTTATAAAGGGTGGAACTTAGCTTTCCACAAGGTTCAGAAGGGCATTCTAACCGAAGAGGATGGTCCCCCATTCAACGTGGACATTTTTAGACACTACTTAAAGTACACCTATATGTCATGTGGACAGGTTGGAGGTATAGAGGTCCCTGATGTAGCTAATATTGGGTCATTGGTGTTAGCAGCAAATGTATAGATGTATGAACCAAGACCCTTTAATTATGCTACTTATCTTGTAGAAAAATTACATGAAGGTTTCTTGAACCTCAGAGATAATAGGGAGCCCACTTTCAAGTTTTACTCGTTGTTAATGCATTTGCTTTTATTTTATGAAAGATTTAGTGGTATGTGGCCAATGAATTTAAAATTAAACACAGTGGACAGAGCAGGAAAAGAACAACTAGTATAGATGTGGACATCAGTTTGGGATTCACGATATGTGAAATCAAACTACATCAAGTTTGAAGAGCTAATGGTAAGGCCATTATACCAGATGTATGGTGTCCCATGTGAAGGATCTATTTCCACTGAAGTTAAAAGATTTCTTAGACCTATTGTTTTTTAGGAAAGAGGTATTGTCAATCACAACCGGGTGCATTGGTTTGTTCACAAGGATTTTACTTGCTTCAGGATTTATGGTTTCAAAGGAATCCCATATCTGTTGCCAAAACTTGTACCAGATAGAATTGCTTATCTGGAGATTGTGAGATAAGTGTTTCAAATGCCAAACATTTTGGAGGTATGCATAAGCAGACTTTCCTTCCTGGGACTCTTAGTTTTAGGGATTTTACCATTGTATCAACAAAGGCTTATGAAGCCATTAATAGGAAACTTATTGAAGAATACAATTTGTTCAAATATGCTGCTAGGATCAATTATGACCCTGAGGGATATATTCATAATTGCAAGAAAAGTCAAAATCTGGGAGATTATATTCATGTTTACTTGGAAGCAGAGGACATGTTTAGAAACATGGAGGAGGAAGAGGCCCAAACGGCCATTGATGAATTAAACAACAAATTGGAAGAAAAGAAAAAGATATTGTAAGAAATGGAAAGTGAAGAAGAAGAGAGTGAAGGCGAGTCCAAAGAAGTTTAGGTGGTATCTAGACATCAAGCACTAGACACAACAGAAGAGCTAGACTTGCAAGAGCAAATTGTTGCTAGGTTGAACATCCATAGTGATGCAAGATACGATGAGTATTCTGCCTTTGTGTCTGATAATGTTTTTATTAAGTCAAAAGAATTTAAATCTTTTTTATATAATTTCAAAAGGAAAAAACTTAGAGACTCTATCCCAAATATAACCCTTGAAAAAGAATCAAAATTGTTGGGGAAACTAAACGAAGAAATCAGTTTAGAATTAACCACGATAACCCCTCAAAGGGGAAGACAACTTCTAAGTGAAGCAGGCATCATCATCTTTCCAAGATGGGACATGAGTGTATAATTTATTTTTGATAGCATGTTACATTCTGAGAATAAGGATTTTAAATTGGATATTCAAGGGGTAAATGATGTGTATGTCGGCTCTAGATTTGACTAGAATGAAGAGACTTTTCTTTTATGGGCTCTTTACCCTCCAAATAAGAGGCCAAAAATCATTGATGTGGATGAAGCCTTTGTTCACATGATTAAATTGAAATTTGGTGAAGTAGATCCCATTGTTACTGCTAATATGGGTATTGATATTTTAAATTTTAATAAAGTACAATTGGTCAAAGTGATCAAAGAAAGAGATTAGTACATAGGAGTATATGAAGAATTACTAAAAAGAGGATGACAACCTACGCCACAAATCCATGATGGGTCTTAGTGGAAAAAGAAGTGTGAGGAAGTGCAACTGGAAAATAAAAAGTTGAAAAGGCAAATGCAGAGTGTGGGGGTAGACACAACCTCTATTTTATTGACTAAGAGATTTGAAAAATTGTAGAGTTTCCTTGAATATTTTTGGCTTGTTTATCAAAAGTATATGGATAATGCAATATCTCATAACTGAATTTATAATAGACTGGGAACTTTGTTGCGTGATAAGACAATGGTCAATACAGATGCTAAAGTCATTAAAGGAATACAAAAGCTGTTGAAAAAGCATGGAGACTTTCACACAGAATTGCAAAATGAATTTAATGAATGTAAGGAAATAGTACATCATGATTTCCCAAAAATTGTAGATCAAAATGGACAGATTAAGGATAAGGATAAATGGATTATGGAGTGCCAAAGTCTTCTCAATGCTTCCCTTAACATTGTCTAGTTTGATGTACTTGACATGACAGAGACAATCGAGTAGATGGAAAACTTCATCACTTTGGATATTGTGGTCACAGATATTATCTGCATTGCAGATACCTACAAATCAGAGGGATATTTGAAGCACATTCAGAAGTGTGATCAAATGCTTGGAGACCAGCCATAGATATCAAAAGATGTTTAAAGATGTGACTTTGTATTTTATAGTTTTAGTTTGTTAGGAAGTTTTTAGGTAGTTAGTTTCTAGTTAGTTTTTTGTTGATTTTAGTTTAATGAAAGGGTATTCCCTTTCATTTTTCAAACTAAATCCTCATCTATATGTGGAGGATCTTTTAGGAGAGACAGATATCACAAGTTTATAGTTTTTTTATCAAGACAATCTCTATGAATTTTCTTATGAACTCATTGTCTGGAATTACCAAGTTGATGGAGGATATGCATTGAAATCAACTTCCTTAAGTATTTTATTTTCAACATAAAGATTCAAGTGTTTCTCATTCATGATGGTATCTATATTTTCAATGGATTTATCAGTTCCTTGGATAAATCTATTTACATAGGTTGTTTCATTGTGCAATCTTATGTTGTTGCAATTAAGATTGATTTTCAGTTTGAAGGATTGGTTGGCAAAATTGTCTTATTGGTCTTTCAAAGTAAAGTTAGATTCACTAAGACTAACTAGATGCCACATTTTAAATGCAATTCATATGGAAGCCTTTGAGATGATTGTCTTGTTTCATTAACAAGTTATTAAAATTGTCTCTAAGGTTAAACGTAGGATTTTTCATTTGAAATGATATGAAACTAGTAAGGAATCAAGGCACTGGTCTTATATTGATTTTATATATTTTAATCAAGTATTTCCAAAGAAAGTATCATTAAGGAATCATATTTAAAATTCATACAATCACTACTTTATAAAAATTCATTTACAAGCAAGTAGTTATAGTTTTCAGATAATAAGATTGGAGTCAAGAACAATTGCCATCTTGAAGTCACCTAATTTCTTAATTTCGCTATAGAAAAGTCTTTAACCTACAGTTTTAGGTTTTAGATATAGGTTCACCCACATTGGTTTATAAAAGCCTCAAGTGCAAGGGAATTTGATCTATCGATCATTCCCGTTTGTTGACCAAGACTGATTTGGAATTCATCAAGAGAAGTGGCAAAACTCTTTGATTTCCAATCTGTGGTTTTGGGAACCAACAACTTCCATGTGGGATTGGCAATTGGAACTATATATTAGACAATTATAATAAGTCCAATAGTCAATAAAAACTTTGCAACTCCATAAAAAGTGAGAATAATGACCAAAACCTTCCTGGATAGAGAAATTTTTTGGGCTTTTGCAACTTTCAACATATGATAATAGAAGGTGGAATGAAGAGGAACAACACCAAGACAAATTTGACAGAGGGAGATGCATTTAAATATTTCTCAAATGTGTTATATATGATGGGAAAAATAAGGCTATATGCACAAGGGGGCATTCAAGCAAAATTTCCAACTATTAGATTGAATCCCAACACACTCTACAATGGGTGCCAAATTGAACTATGGAAGATTCAAATGCTTATCACCTTATTTGATTTTAAAATATTTTTATATGAATTTGACAAAACTTGGAAGTTGAAGTCTATTTTGTAACACCACTTAGATAAATATGTGGACATCACTGCTACTTATGTCTCGATTCTGGTATAGTAAATAGGGTTTACTTATTTTTTTATTTGTATACAATACTTTTAGCCTTTATCTAATATAATCAATAATTGGAAGACTTTTCCATAACTAGGAATGGCAAAATTAGAAAAGTACAAAAAAATAGATAAATGAGAACATATTGGTAGGATGACAAGCTCAAATTTATGAGACACACACTCTGAAATGAACTTGTTTGCAACCAACTTTACATGATTCAACCACACAACTTGCAAGTCCACGGGAATTTACAAGCATGTGAAAATCTACAAGAATTTTGCCATCTCCAATAGTTTGATACCTTCCAAACTAGCTACCCAATCCTTAGATATCACCTGCTAGACAACCCAATTTTAAACCAGGAAAAGATAATTCGTATAGATGCCCTTGAAGTGATAGTCTTTTTCAATAGAAAGTTAAAACCGAATCCTTCGATATCCCTGCTAGGCTTTAAAGAAAAAAAACACTCAGCTATAAATCTGTTGTTGTTAATTAGGAAGTTGAGAGTTAAAGGGAGAAGGACACATAACACCTGATTTGCAAAGGCAGAGGAAGAGGAAGAGGCAAAAGAAATAAAGGAACTGGTAGAGGCAGAGCAATTCGAGAGTTAATTCAACCCGTCGCGTGTGGTTTTCAAATGAACCCGCAATTTTTTTTTTAATAATGCCTGTGGCCGTCGGAAAACATCGTCAGCATTTCGACGTTATCGGGCATTTAAAAAAAAAAATCAAATTTCATCACAAAATGCCTTGTCTGTCGAAATTTGAGGCTAAATGTATTAGTGTGTAATATTTATTCATCTGATCAGTGGATAGATATTGTGGGTCTCCAATCCCATTGTGGTTTTTCCTCATTCACGTTTTCCACATATAAATATGTGGTGTTATGGTGTGGCTGCATTGTTGCTTATTGTTATATACTTTTATGTTTACCGTTTGTTGAGTTGTTGTGTTAGTAAGGTTAAAATTCATCATTCCAGTAGAACACTGATTCAACACCCCCCCCCCCTCTCAGTGTTCTTGGTTTCTAACACATCTTCTCTCTAATTGAAAATGGAAATTTCCCCCTTTTGTAATTGTCTTGTTTTGTCACTTTACATGTTCTTCCTCTTTAATGGGAGCACACTTTCAGTGTGATCACAATGCTTTTCACATAATCAGATTAGTCACAACTGGAAATGAAAACATTATAATATCACACTTAACCTTCTAGCCTTCCTCACCCATGGATCATTTTTGTGTAAAAGCATTTCACCCATTTTGTTGTAGATTTACCCAAAAATAATTTTGTTTCAATACCCCTTCAATACAAACCCTATCCATAACAAAATTATCTTTGAACAACACAAATACTTACCATGCAGCCTCATGTTCCCCTATATCTTTGTAAAAATTATTCACCTGAACATTTTACCTTGCTGAAAATAGAAAGATCACC
The DNA here is from genome assembly GCF_030272615.1 of Cryptomeria japonica. Taxonomy (NCBI): domain Eukaryota; kingdom Viridiplantae; phylum Streptophyta; class Pinopsida; order Cupressales; family Cupressaceae; genus Cryptomeria; species Cryptomeria japonica. The sequence goes on along the minus strand of NC_081409.1, from coordinate 681,288,074 downwards.
AATATATTTTTATCCTTTTGGATACAAAAGCTCTAAATAGAAAATCACCAATTCGTATCTAGCTCCATTGTGTCATTCTGGAAAACGTGTTTACCCTTTTGCCCTTCCATGAGCATTTTTTCATTTTTGAATGAAAACACTATTAAATAACACGCTCATTCTTTGATTTATTCCACTGGAAAAAGTAATTTTTCCTTTATTCCATTTCCCAACTAAATCTGTATTTTCATTTTTGTCGCGTGCATAAACCTTTTACATTTTGAGTGAGAAGCAAGATTCAACTGCGGCTCCTTTTGAAAAATATGATTTCAATGCACCATTGCTAACAAAATGTAGTCATCCCTTCTCATGAGCATAAAATTAACCCAACCCATACAAAATTTGGCCTCAAGTATGTTACCTACCCTTCGCAATCACTCCATTGACAAGTTTATTATTGCAAAGTTCATTCCATCGCGTAAACCTTCTATGTTTCGTAGTTCTTGAAAACCCTTGGCTAACCGATAAAGCCTTTAGGTGTCAAGTCATGCCTATATTCAAAAAGGGGCCCCACCTTACCTATTAGTATATAGCTTGTCTAGCTATTTCATACCATTGCTCATTCCTTTTCTATCCAATACCTATATCCCCAATAACACATAATGATGGGTCCCTCACGAATATTGTATCAGCTGATTGCACAATAGGTCTCCTTTTGCACACACTTTTCTTCTTGATAGGCATTTCCTAAAAAGGCGCGATCACCCAATGCTTCGATGGTAGTGGCTCAAAAATCGGTGATCCGTATGATGATGTCAGCCAAATGCTTTATGTAGTGGGTAATAAATGAGATGATAAAAAAAGACTCATTACAAATCCTGAAGCAATACTGCAGTCGTCAAAGCAGAGAATTTAATCACTTCAGGTTTTTGTATATCCGCCAACTTTGTTCATGAATTTTATATTCAAAGCTTTCAAAGAGTTGAATGGGCACTCAAGACGGAAATGCAAAACCAGGTTTAAAAATATAAACCCACTGTGTCTAAAATTGTTGAAGCTTTTGATATTTTTTTTGGTAAAATAAGTAGAGCTTATAGTTCGACATTCACGAACACTTATTTTCATCATATCTCTTTTTTGTTCTATCTCAAATCAAGTTTTCATCCTCTTTGGGAAGCCCTAGCATTTCTCTGCTCAGCTTCTATGGTGCCCAAAACCCCTCATCCCATAGAAAATAAATTAGATGCTATTAAAGGCACAAAGATTGGTCCTTTCACAATGCATGACCTCCAAACAAGGCTACGCAACTCATAAAAATCTCCCATTACATAGAAAATCATTGAGTGTGCATTATCTCAGGCTAGCGGCTACCCTTCTTCTATTGCATGTCCTGAGTTGGTCTTTTCATGTGTGCAACATTATCATCCCGACTCTCAGGAAATCCAAGATGTCAACCAAAATGTAGTTGCTAAGATAGATATAGATATCGTCTCTGTTAGGATTCCCAAAGATACTGAGAGGGGGTGGTGAATCAGTATCTAACCGGTTAATGGATTTTCTAAACTTATTAAATGAATTGCATGCCCAAAACAGTGTACCGATAAACCAAAAATAATGTAGTAAATAAGATCAATAACCACAACATAGAAAGAACACCATAACAATATTTTTAATGAGGAAACCCGATGTTGGGAAAAACCTCGGTGGGATTTGTGACCCACAATATTCACTCACTGGCCAATAAATGAATATTACTTACAAATGTGGTGCATGCACATGCAGGAAGGCTCACTGCTCAAATACAAAAAGGGAAGTCTCACTAACTTACAAAAATGGATTATGTAAATCCAATATCATGTACTACTTTTGTTTAGCATCTGCTATGCCAGGTTCAGTAACAGTTTAAGCTCATACAACTTCCATAAACCTTATTCCAAAATTTACCTTAATATTCGCATCTACCTATTACATTCCATACATACTTTTTCAAATAATTTACAAGATCTCATACTTATATGAGTCCTATTACAATTCACCTTGTTGGATTTACAAAAATATTTTACAATTAAATATAAAATATAATAAACAAAATCTTGTCAGTTGGGGTGTCGATAAACATCTTTGTCGTTGTCGGTGTCGATGCCTGTGCCGGTGCATGTGTCGGTGCCATAGGATTGTAAGAATGCTATCAATGAAAAAAATTTCAATCACCTACAATTTCTCATTGGAGTGTGCATTTTCCAACAATCTCCCCCTTTGGCATTGATGGCAACACTCATGAGCAAAAGCCAAAAAGTGTCCAAAAAGTATTGTCCAAAAATGTCTACTCCAAAATTGTCTTACCAAAACTATGTGCTCCCCCTAAGCGAATGATCTCTTATGTCATACATTAATTGTGTGCTCCTTACTCCTTTTTCTCATCCTCTACTACTCCCCCTTGGGCATCAATGACAAAGGTTGTCATTCTATGTCAATTGAGTGTAGCTCCTGTCTGGATCCCTGTAACTGGTTGGTTACAATCTGAAACAGATCCGCTAATGCAAAATTTAGGCTGTTATAGAACCTCTCACTATCCTTTAGTGTTTCTTCTATCATTTGGATTGTACCAGTGAGTATGTGTTATAAACTAGATATCATTTATTAAAGAGATGAGGATATCTAGTTTAGGACCTAGTCTGCATTTCAGTTCCTTTGCCTTAAACTTTAATCTCTCCTTATCTTTTTCAAGTTTTTCAATTTTCTCTTCATAGCCGGTAATTTCTTGTTCTACTACTGATATGGAGTCTGATGAACCTATTAAATTATCAACAATATTATTGATTTCCTTCTATGCTTTGTTGATCTTTGTATCTATATCCTATGTCAAAATGTTTGTCTTACATGTATCTCTATACAATTTCTTGAAGTCCAAAATTGTCTTTCCTAGTGCCGATAATAATGTATCAATATGTTCCTTACTCTTCTTTACTATCTCCTCAACGAATTTTTCCTTCTCTTTATTTATTTTCTCTCTGAAAGTATCCTCATTGATCTGATCAATTGTTAGTAGATTAACGGTTATATACTTAGACAATGTGTCTAATTGGTTTAAAGAATCTTTGTTTTCTATGTTACACTTGGGTGCAATCATCTTCAAAATTGGTATGGTGTCATCAATTTCCTTATATGAAAGTGCATTGCAATCAGCTATTTTCTTATTTGAATCAAGCAATACCTCTGTTACATTGGTTGGCCGAAATTCTATCAGTGAAGAATTAGATGATTGACCAATTGTCTTAACAATCTATAATCCACCAGTGTGAGGAACCTCTTTGCTTATGGTGACCTTTGGTAGGTCAATTTGAGTTTGCATTTCTACTAGCAAGGGTTTAGGTTTCTCAGCTGATGTCGGTGGCACAGTCTCTGTCTGAACCTTTATCTCATCTTTCTTCTCTTTTGATTTCTTAGTATGTACCTTAGTCTGTTTCTCAGAGCTTTCCACTGATAGTTTTTTTGATTATGACTCTGTGTTTTCTACTGGTTTCTCTGTGTTTACCTCTGAATTGTCTACAACCGATATCTCAACGGATTTTTCAGTGCTATCAGTTGTAGGTTGTTGAGTAGATACATCAGTATGTACACTAGTGGTATCTGCATTTCCTGTGCCCAGGGGGTTAGTTGACTGTTCAGTTTGTTGCTCAACCCCAATTTCAATATTGCCAATGGATTCCTCAACATTTGTCTCAACTGTAATGTCTTCTACTGGTGGCTCAGTTGCCACATCTCTCTTCTAACTTGTCTCCTTATCAACCACAATGTTGACTTCCCATGTGTCAATATTCATTGTATACAACACCTCTGAATTAGGATTTGTGTCCTCATGTGTTGTCTCCATACTCTCAACATTATCTGTTACTGGTGGTGTATCAATAGTTTGTGCTGGTGGAGTATCAGAAGGAGGTGGGGGTAAGTTATCTGTTATTTTTATGCTCGGAGGTCCACCTACCTTACCTTTACCTTTTTCTTTTTCTTTTTGATAGACTTTAAAAGTCTTTGGTCGTTTAAGCTCTTCTTGTTTTTCCTTTTCTACAAAGAATATATCCCACTTATCTGTTGTCTTTTATGTGATCTCATTTACTCTGCTAGCCATTAATGCTACATGTCGGTGACCGGTTTAAAATATTGTCTGGTTTTCCTCACTTATTAGTTCATCAATCTCTTCTATTGAATTTATTGGGTGAACTACAAGTAGTTTTTCTATCTTAATCTTCTTGTCTAGTTCCACAATTGCTGACCTTTTAGCATCTAACCTTATGTACAAGTCATTGGGTAAATCATCTACAACCTCAATCAAAAATTTCTTGTAGATATACAAGTGTAGGATAACACTATTTTCTATGCTTTCTTTTTCTTCATTTGAAAATGTGTTATACAACCTAGTAATGTTTGATAAGTTACCATCTTCAGTTATTTCATGTAGAAGATTGTCAAATGGAGGGATAACTTGTTTTAATTTCTTCTTTCTTGGAGTCATCTTCTTTGCCGGAGGCCTAACTGCATGTTGTTTCTGTCTTATTCTCTTGGGTACAGGAGAGGGTACCGGTGAGGGTTTTCTTTTTCTTTCTACCCTTTTAAACTCTGCTGGTATTTTACTGTCAGAGAAAGTAGCAACCAGTGAAAGATGTGTTTCCGTTTGTAATCCTTCTGAGTCACTCTCCTTAATACCATTTTTATTCAATATGTCTTCCTTGATTGCTTTTTCCTGCCTTGTTCCTTTTCTAACTATTTGTTCAGTTTTATTTATTCTTTTCTGTGACTGAATTTTGCTTTCAATTGTTTTAGCACTTCCAAATACTTTTTCTGTTGGTTCTTTGGGGGCTTCTAGAAGGGGTTTTGCATAAGTTTCTATTATATTCTCATCAGCCTCATATCCCATCTCTGTAACCCAAATTGTCCTTAGGACCACTGCCTCCATCCAGATTTCATATTTCTTTATCACAAAGCATATCTCCTTTTGATACTTATTAACTATAGCTTGAGATAGCCTTATCCTGGTTTTCATCCTAGCCTTTAGTGCCTAAAAATGTTCATTTATGTTCTTCTCCCTATCATCTCCCATGTTGTTTAGAATATCCAGAAGTTGTTTTCCTACCGGTATGTCAAATCCATAATCCTTTTTACCAATACCGGGAACTTCCTTGGTGATATATAGCAATAAGCATACAAGTAAGTTGCCAAATCTGAATGTCCCTTTCTTGTACCTTTTGATTTTCTTCAGACTGTCTATTAGCTCATCTTTTAACCATTTGCATATGTCAATCTTTGCATTGTTGTTTACCATGTCATAAGCACTTTTGATACATAAGCTAGAAATAAAGTTTAATCTGTTGGCATCTGTAACTTTGTATCCAAGAATCATGCTAATGAATCTTACATTGATATCCTTTACATCATTTAGTCTTAGGGATCTTTTGTCAAAGGTTGAGCCAGTTAGGGTCATTACAATGTCATTTGGAACCTTTTTAGTTTTGTCAAGTTTGCTACCGGTGGAAGGTAAGCCTATCACTGCCCTAACTGCCTCTTTTGTTATATTGTGAATGGAATCCAACCAAAAGAACTCCCCATGTACTCTTCTTAACACAATCCTTATAATATTCTTTGGAAAATCAGGAATACTAAGAATCTCCACAAAATATAGGGTTTCAACTATCTTATGTTCCGATTTCACATTTCCATTAACATCACAAATTACTGTTCTATATATGTTCATTATCTCTTCAGCTCCTAGTTCTTCAATATGAAAATGTATGTAAATTCTAAGATCCTCAGCATAAGCAACTCCTTTGGGTATTTTAGAAAATTCTCCTAGGGTATCATCTTTCTTCACAATTTCGGGAATAATTTTAAATACGGATCTAGGGTGCTTAAAAACTTCAATTACAGTAGGTTTTGCAATGAATTCAGGTGCAGAGGACGAAGCCATTGTATAAATACCTTAATTTTCCTTTAGGTATGAATGATTGAATGATTTTCTTCACCTCTCGTTGTGGATGCCTTCGCTTGGGATTTTGGCACTCTAAGGAAATTTGAATGCTCGGTGAATGAAAAAGAGTCAAAACACTTGCTTTATAATGTCATTTCCTTCAACTACCACATTAAATGCTTTCCAGTTAAGTGAAACTTAACACATCTGCCAGTAAAGAAGTAATTCAACTTCTCACCATCAACCGAGGGTAAATTAGCATGTTTTTCAATTTGTTGCCATACCCCCAAAAAGGTTTCTTTTCAGTTTGATGAAGAATCTCCTGCCAGTGGAGTGATACTCTGTTCTACCAGTGAAGGAATAGCTTCATTAACATTCTGATCTGACTTTCTAATCCATTGTTTTGAGAATTCTTGTTTTACCTCTTCAACCTTCTCTTTACCTTCCAAACTGGGTCCTTTGTTATTTGCCAATGATGCCTTACTTCTACAAAATTTTGCAATATGTCCAACCTTGTTACAAGCATAACAAGTCACATTGTTTTTTTGAATAGCTTTTCCATATCCTATTCCGGTATGTGTTCTGAATTGATTAGATAAGTGTCCAAATCTTCCACAAACATAGCATCTTACATTCATTCTGTAATTTTCTGAATTATGACCAACTTTGTTGCATTTAGAACATTGACCGGTGGGTGCATTGGTGTTCTGATAGTTTCTAGATCTACACTGATTTTATCTATAACCATACTTGTTACAATTAAATCATTTTCAATTGAATTTGTAGGCATTAGGTTGTCTTACCGGTTTACTGTGATCATGATTGTTTGCAGTACCAGAGCTTTCACCAATTTCAAAGCCAAGGCCATTAGTATCTCCATTAGGTTTTTGATTTTTCAACATGTCATCAAGTTCCTCTGAACTTTTCTTGAATTTCTCTTTGTGTTGATTTGCAGTAGCCAACTCATTTTCTAAGAAATCTTTATGTCTCATGAGTTCAGTTTTATCATGCTCCAAGTGAATCATATCTATTTTCAACATATCATTTTCATGACTGAGTCTTAGATTTTCATTTCTAGCATCATTGATTCTCCTAGTCAATTCATCTTCATTCTTCTTTCAGTCTTCAATGCCTTTACAAAACCTCATAGTCATATCTTGCATCTCATTCCTCAAGGTCATGTTTTCCTACTTCATCTTGCTTATAAGATCATTAAGAGTTTATTTTTCACCATCATCACTCTGCATCTTCTCAGAAAGTTCTCTTCTTTTGTTCCTAGCAATAGTGATATTTTCTTGAAGTCCTTGAATGATTTCCTATGTAGCCTTCAGATCATCTTCAAGTTTCATATTTTTCAACTTTTCTGCATCATAATCTACAAGAGTTGTTTCCAATTGCTTTCTCAGGTTTTCCATCTATACCGGTGTCAGAATCTTCCTCAAGTTGTTAGGCTTTTGAAAATAGAGGACCAAGCTCTGATAACAATTGTTAGGATTCCCAAAGATACTAAGAGGGGGGGGAGGGTGAATTAGTATCTAACCGGTTAATGAATTTTCTAAACTTATTAAATGAATTGCATGCCAAAACAGTGTGTTGGTAAACAAGAAATAATGCAATAAATAAGATTAATAACCACAACATAGAAAGCACACCGTAAAGCAATATTTTTAACGAGGAAACTCGGTGTGGGAAAAACCTCAGTGGGATTTGTGACCCACAATATTCACTCACTAGCCAATAAATGAATATTACTTACAAATGTGGTGCATGCACATGCAGGAAGGCTCACTGCTCAAATACAAAAAGGGAAGTCTCGGTGACTTATAAAAATGGGTTATGTAAATCCAATATCATGTACTACTTCAGTTAAGCATCTGCTATGTTAGGTTCAGTACCGGTTTAAGCTCATACAACTTCCATAAACCTTATTCCAAATGTGCCTTAATATTCACATCTCCCTATTACATTCCATACATACTTTTTCAAATGATTTACAAGATCTCATACTTATATGAGTCCTATTACAATTTGCCTTGTCGGCTTTACAAAAATATTTTACAATTAATACAAAATATAATTAAAAAAAATCCTATCGGCTGGGGTGTCGGTAAACATCTTTGTCAGTGCCGGTGTCGGTGCCTGTGCCTATGTCAATGTCATAAGATTGTAAGGTTGCAATCAATGACAATACCTTCAATCGCCTACAATTTCTCATTGGAGTTTGCATTTGCCAACAGTCTCCCTACCTCTGCACATTCCTGAGAAAGAAGGGCAGTTGGATATATCTTTTCAAACAGGATGGGAATATTTTCATAATCAGGGAGATTGGTACCTGGACACAATTGCCAAAGGATGGTTGAAGATTGTCCGAACTAGGAAGTCTAAATTACCCTCTCGGATTAAAACGGATTTTTTTAGGGATGATATTACAAACATCATTGTACTATTATGTCGAGTGGTGGGTAGGCCTGGTGTAGAACTCTTTGAAGAATGGATGTGTTACTTTATCCTTGTTGTTAGTGATGATGAAAACCAAATTAATTGGGAAAATTTAATATGTGATTCTCTTCATGAGCAGCTTATCAATTTTAATGATCGTAGGCAATTTTATTTGAGCTTAGTACTTTGTATGTGATAGCCACCAAAAGAAGCTCCTAGCCAGGTCCGAGACTGGTCGGTAACCTTTCAGATGGTGCCCCCATCTATAATTGTTTTCTTTTAGGTCTCGGGGACAACTGAGAGGGGGGGGGGGGGTGAATCAGTTGTCTAAAACTTTAAACCAAAAACAACTTAATCAATTACTACTTAACTACCAGTGAGACAATCTGTTATATCGGTGGATAGATTTAACAAATAAATGCAATACCGGTAAAGATTAATGCATGAAACCAAAACATAAAGTCATCCACAACACATGACACCAATATTTGTACGTGGAAACCTTGTAAGGGGAAAAACCATGGTGGGAAACATTACCCACAATCAGATGATACTACTACAGATAGTAAGTGTACATAAATGGGGTTTGCACATGCAGAAAGGCCAAGCGCCTAGAGCTCACTGCTCAAACACAAATGGGAGTCACACTGACTACAGTTGGATGGTTAAATCCAATAAGAATGTACTGCTTAAAATAGCATCTTCATATGCTGGATTCAGTACCGGTGTAATGCTAATATGCCTTCACAAAAACCTAGCTTCACCTTCAAATGATGTCTTCGTGTATAGCTCTGCTTAATCTCGCATATCCCTTCACAATGTACCTTCTTTGCATTCCACACTTGATCCTACAATTAAGATCTTATATTTATACCATAACCTACGACCAATTTTAGTAGGTCGGCTCTACAAGATATTACAATAAAAAATATTTTACAAACAATATAATATCCGATGCAATAACCGATTGAACATGTCGTCTTAATGCATTTACAACAATAATTAATCATCTCCATAGTGTGCCATGCTAATCTGGAAAAGATAAACCTGCCAGTGTAACCCTGGACCTATTTGCCGGTAAAAGTAAATATGCAAATATGAATATACTAATGATCAAATCTCCAAGATAAGATGTCCACATGATGTCTTTGACATTAACAAGTGTCTTCCATGACATTCCAAGTCTTGGTGATCATTATATCCTGCCGGTGTACCATATACCAGTAACTGTGCAATAGTTACTTGCTTGCCGGTGAATGTTTGCTGGATCTCCAAAGTGATTTTAGTAGGTGTTGACATCAATGACAAAACCATACCAAAATACCAACAATCTCCCCCTTTGGCATTGATGGCAACACAAGATGGAAAAACCATCAAAGTACCAAAACAGAAATGCCAAGTACCAAAAACCAACAATCTCCAAAAAGATCATAATCAGAAATTAAAATCTCTCCCCCTAGGAGCAACACGTAATTTCCAAAGTTTTCCCATACCAATATTTCCACAAAGGATAATGTGTTTTTCCATAGATATCTCTCCCCCTTTGACATCAAATGCCAAAGTTTACAACATACCAATTGTTACATAAAAAATACCAACCAGTTTTACTATACCAACTACTCCCCCTGAGAAATAGCTTCCTCATCAAAGCCGGAGTAAGAATATATCTCTATTAATTCTGTCGGTTGATGACAGACATCAACTCTCTAAGTGTCTACCGGTGGGGGTATGACCCCAAGCTATTCTCTGAGATACTCAAAAGTCTCCTTACGCAAAGGTTTAGTGAAAATATCTGCAAGTTGTTCTTTAGTATTCACATAAACCAGTTGTATTTCTTTTGCTTCAACTTTTTCCCTTAGAAAATTCAATTTGATAGAAACATGTTTTGTTTTAGAATGTAATACCAGATTCTTACATATATCAATTGTTGCAGTGTTGTCACAATAGTTAGTTATAGGTTCCTTGCTTTTTACCTTCAAATCTTTCAACATTTGTTTGAGCCAAAGTACCTGTGTACAGTTAGTTGTTGCTGCAACATATTCTGATTCTGTTGTTGATAAAGATGTACAACTCTGTTTCTTACTCAACCAAGAAACTAATTTGTTTCCAAGAAAAAATGCTCCTCCGGTGGTGCTTTTTCTATCATCAATGTCTCCTGCCCAATTTGCATCTATGTATGCACATAGATCAAGATTTTCATCTCTAGGATACCATAATCCAAGATTTGGGGTGCTTTGTAAGTACCGAAAAATCCTTTTTACTGTTGATTCATGATTTTCTCTAGGATTACTCTGAAATCTTGAAACAATACATACTGCATTCATAATATTAGGTCTGGTTTGTGTCAAATACAGTAAACCTCCTATCATAGATTTGTACCTAGTTGGATTCACAGGTGTAGATTCATCTCTTTGTGATAATTTGTCATTTGTTGTCATAGGTGTGCTTACTGGTTTAGAGTTCTCCATTCCAAATTTCTTAAGCAACTCTTTTAAGTATTTTGATTGACTCAAAAATATACCTTTTTCAGTCTATGAAATCTGCAATCCTAAAAAGAATCTTACTTCAACAATCATAGACATTTCAAATTCTTGTTGCATTTTGATAGAAAAGTCTTTACACAATCCATCTTCTCCTCCAAATACTATATCATCAACAAAAACTTCAATAGCCAAGATGTCATCATTAGTCATTTTATAGTATAAGTTACTATTAGCATTACCTTTAGAAAAACCAATCTTCAAAAGATACTTGTCCAATCTTGCATACCAAGCTCTTGGAGCTTGCTCCAATCCATATAAAGCTTTTCTTAACCTGCAAACCATATCTTTGTCATCTGTCAAAGAAAATCCATCAGGTTGTTCAATATAAACTTCTTCCTCAAGATCTCCATTCAAAAATGCACATTTAATATCCATCTGATATACTTTATAGTTCTTATGTGCTGCAAAAGCTAAAAATAATCTAACTGCCTCAATTCTAGCTACTGGTGCAAAGGTTTCATTATAGTCAATTCCTTCTTTCTGAGAATATCCCTTACACACTAGTCTTTCTTTATTTCTGATAACCTTACCATCTTCATTGAGTTTGTTTCTGAATACCCATTTGGTTCCAATTACATTTTTATTTTTAGGCCGGGGAACTAATGTCCAAGTATTGTTTTTCTCAATTTGTTTTAATTCTTCTTCCATAGCTTTAGTCCAATACTTATCTTCACATGCCTCATTAACTGATGATGGTTCAATTTGAGAAATAAGACATACCTCTTCATTTTCCAATCTTCCTCTTGTCATAACTCCTTTATATTTGTTTCCAATTATCTGATCTTCAAAATGATTCAGCCTTATATACCGGGGTGTCTTTGTTTGTTGTTGTTCTTTAGTCATAGTGGAATTTTCAGATGATACCGCTGTAACTGGATCTTCACTCTGTACTAGTGGATTCAGTGTAGGTTCATTTATTAGAATTTCTGTTGCTGGTTTAGAATCTATGTACCTTGAAGTTCCTTTGAATTGTTCATCAATCTTTACATTTGTACTCTCAACAATTTTCTGCAATCTCTTGTTAAAACATCTATATGCTTTACTCTTAGATGAATAACCTAAAAATATTCCTTCATCACTTCTAGGGTCAAATTTTCCAATGTACTCATCTCTTCTAATGTAACATTTACTTCCAAATATTCTGAAATACTTAAGAGTGGGAGTAATACCAAACCATAGTTCATGAGGGGTCTTACCAGTTTCACCTTTGATGTGAACTTTGTTAAATGTATAGATCATTGTGCTTACTGCTTCTCTCCAATATACATGTGGTAGATTTGCTTCTGATAAGATACTTCTAGTAGCATCCAAGATAGTTTTGTTTTTCCTTTCAACTAATCCATTTTGTTGTGGTGTCCGAGGTGCTGATAGTTGTCTTCTGATTCCATTCACTTCACAGAATGTATTAAACTCCTTAGATGTAAATTCTCCTCCTTGATCTGATCTTAAACATTTGATTTTCTTACCGGTTTCATTTTCAACCATTGCTTTGAACAGTTTAAATTTTCCAAGTGCTTCTGATTTTTCTCTGACAAAAGTAACCCAACACATTCTAGAGTAATCATCAATTATTATCATGAAATATCTATCACCTTGTAGGCTTTTAGTTCTAGCTGGACCACATAAATCAGTGTGAATTAAATCAAGAGCATTATTTGATTTTTCAGGAATACTTTTGAAACTAGCTCTAACTTATTTTCCAAATTGACATTCCTTACATATTGTATTTTGAGGTTTGATAATTTTAGGTAAATCTCTAACTGCCTTAGTAGTACTGATCTTTACCATGCAATCAAAGTTTACATGATAGATTCTCTTATGCCATAACCAACTTTCATCTATATGTGCAATCAAGCATGCCTTTTCACTGTTATTCAAATGAAAGATATTACCTCTAGTCTGGTTACCGGTTGCAATTTCTAAACCAGTTCTATTCATGATTTTGCATTTTCCATTCTTAAATTGTAACTGAAATCCTTTCTCAACTAATTGACCAACACTCAAAAGATTATGCTTTAAACCTTCAACATAGTAGACATTGTCAGTGTTATGTTTACCATAAAGAGATATTGAACCCTTACCTCTAATCTGACAAGCTTTGTCATCTCCAAACCTTACTAAACCGTCATTGTATTCTTGAAAGTTCAAGAATTTTCCTTTATCACCTGTCATATGATGTGAGCATCCTAAATCAATGATCCATTCATCTTTTACCTCAATTTTAGCTGCCAAGGCTTGTTCTACCGGTTGCACTACAGGTGCCGGTGGATCTTCTGTTATAGCAACAAAAACCCATCCATTGTCTATCGGATCTTCATTAGAATCATCAGTCACTCCTTCATCAGCTACATAACAAGATTTGTCCTTATTTTACTTGAATCTGTATCTCTGATATTCAGGGTTAGTTTTGTATGTCCTTCTAGCTTCTTCTCTTAGTCTAGCATGTCTATCAGGGCATCTAGAAGCCATATGACCAATCTTATTGCAGTTAAAACATTTAAAAGGTGCTTTACCTTCATACTTACTTCTAGCTGAACCTTTAGGCATTTTCCTTGCAAATAGTGCTTCAAGTTCTTCAAGTTCGTCAAGTTCTTTCCTACTTTCTTCAAGTTCTCTTGCATAAAAGGATTTCCAATCAGATTTGTCAGATGATGATGTAGATGATGTTGATGCTTAGAAGGCTAAATCTGTCTTTATAGTAGCAACAAGACCAAATTCCTTAATTTCAAAGGCTGAAAGTTTCCCAATCAATGTATCCCTAGTTACTGATGTATTAGGCATTGTTCTTAATTCATTTATAGCAGTAACCTTCATTTTGTATGTCGAAGGAAATCCTCTTAAAACTTTTGAAACAATTTCATCCTCACTTAAGGTTCCTCCACAACATTTAATACCCAAAACAATTTCATTTACTCTTTCCATAAAAGCAGAAATTCTTTCATCTTCTTCCATTTTCAGATGTTCATACCTAACTCGGAAGCTTTCAAGTTTTGCAATTTTGACTGTGGAATCTCCTTCATTCAGTGTTTCCAAATGATCCCAAATAGCTTTAGCAGTAGACCTATCTGATAGTCCCATGATTTGTTGATCTGATAATGCGCTCAAAAGTGCTTCTCTTGCTTTGCAATCATTTTCTTTATCTTTTGTCAAGTTAGCTAGAGCAGGTTGACTTGGAGTAGCAGCAGTATAACCATTCTTTGTAACTTCCCAGATGTCTTTTCCAATGCAATTCAAATGTGTCTCCATTCTGATCTTCCATATCCCATAGTTGGTTCCATCAAGTTTAGGACTATCCTTCCTGAAATAATTAGTAGACACTGGATCTCCTCAAGTTGTTAAACTTCTGCAAAAGAGGACTTGGCTTTGATACCAATTGTTAGGTCCCGGGGATAACTGAGAGGGGGGGGGTGAATCAGTTGTCTAAAACTTTAAACCAAAAAAAACTTAATCAATTACTGCTTAACTACCGGTGAGGTAGTCTGTTATACCAGTGGACAAATTTAATAGATAAATGCAATACCGGTAAAGATTAATGCATGAAACCAAAACATAAAGTCATCCACAACACATGACACCAATATTTGTACGTGGAAACTCTGTAAGGGGAAAAACCATGGTGGGAAACCTTACCCACAATCAGATGATACTACTGCAGATAGTAAGTGTACATAAATGGGGTCTACACATGCAAAAAGGCCAAGCGCCTAGAGCTCACTGCTCAAACACAAATGGGAGTCACACTGACTACAATTGGATGGTTAAATCCAATAAGAATGTACTGTTTAAAATAGCATCTTCATATGTTGGATTCAGTACCGGTGTAATGCTAATATGCCTTCACAAAAACCTAGCTTCACCTTCAAATGATGTCTTCATGTATAGCTCTTCTTAATCTCGCATATCCCTTCACAATGTACCTTCTTTGCATTCCACACTTGATCTTACAATTAAGATCTTACATTTATACCATAACCTAAGACCAATTTTAGTAGGTCAGCTCTACAAGATATTACAATAAAAACATTTTACAAACAATATAATATCCGATGCAATAACCAATTGAACATGTCGGCTTAATGCATTTACAACATTAATTAATCATCTCCATAGCATGCCATGCTAATCTGGAAAAGATAAACCTGGCGGTGTAACCCTAGATAACCCTGGACCTATTTGCCGGTAAAAGCAAATATGCAAATATGAATATACTAATGATCAAATCTCCAAGATAAGATGTCCACATGATGTCTTCGACATTAACAAGTGTCTTCCATGACATTCTAAGTGTTGATGATCATTATATCCTGCTGGTGTACCATATACTAGTAACTATGCAATAGTTACTTGCTTGTCCGTGAATGTTTGCTAGATCTCCAAAGTGATTTTAGTAGGTGTTGACATCAATGACAAAACCATACCAAAATACCAACATTTTCCTCATCTGCAAATGGGAGAGGGTATGAGAAATTTATCTTATGTGCATGATGCCTTTCTCATGACTGTCATTAATAAAATTTATGGAAACCCTAGAAGAAGGATGTCAAAAGAGGCTATGGCCATAATTCAAACATATCGGAGTTTCTACATAGAATTCAGGATTTTTTCATATTTAAGAGTCGAAGGTTATGAAAAATCCCCATTAAAGCTTCCCAGACATGCCTTTGACTACCTTGTATTTTTAGAGTTGTGTTGTCATATGACCTTTGGCAACATCAAGTATGTGCAATGTGTTAGGATAACCGGTGAACAACTGAGAGAAGGGGGTGAGTCAGTCGTTAATAGATTATATCAATTAATCCACTTAATAACCTTTAACCGGATCACATAAACATTAAGTACCAAAATAAGAGAAACAGATACCGGTAAGCAATAAAATGTGACAATGAAACATACAATCAACACAATGCAACCATACCACATAACACCATGATTTGTACATGGAAAACCTAGAAGGGGAAAATCCATGGTGGGAAGCCTACCCATAGTCAGATGATACTTCTGCAGAAGGTATGTGATACAATGAGGGGCCTGTACATGTAGGAAGGCACACTTCCTAGAGCGTACTGCTCATTACAAAAGAGGCTTACTGACTACAGAGAGGTTATAACAACCTCAAGATAAATGTACAACAATCCAGAATAATGAACTGTCGGAGATAACATCTACCATGCCTGATTACAGTCTCGGTTAAGCTCAATATCGAAGGCCTTTGACCTCTTCCTTAATCCCAATTTGATCACCTATGATCGACCAAATCTCCTTCGCATATGATATTGCATTCCAAGACCACGACACATGTTCCCCATTATCTACAATGAAATCTTACATCATTTTATACCAACCCTAAGGCCTAAACCAATTAGGTTGGCCACCTAAAAGATATTACAATAATATCATTACATATATCCATTTTACAATGATATTCCATGTCGGCTTAAGACCAAAATAAAAATAACCAATCCATAAATCATCCCAAAACATCCCGATAACATGTAGAGTACATGTTAACATGATACTGGTCCATAACCTAGATAGGTATCGAACCTATTCTGGGTCCACCGCGCCAAAGCAATGTCTTCACTCAGTTGAAGCATGATCAAAGAACATCTTCACCATCCTGAAATCCATCTAGAAGTCGCACCAACACCACTTATACATCATGTCAAGATTCCACAGTGAAAGCTCTGTTGGTTAAACCTTAAACCAATGTCGGTAAGGGTTTACAAGAGTGTATGATAGCATCTGATTACCAAGTCAATACCAACTGACCAAAACATGCTCCAAAAGAATGCAACACATAAAATCAAACATACTCCAATGATCCAAACATGTCAGATGTGCCCAACAGATAGTCTCTTTTGTCGGTAACACTATATCTTCTACTGGTAACCAAAACATGTCTGTCGATAACCAACCATAATAGCTAGTGTTGACATCAGAGAAAAACATCAATGCAACACATAATCAATTCATCCATAATGACAAAACAATGAGGAATAAGGGGCATTATTTTCCCTTGAGCTTTTCCCTATTGGCAATAACAATGAAGGAAGACTGGGAGGGGGGGTGAATTAGTCTTCACTATATCTACAAACTTAGCTACAAATATAGATCTGATAAAGTATTGCAATAATAGGGATAAGAAAATTGAAACCACAACACACAACACCAAGATTTTGACATGGAAAACCTGGTTAAGGGAAAAAACATGGTGGGAACCTACCCACAGTAAGATGATACTCTGCAACTTAGTATGTGAAAATATTACAATGGGGAATGCACATGCATTCAGGCACACTGCCTAGAGCTCATTGCTCAAAAGATAATGACCTAGAAGGATACAAACCTCAGGTAAGTCTCACTAACTTGCAACAAGATTTAGACTACACTCCAGAAGGAATGAACTAAAAGAATAGAATCTCCAAATGCCTGATTACAGTTCTAGTTAAGCTCAGATGTCTGCTCTGCAACACCAATCTCTGCTCAATCATAATGTTGAAGGATGAATCATTGTTCAAACATACACCAATCTTTGATAATGCAGACATGACTACTATCTCTAAATTACATGACAATATCACCTATATATACAAATCATCAACCGTGACAGCAAGGTCAGCCAAACCCTCAACTCATAATTACAAAATTACATCACATGATACAAAGATGGACCATCAGATAAATACAATAATTTACATAAAATAACATGGACCTAATTTATATTTCCAAATGCACAACACCACCGTAGCCATGCCAAGATCAACCACAACATGCTACACCACGAGAAAAAATCACATAACACGAAAATCATCACTGATTCATGAAAACCACCAATAATTCACAAAATGATCAATGTAGATCATAAAAAAAAATAGAACACAATTAGGAAACAATAGAAAGCACATTAGAATCATCATTTACAGTTGCACCAACACTACTTATCAAATATTCATTTGTCAATGTCTGAAACTCAAGAACACAATCAATCAACAACTATCACGAAGAAGGATAACTTGTGAAGTACCAAATCATGATCCATCTGAAATGAAGATACACGAGACCATCCTAAACAATATCCCAAAATCTCATCTAAACATCCGATCACACAGGAATATACTAGAGGAAATACCAAATTTTGCAAAGCACCAATACAGCAAAATAAAAGTACAAATCGGATCATAAGATTTTCTCAATCTGCAATCACCAAAGCAAATCATTAGAATATGTTGACATCAATGACAACAACATATCCTAGCAGCAACAATGTACAACAATTTCCAATAATCTCCCCATTTGGCATTGATGGCAACATATGAATGTGAAAAACAATCAATGCAAAGAAAGAAGATATCTCCAACAAACTCCCTCTAAGATCAAGCAGTTTTTCATATGATCTCTCTCCCCCTTTGACAACAATGCCAAAGATCTCAAAATAGAAAACCAAGCGTACTCTCCCCAAAAACATAAACATGAATTTCAATAATCTCTCCCCCTAAAACATAGACTACTCCACTAGATGAGCAACACCAACTCATCAATCCAAATAGAAAGATAAGGCTCTGAGATCCACCGGATTGATGCAACTTAATGCATATTGTTCTCATCAGGAGGGGTGGATACCCCTAATTTGTCTCTCAAATAGACAAATGTATCTACAGGCAAAGGCTTAGTAAAAATATCAGCAATGTATTCCTTTGTAGATACATACTCCAGCTTCACTTTCTCTTCGCTTACTTGTTCTCTCAAGTAATGATATTTGATTGACATATGTTTAGTCTTTGAATGTTGCATCAAATTCTTTGACATGTTAATAGCACTGGAATTATCACAATTTATCACAGTATGCTCATCATAGATAACTGATATCCTTGAACATTTGCATCATCCAAACTACCTGAGTGCCATTACTAGCAGCAGTAATGTACTCAACTACAGCAATAGATAAGGATATTGAATCTTGTTTATTACTATCCCATGAAACCAATTTCTTACCCAAAAAGAATGCTCCACCGGTAGTGCTCTTTCGATCATCTACATCACCAACCTAATCTTCATCAATGTAAGCACATAGCATGAAATCATCATTCCTTAGATACCACAAACCATAATCCACAGTTCCCTTCAGGTATCTGAATGTCCTCTTAACAATAGTGACATGACTCTCTTTCAAATCATCTTGACATCTAGCAGCCATGCACACAACATGCATAATGTCCAGCCTAGTCTGAGTAAGATATAGCAATCCACCAACCATAGATTTATATAAACTCTAATTAGCTTTCAAATATTCATCACTCTTAGACAATTTGTAACTAGTCACCATAGGAGTTCCAACAAGTTTGGAGTCATCTAACCCAAACTTCTTTAGCAATTCCTTCACATATTTAGTTTGAGATATGAATATACCTTTTACAATCTATCAAATATGCAAACCTAAAAGGAATTCCATCTCCCCAATCATAGACATCTCAAATTCTTTCTGCATATCACCGAAAAAAGTTTCATTCTCAAGTTATCATCTCCTCCAAAGATAATATCATCAACAAAGACTTCAACAATCAATATGTTATCATTCTCAATCTTAAAGTACAAATTACTGTCAACAGCACCTTTATTGAATCCCAATTTCAATAAATATTTATCTAATCTAGAATATCAAGCTCTAGGGGCTTGCTTCAATCCATAAAGAGCTTTCTTCAGTTTACATGCCATGTCTCCATCATCTGATAATGAAAATCCATCATGTTGCTCAATGTAGACTTCTTCCTTAAGATCACCATTCAAAAAGGCATATTTAACATCCATCTGATATACCTTAAAATATTTATAGGAAGCATATGCAAACAACAATCAAATAGCTTCAAGTCTAGCCACCGGAGCAAAAGTCTCCTCATAATCAATTCCTTCTTTCTAAGAATATCCTTTGCATACCAATCTTGCTTTATTTCTGACAACTTCACTAGCTGCATTCAATTTGTTTTTGAATACCCATTTAGTAACTATAACATTCTTATCTTTAGGTCTAGGCACAAGTTCTAGGTGTTATTCTTTTCAATCTGATCTAGTTTTTCTTCCATAGCTCTCATCCAATTTTCATCTTTACAAGCTTCAACAACATCTTTAGGTTCAATTTTAGAAATCAAACATACTTCTTCAGCAGCTAGCCTTCTTTAGTCATCACACCTTTATTTTTATCTCCAATAATCTGGTTTTTAGAATGATTCAATTTTGCATACCTTGAATTCTTCTGATTGTTATGATTCTCATGTTCCTACACATCTTCACCAGCAACAACAACATCTGGATTAATAGTCTCTACCAGATCATCTTGCTTTGGCTCTTCAGTCTGAATAGGGTTTAGAAAAATATGTTGACCATCATCATATCCACATGCTCTGATCTCTTTCCCAAGGTTCTCATCCACCTTCACATTTTCACTTTCCACTATCTTTCTCAGTCTCTTATTGTAGCACTGGTAGGCTTTTCTCTTTGTTGAATATCACAAGAAAATTCCTTCATCAATTCTAGTCTCAAACTTTCCTATATCCTTATCTCTCTTTATATAACATTTTCTACCAAATAATCTGAAATATCTCATAGTAGGAACATGACCAAACCATAGCCCATAAGGGGTCTTACCGATATTACCTTTGATATGAACTCTGTTGAATGTGTAAACAACAATGCTAATAGCTTCTCTCTAGTAGATTTTCGGTACATTTCCTTCAATCAACATATTCTT
Source organism: Cryptomeria japonica (assembly GCF_030272615.1). Lineage (NCBI taxonomy): Eukaryota > Viridiplantae > Streptophyta > Pinopsida > Cupressales > Cupressaceae > Cryptomeria > Cryptomeria japonica. The sequence goes on along the minus strand of NC_081409.1, from coordinate 681,267,409 downwards.
TACATCATCCAAAACAATTTTGTTCTTCCTTTCAACAACTCCTTTCTGTTGAGGGGTTCTAGGAGCAGATAATTGTCTTCTCATCCCATGCTTCTCATAGAATGAATTAAATTCACTGAAATGAAATTATCCTCCTCTATCAGATCTCAGACACTTCACCTTCAATCTAGACTCAATTTCAACCTTTGCTTTGAATATCTTGAATTTGTCCAATGCTTCTAATTTCTCTTTCAAAAAGATAACCCACTAGAATAATCATCAATTAGCAACATGAAATAGTTGTCACCTTGCACACTTCTAACACTTGTAGGTCCACATAGGTCATTATGCACAAGATCTAGCAATCCATCTAATGTATATTGTTTTCTCTTGAAAGAAATTCTTGTTTGCTTACCCAACTGACATTCTTTACATACCAAATTAGCAAGCTTAACAATCTTAGGTAGATCTCTAACAACTTGTGTAGAACTGATCTTAATCATTGAATAAAAATTAACATGACACATTATCCTATGCCACAACCAACTCTCATCAATCTGAGCAATCAAACAACTTTACTCACCAGCATTCAAATGAAAAATATTACCTTCAGTCTTAGTTCTAGATGCAATCATTATATCAGAGGTATTTAGGATCTTGCACTTGTCATTCTTGAATTGTAGATCATAGCCTTTATCAACCATCAGTCCAACACTCAAAAGAGTATGCTTCAAACCTTCAACATACAAGACATCACCAGTATTAGGCTTACCATAAAAAAAAATAGAACCTCTACCATGGATCACACAAGGCTTTGTCATCTCTAAATCTCTCTATTCCACCATCATATCTTTCTATACTCACAAATTTACTTTTATTACTAGTATTATGATGTGAACAACCACTATCAATCACCTATTCATCTTTATCTTCAACTTAAGCAGCTAAAGATTTCTCCTCAACATCATAGCTAGTGGAATCAACATGTACAGGTCCATCTTTCTTAATGGAAAGAAATACAGCTTCATCTCCTTCTAATTCTTCATATGTAATACCTTAATCAACAACATAATAATAGTTCTTTTGATTTATATACTTCCAGTTATACTTGTAAGGCTTGTCATACTTCTCATGCTTCTCATATCTATCATTCCTATCATGCTTATCAAACTAATCAGGCCTATTATACTCAGCCATTTTCTCTGGGCATCTAGAATAAAAATGTCCTATCTTATTACAAGAGAAACATTTCAAAGGCAATTTTCCATCATACTTACCGGATCCTTTAGGAAATCTCTGACAAATAAATGCTTCAAGCTCATCCAACTCTATTTCTTTCTATTGCATCTCTCTTCTTTCTCTTTCATATCTGGATATTTTGCACTCATCAAGATCATACTTCTGCTTTCTGGATACAGATGTTGATACTCTAAATGTTGTCTTAGACTTTCCATGTGGCTCTCTAAACTCTCTCAACTCAAAAGCAACAATCTTTCCAACCAGTATATCTCTTGTTATTGTAGTCACACTCTGGATCTCATCAATAGCAGCCACCTTATGTTTATAAGAAGGAGGCAAAGATCTCAACACCTTAGCAACAATTTCATCTTCCTCAAGAGTTCCACCAACACATCTGATACCTAGAACAAGGTCATTCACCTTAGCCATGAAAGAGTGTATGTTCTCATCTCCTCCCATATTCAACATCTCATACTTTCCTTTCAAACTATGTAACTTAGCAACTTTTACTTGTTTGTCTCCATACAGGATTTCAAGCTTCTCCCAGATCTCATGTGCGGTCTGAAGTCCCATTACATTTGTCATCTCTGAATCATTCAAAGGACTTAGTAATGCATCCTTCACTCTAATATTATGTTCAACTTCCTTGATCTTGTCTGCAATAATCGGTACATTCGGAGGAACAGAATAGGCATTCTTTGTAATACTCTAGTAATCTTTGCCAAGAAATTTCAAGTGTACTTCCGTCTGGTTCTTCCATATGGCATAGTTACATCCATCATATCTTGCATTGTTCTAGTTAAAGATAACACCTGGAGCTACCATCCTGGATCTCCTCAAATGGTTAGGCTTCTTCCAGAGGATCTAGCTCTAATACCAATTGTTGGCAACAACAATGAAGGAAGACTAAGAGGGGGAGGGTGAATCAGTCTTCACTGGATCTACAAACTTAGCTACAAATACAGATCTGATAAACTGTTGCAATAACAAAGATAATAAAATTGAAAGCACAACACACAACAATAATATTTTGACGTGGAAAACCCAGTTAAGAGAAAAAACATGGTGGGAACCTACCCACAGTAAGATGATACTCTGAAGTAGTATGTGAAAATATTATAATGGGGAATGCACATGTATTTAGGAACACTGCCTAGAGCTCACTGATCAAAAGATAATGACCCGAAAGGCTACAACCCTTAGGGAAGTCTCACTAACTTACAACAAGATTTGGACTACAATCTGAAAGGAATGAACTGAAAGAATAACATATCCAAATGTCTGATTACAGTTCCAGTTAAGCTCAGATGTCTTCTATGCAACACCAATATCTTATGAATTACAATGTCAAAGGATGAATCACTATTCACACATACACCACTCTTTAATAATGTAGACACAACCACTATCTCAAAATTACATGACAATATCACCTATATATACAAATCATCAACATTGACAGCAAGGTCGGCCAAACCCTCAACTCATAATTACAAAATTACATCACACGATACAAATATTGACCATCGGACTAGTACAATGATTTACATAACATAACATAACATGTACCTAATTCAAATTCCCAAACACACAACACCACCGAAAACTATGCCAAGATCAACCGCAACACACTACACCACCAAAAAAATTGCATAACACGAAAATCATCATCAGTTCATTAAAACCACCAATAATTTTCACAATGATCAATGTGGATCATCAAAAAAAATAGAACACAATTAGGAAACACTAACAAGAACCAAGAACATTAGAATTATTAGTAACAGCTACACCAACACTACTTATCAAATCTTCATCTATCAACGTCTGAAACTCAAGAACATAGCCAATCAACAACTATCACGAAGGAGGATAACTTGTAGAGAACCAAGTCATGATCCATCTAGAATTAAGATACACAATACCTTCCCAAATAATATCTCAAAATCTTAGCTCAATATCTAATTACACCAAAATATATCGGAGGAAATACCGAACTCTGCAAAGCACCAATACAGCAAAACAAAACTGCAAACTGGTTCATAAGATTTTCTCAATATTCAATCACTGGAGAAAATCACAAGAATATGTTGACATCAATGACAACAACATATCCTAGAAGAAGAAATGTACAATCATTACCAACAGTCCCATTTTTCCTGCAAAAATAATGAATCTGCAAGGTTCTCTGATAAGCGTTTGTTTGATTTTAGTCTTTGTCCTTTGCCCATAAGAACTCACTTTGATAGTAAGGGATATGTCAGAAATAATTTCTATGGAGCTTCCCACTATGATCATATTCCCAAGCTGGAAGATTTCTTGGAAGATTGTGTAGATGAAAATGAGGTTCTTAGGAGAAGTTTTATGCAACTCACTCTGAGTCAAATATTATATTTCAATGTTTCTACAATGCTTCGTGGAGATATAATGGATGAAAATTCAGATTTAATTGACGTTTTATATCAGAATGTCATCCTACCTGCCTTTCAATAGCCTAAAATTGAAGAGGATGTAAGTATCAAGGACATAACTTCCAAGTTCTAGATAGATCACTGGTCTAGCTTGATCGCATAATCAAGAGCTACTCTGATTTTTCTTCTTCACAAAAAGGAACACCCAAGGAAACTACCACTACCTCTCAATCCTCTCTAAGGGTAGTGGGAAGAAGAACAATGGAAACTGGTGTGTCTTGGATAGACTCATAGTTTGGTGGGGATAATGACCCATTAGAGAAAAAACCAAAAAAACAATTTGTTTGCAAAGAAGGTACTACAACACCTCCCAGGAAGAAAAGAACATCTCTATAGATCAATTATAGTGAGGAAGACACTCAATTTCTACACCAATTGGGATAACATAATCCATTAGTTTCTTTGACTGATGATGAAGTTATTCAAACTCCTCTCCCTAATGTTTCTTTGATGATACCTAAAAACATTGCCAATACACTATCTATGAAAACTTTGATGAGTACCTCATCAACCCCATGGCTTAAAAAAGCAATCGAGAAATAGAAAAAGCAATACTTGCCTGCTATTCAAATCAGCATTAATACAATAATGCATCTATTAGGGGAGACACCAAAACCTAAAAAAGGAAAGACGTATGGCTAGAATGATTGTAGATACCCAAATAGATCATCATGTTTTAGAGATTGTTGATCCTAATGTTGACAGAAATGTACAAGAGATTACAGAAGGATAATTCAATATAAGCATAATTGACATGGGACCTGTAATGGTGGAGGGAGATATATATCATGCAAAACATTATGTCACTCTTCTCTCAAGGAGAACAAAAGCTACAAAGAAGAAAAATTAAGAGCTCACATAGTATGTAGATGTGCTTACTTCTTTCATTAAATCTGCCTACCCGACTGAAAGTTTGGCTACTAGTTCATCCTCAGGGTTGTCTATCATAGAACATATGAACTTTGATAAGTTGGAAGTTTGTAAATGCTCATAAATCATCACTAAGGAAATTGATAGTTGGACTAGCCAACTAATTGCTAAAGGATCATCATTCATTGAGAACGGTTTGATAAGTTATGACACTTTGACTCAAATGGTAGATGTCCATTGATTCAAATTATAGAAAAAAAGGAAAGAGACTTGTAGGCTATCCCTCTCTCTCTTAGAAATGCAGGAAGTTAGCAAGTTGCCACAGGTTATTTTGACTTTAGAGCATATTATCGAAGGTTTAAGTATGGAAAACATCACTACTTAGACAAAGATGTTGGAATGGAAACACCACGTTGTTGGTAAACTTGAGTCAAATCTTAATGCTTGAATAGTTCAAAATATGAATCTCTGAAGTGATTTAAAAAGTGTCTTCGATACCATCGACATCAGTATACTTAGTAGTGATGGGAAGGGGTTGTTAAAGAAATACATTGTGAAGAGAACTTTCCGTCAAAAAATATAGGGTAGTCTCTCTGTAATTAATGCAGGCCCATAGTCATTGGACTGCCTCAAAGATGCAATATTAGTGTTGAATTCATCCCGAGAGGATATTTATGATGTCACTAGTAAGGTTACTGAAGCAAATCAGAAAATTATCAAGTGGAAGGTCAGGGTCAAAGCCACAGTAGAGCCTACGATAGATGGAATATCTCCTATTTTGTCCAATTACAAAAATAAAGTAAACCCACAAGGTAGTGCAAGGGATGCAACAATAACAAGTCAGGGGGTAGATGATGATGATGAAGAGTTGGAAGATGAAGGTGCGAATGAATGTGTTGCTTCTTAGTTTCTTGTTTTAGTTAATTGTCTTTTTCTCATTTCTAGGCTCTTGAACTATTGATCTTGGTGGACCATTTATTTATGGTTTAAGTTTAAACTTCCTTGAAATGACTGTCTCCAAGAAGCCGTTATTTTTATTAGTTAAAAAAACTATTTTAAGTAGAAGGGAGCCATAATTAGGGGTTCTGATTTTTGAAAAAGGGACATTTTTGGCATTTGCAAGTTAACAGTAAATCTATATTTTTAGGAAGAAAGAAAATTATGTTTGTAAAAGACTTGGTGTTGTTTCAATTAGAGTTTCAAGTTTTCTTTATGCTATCATCATTGTTTATCGAAATGGTTCCTTTGATATGTTGAATGAATCTTTTGTATTTCACACTTTGTGTTGTGATTAAAAGTCATTCTACACATTGCAATGAATTCAGATAAGATTTTTTGTGGAATGTTGTTAAACATATATATATATATATATATATTGATTATTCTTAGTATAAATCTTTCTATAGATACAGATGAATGATTTCTTATTGAGACATATGGTGGTTGATTTTTATAATTTGTTGTGAAGATCATGAATGTTTAATTTTGTGTTATTCCCCTTTATGTTTATTAATTCTTCCTTTCTTGATTTCTGGTTAAAAGCATACTCCAAAAAATCCCAAAATCATATCATAAGAGGGAGTTGTACCTCCAAAATTTAGAGGAAAGTTGCAGAAATACTCACAACTTATCCAACTGTTGATTGATGGTTTGTTCTTTATGTGGGTATTTAGTCATATAGTTATATTTTGAAAGGGAACAAAATTTGTCAACCAACAATGTAAACATAGAAAATTTTATTTCTCTATGATTTGGATGAAGGATCAACATTTTTCTATGCATTTCATCCCCATACACTACACTCCAACAATCCAATTTTCTTCATGTACAGATCCCCAAGACTAGCATAGAGAACCGAAATATTTCGGGCTATTGATTTTATTGGCGCTAGTAACAAGAAGTAAATTGCAAAAGACAAATATTGTCTAATTTAACAATTTCCTTCATGCCATTCTCCTGCACGACTCATTAATAGTGGCTTGAGATGAGCACCATGCTCTTCGATCACCATCATATTCACCCTTGAACCCTTAATATTTTCAAAAGTTTTATTTTTGCTCATCATGAGTATTCTTAGTCAAGTAATTTGTACTCTATATAGGACTTTCAAATATTTTGTTTTCTCAAGTTGTAAGTTCGCCCCATTTTAGGAGTGAAGGATTGTTGTGATGATTGCAACTCAGTTCACCATTAAAACCTTCAATAGATGGCAAGCATTAAGAGAACATGTTCATGGAACTCAACATTTAATTTCGCTTCAATATTTAATGGGTCTATCTCGACCCGCAAGCTCCATTCTAGCATTGACAACTTGGATCCTTCAACTCAGCATAATGGGAATTCACTAGAGTTTGCGAAGAATAGAACAAAAAGGAAATATTCACCTTAACACAAGACCAAAACTTGAGCATCAGCCGCTATAGGTTGTGCTAATACTATGCCATCTTTGGGAGATATACACATACAACAAGGCTTCCAAAATAACATATTTTAAAAAAAGAACGTTTTCAATGCCCAACAATTCATTTTCTACTGATTATGAAATTAGCGCCATGGGACCATATTCTGGGCATAATATCCAATAAAGTTCATGTTCCTTGTCTATACTTCCACATGTTGGATACATTTGGTAGTGAAAGGCTATTATACACTCAATTTAATACTATGACAGTGAAGGATCTACTGGTTGGAGGGCGCCACCATGGGAGTGCTAGGGTTTGATCATGGAACCTTTATGTTTCCACTGTTTGCTCTATATACGCGTTGATATAGTGAATACATCTGCAGGTTTTATGTCATGCGCAAGCTCCAATTTTCCCTCCTGAATATAACTTGCAAGCATCGTGGTCCATGAAACCACATTCTTCTTAGGCATTTGGCTAAACAGAATGCAAGCTTCTTCGATCCTCCCATTTTGTACATAGCCAGATAACATTGCAGTCCAGGAGATCACATTCCGATGAGGCATTTTGTCAAACAGATTGCGCGCATCATCCACCCTTCCATTCTGTGAATACCCAAAAACCATTGCAGTCCATGTGATCACATCTCGTTCGAGCATTTGGTCAAACAATTTACGGGCATCTTCAATCCAACCCTTCTTGGCATAATTTATAATCCTTGCATTGCATGAACTCAGATTGGTGTTTATCATTCCTAATCTATTGTTATTGTTTTGAGAGGATGGCGGACAGTGATGGAATCCAGGGATATTCGAAGAAACCCCTAGGAATGGCGGATAGGCAGATGTGATGGGTAGATGTGCCATTTGATGACCATGATTTGGCTCAGTTACAAACTTCTAATCATTCTCCTCAATGGGTTGTCAAGGATGGTCGCTGGCGTGACTTGGCTTATGACAAATTCCTGTCGACTTCATCATATTTTCGCAAATTTATAGGTAATTTTGTTCCAAAACCTTCACATTCTTATTATAAATCTTTTGTTCCCAAGGCATTAATATTTTAGGGCATTCTGGGTCCTTCTCCTGTTGATCACCCAAAGACTCCTTTTAAGCATTTTCATTCCTTTTTTGGTTCTAAAAAATGTAGGAAGCATAGATATGTTTCGCCTCAACCACCATTCGACATTTGTTATGGCTCCCCACATTCTAATGGTTTTTCCCCATTAACTTTTTCTGGATCTTCCTCCTAGGATTGTAATCCTTCCCTCTCATCTTATGTAACCTAGCCAAATAACACTTTGGTTTCTAACCCTCACTTCCTTTCTTCCCTGAATGATATTCATGTTGCTAAATGAGCTCCCTTCCATCCAAATCCACTTCCACTTCCCCATAACTCTCCCTCTACATTTTCCAATTTGATAAGGGGTAATCTGCATTCTTCTGTGCAGTATAAGGTTATATTCCTTGATTACATGATTCGGGACTCTGTGAAGTTATTGCATTCTACTGCCCTCATTGGTAAGCTTCTTTCTCTAGTTTCTTTTGGTAAATTGTTAACATGGGCAAAGTCTAATTGGGATGGTATGAAGGATTTATTTATGTTTGATAGAGATTCTCTATATTTCACTATGATTTTCGATTCTAAATAGTATAGGGATTGTGTGCATAAATTTAAACAGTGGTTTTGTTTTCGGATAGGAATTTTTACCTATGCTTGGTCTCCTCATTTCGATATTCAATCAGTGAAGCCATAGATTATGCCCTTCTGGGTAAATTTCTCGGGTCTTCCTTTGGAGTATCGTGATGTGTATATGGTTGAAATCCTGGCAAACAAATTGGGCATCTTTATTAAGCATGATTTAGTTCCTTTCGAACGGCCTCATCTTCTAGGTAGGGTTAGTTTGTTATTAAATCTGTCTAAACCCATTCCCTCTGAGATTACTATTTTCTCCAAATATGGTGCGTGGATTCAACCTATGGTAATTCAAGATTTGATCGCTATTAATTCTTGTGCTTCGTTACTTGGCCATTTCACCTCTCAATGTTGTGGTGATTATGATGCACCTTTACAAGTTTGTTCATATTTTTCATCTGATTTTCACCAGTGTTCCTTTTTTAAAAGTAAGGATCGTCAGTCTTTGAAGGATCATAATGTTAAGGATTCTGCTCCTTTACCTCTTTCTGTTACATCTCTCATTCCTTTTTTTGGATTTACAATATATGATGTGCCTCTAATGGATTTTACTTTTCTCTTCTCTCTGGTCGTGTTCTTCTTTGTTCTATCCGCCATTCGTCAGTTTTGTTCTGTTTCTTCAAACTTGGTTAAGTTTCTTCCTAGTCCTTTCAAGGATTATTGGTCTTCTGAATTTTGTTTTGAACCTTTTTTGTTCTCCTCTATGATTTTTTTTCAAATTTCTTGTCCTTCGGTTCCGTTTCCAAAATAGTTGTTACCTTCGAATGGTTGCACAATTCATTTCTCTGTTAATTCTTCTCCTCATTCTTCTTTTGTGGGTCTGGTGGATGATACCAAAATTGTTCATAGTTTGATTTTTGATAGTGATTCTTTTTTGCCCATTCCAAGGTCTCCTTCTTCTCTTTCCATTTCTGAAAAGAAGATTCAGCTCATTGCTTCAGATATTTTATTTTCAGTTTCTTTTGATCTATTTGATGAGATTGTTGCAAAGGAATTTCTTGAATTTTCTTTTTCTTCTGCATCTGCCTCTTTGGGGCCTGTCCATGATGGTTGTCATGTTTCCTCCTCAACCAAATTTAGTTGAAGGTGTGGATGTGGATCTTATTGATAGTCCTTCTTCAATTGTTTCTAATGAGTATGGAATTGATTTCTATCAGAAGTTAGCCTTGGAGAAATCTCCTTCTGTTTCCTCCCTATTGTTAAAACTCCTAAGAAGATGGGTCAGAAACCAAAATTGGCTAAAATCGAGGAGATTGCGGTTGGTATTCAATCCACTATTGTAGAGAAATTTTCTTCCCAAGTCAAAACAAGGAGGGCATTTTGCTCTCCTTGTGATAAATGAGGATTTTATCTTGGAATGTCAAGGGCTTAAATGGCCCTGACAAAAGGGGAAGAATCAAGAAATTTCTTGATTCTTCAAAAGTGGATATCATCTTATTGCAAGAGTCTAAACTTTCTTAGGATTCTTTTGATAACATAATTTACAAATGGTCCCTTTGGAAAGTTGTTCATGTTTCTTCTTTGGGTGCTTCTGGTGGTCTTATAACTTTATGGAATCCTAAATCGGTCAAAGTTGAGATTTTATCTTTTGCTTCTCATTGGCAATTGTTAAAGGTTGACTGGTTTGAAGTCTCTTTTGTTTTGTTCAATATTTATGGTCCAACTTCTCCTTCAGATAAAACTGACTTATGGGATTCCTTATCTGAATTGTTTTTACGATATGATGATTTTTTTATTGTGCTTGGGGGTGATTTTAATGCTCTCCTTTCCTCAGATGAAAAAAGAGGGGGTAATCCTATAGCTGAGAAGGTTATTGATGACTTTTCTTCCTTTCTACAAGACAATGTGTTATTTGATATTTTCCCTTCTAATGGTTCTTTCACTTGGACTAATAGGAGATCTAAATGCCAGATTGCCTCTCGCCTTGATAGATTTCTTATTTCCCTAAACCTACATTTGAGCAACTTTTCCTTTTCTTCTGAGATTCTTACCTCCTCAGATTTTGACCATTTCCCAATTTTGCCCAATTTTGATAATTTGGATCATGCTCCCTATGTTAGACCTTCTTTTAAGTTTGAGAAAATGTGGTTCACTCGTCCTCATTTTTTTTCTTTAATAAAGAAATGGTAGATAAGTGCTTCATTTTGCAAAGGTACTAAGATGTTTCAATTTTATTCCAAATTGAAATTTGTGAAATCTCAAATTATGGCTTGGAATAAATTAGTCTTTAAGAATATTTTTCATGAAAAAGAGGCAGTTGCCAATGATTTGAAGGTTGTTAATAAGGAGATTATTATACATGGCACTAATTCCTCCACTAATGATTCTCAAAATAAATTGCAAGCTTACTAGGAGATCCTTGGCTCCCGGGTTGAAATCTATTGGTAGCAAAAGTCTCATGAGGTTTGGCTTAAAGAAGGTGACAGGAATACTGCCTTCTTTCAAGCTGTAGCCAAGCTTAAACAAGCTGCTTCTACAATTTTTAGTATTAAGGATTCTAAGTCTGGATATGTCCTTAATTCAGATCAGCAGATTAGAGAGGAGGAGGTGTCTTTTTTTAAGGAATTATTATCTCCTTCTTTTTCTTCTTCCATTATGGATCATCATGTGGATTTGCTTTTAGAATCTATCCCCTCCCTTGTTTCTCATGAGGATAATGACTTTCTTATGAGGCCTTTTTCTTTAGATGAGCTTCATTCTGTTGTTTTTTCCATGGCCCCTGACAAAGCTCTGGGTCCTGATGGGTTTACTATCTTGTTATTTCAGAAATGTTGGGATTTTATTGGTTTTGACTTATTAATGGCTTTGGAAGAGTCTAGGAGGGGTGGGTATATCCTTAAAAAATTTAACATCACTTATATTGCCCTTATCCCGAAATCTAAGAATCCCCAAACTTTTGCTGAATTTAGACCCATTTCTTTGTGCAACTATATTTACAAAATCTTCACCAAGGCTATTTATTTAAGACTTTAAATTCTCCTTCCTCATATCATCTCTCCTCAACAAGGAGGTTTTGTTCCAGGTCAGGAAACGCATGAGGGAGAAATTGTTGCTCATGAAACTTTACATTCCATAAATTTGTCCAATATCCTAGCTTTTGTGGTGAAACTTGATATGATGAAGGCTTATGATAAAGTTTGTTGGGCTTTTTTTCTCAAAGTTTTGAGAAAATTTGGTTTCTCTAAAAGCTAGTATAAATGGATCAAGAGTTGTATTTCTACTGCTTCATTTTCTGTCATCATTAATGGAGCTCCCTTTGGATACTTTTCTTCAACCCAGGGTGTTATACAAGGAGATCCTTTATCTCCTTTCTTATTTATCATTATGGAAGAAGTTTTTAGTCAATTGGTTATTAAGCAAAGGGATCTAGGCTTTTGGCAAGGGGTGTTAATTCCTAACTCTGATATTTCAGTCACTCATAACCTTTTTGCCGATGATACACTTTTATTTGGGTCCTCTTCTATTCAAGAGGCTACTCATATTAAATTTATTCTGGATACTTATACTGCTAGATCTGGCCAACAGATTAGCCCCCATAAATCCAAGATCTTCATTTTTAATACTCCTCAGTTGGTGGCTGATAGACTTGTGAATATCTTAGGTTTCCCAGTAGACTCTCTTCCTTCTACCTATTTGGGGATTCCTTTCTTTATGGGATCTACTAAGTCTTCTTTTTGGAATTCAGTTATTGAGAAACTTAAATCTCGTATTTCTTCTTGGAAGGCTAGGTGGTTGTCTCTTTTAGGTAGGATACTTCTCATTAAAATGGTCCTATCTTCCATTCCTAATTACTATATCTCATTTCTTCAAGCTCCCAAATCAGTCATCTCCCAAATTGAAAAGATTATTCGATCTTTTCTTTGGAAAAATAACATGACAAAGGATAAAAAGATTTCACTGATTTCTTTGACCAAGATGTCTCTTTCCAAGCAAGTTGGTGGTGCTTGGATTTAGGACTTATCAACAAGAAATAGGGCTTTTGGGGGAAAACTAGTTTGGTCTATGTATACTAAGCCCCAAGCTTTGTGGTGCCAAATTATGCAGGCTAAGTATTTGGATTCCCCGAATCCTGCTAGGATCTTCACAATTTCTAATCCTCCACAGGTTTCTGCTACTTGGAACTTTATGATCTCATGTAGGGAAGTGGTCTCTAATTTTCTCTCCTGGCAGGTCCATTCGGGAGAGGATATTCTTTTTTGGAAAGACTCCTGGAATGGCTTTCCCCCCCTTTCACAACATGATTCTCTTGCTTCTATTTTAGTTGTTCTTTCTCAATCATGGGGAGTTAGATTGGCTGATTATGTAGATAGTGTTGATCTATTTTCTCACAAGGTCTCATGAAAGGATCCCTCTACTCTTCCATTGTCCTTGCAGGAAATTCAAAATTTTAAATCTATTTTGCAAGACCGAGTGGCTTTCCTTTCTAACATCAAAGATCAACTTATCTGGTGCCCTTCTAAATTGGGAAACTTCTCTGTTAAAGAAGGATATTTGGTTGTTCAACAAATGGCCAATCAAAATTCTCCTCATCATGCCTTTTTGTTCTGTTAGAATAATTCAATGTTACCTAAAGTTGGTGTTTTTTCCCAGCTCGCACTGCAAAATAGAATTTTGACTAGTGACCGTTTAGTCAAATTTAATATTGCAACCTCCTTTTCTTGTGTCTTATGTGGTAAAGCTCTTGAAGATGTCAATCATCTTTTTCTTCATTGTGATTTTGTGAGTAGTTGTTGGCATTTTGTCTCCAAAAGTTCTCTCTTTCATTCCCTTTACCTTTATCTTTATGGGACATGTTTCAGTCTTGGCCAGTTTTGTATTCATCTTCTCTATTTGCTTGTTTGTGGTTTATAATTCCCTCTTCAGTCATATGGGCCATTTGGTGGGAAAGAAACAAGCGTATTTTTAGATGTGACTCATCGGATTTATTGGTTGTTCTTGGGATTTTGGAAAGAAGTATTATTGAGCAAGTTAATGCTTATGTTTAGGAATATTTTAATATGAATTCAGAGTTCTCTTCCTGGGACAATTTTATGATCTCTTCTTGGAAAAGTATCATTATTCCTGTATCACCCACCTTTCCAAGGATTCGGAAAACACCTGTAGATAGAAATTCCATAAAATGGCATCCTCCTAATGCCCCTTTTTATAAATTGAATTTTGATGGTTACTCCTGTGGAAATCCTAGTGATTCGGGAATAGGGATAGTTTTTCATGATCATTTGGGTTTTTTATTAGCATTAAAAGCTATGCTAATTTCTTCTAGCACAAATAATATGGTTGAGGCTTGTGCTCTTTTAGAAGGTCTTGTTATGGCTAAGGATTTGAATTTCAAATACCTTCATATTGAAGGTAATTCGGCTATTGTCATTAATGCTTGCAAGGCAAGAAAAGCTGATAATTGGCATTTTTGGTATATTTTTGAACAAATATGGACTCTTCTTGATACATTTGAGCACCTCATTATCTCACATGTTTATCATGAAGGTAATGCATTGGCTGATTGTCTCGCTAATATGGGTTGTGACAAAACTGTTATTGATTCCTCTCGATTGGGGTGTGATTTGATGAGCTTCCCAAACCTATTAAGTATAGCCTGTAGAGAGTTGAGTATTTCATCTTTCTTATTATATGATTGCGCATTTATATGAGTTGATATTCTCTTCTCTTGGTGAGGTATTTCTTTTCATAATTCCATTTGGTTTTGATTTGAGGAACTTTACTTTACTCGATCATCACTTGGTATTCATTAATGATGAGTTAGTTGTTATTGATGTCATTTGTGTGTTTGGTCCTCTCTTCTGGTGCGAAATCTAGAGATATTTATTTTCACATTGGGAATCCATCCTTCATATGTCATTTAAAGTTTGGTGTGGTGTTGTATTCATGATTATCTCTGTATGCCACTTCTTTTGGTTTGTCATATTTTTTATGATATATCTCCTCTTTCTTTTCATTTACGGCATAAAAACTTTGGGCTTCATTTCTCTCTCACATTTCTGCATTCACCTCTTCTCCTTTGGCATTTGTCTATAATGGTGGACTGCAGATCTCATTTCGTTGGCATTAGTCATGTTTTGGACCCTTGTGTTTCTTGTAAATTCTCTGTGTTCTGTAGTATATATATATTTTGGTTGCAGGTATTTTTTGATGCAGGGGCATGTCAATTTTGGTTGCAGGAGTTCTTTTTGCATGGCCTTCAAGATATCCCAAGAACTTATTTTGTAAATAAGCTTGCATGCTCCTATTCTTTAAAATGATCTTGCATGCTCCTATTTGTAAATGAGCCTGCATGCTCCTTTGTTGATCTCTATTTTGTAACTAGCTCTGCCTAGAGGATTGTTCACTACTTCTTTTCTATAGCCATGTTGATGAGTAATGACCAAAGTTTTTCTTGCTAGTTCTTTTCTCTGGGAGCTCAGTTTGAATTAGTTTTTAAATATATTGTAAAAATTATATATTATTAATAAAATATATCAAGTGGCATTGCCACCTTACCAAAAAAAAAAAGCATTCCTTTGAATAAACATTATTTTTTGTCATTGGGTCACCACTTTAGTCATGTCCTTGGTGGGCCTGGCTAAAACAAAATTCATTTATGAACAACTGACTGCTGAAAATGCTCTGGAACCGCAACTAGATGTGCTCTAAATTTGAAAATTTGATCAAATCATCACTTGACTTGACATTTGACACCTTTGAGTTTTGGTCAAGACCACCTATGTAGCCTCCGAAATCTGCTTGAAAAACTAACCAAATCACCTCGTCAAACTTGACAATTTAGCACACTTGAATGATGTCATATGAGGAATCCAAAATGTCCAACCATAGCTTATGAAGTTTCCCAAGGTGGAATATTTTAATCATCAAATTTTCCTACTCAGTTACTTCTAAAACTATGCTTTACAAACCACAATGAAACCTATCCAAACCCTGAGTTGAAGAAATATCAAAACTGTCTCAAGGGCGGCCACTTGGCAAGGTGGTACATATGGATACCATGATCATGTGCACAAGAGGATTTGACTTGATTTGACCACATGTGCCAAATATTAATATTCAAAGTTGCCTTCTCTAAAAATCTAGAAATGTTGATTGCTAAACCCTAAAAAAGTGCATCTACAATGGACCTTGAAAAATTATTAAGCAAGAAATTGGGAGACTACAAACCTACAAAATTGTAGATAATTATATAGAAAATTACTGGGAACAATCACGTTTATGTTCAAGTCATTAGGTTGCCAAATAAAAATTTGAATGCGGGGCTACTTTCTACAGATTTACACAGTCCAGTTTGCAAATCTAAACAATTTTCAAATGGATTCGAGTTGGGAAACTCATCAAATATATTCATGGGGCTACACCAACTGACATGGGGGTTCATAAAGATGTAAAAAATCATATAAAATTTTGGTTGGGCTTGACATTCTACTAGTGCAAAAATGTAACACCTCAAAGATGACTTACTCAAAAAGGTGTAGCACTTGCAAACAACAAACCTACTTCTGGACCTCCAAAGAAGGGAAACAAAAACACATTAAAAATGATCCAAATAGACTTCCAATGGACATATGGTATCTCTAATAGGTACCCAACACTTCCCAAAAGTGGTTTTGCATGACAATCCATGGGTGTAAAAATAGAAGCTCTCAAAGTGAGCTACTTGAGTTGATTCTGCAGGGTACTTTCTAAGTGTCATAATAAAAATTTCAAACTTGGGCCCTCAAAATTTGGCAAAATTTTTGAGGTGGAGCAATGGGGCAACTCTCTGTAGAACTCCCCATTTTGATAGGATTGAAGATTTTAAGAACTTGATCTCAACCTTTTGGAATGATCATACCCATCCATCATCAAATAGTAGAGATGTTATCAATCATAGGATTGATCCCAATAATCATGGACTACATATAAAACATTGGCTAGACATAACACGGCGTGAGATGTATGTGATGTTTCAATTTAAATCCTCATATAAAGATTGAGAACAAATGTTTGAAAGGTTAAGACCATATTACATGAAGACAAATAAAAGTTTTGAAAGTTTCCATTGTCATATTAAATTTGATCTCTATTATGATGTGTTTTGAAAGATTATAGAAGAAAGCGATGGTTTAAAAAAATGCACCTCCTAAATAGCCAAGTCAATTCTTAGAATACATCTTATATGATAAATAAGATGATGACAATGCAATTGATCAAATAAACTACATAAAAGGACATTGTGAAACATGTGGAAATTTGGCTAAAATTCCTTTGAGAAATGAAGATATTGATCCCATGAAGGTAGTAAATTACAAGAGTTGTAAGTAATTAAAGTTCAAAAAACATTTGAGAAATAATCCACAAGGTTAAGCTATATAAAAGAGAAGATGCCTATTGGAACATTTATGAAAAAATTTCATAAATGGATACCATACATACATCATGCCTTTCTTGCTAAGTGGAAATCATAATATTTTCAAATATTAAGTGATACTTTCCCACATGGAACAATTCTATATATAGTTGGCTTTGCGAAGTATTTACTCTTTTGTACATAAAAAATAAATTCAATCAAATTATTGCTTTTCAGAGGAGATCACTATTATGGTGCATGTGTGTTATTGACATGCACAATTGGATTTAGAAGTTGTTGGTAGTACATTTCAAGCATGATTCATTAAGAAATAATATCACTTTTATATCATTGATGATAAAGAGAATGACACACATTTTGTAGAGTATTTCTTTAAGATTTTTTTTGATAATTTGGCATGCAGGGGTGCAAAATTCAAAAATTATTTTGAATGGTTAGATGGATGTGCACCACAATTCAAATATCATGGTCATTTTATGCACTATGTAGATATCATCAAACTTACAACATACCACATGTTTGGAGTTTCTTTGAGAGTGGGAATGGAAAGGGTAAACATGATGGCACATTAGCTCACATCAGACATTATCAAAGAAAGCATCAAATAAGTTATGCGGGAGATTGCATAAAAGATACACATGATGTCATTGAATGGTATAAGAAATAATTTGCATAAAATGAGGCCAAAACATCTTCAAGAATGAAACAATTCATTTCACATAGAGTGTTTCGAGAGATATCAAGTATGCATTGTTTGAATTTCAAATTTTAAATGTATTATATGTATATATATATATAGAGAGAGAGAGAGAGAGGTACATAAGTTTGTTCATTAGCTTTGAATTTTAAATTTCAATTCTTATTAAATACAATATAATTTTTTTAGGTGTGGATAGAAGATTGATGCATGGATGCAAGAGGGTAGATAAAATAAGATATTTTCATTGTATCATGAGTACAAATAGTCACCAATGGAAATTGTACACAAGGGATTACTCTTGTTTAAATGTTGTGATTATATTTTGGAACACAATGATGCATGCAACAACCAACAATGTGGATATGTTAATGGATGGAATTTGGTGCCCCTATTTCTTACCAAAACATACCACAAAGATGAGGACGAAAGTTGTGAAGACATTCCTTTGATTTCAATTGATTATGACCATATTTCAAGATTGATTAAAAAATGTACATGTACATATAATTTAATGTTTACAATTTAGCTATTTAAATTTTACATAATTATTTAATCAAAGTCTAGTTTTATTTTTTTACAATTTTTCCATGCAACTTTGGTGCAAGACATGTTTTTGCAGTCATTCTAGAGGCTGAAAACACACAAGGTGTTAGCTATTATTTACTATTAGCAACAAAAATGAAGGAAAAATAAGAGTGGGGCAGGGGGGTGAATCAGTTTTCACTAAATTAAATAATTTAAGCACAATCTCAGATCTAATCAACTACTGCAAGAATAAAGATAAATGCAATAAAAACAACACACGTAGCACAAAGATTTTGGCATGGAAAACTTGGTTAAGGGATAAACCACAATAAGATGATACTCTGCAGTAGTATGTGTAAATATTACAATGGGGGATGCACATGCATTCAGGCACATTTCTTAGAGCTCACTACTCAAAATATGATGACACATAAGTCTACAACCCTTAGGGAACATTCCCTACCTTACAATAATATTCAGGCTACAATCCAATTAAGATGAACTAAAAGAATATCATCTCCAAATGCCTAATGATAGTTTTGGTTAAGCACAATTGTCTTCCCTGCAACACACTCTTCTCTACACTTCACATCGAAGGATAGATGCACTTGTTCACACATACACCACTCTCTGATAATGCAAACACAACACGCATCCCAAAATTACATGAATATAACATCTATTTATATAAATCATCAACCTTGACTACAAGGTCAACTCAACCCTTAACACCTAATTACAAATTTACATCACACGGTACATAAATCAACCACTAGACCAATACAATGTCATGAAAACATAGCTGTTAGGAACTGGGAAGGACAACTGAGAGGGGGGGTGAATCAATTGTCAATAAATTGCAACCCAAAACAAATTATTCCAACTTAAAACTCAATGCCAGTAAAACAGATTAATAGTTATAGTATTACCAGTAAAACTTAATGCATAAAACAGAAAGAGAAACAACATACACAACACATGACACAGAGATTTTGACGTGGAAACCCTTTAAGGGGAAAAACCACGATGGAAAACCTTACCCACAATTAGACAATACTACTGCAGATAGTAAGTGAATACAATAATGGGGTCTGCACATGTAGAAAGGCCAACTGCCTAGAGATCACTTCTCAATCACAAAATTAGGAGTCACACTGACTACACAGTTGGATGGTTAAATCCAATAACAATGTACTGCTTCAATTTAGCATCTTCAATGTCGGATTCAATACCGATTTAAGCTCTGCGCATGAGGACCAAACACCTTCATGACCTTTAACAACCTTCCTTCAACCTTCAGATGATATTTGCATGATTCACACAAGGATCTGCTTATTTTCATTCTTCACAATGATCTCAACATATACACACACTCTTCTTCTAAATAAGATCTTACAATTATTTATACAAAACCTAAGACCTAATGGTTAGGTCGGCTCCTAAAAGATATTACATTTAAATCATTTACAAACTAAGCCTTCGTTCAATACAATATGTCAGCCTTAATACATTTACACATTATTCAATCAATAAATCATTTCCAATTCATGTTGTGTTGATCTGGAACATGTTTTCCTATATCGGTTCATAACCTGGACCTATCTGTCGGTTAAGGCAAATATGTGAACCCGATCAAACCAATATGCAAAACACCAAATGCAAACATCCAATCCATGTCTTTGGCATAACCAAATGATCTCCAAATGATAACAAGTCATCACCAACTTCCTAAGTTGTCAGTGAAACATATACCGGTAACTCTACATAAGCCAATATCCATATCAGGACCACAATGTGTCGGTTCATCAACAAACCAATATAACTAAAGTGCCAAATCAACAATGTAGACCTCCAAAAAGATAAGTGTTGACGTCAATGACAAAACCAATGCAACACATGACGAAGTCATCCATAATACCAACAATCTCCCCCTTTGGCATTGATGGCAACACTAGATGGAAACACATCTAAGTGCCAAAACAAAATGCCAACAATCTCCCCTAAATAGATCAACACAAAGTTTTGTACCAATAATAGAAACAGTATAACCAAAACCAAAATACATCTTCAAAGTACAATATTTTTCCATAGACATATCTCCCCCTTTGTCATCAAATGCCAAAGAAGTTAAAAATTAAAATGAGAACATAAAATATAGCAAACTAATCCCCCTGAGCAGTAGCTCTCCTTCATCAAGCCGGAAAAAGGTTTTTATGTTAGTCCCTGTCGGTTTGATGTTAATCTGCATCATTTAAGTCTCTGTCGGTGGGATGATTACCCCAAGCTTCTCTCTGAGATATTCAAATGTTTCCTTAGGCAAAGGCTTTGTAAAAATATCTGCAATTTGCTCTTTAGTGTTCACATAAACCAATCTCACTTCATTTGCTTCAACGTTTTCTTTCAAAAAATTATACTTAATAGAAACATGCTTTGTTTTAGAGTGAAATACCAGATTTTTTGATATATCTATTGCTGTTGAGTTATCACAGTAAATAATTACTGGTTCTTTGCATTTTACCTTGATATCCTTCAACATTTTCTTAATCCATAATACCTAAGCGCAATTAGTTGTTGCTGCAACATATTTTGCTTCTGTTGTAGATAATGATGTGCAGGTCTGCTTCTTGTTGATCCATGAAATTAATCTTCTGCCAAGAAAGAATGCGTCGCCAGTGGTACTCTTTCTGTCATCCACATCTCTTGCCCAATTTGCATCTGTATATGCACATAACTCAAAATTGTCATTCTTAGGATACCATAAACCAAGATTTGTTGTACCTTGCAGGTACCAAAAAATCCTATTTACTACAGTTTCATGATTTTCTTTAGGATTGCTTTGAAATATTGAAACAATACAACTACATTCATTATATCAGGTCTGGTTTGTGTTAAATAGAGTAACCCTCCAATCATAGATTTGTACCTTATCGAATTTATAGGAGTTGAATCATCCTTTGATGTCAATTTATCAGTTGTAGTCATCGGAGTGCTTACCGGTTTGGAATTTTCCATTCCAAATTTCTTCAAAAGTTCCTTCAAGTATTTTGTTTGACAAATGAATATACCTTTATCTATTTGAGAAATCTGCAAACCTAGAAAATTTTTTATCTCTCCAATCATAGACATTTCAAATTCTTCCTGCATCTTATTACCAAAATCTTTGCATAGCTCTTCTTCTCCTCCATGATATCATCAGCAAATACTTCAATAACCAAAATGTCATCATTGGTAATTTTTTAATACAAATTACTGTCAACATTACCTTTTGTGTATCCAATTCTAGCATACCAAGATCTATGAGCTTGCTTCAATCCATATAAATATTTTGTTAATCTGCAAACCATATCCTTATCATCTATTAATGAAAATCCATCAGGTTTCTCAATGTAAACTTCTTCTTCAAGATCTCTATTCAAAAATGCACATTTTACATCCGTCTGATAAACTTTATAGTTCTTGTGAGCTGCAAATGCAAGAAATAGTCTTACTGCTTCAATTCTGGCTACCGATGCAAAGCTTTCATTATAATCAACTCCTTCTTTCTGATAATAACCTTTATAAACTAATCTTGCTTTGTTTATGATTACTTCACTGTATTCATTAAGTTTATTTCTAAATACTCATTTAGTTCCAATTACATTTTTGTCTTTAGGTCGGGGAACTAATGTCCAAGTATTATTCTTTTCAATCTATTCTAATTCATCTTCCTTTGCTTTCATCCAATGTTTATCTTTACATGCTTCAACAACTAGTGCTAGTTCAACTTGAGAAATTAAATATACCTCTTCATTTTCCAATCTTCCTCTTGTCATGACACCTTGATTTTTATTTCCAATTATCTGATTTTCTGAATGATTCAATCTTACATACCTAGGTTTATTCTAATTTCCATTCACAAGTTGTTGTTGTTCAGTCATAGTTGAGTTTTTTGATGATGCCGGTGTGACTGGTTCTTCATTTTGTTCTGCTGCAATCTATGCCAGTTCATTTATAATCATTTCTATTGCTGGTTCAGAACCTATAGATCTTGATTCTCCTCTAAAATGTTCATCTATCTTCACATTAGTACTTTCAATGGTTTTTTGCAATCTTTTATTATAACATCTATATGCCTTGCTTCTAGTTGAATAACCAAGAAATATTCCTTCATCACTTCTAGGATCAAATTTGCCAATAGACTCATCTCTCCTAATATAGCATTTGCTTCCAAATATTCTGAAATATTTAAGAGTAGGAATATGACCGAACCATAGTTCATAAGGGGTCTTACCGGTTTCACCTTTGATGTGAACTCTGTTGAAAGTATAGACTGTTGTATTTACTACTTCTCTCCAGTACATATGAGGTAGATTTGCTTCCATCATCATGGTTCTTGCGGCATCTAGTATAGTTATGTTCTTCCTTTCCACAACTCCATTCTGTTGGGGTGTCCAGGGTGCTGATAATTGTCTTTTGATTCCATTCTCTTCACAAAATGCATTAAATTCCCTAGATGTGAATTCTCCTCCTTGATTGGATCTCAAACATTTGATTTTATTTCCGGTTTCATTCTCTACCATTGCCTTGTATATCTTGAATTTTCCAAAAGCTTCTGATTTCTCCCTGAGAAAAGTAACCCAACACATTCTAGAATAATCATCAATTATTAGAATAAAGTATCTATCACCTTGAGGACTTCTTGTTCTTGTTGGACCACAAAAATCAGTGTGAATTAAATCAAGAATATAATTGGATTTCTCATAAATGCTCTTAAATGTTGTTCTAACTTGCTTTCCCATTTGACATTCCTTACATACCTGATTATGAGGTTTCACAATCTTAGGTAAATCCCTTACTGCCTTGGTTGAACTAATCTTTACAATGCAATCAAAATTCACATGACAAAGTCTTTTATGCCATAACCAACTTTCATCAATCTGAGCAATCAAACATGTCTTATCGTTGGTATTCAAGTGAAAGATATTACCTATAGTCTGATTATCAGTTGCAATTTCCAATCCAGTTTGGTTTATGATTTTGCATTTTCCATTCTTGAATTGTAATTGAAATCCCTTTTCCACTAACTAACCAATACTCAAAAGATTATGCTTTAAACCTTCAACATAATAAACATTGTCAGTATTGTGTTTACCATCCAAAGATATAGTGCCTCTTCCTTTGATTAAACAAGCTTTGTCATCTCCAAATATTACTTGACCTCCATGATATTCCTGTAATGACAAGAATTTACTTTTATCACCGGTCATATGATGCGAGCATCCACTATCAATGATCCATTCATCCTTTTATTCAATTTTTGCTACTAATGCATGCTCTACCGGCTTGACAATAGGTGTCAGTTGATCTTCTTTTATTGCAATAAATGCCCATCCACTATCTATTGGATCTTCATCAGAATCATATGTAACACCTTCATCTGCATAGTAACATGACTTATCTCTATTTTTCCTAAATTTCTATCTCTAATATTCAGGGTTAGGCTTATATGTTCTCTTTGCCGCATCTCTTAGTCTTGAATGTCTATCAGGACACCTAGATGCCATATGACCAACTTTATTGCAATTAAAACATTTGAAAGGTCTTTACCTTCATACTTACTTTCTGCTGGACCTTTAGGCATCTTCCTTGCAAATAGTGCTTCAAGTTATTCATTTTCTCTTTTGATATCTTCAAGTTCTTTTGCATAAAGTGCTTTCCAATCAGATCTGTCAGATGATGATGATGATGATGATGATGCTTTGAAGACTATATGAGTCTTGACTATAGAAACATGACCAAATTCTTCAAGCTCAAATGCTGAAAGTTTTCTAGCCAGAGTATCTCTAGATACTGATGTATCAGGCATTGTTCTCAACTCATTAATAGTTGTCACTTTCATTTTTTAAGCCAATGGAAAAGCTCTTAAAACTTTAGAAACAATTTCATCTTCACTTAAAGATCCTCCACAACATTGTATTCCTAAAACAATTTCATTAACTCTTTCCATAAATGTAGAAATTCTTTCATCCTCTTCCATTTTTTAATTTTCATACATGACCGATAACATTCTAGTTTTGCAATTTTGATAGTGGAATCTCCTTCATTCAATGTTTCCAGTTTATCCCAAATATCTTTTGATATAGATCTGTCTGATAATCCCATGATTTGTTGATCCGATAATGCACTTAGAAGTGCTTCTCCTGCATTGCAATCATTCTCCAAGTCTTTAGCTAAGGTTGGTGGATTAGGGTTATTCGGATTAGGAGAAACATAGCCATTCTTTGTAACATTCCATATATCTCTTCCAATGCAGTTCAGATGTGTCTCCATTCTGATCTTCCATATACCATAGTTAGTTCCATCAAGTTTGGGATTGTCCTTCCTGAATATATTTGTTGTCATAGGATCTCCTCAAGTTGTTAGGCTTCTGTAAAAAGAGGACTAGGCTCTGATACCAATTGTTAGGAACCGGGAAGGACAACTGAGAGGGGAGGGTGAATCGGTTGTCAATAAATTGTAACCTGAAAAAAATTATTCCAACTTAAAACTTAGTGTCGGTAAAATAGATTAATAGATATAGTATTACCAGTACAACTTAATGCATGAAACAGAAAGAGAAACAACATCCACAACACATGACATAGAGATTTTGACATTGAAACCCTATAAGGGGAAAAACCACTGTGGGAAACCTTACCCACAATTAGATAATACTACTGCAGATAGTAAGTGAATACAATAATGGGATTTGCACATGCAGAAAGGCCAATCGCCTAGAGCTCACTTCTCAATCACAAAATTAGGAGTCACACTGACTACACAATTGGATGGTTAAATCCAATAACAATGTACTGCTTCAATTTCGCATCTTCAATGTTGGATTCAGTACCGGTTTAAGCTCTGTGCATGAGGACCAAACACTTTCATGACCTTTAACAACCTTCCTTCAACTTTCAGACAATATCTGTGTCATTCGCACAAGGATCTGTTTATTTTCGTTCTTCACAATGATCTCAACATATGTGCACACTCTTATTCCAAATAAGATCTTACAATTATTTATACAAAACCTAAGACCTAATGGTTAGGTTGGCTCCTAAAAGATATTACATTTAAACCAATTACAAACTAAGCCTTGGTGCAATACAATATGTCGGCCTCAATACATTTACACATTATTCAATCAATAAATCATTTCCAAATCGTGTCGTGCTGATCTTAAACATGTTTTCCTATGTCGGTTCATAACCTAGACCTATTTGTTGGTTAAGGTAAATATGTGAACTCGATCAGACCAATATGAAAAACGCCAAATGCAAACATCTAATCCATGTCTTTGATATAACCAAATGATCTCCAGATGATAATAAGTCATCACCAACTTCTTGAGTTGCCGGTGAAACATATATCGGTAACTGTGCATAAGCCAATATCCATACTAGGACCACAATTTGTCGATTCATCAACAAACCAATATAACTAGAGTGCCAAATCAACAATGTAGACCTCCAGAAAGATAAGTGTTGACATCAATGACAAAACCAATGCAACACATGATGAATTCATCCATAATACCAACAATAGCATGGATCCAAATCAACTCCTTCAACATGCAACACCACTAGAAATCTCGCCAAGGTCAACTATAACACACTACACCACCAAAAATGTCACATAACTTGAAGAATATCACCGGACCCATAATATTTTCAATAATGCACACAATGATCAATGTGGACCACCAAAACAAATAGGACACAATTAGGAAACACCAACAAGTACGTTAGAAACATCTGTAATAGCTCCACCAACACCACTTAATCAAATCTGCATCAATCAACACGCTAATACTCAAGAACACTTCAGCAACAACAACTCAGACAAGAAGGAAAACTTTTGAAGCACCAAATCATGAACCATCTGAATTGAAGATACACACGAATACCACAAATACTTTCCCAAATCGGCAACACAAGATATAATCATTCTAGAGCACAACGGATCAAACACCAGAACACTTAACACTGAAAATGAATCTTCATACCGAAATCCACAACTCAATCAAATCACCAAAAAGCATTTTAAATCAATATGTAATGAAGTATCTATAGTTGATTCAGCATATAAAATGGATAAACCAACCAGATCAACTCACAACAATCATTGGATCACCAAAACAACTCTCTAGAACACCAAAACACAAGAATATGTTGACATCAACGACAACAACATATCCTAGCAGCAACAATATCCAACAATCTCCTCCTTTAGCATTGATGGAAACATATGAATTTGAAAAACAATCAATGCAAAGGAATAAATCAACACCATCAATCTCCCCCTAATATCATGCACACAAAGCTTCCAAGATAAGGCAGTTTTTCACATGCTTCTCTCCCCCTTTGACAACAATGCCAAAGACATATACAAATCATGCTTCTCTCCCTCTAAGAAGGATAATCTCTCCCCCTTAGGATAAACTCACACACTGATCCATATGCTAACTACCTTGGCTAAGTAACAACACCAACTCATCAACCTAGATAAGAAGATAAGACGGAGAAGTCCACCGGATTGATGCATCTTAATGCATCTAGTTCTCATCAGAAGGGGCAGAGACCCCTAGCTTGTCTCTAAAATAGACAAATGTATCTGTAGACAAGTCTTAGTAAAAATATATGCAATCTAATCCTTTGTAGATAAATACTCCAATTTGACTTCTTCATCACTGACCTTCTCCCTCACGAAGTGATACTTTATTGATATATGCTTTGTTTTGGAGTGCAGTGTCAAATTCTTGCAAATATTAATAACACTTGAATTGTCACAATATATATCTATAGGCTCATCATAAACAAATCTAATGTCCTTCAACATCTACTTCATCCAAACTACCTGAGTAAAGTTGCTAGCAGCAACAACGTATTCAACTTTAGAAGTAGATAGAGATATAGCATCTTGTTTCTTACTCACCCATGAAACCAATTTCTTCCCCAAAAATAAATCCCCACCGATAGTGCTCTTTCGTTCATCAACATCATATGCCCAATCGGTATCAGTATAAGAACATAACATGAAATGATCATTCTTCATATACTAAAAACCATAGTCAACAACCCCCTTCAAGTATATGAAACTCCTCTTCATAGCAGTAACATGACTCTCTTTAGGATCAGCTTGAAATCTACCACAAAGACAAACAAAATGCATAATATTTGGTCTAGTCAGAGTCAAATACAACATTCCATCAACCATAGATCTATAAATGGTCTGATTAAATTTTGAAGATTCATCTTGCTTAGACAACTTGTATCCAGTCACCATAGGAGTTCCAACAGGTTTGGAGTCGTCAAACCCAAACTTATTCAATATTTCCTTTGCATACTAAGATTGAGAAATGAAAATAACTTTAACAATCTCTATAATCTGCAATCTTAAGAATAATTTAATCTCACCTATCATAGACATCTCAAATTCCTTTTGCATATCATCAACAAACTTCAAACTCAAATCACCATCTTCTCCAAAAAATAATGTCATCAACAAACACTTCAACAATCAAGATGTTATCATTATCAACTTTAAAGTATAGATTACTGTCAGCAGTACCTTTACAAAATCCCAACTTCATCAAATACTTGTCCAATCTAGCATACTAAGCTCTAGGAGCTTGTTTAAGTCCATACAGAGATTTCTTCAATCTGCATACCATGTATCCTTCATCTGATAATGAAAATCCATCTGGTTGCTCAATGTAGACTTCCTCTTCCAAATCACCAATCAAAAAGGATGACTTCACTTCCATATAATGTACCTTGAAATCCTTATAAGTAGCATATGCAAGAAGTAATCTAAAAAATTCAATTCTAGCTACCAGAGAAAAAGTCTCCTCATAATAACTTCCTTCTATCTGTGAGCATCCTTTACATACTAATCTTGCTTTGTTTCTAACCACTTCACCGACTTCATTCAATTTATTTCAGAACACCCATTTTGTACCAATCACATTCTTGTCTTTAGGTCTTGGAACAAGTTCCCATGTGTTGTTCTTCTCAATTTGATTCAACTCTTCTTCCATAGATTTTATCCAATTCTCATCCTTACAAGCTTCAGCAACATCTTTAGGTTCAATCTTGGAAATTAGACATATTTTTTCAACAACAATCCTTCTCCTAGTCATCACACCTTTGTTTTTGTCACCAATAACCTGATTCTATGAATGATTCAAATTTACATACCTTGGAGTCATCTAATTGTTATGATTCTCAGGTTCTTGAACTTCTTCACTGACAGTAGCAATATCCTGATTAACTGTCTCTACCGGAGCATTATGCTTTAGTTTCTCAGTTTGTATTCTCATTAAAATGATATCTTGATCATCAAACTCATATCCACATGCTCTGATCTATTTTTCATGACATTCTTCAACCTTCACATTTTTCACTATCTTCTTCAACCTCTTATTGTAACATTGGTAGGCCTTTCTCTTAGTATAATAACCCAAGAAGATTCCTTCATCACATCTTACATCAAACTTTCCTATATCTTCATCCCTTTTGATATAACATTTTCTTCCAAAAACTCTGAAACATATAACTGTAGGAACATGAACAAACCATAACTCAAAAGGAGCCTTATCAAAATCACCTTTTATATACACCTGGTTGAATGTTAAACAACAGTGCTAACAAATTCTCCCCAAAAGGACTTTGCAACATCTCCTTCAATCAACATAGTCCTAGAAACATCCAAAATAGTTTTGTTCTTTCTTTCAACAACTCCATTTTGTTGAGGGGTTCTAGGAGCATATAATTGTCTTCTAATTACATCCTTTCACAAAATGAATCAAACTCACCAGATGTGAATTCTCCTCCTCTGTCAACTATTAGACATTTCAGCTTCAACCATGTCTTTGTCTCCACCTTAGCTCTGAATATCTTGAATTTCTCCAATGCATCTAATTTCTCCCTTATAAAAGTAACCCACATCATTCTAGAGTAGTCATCAATCAACAACATGAAATATCCGTCACCCTGCACACTTCTCGCTCTTGTAGGACCACACAAATTAGTATGCACAAGATCTAATAATCTATTAGATGTATACAACATACTCTTAAATGAAATTCTTGTTTTCTTTCCCAAATAACATTCTTTACATACCGGATTAGATGGTTTCACAATTTTAGGCAAATCTCTAACAACTTGAGTAGAACTTATCTTAATCATGCACTTAAAATTAACATGAAACTTCCTTCTATGCCACAACTAGCTTTCATCTTTCTGAGTAATCAAGCATCTTTTCTCACCGACATTCAAGTGAAAGTTATTACCATTTGTCTTAGTCCTTGATGCAATCTCTATACTGGAGGTATTCAAAATCTTGCATTTACCATTCTTGAATTGCAAATCATATCCCTTATCAACCATTTGTCCAACACTCAAAAGATTATGCTTCAAACCTTCAACATATAAGACATCATCGGCATTATGCTTACCATCAAAGGAAATAGAACCTCTACCATTAATCACACGAGCTTTATCATTACCAAATCTTACTATACAACCATCATACTTCTGCATATTCACAAATTTGGTTGTATCACCTGTCATATGATGTGAACAACTGTTGTTAATTACCCATTCATCTTTCTCTTCAATCTTAGCATCCAAATATTTATACTCAACAATGCAGCTTGTAGATTTCACTGGTACTGGATCATCTTCCTTGATAGAAATAAATATAAACTTATCTTTCGAACTCACTGATTCTTCATCTATCACACCTTCATCAGCAACATAATAACATTTCTTCTTATATTGTACTTTCAGATAGGATTATAGGGCTTATCATACTTATCATGTCTCTCATATCTATCATTCTTATCAAATTTATCATTATTTTCATATCTTGAAATTCTTGCAGGACGCCTAGAAGCAAAATGTCTTATCTTATTACAAAAGAAAATTTCAAAGGTAACTTTCCATCATACTTACCAAATCCCTTAGGCAATCTCTATGCAATAAGTGCTTCAAGCTCATCCAACTATTTTTCCTGTTCTTTCATCTCTCTCTCTCATATCTTGAAATCCTAGATGAACTCTCTCCTGGATCACACTTTTTCTTCCCAGATACAAAGGCCTTAAATGAAGTCTTAAATTTTCCATGTAATGCTCCAAATTCACTCAACTCAAAAGCATCAAGTTTACCAATCAACATGTCTCTTGTCACAGTAGTCACAATTTGGATCTCAACTTTAGATTTGTAAGCAGGAGGCAAGGATCTCAACACTTTAGCAACAATCTCATCTTCCTCAAGAGTTCCACCGGTTCATCTGAAGTTTAGAACAAGTTCATTCACCTTAGCCATAAAGGTTGGTATGTTCTCATCATCTCCCATCTTCAGCATCTCATACTTCCCTTTCAAACTCTACAACTTAGCAACTTTGACATGTTTATCTCCTTCATACAAGGTCTCTAACTTTTCCCAAATCTCATTTGCAGTCTTAAGTCCCATCACATTAGTTATCTCTGAATCGGTCAAGGCACTCAACAATGCTTCCTTAGGTCTTATGTTATGTTCAACATCGTTAATCTCAGTAGTAATAACCGAACCATTTTGAGGAAGACTATAGGCATTCTTTGTAATCTTCTAATAATCTTTTCCAAGACACTTCAAATGACACTCCATCTAATCCTTCCATACAGTGTAACTGTTTCCATCAAATCTCAGACTCTCTTTCTTGAACACATAGGTTTCCATCCTGGATCTTCTCAAGCAGCTAAGCTTCTTTCGGAGGATCTAGCTCTGATACCAATTATTGGCAACAACAATGAAGGAAAAATGAGAGGGGGGGTGAATTAATTTTCACCAGATTAAACAATTTAATCACAATCTAAGATCTGATAAACTACATCAAGAATAAAGAGAAACAAAATAAAAACACCATGCATAACACCAAGATTTTTGACATGGAAAACCAGGCTAAGGGAAAAACCACAGTGGGAACCTACCCACAATAAGATGATACTCTATAGTAGTATGTGTAAATATTACAGTGGGGAATGCACATGCATTTAGCCACACTGCCTAGAGCTCACTACTCAAAATATGATGACCTAGAAGGATACAACCCTCAGGGAAGGTTCACTTCCTTACAATAATATTCAGACTACAATCTGGTTAAGATGAACTGAAAGAATAGCATCTCCAAATGCCTAATGATAGTTCTAGTTAAGCACAATTATCTTCCTTGCAACACACTATTCTCTACACTTCACACCGAATAATAAATTCTCTTGTTCGCACATACACCACTCTCTAATAATGCAGACACAACACCCATCCCCAAATTACATAAATATACATCTATTTATACAAATCATCAATCTTGACTACAAGGTCGACTCAACCCTTAACACCTAATTACAAAATTACATCACACGATACATAAATCAACCATCGGACCAATACAATGTCATGACAACATAGCATAGACCCAAATCAACTCATCGAACGTGCAACACCACCATAAATCTTGCCAAGATCAACCGCAACACGCTACACCACCAAAAATGTCACATAACACAAAGAATATCACCGGACCCATAAGATCTTCAATAACGCACAGAATGATCAATGCAGACCACCAAAAAAAATAGGACATGATTAGGAAACACCAACAAGCACGTTTGAATCATCCGCAATAGTTACACCAACACCACTTAATCAAATCTTCATCAATCAACGCGCTAATACTCAAGAACACTTCAACAACAAAAACTCAGACAAGAAAGATAACTTGTGGAGCACCAAATCATAATTCATCTGAATTAAAGATACACACAAACATCCCAAATGCTTTCCCAAATATGCAACACAAGATATAATCATTCCGGAGCACAATGGATCAAACACCAGAACATTGCAACACTGAACACTAAAAACCAATCTTCATGTCGGAATCCACAACTCGATCAAATCACTACAAAGAATCATGAAATTAATATGTAATGAAGTATCTCTAGTTGATTCAGCATATCAAATAGATAAACCAACCAAATCAACACACAACAATCGTTGGATCACCAAAACACGGGAATATGTTGACATCACTGACAACAACGTATCCTAGCAAAAACAATATCCAACATTTATTGTGTTGCATAGAAGAGAGGAAGAAACTAACAAAACCTAAAACAATCCATGGAATGTTGTTTCCCACATGTTCACTTAAATATATAGATGATATATATGATGATTTATCTAGATTCCTACCTCAATTATGAAAATGCTATATACATGTTACTTTACGTGAATTCCAAGTAAAACTTGAAGAAGTTTAGAAATACAACTTCAGAGATCCCAAGAACACTTGCAAGCAAAATTCCTATCACAAGAGAAGAATAAAGGCAAAAAAGCAATAATGGCTCTGAAGAAAAAGATTATCATTCAGAGAGGGAGTGAATAAATAAGTACAATATAATCCTTATAAAAGGAGATTAGCAACCCTAAAGGTGTGCAACCCTAAAGAAACCCTAAAGGGATATGTATATTTAACAATTAGAATAATCATTAAATACCTACAATATTATTAAATGCCTAAGTTTAGCTTAAGTGTAGAGGATAATAGACTAATAATTAAATAAATAATTATTAGCTAATACATGATAACTCTAACAAAAATGTTACATGTCTTACCTCAGGTTCATGTCATTTCCCATGCGGGTTCAGTTGCAGTGCAAAGGAAATATCTCAAACAAATCAAAATTTTTTGACATGAGATTCAATTTATTGATTATCGACCTAATAACAAGGTGTATCATTATAGTCACCTAATAATTGCTACCCCCTAGATCTTCAACCAATTCCACATCCACATGGACATCATAAATGGAAACTAGATATTGATTATCATAAGAGAATATTACATGTTATTGTGGAGCAAGTTGAACCACTTGACTTTGTTTGAATAGTACCACATTGAACAATTCACACCAATTGTAGGACTAGATTAAAGTAAATTTAGATATATTTCTTCAGGTCCTTATTTGAGTGAGATATCTAGATGAACCTATATAATACATACTATAGACACCTAAATCTGTCCACTTAATTAAATGAATACTTAGCATTTATTTGACTATTTAACCATTGATAAAAAAATTAATTAAATTAATATTTTAATTAATTCATCTTAACCCTCTTCTCCTTTTAATTAAATAAATTATCCAATTTATTTGATTTAATTCACTTAAACCATATTTTGACAATTAATTAAATAAATAAATCATATTTGTTTAATTAAATCCCTCTCTCACATTTAAATAAATCAACATTTATTTAAATCCCTAAAGGCCCATCCCTCACAATTAAATAAATAAATCCTAAAAACCTCACCCACTTGCACTTTCCAGAAAATGCAAGTTACAAACTAACCCTTCTCCTAATCACGTGTCTAAATCCCTATTATTAGCCTAATACCTCTCTAAGTGTTTTCACATTCCTAAACTAAGGGATTAGGGAAGACTCGCTTCTCAAAAATATCTAAGACTCTTACAAAGCATTAAAGGCCTTCTCTCTTCAACAAGTTAACACAAATGGGTCTTTGACCAAACTAAACCATATTTGACCCTTGATTAGAGACTTATTCCTTAACCTAACCATCCATGCTAACCCTCAAGTCCCCTCAAGCCTTAAAAGGTTTGACCAATATGACCCTTTAACTCGTGGATAAAATCTTTATCCATTAACCTAACCTTAACCTAACCACCCATGGTAACCATCATGTCTCTTCAAGCATTAAATGCTTTATCCCTCTCCTCTCAAGCTTTCCCTTGTTGACACTTGTCAACATGGGATTGTCTTGAAGAGGAGCACATAGATTGAGGATCACCAATTCCTCAAGCAATCCTAACCCTTCCTCAATAAACTCAATCTCAACCCTTCATTTGCCCATTTTCTCTATAAATAGGACTCATTCCTTCATTGTTAGGGAGCTAGACAAACACAAGAGTTATCCATGAACCATACATTGTTACTTATTAGTTGAATTTTTTGTAGGAAGGCATTGTATTATGCTTTAGTTTTTCCAAGAGTTGGAATTTTTATTTAGCCTCTAATACTTCATTTGCATCCTAATTAAACACTTGACCATAATAAATCATCTCACATCCTCCATTTGGCATCCCATTGTGCTAGTGTTCAAACTGAGGGCACATTCCACATAGTAGCAAGATCTTGGAGAGGAGGACAAGGAAGAGATAACGCAAGGGAGCATCATGGGGAAGTTTCGTATTCATTTTGTTTTATTTATTTCCTAACTTTTTGTTTAACTAATGTTACTTGATAATGCTTTTAAATAGTTTTAGTTTTATGTTGACGACTAATCTATGACTGGCCATTTTATTGTGTTTCACATGCATACATAGATATATTTGTGTACATCCTTGTTTGAGTTGTATATGGTAAACTTGGTTGTACATTAAGTGAACATGGATTTAAATGATCCTTTGTTTTCATTCCTATTTTGTGTAAATATACATATATTTCATGTTTTCACAAGTTTCATTTATTCATGTTTAAATTGCCATTGAACTTGTTTCAACTTGGATTGATCTATGTATGTTGATATGACTATATATATTATTGAAATTATAATTTACTATTCCTACAAGTCATGTACTTTATGTTGGAAACTTGAGTTGTGTTATGTTGTCACTGATGTCTATATGGTGTTTGTCATTCATGTTATCCTTTATGTGTTGCATAGACATTGCAGATGGTCTAGAAGTGAGTGTTTTGATATTGTTGTGTGGTCTGGTAGTATTATTGAATAAGTTTGAGGTGTTTCCAGAACGTTGGTGTAGTGTAAGTTTCAATTTATAGATATACAGTATTGATTGTGTTTTGATGTTTATATGGGTCTAACCATGGCATGTGGGTGCCTGCAAGAACTTGAGTCCACTTTTTGGCAAAAAAGTGGAAGTGTTTTCCCTGTTTTTTAGATTTCATCCCATTTGACATAAAAATTTGAAGCACTTAAAGAATGAATCTTGGAAAAAGTAAATGATAGAAAATGTAGTGCTCAAAGTCTACTTTCCAGATATATAGTTTATTTTAATACCCAGATCTTAAAAATTAAGTTTGAATAGGCATTACTAAAACCTATAGTTTAAAAGTCACTTTTTCAGGACCATACCATGCTCGTGTACGACAAGCATAATTTGACCTAAATGAAACTAATTTTTTGAATCCTTTTGGGAAAAGATTTGTAACTCACTCACCTTTGATGAGGATATTTTTTTATAATTTTTTTCTGCACATTTATTTTTTTGTTAATTTTTTATTGGGCTTAATCATTGTTTTGAAAAATCCTTGTGTAAGGCAAGCATAGTTAGACCTAAACTTAACATTTTTTATTTTATTTTTTTAAACTGTATATAATTGTCTCTAGTTTGATTCCATGTAAAAAAAAAATCAAAAAACTTAAAGACAAAAAAGTTATTAAAAAAATAAAAAACCTTGTTATTTCATGTTTATGGACCTCTTTCATTAGAAATTGTTTTAAAAATAAAAATATTGATTCATTTTTTATAAAAAATTATATATTTGGAATCTAGCCAGTCTCTATTGTAATAGGTTTTTATTGTTTAAAAAAATTCTAAAAATTTGGTGTTCAAATATATTTTTGAAATCATTATTTTGTATGAAGATTGATTTGGCCTTTGAGTTGTAGGTCAAACTAGGTTCAAGCCAAAGGGTCGGCACTCCAAGCCATTTCCCAAGCCAAAATCCGAAGGAACAATCGGGCCAAAATTTGAAATTTTTTAGAAACGGGATCCCGTTTAGGATACGGGATCCTGTTTTGTTTTTTTCAATAATTAAAAATAAAAAAGCAAATGGGATCCCATTTCTTTTTTTTGGTTATTGTTTTTTTTATTTTTCCTTTCTTATACTTAAGAGTGTTTTTTCATGTATATATTGGCAGGATGTTTAAGAGTGGTTTTAGATCTCTAGGAGTTATAATGCGAAATCTAAATTTTAGAAAATCTTATAAATTTTCAGACAATCAAATTCCAGCAATCAGCAAGCTCCTATCAACATTTTCTCACTCTCTCTATATCATTCTCTTTATCTCCCTCACGATCTAGACCTATCTCTCTCCATATTAATCTTCCTTTGTCCCTCTCTACCTTTCTCTATCTATCTCCCCTCTCTCCCAAAATCTAGATCTATCTCTCCACCTATCTCACATCCTTAACTCTCTACTCTTTGTCTCCTCACTCTTTCTATGCACATCCCCTCACTCCCTCCCTACCTCTAATTATCTCTATAAATATTTCTATCTCTCTCCCTACCTACCTAGTTAGATGTTTAAATGTTTAAATTTCTTTCTGATATGTTTAAATGTTATGTATACATTCTAGATATTTTCAATGTTATGTATAAATGTTATACATGTATAGTTAGATATTATAATGTTATCCTAGGACCCCTTAGTACATCCTAGGACCTCTTAAGTCACCTATAGCCCTTTAAGACACTTAGGACCCCTTAGTATATCCTAGGACCTATTAAGACATTATATGACCCCTTACATGCTAGGACATCTTTTGACCCCTTAAGACACCTAGGACCTCATAGTACATCCTAGGACCTCTTAAGACATCATACGACCCCTTAGTACATCCTAAGAGCTATTAAGACTCATGCGACCCCTTAGTACATCCTAGGACCTATTAAGTAAAATCATATGACCCCTTACTACATCCTAGGCCCCCTAAGACATCCTATTACATAAGACGGGCCCTTAGTACATCATGGGCCCCTTAAGACATCCTAGTAAATCTCTCTCTCTCTCTCTCTCTCTCTCTCTCTCTCTCTCTCTCTCTCTCTCTCTCTCTCTCTCTCTCTCCTTAGTTCCTTTTAGGAACTCTCTCCCTTTGTCTCCTTTTAGCCTTTTTAATACTCTCTCTCTTATGGTGTCCTAAGGGGTCATATGGTGTTCTAACACATGTCTGGCCCCTTAGGAACCCATATGACCCCTAACAACACCATATGACCCCTCAGGACACCATATGACCCCTTTTAACATCCTAGTACACGAAATGACCCCTTAGGACACCATATGAACCTTTTTAACATCCTAGTACATGACATGGCCACTTAGGATACCATATGACCCCTTAGGAAAATATGATGTCCTAATGGATCATATGGTCTCCTAAAGGGTCATATGGTGTTCTAACATATGTGTCTCCCCTTAAGACCTCATATGACCCCTAACGACACCATATAACCCCTTAGGAAACCATATGACTCCTCAAGATACCATATGACCTCTTTTAGCATCCTAGTACATGACATGATCCCTTAGGACACCATATGACCCCTTAGTACAATATGATGGATATTAATGGGTCATATGGTGTTCTAACACATGTGTGGACCCTTAAGAGCCCATATGACCCCTAACAACACCATATGACCCCTTTTAACATCCTACTATACGATGTGACCCCTTTTAACATCCTAGTCCATGACATGACCCCTTAGGACACCATATGACCCTTTAGGATACCATATGATCCCTTAAGACAATATGATGTCCTAAGGGATCATATGGTGTCCAAAGGGGTCATATGGTATTCTAACATATGTGTCACCCCTTAGGACCCCATATGACCCCTAAAGACACCATATAACCCCTTAGGACACTATATGACCCCTTTTAACATCCTACTACATGGCATGACCCCTTAGGACACCATATGACCCCATACTAAGGGGTCATATGGTGTTATAACACATGTGTGGCCCCTTAGGATCCCATGCGACCCATAACAACACCATATGACCCCTCAGAACACCATATGAACCCTTTTAACATCTTAGTACATGACATGACCCCTTAGGACACCATATGACCCTATACTAAGGGGTCATATGTTTTTATAACACATGTGTGGCCCTTTGATTCCCATGTGACCCATAACAACACCATATGACCCCTTAGGACAATATGATGTCCTAATGGGTCATATGGTGTTGTAACACACATGTGTAGCCCCTTATGACCCCATATGACCCCTAACGACACTATATGGCTACTTAGGACACTATATGACCCCTTAGAACACCATATGACCCCTTAGGACAATATATGACCCTTCAAGACACCATATGACTTCTTAGAACATTATATGACCTCTTAGGACACCATATGACCCCATTTAACATAATGGTACACCATATGACCCTTTTGGACACCATATGACCTCTCAGGACACCATATGACCCCTTTTAACATCCTAGTACATGACATGACCCATTAGGACACCATATTATCCCTTAGGACATTCATATGGTGTTTAGAGTGGTCATATGGTGTCTGTAGGAGTCATATGGTGTCATTAAGAGTCATAAGGGTAACTAAGGGGCCACACATTTGTTAGCACACTATATGATCCCTTAGTACAATACGATGTCCTAATGGGTCATATGGTGTCCTAAGGGCTCATATGGTGTTCTAACACATGTGTGGCCCCTTAGGACCCCATATGACCCATAACGACACCATATGACCCCTTAGGACACCATATGATATCTTAATGGGTCATATGGTGGACCCCAAGGGGTCATATGGTAATCTAACATGTGTCACCGATTATGACCCCATATGACCCCTTCTGATACCATATGACCCCTTATGACACCATATGACCTCTTAGGACACCAAATGACCCCTTAGGACAATATGATGTCCTAACATGTCATATGGTGTCCT
The DNA here is from genome assembly GCF_030272615.1 of Cryptomeria japonica. NCBI lineage: Eukaryota > Viridiplantae > Streptophyta > Pinopsida > Cupressales > Cupressaceae > Cryptomeria > Cryptomeria japonica. The sequence continues at coordinate 681,228,409 of NC_081409.1, read as the reverse complement.
AGTGGATCATATGGTGTTCTAGCATATTTGTGGTCCTGTAGGACCCCATACGACCCCTAATGACATGATATGACCCCTTAGGACACCACATGACCCTTTAGGACACCATATGACCCCTTAGGACAATATGATGTCCTAAGGGGTCATATATTGTCTAAAGGGGTCATATGGTGTTCTAACACATGTGTGGCCCCTTAAGACTCCATATGACTCCTAACGACACCATATGACCCCTCAAGACACCATATGACCCATAATGACACCATATTACCCCTTTGGACACTATATGACCCCTTAGGACAACCATATCACCCATTAGGACATCATATGGTGTCTTAAGGGGTTACACGGTGTCCTAAGGGGTCATATGGTTTCATTACGGGTCATATGGAGTCCAAAGGGGCCACACATGTAAGAACGCCATATGACCCCTTAGGATATCATATGGCGTCTGTAGGGATCATATGGTGTCCTAAGGCATCATTTCATGTACCAGGATGTTAGAAAGGGTCATATGGTGTTTTGAGGGCTCATATGGTATCATTAGGTGTAATATGGGATCTTATGGGGTCATATGGGGTCCTGAGGGGCCACACATGCGTCAAAAACTGATATGACCCCTTAGGACATCATATTGTTGTAAGGGGTCATATGGTGTCCTAAGGGGTCGTTTCATGTACTCGAATGTTAAAAGGAGTCATATGGTATCCTAAGGGGTCATAGAGTGTCCTGAGGGGTCATATGGTGTCCTGAGGGGTCATATAGTGTCCTAAGGTGTCATATGGTGTCTTAAGGGGCCACACATGTGTTAGAGAACTATATGACTCCTTAAGACATCGCATTGTCCTAACGGTAGATATGGTGTTTTAAGGGGTCATATGGTTTTGTTAGAGGTATGGGGTCCTGAGGAGGTACACATGTGTTAGAACACCATATGACCCCTTAGGACACCATATGACCCATTAGGATATCATATGGTCCTAAGGGGCCACACATGTGTTATAACACCATATGAACCCTTAGGGTGTCATATGGTGTCCTTACGGCTCATATGGTATCCTAAGGGCTCATGTCATACATACCAAGATGTTAAAAAGGCTCATATGGGGTCCTAAGGGGCAACACATGTGTTAGAACTTCATATGACCCCTTAGGACATCATTTTGTCCTAAGGAGTCATATGGTGTCCTAGGTTCATATGGGGTCCTAAGGGGCCACACATGTGTTAGAACACCATATGAACCCTTAAGACACTATATGACCCCTTAGGACATCATATTGTCCTAAGGGGTCATATGGTGTCCTAAGAGGTCATGTCGTACATACCAAGATGTTAAAAAGGGTCATATGATGTCATGAGGGGTCATATGAGGTCTTAAGGGGCCCCACATGTGTTAGAACACCATATGACCTCTTAGGAGACCATATGACCCTTTAGGAGATCGTATTGTCCTAAGGGGTCATATGGTATCCTAAGGGGTCATCTAGTGTCCCAAGGACTCATGTTGTGTATTAGGATGTTAAAAGGGGTCATATCATATATTGAGGGGTAAGTAGAGAGGTGGAGGGAAGGAGGGAAGGATGCATGAATAGGCAGAAAGGAAGAGAGAGAGGAAAAGGGGAGATAGTGATAATTTTAGAGGGGGGAAATAGATAAAAAGAGGTGGAGAGCGAAGGAGATAGAGATAGGTGAGATATAAAAAAGTGGAGGGGAGAGTTGGAGTGAGGGAGAGAAGGAGAGGTATTCAAAAAAAGAAAGGGAAGGAGAGGTATTCTTTACTCCACCTCTCTATAGAGTACCCATCTATCTATAATATCTATCTCCCATCTCCCTTTATGTATTTATGTTAGGAACTGGAAGAACAATTGAGAGGGGGGGGTGAATAAGTTGTCAATGAATTTCAACCCAATTATAACTTAATCTAACTTAATACTTAATACCGGTAAACCAAACTTAATGTCGATGAATAGATTGTTTGTATTTTGGTATGGTTTTGTCATTGATGTCAACACCTACTAACACTTATCAACTCTGGCACTTTGGAGAATCAACAACATTCACCAGCAAACAAATGACTTATGTACAGTCACCAGTATCTGGTACACCGGTAGGATATAATGATCACCGACACTTGGAATGGCATGGAAAACACCTGGTTATGTCGAAGACATCATTTGGACACTTTGTCTTTAAGATTTGTTTATTGGCATAATCACATTAGCATATTCGTTGTTACCGGCAAATAGGTCCAGGTTGTACACCGACAGGATTATCTTTTCTAGATCAGCATGACATGCTATGGAGATGATTTATTATTGTTGTAAATGCATCAAGCCGACATGTTGAATTGGTATTGCATCGGATATTGTTTTATTTGTAAACTGGTTTTATTATAATATCTTTTAGAGTCGACCTACTAAAATTGGTCCTAGGTTATGATATAAATGTAAGATCTTATTTGTAAGATCGGATGTGGAATTCGAAAAACGATTGTGTGAAGGTATATGCGAGAATAAGCAAAGCTATACACACAAACATCATTTAAAGGTTCAAGGAAGGTTTTTGTGAAGACAAACAGAACTACACTAGTACTGAATCCGGCATAGAAAGATGCTAATTTGAGCAGTACATCCTTATTGGATTTAACCATCCAATTGTAGTTAGTGTGACTCCTATTTTGTGTTTGACCAGTGAGCTCTAGGCGCTTGGCCTTTCTACATGTGTAGACCCCATTTGTATACACTTACTATTTGCAGTAGTATCATCTGATTGTGGGTAAGGTTTCCCACCATGGTTTTTCCCCTTACAGGGTTTCCACGTACAAATATTGGTGTTATGTGTTGTGGATGATCTTGTCATTTTGTTTCATGCATTAATCTTTACCGGTATTGCAATTATCTGATAAAATTGTCCACCGGTATAAAAGACTGGTTCACCGGTATTAAGCATTAAGTTGGTTAAGTTGTTTTTTATTTGAATTTATTTGACAACTGATTCACACCCCCCCCCTCTCAGTTGTCTTCGGGACCTAACAATTGGTATCAGAGCTTAGTCCTCTTTTGTAGAAGTTTAACAGCTTGAGGAGATCCAATGTCTACTAACTATTTCAGGAAGGATAGTCCTAAACTTGATGGAACCAACTATGGCATATGGAAGATCAGAATGGAGACACATCTAAATTGCATTGGTAAGGACATTTGGGAAGTTACAAAGAATGGCTATACTGCTCCTACTCCTGGTCAGCCTAATCCACCTACCTTGGGAAAAGATGAAGAAAATGATTGCAAAGCAAGAGAAGCACTTTTGAGTGCATTAACAGATCAACAAATCATGGGATTATCAGATAGATCCACTACTAAAGCTATTTGGGATGATTTGGAAACACTGAATGAAGGAGATTCCACAGTCAAAATTGCAAAGCTTGAAAGCTTCCAGGTCAAGGATGAAAATCTAAAAATGGAAGAAGATGAAAGGATTTTTGCTTCTATGGAAAGAGTTAATGAAATTGTTTTGGGAATTAAATGTTGTGGAGGAACCTCAAGTGAAGATGAAATTATTTCAAAAATTTTAAGAGGATTGCCACTGGCATATAAAATGAAAGTCACTGCTATAAATGAGTTAAGAGCAATGCCTAATACATCAGTAACTAGAGATACATTGATTGGAAAACTTTCAGCCTTTAAAATTGAGGAATTTTGTAATGTTGCTACTATAAAGACAAATTTAGCCTTTAAAGCATCAACATCATATGCATCATCATTTGACAAATCTGATTGGAAAGCCTTTTATGCAAGAGAACTTGAAGAAAGCAGGAAAGAAAATGAAGAACTTGAAGAACTTGAAGAACTTGAAGCATTATTTGCAAGGAAAATGCCTAAAGGTCCAGTTGGAAGTAAGTATGAAGGTAAAGCACCCTTTAAATGTTTTAACTGTAATAAGATTGGTCACATGGCTTCAAGATGCCCTGATAGACATGCTAGACTAAGAGAAGAAGCTAGAAGAACATACAAGCCTAACCCTGAATATCAGAGATACAGATTTAAGAAGAACAAAGACAAATCTTGTTATCTTGTTGATGAAGGAGTGACCGATGATTCTAATGAGCATCTGACAGACAATGGATGGGTTTTTGTTGCTATAACAGAAGATCAACCAGCACCTATAGTCCAACCGATAGAGCAGGCCTTGGTAGCTAAAATTGAAGTTAAGGATGAATGGATCATTGATTCGGGATGCTCACATCATATGACTGGTGATAAAAGTAAATTCTTGACTTTTCAGGAATATAATGGAGGTCTAGTGAGATTCAAAGATGATAAAGCTTGTTTAATCAAAGGTAAAGGTACAATAACTCTTGATAATAAACATAATACTGACAATGTTTACTATGTTGAAGGTTTAAAGCATAATCTCTTGAGTGTTGGTCAATTAGTTGAGAAAGGTTTTCAGTTACAATTCAAAAATGGAAAATGCAAAATCATGAATAGATTTGGTTTGGAAATTGCAACCGGTAATCAAACTAGAGGTAATATCTTTCATTTGAATAATAGTGAAAAGGCATGCTTGATTGCACATATTTATGAAAGTTGGCTATGGCATAAGAGACTCTGTCATGTAAACTTTGATTGCATGGTAAGAATCAGTACTACTAAGGTAGTTAGAGATCTACCTAAAATTGTTAAGCCTCACAATCCGGTATGTAAGGAATGTCAATTTGGAAAACAAGTTAGAGCCACCTTCAAAAGTATTCTAGAAAAATCCAATAATGCTCTTGACTTAATTCACACTGATTTATGTGGTCCAACTAGAACTAAAAGTTTACAAGGTGATAGATATTTCATGCTAATCATTGATGACTATTCTAGAATGTGTTGGGTTACTTTTCTCAGAGAAAAATCAGAAGCACTTGGGAAGTTCAAACTGTTCAAAGCAATGGTAGAAAATGAAACCGGTAAGAAAATCAAATGTCTAAGATCAGATCAAGGAGGGGAATTTACATCTAAGGAATTTAATGCATTCTATGAAGTGAATGGAATCAAAAGATAGCTATCAGCACCTCAGACACCATAGCAAAATGGAGTTGTTGAAAGGAAAAACAGAACTATCTTGGATGCAGCTAGAAGTATGTTATCAAAAGAAAACCTACCACATGTATATTGGAGAGAAGCAGTAAGTACATCAGTCTATACATTGAACAAAGTTCACATCAAAAGTGAAACCGGTAAGACCCCTCATGAACTATGGTTTGGTATTACTCCTACTCTTAAATATTTCAAAATATTTGGAAGTAAATGCTATATTAGAAGAGATGAATATATTGGGAAATTTGATCCTAGAAGTGATGAAGGAATATTTCTTGGTTATTCATCTAAGAGTAAAGCATATAGATGTTTTAACAAAAGATTGCATAAAATTGTTGAGAGTACAAATGTGAAGATTGATGAATAATTCAGAGGAACTTAAAGGTATATAGACTATGAACCGGCAACATAAATTCTAACAAATGAACCTACACTGAACCCACTGGTACAGAATAAAGATCCAGTTACACCGGTATCATCTGAAAATTCCACTATAACTGAGGAACAACAAAAAACAAAGACACCTCGGTATGTAAGATTGAATCATTCTGAAGATCAGATAATTGGAAACAAGTATAAAGGAGTTATGACAAGAGGAAGATTGGCAAATGAAGAGGTATGTATTATTTCTCAAATTGAACCATCATCAATTAATGAGTCATGTGAAGATAAACATTGGACTAAAGCTATGGAAAAAGAATTAGAACAAATTGAGAAGAATAACACTTGGACATTAGTTCCCCGACCTAAAGATAAAAATGTAATTGGAACCAAATGGGTATTCAGAAACAAACTTAATGAAGATGGTATGGTTATCATAAATAAAGCAAGACTAGTGTGTAAGGGATATTCTTAGAAAGAGGGAATTGATTATAATGAGACCTTTGCACCGGTAGCTAGAATTGAGGCAGTCAGATTATTTTTGGTTTTTGCAGCACACAAGAACTACAAAGTATATCAAATGGACATTAAATGTGCATTTCTGAATGGAGATCTTGAAGAAGAAGTTTACATTGAACAACCTAATGGATTTTCTTTGACAGATAACAAAGATATGGTTTGTAGGTTAAGGAAAGCTTTGTATGGATTGAAGCAAGCTCCAAGAGCTTGGTATGTAAGATTAGATAAGTATCTTTTGAAGATTGGTTTTTCTAAAGGTAATGCTAATAGTAACTTATATTATAAAGTGACTAATGATGACATCTTGGTTATAGAAGTTTTTGTTGATGATATAATCTTTGGAGGAGAAGATGGATTATGTAAAGACTTTTCTATTGAAATGCAACAAGAATTTGAAATGTCTATGATTGGTGAAATAAATTCTTTGTAGGATTACAGATTTCACAAATTGATAAAGGTATATTCTTGAGTCAATCCAAGTACTTAAAGGAGTTACTAAAGAAATTTGGGATGGAGAACTCTAAACCGGTAAGCACACCTATGACTACACATGACAAACTATCACTAAGGGATGAATCTACACTTGTTAATCCAACTAGGTACAAATCTATGATAGGAGGTTTACTGTATTTGACACAAACCAGACCTGATATCATGAATGCAGTATGTATTGTTTCAAGATTTCAGAGTAATCCTAGAGAAAATCATTAATCAATGTAAAAAAGATTTTCCAGTACTTACAAGGCACTACAAATCTTGGATTATGGTATCCTAGAGATGAAAACTTTGAATTATGTGCATACATAGATGCAAATTGGGTAGGAGATATGGATGATAGAAAAAGCACCACTGAAGGAACATTTTTTCTTGGAAGCAGATTAGTTTCTTGGTTGAGTAAGAAACAAAGTTGTACATCTTTATCAATAGCAGAATCAGAATATGTTGCAGCAGCAACTCACTATACACAGGTACTATGGCTTAAACAAATGGCTTAAACAAATGTTGAAAGACATAAAGATAAAATGCAAGGAACCTATAACTATCTATTGTGATAACATTGCAACAATTGATATATGTAAGAGTCTGGTATTGCACTCTAAAACCAAACATGTTTCTATCGAACTGAATTTTCTAAGGGAAAATGTTGAAGCAAAAGAAATAAAATTGGTTTATGTGAATACTAAAGAGCAGGTTGCAGACATTTTTACTAAACCTTTGCCTAAGGAGACTTTTGAATATCTTAGAGATCAGCTTGGGGTCATACCCCCACCGGTAGATACTTAGAGAGTTGATGTTTGTCATCAACCGGCAAAATTAACAGAGAAATCTTTTATTCCGGCTTTGATGAGGAAGCTACTTCTCAGGGGGAGTAGTTGGTATACTAAATTGGTTGGTATTTTGTATATGAACTTGGTTTTGTAGTAACTTTGGCATTTGATGTCAAAGGGGGAGAGATTGGTATATGGAAAAACACAAGAAAGACACGTCACTCTCAGGGGGAGAGATTGTTACTTTGGGAGAGATTACTTATATTTTGGAAATTGTTGGTATTTTGGTATTTGGCATTTCTGTTTTGGCACTTTGATGGTTTTTCCATCTTGTGTTTCCATCAATGCCAAAGGGGGAGATTGTTGGTGTTTTGGTATGGTTTTGTCATTGATGTCAACACCTACTAACACTTATCAACTCTGGCACTTTGGAGAATCAGCAACATTCACCGACAAACAAATGACTTATGTACAGTCACTGGTATCTAGTACACCAATAGGATATAATGATCACCGGCACTCGGAATGGCATGGAAAACCCCTGGTTATGTCAAAGACATTGTTTGGAAACTTTGTCTTTAAGATTTGTTTATTGGCATATTCATATTAGCATATTTGTTGTTACCGGCAAATAGGTCCAGGTTATACACCGGTAGGATTATCTTTTCCAGATCAGCATGACATGCTATGGAGATGATTTATTATTGTTGTAAATGCATCAAGCCAACATGTTGAATTGGTATTGCATCGGATATTGTTTTATTTGTAAACTGATTTTTATTGTAATATCTTTTAGAGCCGACCTACTAAAATTGGTCCTAGGTTATGATATAAGTGTAAGATCTTATTTGTAAGATTGGATGTGGAATGCAAAAAAAGGATTGTGTGAAGGTATATGCGATAATAAGTAGAGCTATACACACAGACATCATTTGAAGGTGGAAGGAAGGTTTTTGTGAAGACAAATAGAAGTACACCGGTACTGAATCCAGCATAGAAAGATGCTAATTTGAGCAGTACATCCTTATTGGATTTAACCATCCAATTGTAGTCAGTGTGACTCCTATTTTGTGTTTGAGAAGTGAGCTCTAGGTACTTGGCCTTTCTGCATGTGCAAACCCCATTTGTATACACTTACTATCTGCAGTAGTATCATCTGATTGTGGGTAAGGTTTCCCACCATGGTTTTTCCCCTTACAGGGTTTCCACGTACAAATATTGGTGTTATGTGTTGTGGATGATCTTGTCATTTTGTTTCATGCATTAATCTTTACCGGTATTGCAATTATCTGATAAAATTGTCCACTGGTATAAAAGACTGGTTCACCGGTATTAAGCATTAAGTTGGTTAAGTTGTTTTTTATTTGAATTTATTTGACAACTGATTCACCCCCCCTCTCAGTTGTCTCCCGGACCTACACAGATTAGCAGTTAATATCAATACCAGTAAAACTTAATGCATGAAACAAAAAGAGAAACAACATCCACACATAACACATATATTTTTGACGTGGAAACCCTGTAAGGGGAAAAAACATGGTGGGAAACCTTACCCACAATCTGATGATACTACTACAGATAGTATGTGTATACAAATGGGGTCTACACATGTAGAAAGGCCTACCGCCTAGAGCACACTACTCAAATGGGAGTCGCAATAACTACAGTAGGATGGTTAAATCCTAGAATAATGTGTTGCTTCAAAGTGCATCTGCAATGCTGGATTCAGTACCGGTTTAAGCTCTGATAAACACCTTCAAACCTTCCTTTAACCTTCAAATGATGTCTACTTGATTCTCTCTATAATCTTCTCATATGATCTTCAATATTCGCACATACCATGATCATACCATAATTCCACACTTCATCTCACAAATGAGATCTTACATTTATACAAAGCTTAAGACCAAATGTGTAGGTCGGCTCACTAAGAATATTACAATTAAATCAATTACAAATAAGTCTTGATGCAATACAACATGTCAGCTCAATACATTTATAACAATATCCAATCAATAAATCATCTCGATAATGTGTCGTGCTGATCTGGAGTAGATAACGTATACTGGTCCATAACCTAGACCAATCTGTCGATAACAACAAATATGTCAACCTGATTAGACTAATAACTAAGATACCAAAACTAATTATCCAAACCATGTCTTTGACATAATCAAGTGATCTCCAGATGATAACAAGTTATCATCTATGTCGGTGAACCATATAACCTATCGGTGAGCATATATCAGTGACTGTGCATAAGTCACTGACCATGCCGGTGAACATAATGTGTCGATTAAATAGTAAACCAATATAACCATAGTGTTAAATCAACAATCTAGATCTACAGAAGGATAAGTGTTGACATCAATGACAAAACTAATGCAACACATCCATAATACCAACAATTTATCTTTTCTCTCTAGATATGGGTATCTATCTTCTCTCCTACTCCTTTTATCTCCCCTCTCCCTCTCTCTACCTACCTCTCTTTCCATCCCTATCTACTTTTATGTCCCCTAACTCTCTCTCTCTCTCTCTCTCTCTCTCTCTCTCTCTCTCTCTCTCTCTCTCTCTCTCTCTCTCACACACACACACACACACACACACCCTTTATCTCTCTCCCTCCCTCCTTCCATCTCCATACTCTCTCTCTAGCTACTTATCTCTGTCTACCCAACCTCTCATTAAATAACTCTCCTTCTTTCCCTCACTCCAAGTCTCCCCTCCACTTTTGTATATATCACCTATCTCTATCCCCCTCTTTCTGTCTCCGCCTCTCTCTACCTGTTTTACCCCTCTCAACTTATCACTATCTTTGCTCTTTCTCTCTCTCTTTCTCTATATATATCTCCCTCCCTACAAGACCTCTATTTCTATCTTTTCTTCTATGTCCCAAACCTTCCCTTACTACTTCTATCAATCTCACTCTCTCCCCACTCTCTTTTTCTATTACCTTTTTATCAACCTACATCTCTCTCCCTCCCCACCTATATCTCTACATCTCTCTATAGTGAGATAGAGACGGGATAGAAGGAAGATAAAAGTAGAGAGGGAATGAGGGAGCGGTGGAGAGAGAGAGATAGAGATGTTGGTAGGGAGGGATAGAAAGGTATGCAGAGAGAGATAGATAGGTATATGTAGAGAAATAGAGGTAGGTAGGGAGTGAGGGGATGTGTAGAGATAGATGAGATAGAGAGTAAAGAGTTAAGGATGCCAGAGAGGAGATAGAGGGGAGATAAAAGTAGAGAGGGAAGGATGGACGGGTGGAGAGGTAGAGATCGAGAGAGAGAGAGAGAGAGAGAGGGGGGGGGTATGTAGAGAAAGATAAGTTGGTAGGGAGGGTGAGAAAGATATGTAGAGAGAGAGAGAATTATATATGGATAGAAATAGAGCTAGGTAGGGAGTGAGGCGAGATGTGTAGAGAGAAATAGAGAGTAGAGAGTTAGGGATGTGAGAGAGAGAGAGATAGAGAGATAGGTATAGATTTTAGGATCGAGAGAGAAAAGAGTGAGATATAGAGGTATAGAGGGGATAGGGGAAGAGTTATATGGAGAGAGATGAGTCTGGAGATCAAGGAAGATAAAGAGATAGAAAATTTTGATAGGAGCCTGCAGATTGTTGAAATTTGATTGTCTGAAGAAATTATAAGATCTTCTAAAATCTAGAATTTACATTATAACTCCTAGAGATTTGAAACCACTTTCAAACATCTTGCCAATATAGATTTGGAGAGAGATGAGTCTAGAGATCAAGGAAGATAAAGAGAGCTAGAAAATGTTGAACTGCTGATTACTAAAATTTGACTAAGTCTGAAAATCTATAAGATCTTCTAAAATCTAGAATTTGCATTATAACTTCTAGATATTTGAAACCACTCTCAAACATCCTGCCAATATATACATGAAATATAACCTAAAGTATAAGTCACATTTCCCTTTTTCTTTTTCCTTTTAAAGGAAAAAGAAAAAGGGAAATGTGACTTATACTTAAATTTTATATTTCATGTATATATATATATAGCTTATTTATAATTAAAAAAGAAAAAAAAATGGGATCCCGTTTCATTTCTCGTGCGCTCTATGCGATTTGCCATTTTTTTCTAAGTGTAAAACTTCCACACTAAATGGACTCAACTTCTTGCACTTACCCATGTCTAGATCCACATTAAGTTTGGTACATTGGATAATGGATTTGGGTCAACTAGTTGGCTTGCTATATTTTTTATCTACATGTTTCATTTTATTCTAACCTTGGAGGATGTGTTAATGTCCGTGGTTCATTGGAATCATTTGGAAATGATGTATTATGTGTTGGGATTCAAGAACACTGAGAGGGGGGGGTGAATCAGTGTTCTACCGGAATGGAGAAATTTAACCTTATTAATAAAACAACTCAGAAACCGATAAACATAAAAGAACATAAAAATAAACAATAATACAACCACAAAGATAAACACCATAACACCATAGATTTATATGTGGAAAACCTCAAAGAGGAAAAACCACGGTGGGATTGGAGACCCACAATATATATCCACTGATCAGATGAATAAATATTACAATAAGGGGCTTGCACATGCAGGAAGGCCAACAGCCTAGAGCACACTGCTTATCACAAAAGGAGTCTCACTGACTTCAGAAAACATCAGACAACAATCTGGAATGAAGAATGAACTGCAAGTATAACATCTCCCATGTCTGAGTACAGTTTTGGTTAAGCTCAATGCCAGAGGTCTAAAAACTCTTCCACAAACCCAACTTGATCACCTATAATCGACCAAATCCTCTGCATGAATGATTGTTACATTATTCACTTACATGCATAATCTCATTATCTACAAAGAGATCTTACATCATATTTATACCAACTCGAGACCTAAACAATTAGGTCGGCCACCTAAAAGATAATACAATAAATTCGTAACTTAAACCCAAAATCTAATGATCAACCAAGCCGACCAAAGACCGAAACAACATAATCCAACCAATGAATCCAACTGGTGACACATCAACCCACACGTTACATAAGTCGATCCATAACCTAGTTGAATAACCACTAGACCTATAATAGGTTGCCATAAGACAAATGAAACACCACGAAAAACTGAAACACAAACATGATAGCCATCAACATATGGATAACCTTCTAGAAGCCACACCAACACCACTTATGCATAATATCAAAAAGATCTTCAACAAAGCTCTGCTGGTGAAACCCTCACCGGTAACCAAAAGGTTTACTAGAACAAGTGATAGCTTCCGGATAATCAAATCAATACTAACTGAATGTGATACACATCGGGAACACATGAATAACCAATCCAAACCAATTCCACAGACCAAAGCATACCAGATCAACATGATCTTACCAACTAGAAACCAATTATCCTACTAGGACCAACTAAATACCAGTAAACAGCCAAAGCGGCTAGTGTTGACATCAATGACAAACATCAATGCAACACATAATCAATTCCTCCAAATTCCCAACAATATCCCCCTTTCGCATTGATAGAAACACTATTTGTGAAAAACATCCAAGTGCCAAGAAATGCCAAATAAGTCTCCCCCAATAGAAGACAACCAACAATCTCCCACAAAATGATATGACGATGAGGTTTTGAAAGAGATATTTGGTTTAGAACCGAACTTCCCCAATAGGATACAACCAATCTTGAATTATGTTTCTCCTCCTTGTGTCAATAAACTCCCCCTTGGACTGATATCTTTGTTAAGCTTTGTTTTCCACATAAATATCTCTCCTCTTTATGTATATAACTCTTTATGTTTTTCACATGAATATCTCTCCCCCTTTGACATCAATGCCATAAATCTAACATAAATATCAAAGCAAAATCATAAACCACTGAATCACAAGGCTAACTACTCCCCCTGAGTAGTAGCATCACCACATCAATCCAAAATGAATGATAGTTCTAATAATGCATACCGGACTAATTCCAAATAGCATCACTCAGGTCTCTACTAGAGGGGCAAAGAAACCTCAACCTATCTTTCAAATGCTCAAATCATTCCTCAAACCAATCTGTTCATTTGCTTCCACCTACTCCTTCAAAAAATTATACTTAATAGAAATACCAGATTCTTTGATATGTCAATAGCAACAGAGTTATCACAATGAATAACTATCGATACATTACAATCCATCTTAATATCCTTCAACATATGCTTCATTCATAGAACTTGTATATAGTTAGTAGCAGCTGCAACATACTCAGCTCCAACAGTAGATAAAGAAGTACATGACTTCTTTTGTTGATTCATGAAACAAGTTTCTTTCCAAGAAAGAAAGCTTCATTGGATGAGCCTATCCGGTTACCTATAGCTCCAGCCCAATCTGTATCTGAACATGATCAAAGTGTAAACTCATCATAAAAAAAATCCATACCAAATACTCCTTAAAAATATCTGACAATCCTAGCTACCGGAGCAAGGATTCAACTTAATCAATTCCTTCCTTCTAAGAAATCCATTGCAAACCAATCAAGCCTAGTTCCAATAACATCTAAGTCTACGTGTTGTCCTTTTCTAACTGATTTAAATTTTTCTTCCATAGCATTCATCCAACATTCATATTTACAAGCTTCAAAAACTGATGCCGGTACAATTAAAGAATTTAAGCATACCTCATCAGCTGCCAATCTTCTTCTTGTCCGATTGTCTGATCTTCTAAATGATTCAGCCTTACATACCTAGGAGTCTTCTGACTCTCTGTTTCTCTTCCCTAATCTTCAGTTACTATTGAATTTTCTAATACTGCCGGAGTAACCGGTTCAACATTCTATTCTGGTAAAGGTGTTACCGATTCAATTAAGACTATTTCCGCTGTCGGTTCTTGCTCATAAGTTCTGATTTGACCTCTATTCAGCTCATCCACCTTGACATTAGCATTCTCCACAATTCTCTACAATCTCTTGCTATAATATCTATATGCTTTGCTTTCATTAGACCAAGAAAAATTCCTTCATCACATCTAGGATCAAACTTGCCAAAGAAATCATCTCTCTTGATATAACATTTACTACAAAAGATTCTGAAATACTTAACTATAGATGTATGACCAAACCATAAATCATAAATGACTTACCGGTAAACCAAACTAGATCCAAGATCCAACAAAACTTTTTCAGTTAACCTTCAAACTGAATTCCAAAGATCTGAAATGGGCTTTCAGACCACTACCAGGGGCAATGCAAGATCTATCATCAATTTGCCTCCCCCTAAGGTGAATGCCTTAGTTACCCGATGAGTTTCTTGTCGATGCAGGAACATTCTGCTTTGCCGGTTGAGTAATCGGGGTATATCCTTCAGCCAAATGAACATCTGGGGCAATTGATTATGTCGATTGAGTCTTAGACTTCATAACCCACTTCTTCTCATGCTCCTTCCAAGTGTCATCAACCTTATGCTTTCTCTTCTCATTATATTTATCACTTCCTATCAGTGGTTTCTTGCTTCTCCAAAATTTAGCAATATATCCTACTTTGTTGCATGCATAACAGGTAACATTGTTCTTCTAAATTGCTTTACTATAACCTTGGTCATGCATTGACCTCCATTGATTAGCTATATGTCCAAACTTTATGCATGCATTTCACATTCATTGTACAATCTTTTGTCCTATGACCACACTTCTTACAATTTGAACATTGACCAGGAACTGCATTATTATTTTGATTTGCTCTATTTCTACGATTTCTTGCCATATGACCAAATTTATTACAAACAAAGAATCTACCATTGAATTTATGTGCATCGGGTTGCCTTACTGGTGTCCTCTGATTTTGGTTGACCTCCTGACCAAATGTGTTATCCTGATTAGCAATACAAGAGATTTCTCCATTCTCAAATCCAAGACCTCTAGTGTCTCCAATGTCTAGTTGATCCTTCAATAATTCATCAAGCTTAGCACAACTAACTTTGAACTTATCTTTGTATTCATTTGCAATAGTCAGATCATCTCTTAGGATTGTTACCATTCTTTCCAATTCTTTCTCATTGTTTTGTTATTGCACCAATTCAGCTCTCAACACATCATTCTCATGAACCAAACAAATGCATTCCTTAGATCCGTCTTTCAGAGATATAGCAAGATTTTCTTCATTCTTCTTTTGGTCTTCAATCTCTTTGGAAATATTCATAGTTAGGGCTTGCATTTCATTCTTTATGACCATATTCTTCTAACTTAGCTTCTAACATTGTTCCTTAAGGGCATCCTTCTCTTCATCATCTTGAGTTTGTAAAAGTTCATTCCTTTTAGCTTGAGCAGATGACAACCTCTCTTGTAAATTAAAAATGAATTCCTTGGTATATCTCAACTCATCTTACATCTTCATGTTCCACAATCTTTCAACATCATAGTCTTCAAGTGCTACTTGAAGTTCCTTCCTTAAACTTACCTCCATAGATTCCGGATACAAGATTTTCCTCAAGCTGTTAGACTTAATTCGAGGCACCAAGCTCTAATACCAATTATTGGGATTCAAGAACACTGAGAAGGGGGGGGGTGTGAATCAGTGTTCTACCGGAACGAAGAAATTTAACCTTATTAATACAACAACTCAGAAACCGGTAAACATAAAAGCATATAACAATAAGCAATAATGAAACCACAAAGATAAACACCATAACACCATAGATTTATACGTGGAAAACCTCAAAGAGGAAAAACCATGGTGGGATTAGAGACCCACAATATCTATCCATTGATCAGATGAATAAATATTACAATAAGGGGCCTACACATGCAGGAAGGCCAACAACCTAGAGAACACTACTCATCACAAAAGGAGTCTCACTGACTACAGAAAACATCAGACAATAATCCAGAATGAAGATTGAACTGCAAGTATAGCCTTCTCCCATGCCTGAGTATAGTTCTAGTTAAGCTCAATAATGGAGGTCTAAAACCTCTTCCACAAACCCAAATCGATCACCTATGATCGACCAAATCCTTTGCATGAATGATTGTTACATTATTTGCTTACATGTACATAATCTCATTATCTATAAAGAGATCTTACATCATATTTATACCAACCCAGGACCTAAACAATTAGGTCGGCCACCTTAAAGATAATACAATAAATTCATAACTTAAACCCGCAATCTAATGATCAACCAAGTCGGCCAAAGACTGAAACAACATAATTCAATCAGTGAATCCAACCGGTAACTCATCAACCCACATGTTACATAAGCCGATTTAGAACCTAGAAAAATAACCACCAGACCTATAATTCATTTCCATAAGCCAAATGAAATACCACGAACAACTGGAACACGAACATGATAACCAATAGCATTTGGATAACCTTCTAGAAGTCACACCAACACCATTTATGCATAATATCAAAAAGATCTTCAACAAAGCTATGTCGGTGAAACCCTCACAGTAACCAAAAGGCTTACTAGAACAAGTGATAGCTTCCAAATCATCAAACCAATACCAACTGAATGTGATACATAGCAGGAACACATGAATAACCAATCCAAACCAATTCCATAGACCAAAGCATACCAGAGCATACTGGATCAACATGATCTTACCAACTAGAAACCAATCATCCTACCGTGACCAACCGAATATCGATAAACAACCAAAGCAACTAGTATTGACATCAATGATAAACATCAATGCAACACATAATCAATTCCTCCAAATTACCAACAGTATGATGTGTTTGGGTCCTCTCTATCTCTTGGATTGGACCACATTGGATATTTTTGGTCTGGGTGGCCTAATTTGTATAATTTTGTATATGGTTGGCCCAGTTAAGGGCTTCAATAAGTTATCTTGTATATACATGAGTGTGGATGCTTGATTTATGTGTGGATGTATGTGAATTGATGTGAAGTATATATCAATGATGCACAAGTAGATTTGGTATAACAAAAGTGTGATAGAGAGTTGAGAAGAGCTTTGAGACAATATTTGAGATCATATATGTTTTCCATGTTATTGGTTATTTCACACAATGGTTCAAGGATAATTTCATGATAAGGAGATCTTATTCATTTCAGTTTATTGATCCTTTGCACCTACTAGAAGAAGGTGTTTTTATTTTGGCAATTTGTGCATTCATTTGTATATTTCTCTAAGATAGTGAGTCTCAGTACTACGATTCCTTTGTATCTTTCCCTAAGGTTGTTCGCCTTAGTCTTGCAAAACCTATCAGGTGTTGTGAGCTCCTTTGCGTTGAGATAAACTTGTAATCAATTATTCATATTGTGAGTGTGATTATAATTTTTTTTCCCTATTTATTGTTTTCCATGTAGATCTAGTGTTCATGTGTTTTTTGTGCTTTGTGCTTTCATGTTTCATAATTACAATAGTAAGTTAATTGTGGTTTGAAGTTTAAAAGAATAGAAGTGAAGTGTTTTGAGATCATAATTGATTCGCCCCCCTCTCAATCTCATGGTGTATTCAACAATTGGCATCAAAGCCTAGTTCCTCTTAGAGGAGCTTAACCACTTGAGGAAGATCAGGAATGTAGCAATAAGTTAATTATAAAAGTACCAAAGTTTGATGGCACAAGTTACTCTTATTGGAAGGAAAGAATAGAATGTTATTTGGAATATCTACCAATTGGAATATGAAAGAGCATCAAGAATAAATATAGTGCTTCATCAAATGGTCATTGGACTCTAGATGAGGTTAAGGCACGTGAGAACAATCTGAAGGATAAAGTTACAATTATCAATTGTTGAAGTTTTCTAAAGAGTTATGGGAAAAGATGAGTAGTGCATATGAAGGTGATGAGAAGAGAAAGAAAGCCAAGTTGACATATCTGAAGAACAAGTTTGAGAGATCAAGAACGTCTAATGATGATAAAATTGAAAGCTATATACATAAGTAAATGAGATTGTTAGTCCAATTAAGGGTATTGGCAGTAAATTAGAAGAAAGTGAAGTTGTGAGAAAAGTGATGTTGACACTGCCTAAATGCTACAAACCTAACAAGTATGCTATTGAAGAAAGTAATGATATGGACAAATAAAACTTGGATCATTTGTATGGCTCACTCTCTACCTATGATATTGTTGAGCTAGATGATTTACGAAAAGAGAAGAAAAATGTTACATTGAAGGCTAGCTAGAAGATTGAAGATGAACTTGAGCTAAGCAGTGACATGGATGAGCTAGAAGAAAACTTTGTAAGAAGATTGAAGAAAGGATCTGAAAAGTACAGAGGTAAGTTACCTTTCAAATATTTCAATTATGGAAAAATTGGTCATTATGCTTCTAGATGTACTTATAAATGTTGGTATTAAGGTGTCTCAACCTTTGCAAATCCTAACATTTATTATGTATTTTATTATTTATTAATTATTTTCCTACAAATGTCTAGTCATTTAGTGGGACCCATAGGGTTGGTGGAATCCTACTTGACCATGAATGTATGACACATATGTTGCACATGTGGATGTATGCATCCCAATTTAAAGATCTTAACAAGTGTTAGCCTATGACAGATTCTATGACATATTGGACAAGTGGGTGAAGATACCTTTTGCCTAGAGAAGGTGGCTGCCCAAGTTGGGTTATGTCAAGTTGTAACATAATAAGATAATATTAGTTATTTATGACAGATTATTTTATTGTTGTAAGTTATGATGGTTGTAAGATGTGTAAGAGCATCTTCCATACCTTGAAATAATAAATTTTGGGTGCCCAACTTAGGAGGTTTGAATGGGTAGTAGTTTAGAGGTGTACATATGTCATTTGTATTCTTTTTGGTGGCCAAAATATAGGGCCAAATGATTTGAATTGTCTACTCCAACTATAATAATAATAACTCTAATTGAAATCTCAACTCAAAGTTTGGACATTCATCTGGTAAAGTTACTATTTTCATGGCTAGTGTTCATTTAGTTATCAACCCAGGGACGTAAAACTTGAAATGGGTCTGCACTAAGCTCCTTCAATGGCTATTTTGCATTGCTGCAGTAACTAACATTATGCGGAAAGGAAAGGCAAGAATGGAAATTATAGAAGGCTACAGGAAAACTTATAAAAACAATGTTGTAATGATCTAATATAAATAACAGAAATCACTTTGTTCTAGCTTGGCTGTAGGAACAGTCAGTGGATCTATTTCTAGTGGTTGCAGGAACAGTCAAGGCACGAACTTCTACTGCAACTAAAGAAGAACTAATTTCAATGAGCATAAACAAAAGATCACTCACAAAGTGGCCCCCCTTGGATGAGTGATATCAAACTTCCAGAAAAATACTTTTAGCATATCAGAACAACATATCTTTTATTCATTGCTTCCTGAAAATGATTATATGTTTTAAAAGAAAAACTCCAGAATGCTTATCAAAATTCTCTGCTCTATTCCTTTCTATTCTGTCTAACCTCTAAGAAAAAATGAAGAGCTTATTAAAAAGCAAAGATCAACTACAATGGACAAGTCAAATCACACCCAGAAGAAGAGGCAGATGATTGACTGATGAAGAAGATAACTAGAGCTTGGCTGCAGGAAATGTGGATCTAGACCGAACCACAGTCTTTGCATGCCATAGCGATATTTTGCAAATTCAATGCCCACTAGAGTTAAACTTCTGTAGTGCTACTTGGCTTCTCTGCTCATGTCGTACCTTGCGCTCGCTCGACTCCTCTTCAGTTTGATCTCTAGTTATTTCTTACGTGATTCTTCCTTCTTCAGGTGCGAAAGAAGAATATCCACTGTGGCATCATTTATTATCTGCACTACAACAAAAACAACATACAAGGACATGCATACATATTTTATTTAATTAATACATTCATTAATTCACATATGATATTACCCTAAATAATCCACATAGCAACAGGAACAAATCACTTGGCTGTAGGAATAGACCGGCAAAGTTCAAACATGATTTCATAAGTTCAGGTTTAACACATGGAATACATATAGTCAATTTACAATACTTCACTACTACTATGCAAACCAAAAGATGTCAAAAACCTAAGAGTTTTGATGATAAAAACATGACAAAATCTCAACTTATCATGAATGACACCATCTTTTAACTTCATCTAGAAACTTCCTCTTGAGTTGTATTTCTCTATAAAAGGTAGCCTTGGAAAGTTAGTGATATTGCATATTTCAAGTGAAGTGTTATGTTGTTTGAATTAATCTATATTGTGAGTTGCTAGTTGTAGACTCTTGTTGAAGAAGCTTAATCCTGACATTGTATTGCATCAATTTGTTTACAAGAATACAAAGTATTGTGCTTTTGGAGTGTGATACTTTTTACCCGAAAGGGTTTTCCTCATGATATATCATGTATTAATTTTGTTTATGTTTATGCATGCTTATTATCTACTTGTGAATGTGTTTCTAATTATGTAATAGAGGATTTGTAAAGAAAATTTGTACTATCTCTCCCACTAGATTAGTGTTTGGAAGTGTTTTTTGCACCTTAGCTTCCTTTTAATTAGTATCAAAGCCTAGCCAGTTTTGGTTCCATTTCTAGGTAGCAGGGTTTTTATATTGATATCAATTTGAGTGGGAGCTTTCGCAGAATATTTTAAAATGTTTTTGTAGGAAGAAGATGACAAGAACATCCGCAAAAGTTGATATGCAGAAGTTTAATGGCAATAACTTCAAACTTTGGAAGTTAAAAATGGAAGATATGCTCATGGATAAATATCCATGGGATGCAATATTTGGAACAAAACCTTAGACCACAATGCAAGATGTTTGGGATACAGTGGATCAAAAAGTTAAGGGCCTCATAAGGCTTTGTTTAGTAGACTTCATTCTATTCAATGTCCATGAAGAGAAGACTATGAAATATCTTTGGAAAAAGCCTGGAGATGTGTATTAGGCTAAATGCTTGGTAAACAAACTTTTTTTGAGAAAGAAATGTACTCTGAGGATGGAAGATGGAGGATTTTTTGTTGATTATCTGAATGCAATCAATATAATTGTTGCTTAGTTGGGTTTTATTGGTGACAATATTGAGGATAAGGATTATTGCATGATTCCATTGTGTTCTTTGCCTAACTCATGGGACCACCTTGTTATGGCTATTGGGAGTACAACCACCACGTTCAAGATTGATGAGATGGTAGCATCATTACTTTTTGAAGAGATGTGAAGGAAGACTTCTGAGTTAGGTAAAGGGGCTCTTGCGGTTCATGGTAGATCAAAAGAGAAAGGCAAGAAGAAGGAATGATGTAGATCCAAATCCTGTGGGAGATATAAGTTTCCTAGGAAGTCCAAGGCAAAATGTTGGAACTGTGACAAAACTAGACATTTTCATAAAGAATGTGATGAGAAAAAAGAAGAAGAAGAGACCCTCTGATTCGGATTTAGATAAATCCTCTCAGCATGATGGTGAAGCATTTCTCACAACCTTGGCAACACATGCATCAAAAGATCATGTGTTTATAATAGATTCGGGTGCATTTTTTCAAATGACCTCACATAGGGGTTGGTTTTAAAAGTATGAAGAATATGATGGTGGGAAAGTGTAACTGTTGGCATATGATGAACCGATATGATGATATGATGATAATGTATGTTGTCATTGATGTCAATAAGCACAGGTGAACCGATATGAAGATTGGAAGAAGTTATTATTGATGTTCAAGTTGGAGAACTGGTATGAAAAGATGTAGTGAACCGGTGTCAGGGTTTCACTAAGTGTGACTACCGATTGGTAGTCTCATCTCTAGGGTTTCCGGTTTGGCAATCTAGCTTGTGCGATGCAACCGGTGATATTTTATGATGAGTTAGCTAAGAAATAAGGACAAGATCGAGATGCCACGTCAGTTTTGTTCACATGAAGGATTTCCTTGAGGATCTTGCATGTGAAGATCGATTGCATTAAATGACTACCTCAAGAATGAAATTCTTCTTAGTGGTATGAGAAGAAAGTGTGACGGGTTACTGATTTCTATGTGCGGTGAAGAATGGATGATGTAGAATGACTTGTGATCTATTTGAGATTGTTTTATTCTATACAAAGTTTTTGAACGGTCAGGATTGAACCGCTTGTAATTATAAACCTAAATGTTTAGGGTTTAGGGTTTATGCTACCGACCTAATTGTTGTCTATAAGGTTGATGAGTTTTGATATTGTTGTTGTTGGCAAATGTTGTGTTTGTATCCGAGTGATGAGATACTTGTCAGACCAGTGAGTGAAAAACTACAGAGTGTGATTGCAGAGTAGAGGAACTGAAAAGGATCTGCCTTAGCATATAGTGTTTTTATCAGATAAGAGATTTACCTGTTGTCTTCTAACCATTTAAACAGTAGGAAAATCCCTTTGTTGGGTAGCTTTAACAGGCTTATTGTAAATCCTCTAACCAGGTGAGTCAAGTTCATTGAGTTCTTCAAATCTTCTAGCAAGGTAACCTTTAACAGGGTATATAGCCATCCCTTAACCAGGTGATCTTTAACAGGATCGGTTCGTAATAGAACCTTATTGTAAATTCTTTAACTGGACTAGGCTCCTAACAGAGCGGACTTCAAAAGGGTTCAAAACAAGCTTGTGGGTATTCATCCCCACCGTGGTTTTTCCCTTTTGGGTTTCCACATAAAAAAATTGTGTGTCATGAGTTGTGCATTTTTCATGTGATTATTGATTATTCTTTGTTTAGGTGATTATGCATGCAGAGCTAATAGTTATGGTATTACTGATACAACACATACATATGTATATTGGGGGAGTAGTTATCAAGTGTTGAATGATATTTGAAGTATTTAGTTTTACTGGTTTAGATGTCTGAAGTCTTACTGTGTTTAACTGGTATTGCCATGGTTAAGTTTAGTGATGAAGACAACCGGTTATCATTGTTTTAACTTGATAAGTTGTTGAGAATTTTTTGTTTATACTATTCGCACCCCCCTCTCAGTACCAGTTAGGGTATTTATTGTTCATCATTATTCATCAGTAACATGGTAATGACTCTCATCTGAAGGTTGTTGGCTATGGAAGAGTCAAGATTAAATTCCTTGATGGTGGAGTAAAGGGGATCGATGGTGTAATTCACATCCTAGGTTTGGCACAAAATCTACTCTTTGAAAGTAAGTTTAGTGATGTGGGTATGTAGGTTTTTCTCTATCAAGGTGGATATAAGATGACTAGAGGTTCTATGGTGCTTGCTAAGGGTGTTCAGATAGGCACCTTGTATAAGTTGGATGCATGCATTGTACAATGCAATAGTGCTTCTATGAACTCCAAGAAGAGGGCTCTGAAATCTCCATCCTCACCATTAGATCAAGCTATGAAGAGGACTATTTCTTCTACATCTTATGGTTGTTCCTTTTGGGTACCAACGGGTGTCAATTCTTTGGAGTTGAAACTCCAAACGGAGAATAAAATGTTATGGCACCAAAGACTTGATCACATTGGTGAGAAGGGTCTCAAAACCCTAAAAAATAAATGCATCATAGAGGGGTTTGATGATAATAATCTTGAGTTTGATTTTTTTTTTAAATATTCTTTATCTATTGGTTTTGATATCAATGGATAGGGAACCTCTTGTAACCATTGTGTATGGGTGTATTAGTTTGTGGGTTAGTAAATGCACACAAGTTGAATTTCAATATTTGTTTTGTAATACCTGTTCCAAGGATAATTTGTTAGCCCATAACACTATCTTGATTATTCCCTCTTGATTGTGAGGTGTTAATTTGGCCACTCACAAAATCTATGTGGGAGATGATAGAGTTTAGTGAAGTGGCAAGGGTAGATTGATGGGAAATCATTCTTTATATCTCTCAACTTTTAAATTAATGTTTCAAGTTCTTTCTTATTGTTTTCAATTTTCCCTAAGATGTTTTCTTATAACTTGAGAGAATTATGAGGGATTGTCAGAGGGGTTTTTGTGGTTGTTCGTCTCGAGGGTTTTCATGAATCAATGAATGAGGGTTTCCATGAACTTGATGGAAAATTTTCAATTCTTGAAAATTAAAAAAAAATACATTCAAATTTATTTTTATATTATTATTTAATTATATTTTTGCAATAATAAACTAAAGAACTTATCTCCTCAACCTCAAAGATATCATGGTAGTATTTTGATAGTAATTTAAAAAATTACACAACGTGATTGTGCTCCTGGATGGTCACTGTCTACTATTTGGACTTCAGGTGAGAGGCTAAGTTCAAATGAGCTCAAGCTATTCACTTTTTTCTTTTTAAATTTAGCATAATGTGCTCTTGTTATGACTTGCATGGACACTTTATGATCCCCCATCTTTTTGCACTTGGCCAAAAGAAAGAACCCAACATCATATAAGTTTATGCCATTTGTCAATATACACATGTACATAAAGACATTCTTCAAAATAAAATAGAAACTAAATAAGAAATAGCATAAACATACAAATTTCACCATCATGCCTTTCTATTTTTAATAATAAAATTAAATTTAATATAAATAAACTTGTCGAACATATCCTTCCTATTTAAAAAAAAAAAAAAATCTCAAACATTAGTAAACTTTAAAAACCAAAAAATAAGACTATTTAACTTGGTTGTGGTCATACTACTAAAGAGTGCATAATATAATATTAATCATTTTTATATAAGAAGCCTTTGACCAAATTCTTATGAACCTTTTTTTTTTAATAGGTAGTGTCCATATTATCGTTTAAAAACACACTTACACATATTTAAAAAGGGTGGGTAGAAATGAAATCCTACCTTTTCAGATTGAAACACCATTTAAAAAGTTATTCAGTAAATATAATTGTTGATGGTGATGGAAAGTTTTATGATTACACTATCTATGAAGATTCAAAATTTCAAGAAACATAATAATAAAAGAATAGGCCATAATTGTAATTGAAACAACTTGAATAGAATACATACCCATAATTATTAAACCAAAAAAAAAAATTAAATAACAAGAAAAATTAGTTCTACAATAAAGAGTTGTGATCATACTAATAGAGAGTATGTACAATATAATATTAATCACTTTTATATAAGAAAGTCTTTGACCAATTTTTAATGGAATCTTTTCTTTTTTAAAAAATTGAATAGTGCCCATATTATCATTTATAAAATACACTTACAAATATTTAAAAAGGTGGATACAAATTATTAAAGTTCAAATGAGACAACAATCTAACATAAACCTCAATAACACAATTATAACATAAACTACTACATAGAAAGAATGAGAGCAATGAGAGGAGGTGGCTAAGAGTCATCAAATTAATCCATACATATACAGTGTTGGGGGGGGGGGGGAGATGAATCAGTGTTCCGTAATATTTAACTTTTTAAAACCAATCACTTAATCACATAACACATATGAAGAAAGGAAAGATGCATAAACATAAAGAAAGTACTCATAACATCATAACACCAATATTTTTACGTGGAAACCCGGTTAAGGGAAAAATCACGGTGGGATTGAGACCCATGGTATTAATATACTATGTTAGACGTATAGAAATATTACAATGGGTAATGCACATGCATTCAGGAACACTGCCTAGAGCTCATTGCTCAAAACACAATAACAACAAAGGCTACAACCCTGGGGAAGACTCGCTATCTTACAAAAAGATTCAGATTATATCCAGAAGATCATGAACTAATAGAATAGCATTTCCCAATGCCTAGTTACAGTTTTGGTTAGGCTCATATACTGCTTTGAAACACTTCTTTCACACTTCTCTTCTGCTACCAAAAGATCAAAGATTTATTCACACTTTTCACACACTCGCAGATTCCACAGATACATCCACAACACAAAATTACATCATTTTATACAAATCATCAACCTATATTTCAAGGTTGGCTCAACCCACAATATAAATTACAAAATATGACCACACACGCTACAATGAAACATGTAGACCAAAACAATGTCGACTAAGATATACTATGGACCTAAATCACCACCGCAAACATGAAGCACCTCCAAGAATTACGCCTCAAACTTTTGCAAAACGCCAAAATTAACATGAATGTTGCATAACATGAAGAACACCATTAGACCAAGAAAAACATCATCAATGCGCACAACGATCAACATGGACCACCAACACAAATAGAGCACGATCTAGAAACATCCACAAGCATTATGAATTACCGCAACAACAACCACAAGATTACCACTTACTAGAATCTTCATCATCATTAAACCGAACCTCAAGAACACTAACTCAATCGATTTTCAAACTGAAAGATACGCTTGCAAACATCCAAATCATGAACCATCTAAATTGAGGACACACCAGAAGTCTCAAAAACTCTATCAAATACACAAATAAAGATATTACAATCCCAAATCAATGCGGAGAAAAATCCAGAATATTGAATAACACGAACAACTGAAAAAACAACTGCAATACTGGACCATATAGCTCGATCAAATCATCATGCGAACCACTAAAACTTTTGTTGAATCAAATAGAGATACTGATCTCAAAACCCTTTAATCCG
The DNA here is from genome assembly GCF_030272615.1 of Cryptomeria japonica. Lineage (NCBI taxonomy): Eukaryota > Viridiplantae > Streptophyta > Pinopsida > Cupressales > Cupressaceae > Cryptomeria > Cryptomeria japonica. The sequence goes on along the minus strand of NC_081409.1, from coordinate 681,201,731 downwards.
CAACAACTCAACTGAAACACATTGACCAAACCAACATACTTAATTTGATTGCAACACTAAAACATATAGTGGAATATGTTGACATCAATGACAAAACAATGTTCCAACAAACTTCTCAACAATATCCAACATACAGGTCCAACTATCCAAGGGAGAATCCTAAACATCATTACCATCTTTATTTTATTTTTTAATTGGAAAAAAAATATTAAAAAGTTTAATAACTATAACAACTATAGAAAATTACAATAAAATCCTCATATTGTTGCAATGGACTGAATCACCAACAATAATGGCAAATGGTGGAGAGATAACTCATTACAACTTGCTACAAACATGGTAAGAGATAATATATTTCCAACAAGATGGCCATCAACAGTAACAACTTCATCACTCCTTGAACAACAACAACATTTTGGTTGTTCCAACTTAAACATTCCTGAAGATTGGTCATGATAGAGTACAAACAGCTAAGAAACAATCCTCTCTTCAACCGCTTGGAGCTATTCTTGAACTTGACAGATAGTATCTTTAAATTAGTTCTTGACATGCAGTTTATCTTCAAGATTTGTTAATATACTTTACATTTGAAGGGAAAGAAACCAACATATTATCTGAACTTCAATTTTGAGCGACAAAAATGTGCTAGTAAATACAACAAAACAACAAAATTTTCAAATAAGATTGAGGATAACTTGTCTGCAAGATTGCGTGAGAATATTGTGTAGAGGAGAGATACCAAGTAGTGCAGTTCTTCATGTCCAAGCATGTTGGAAAAGAGCAGAAAGAGAGGAGAAGAGGGAACACCATATGTTGTGGGCATGAGAGTAGAACCAAAAGGCATGTTTTATAGATTTTGATTTAGCACAGTAAGGACAAGACGAAGGAGGATGGAGGAGATTGAGGTGAGCTCCAATGGGCAGCTTGACATGAAGGATTTTCCAAGCTAAAAGATGAGATTGGGTATCTACTTCAGACTTCCAGATTTGAAGACAAAGATTGTTTCATTTTAATGGACTAAAATTACAATTTCATTTAACATACAGGCATGGTGAGATTGAGATAGAAGGGAGAATCTACTTATAGATGATTTTTAGTGGAAAGAAGCGGATGCTACATTTATTGGGTCATCTCCAATCTTTCAAAAATTTAGCATGACAAATGGAGGACAATAGACAAAAGATCTTAGGAGGCACCAGTTGTTGGATTAGGCTTAGAGGTTGTTTTTTAGAGGATGCTAGATTAAACTAGGATTTAAGTTGTTGCCCAGATTTCCAATTAAAGGTGTTAGGACCCCACAAGTCTCAAAAAATGAATTCCCTATTTAAAAAAGTTATTTACCTTTAAAGCTTCTGATGAGGCCTAATGTTTTTCCCCCTTGTTGAATTAGTCGATTCCACCAAATGGATGAAGTTTCAAAGCCGAGACTATGGTTGAAGGAGTGATCATACCAAATCAGCTTCCTCAAAGTAGTTTTCCAAGCTTTCCAAATGGAATTGAAGGGAGCAAATGCATGGGTTTTGAAAAAATGAGCTAGGAGGAGTTTATCTTTCTTGTTAACATGTTAGGATAACTAGTGGACAACTGAGAAGGGGGGTGAATCAGTTGTCAATAGACTATATTAATCAAACCACTTTATAACCTTTAACTGGAGCACATAAACATTGAATACCGAAATAGCAAAAACATATACCAGTAAGCAATAAAACTTAAGAATGAAACAAAGAATTAACACAATGCAACCATACCACATAACACCATGATTTGTGCGTGGAAAACCCGATAAAGGGAAAAACCATGGTGGGAAACCTACCCACAGTCAGATAATACTTCTGCAAAAAGTATGTGATACAATAAGGGGCCTGCACGTGCAGGAAGGAACACTGCTCATTACAAATGAGTCTCGCTGACTACAGAGAGGTTATTACCACCTCAATTTAATTGGACAATAATCCAAAAGAATGAACTGCCAAAAATAGCATCTACCATGCCTGATTATAGTCCCGGTTAAGCTCAATACCAGAGGCCTTTGACCTCTTACTTAAACCCAATTTGATCACCTATGATCGACCAAATCTCCTTCGCATATGATATTTCATTCCATGACCACGAACATTACACACACGATCTACAATGAGATCTTACATCAATTTATACAAACCCTAAGGCCTAAACCAATTAGGTCAGCCACCTAAAAGATATTACAATAAGATCATTACATACATCCACATTACAATGATATGCCATGTCGACTTTAGACCAAAAAAACATTAACCAATCCATAAATCATCTTGGTAACATGTAGAGAATACGTAACATGATACTAGTCCATAACCTACATAGGTACCGAACCTAATCTGGGTCCACCACGCCAAAGCGATGTCTCCAATCAGTCGAGGAATTGTCAAGGATCACCTTCAACATCTTGAATTCCATCTAGAAGTCGCACCAACACCACTTATCCATCCTATCAAAGATTCTCAATAAAAGCTCTGTCGGTAAAACCTTAAACCCTTACCGGTATAGGCTTGCTAGAGTGTATGATAGCATTCGATCACCAAGTCAATACCAACTGACCAAAACATACTCCTGAAACATCAACCCAAAAATATTTCATTGATCAAACATGTTGATAGTATCCAACTGATAGTCCCTTCTACTGGTAACACAAGTTCTTCTACCGGTAACCAAAACTTGTGTGTCGGTAACCAACCATAACAGCTAGTGTTGACATCAATGATAAAACATCAATGCAACACATAATCAATTCTTTCATATTTCCAACATAACCATGTACTAAGAATGACCATCAACAACTGATTGGATATGAAATATAAACAACTATTTTTGGGGGGCATCCCCTTCCAAAGCTCATATAATCCATTTAGTGGTGAGTGAAATTCTTTGAGTGAATGGATCAATAATCCCCAAACCACCCTTGTCCTTTGGTTGTATACAATGAAGCCAAGAGGTGGCGGGATGACCTTTCTAAATACCCCATTTAGCCCAAATAAATTTTCTAATTAGCGGGGTTAATTGATTGTAGCAGTGTTTGGAGGGCAACCAACATGACGAGATATAAACCATAGAATGAAATCGATTATTCTAGCCTAATAGTTTGCCTTTGAATTTGTTCATAAACCAATTCCACATATCTTTAAGGGAGACTCAAATGCCAGAGGGTATACTAAGGTATTGGGTAATTGTGTCATGTTTAATTTCATGCCATTCAGTAAGAATCCAAGTGGGATGTAGGGCAGGATGGGTCATGATGAAGTCATTTTTGTGCACGACAAGCTTGGAACCAGAGATAGTACAAAAAGGGTCTAGAATATCTTAAGTATTAGTTACTTCATTAGCAAAGTTTTGAATAAACAACATATTATCATCAACAATGTGAGAGTTAAGCACTTTGGCATTTCTGGGTAGCGAGATACCATGGATAAGTTTGGAAGAGAGAGCATGTTGAAACAACTATCCAAGGGCATCAACTTCTAAAACAAAGAGGAATGGTGCAAGTGGGAAACTTTCGCAAATAGATTTTTGCAAGGGGAATTGGGGGGACAAGACTCCATTAATAGCAACTATGACATTAGCATCAATGAATAATATTTTAATTTGGTCACGAATTTTAGGTCCAAATCCAAGTCATTTTTACATGTTGAGAATGAAGGGCCAACGAATACGGTCATAGGCTTTATCAAAGTCTAACTTAATAATTAATGCATCTTGGGAAGATTGTTGAATCCATTCAATAGTCTCCCAACCAAGCACCAAGTTGTCCAAGATAAATTTACCACCTAAAAAACTAGTTTGTTCTAGCCGCACAATCTCTTGGGTAATACATTTTTATTTGGACAAGCCAAAGCTTTGGCAATGATTTTGTAAGAGGTGCTAAGTAAATTAATAAGTTGCCATCCATCCACAATGTCTTCATTTTCACCTTTGGGAATGAGTTTAATCAATCCTTGATTAATGATTGTCCCCAATGATCTCGTTTCAACCTCTTCAAGGTACACATAATACAAATCTTTGCGGATGTGAGGCCAAAGAGCTCTATAAAACTCAACTGGGAGTCCATCAATTCCAAGGCTCTTCTCCAAAGCCATTTTGTAAAGGGCTTCACCAATCTCCTCCATGGAAAGGAGGCAATCAAGATATGTGCTATAGGCAGGGTCTATTTTACAAGGAATACATTTTGAAACATAGGCTTCAACAATTGGAAGAAGGGGGTCTCCAATAGATTCATCTATGAAAAGATTTCTACAGTGCTCATAAAAAGTTTTTAGAATTGCTGATTGGTTAGTTTGTGGGGAACCATCAACAGATTTTATGCTGGAACTTTTCTCTTTTTTGTGTTTGTGTTGCAAGAAATTAAAGAAAAATTTAGACCCTCTATCTCCATCCTTGATCCATTGGTGAAATCTCATGTTTTAAGATTCAAACACCATTCAAAAAGTTATTCATTGAATATAATTTGTGAGGGTGATGAGACATTTTGAGATTATACTATATACTAAGATACAAATTTTCAAGAAACGTAATAATAAAAACCTTGATAAAATAAATACCCATAATTCTTAAAACTTAACCAAATATTAAATAACAAAAAATACCAAATTCAACATTAATCCATTTTTTAAGTTTTGGGTGCCTTGTGTTTATCCATGTTTATGTTCTTGTTTTGGGTCTGTGTTATGTTTCATCTTTCACTGTAAAAGGATTCAGGGTCCTTTCAAAATCTTGCTTATCTAATCAAAAACATTAATCTCTTTTTCTAGTAGTTGCAACGAGATTTGTATCTCACAGAATGTGATTCAATACATTGATGATAAAAATTGATATACACAATCGAATCCAGAAACAAATCACTGAATATTTAAAACTCAATTTGTAGCTAATAACCAGGTAGAACAAATCCACACCCAATGGACGACGCATGCACAAGTTCCCTTGGATTTTAACCCTGAAAATACTACTCAAAAATTGGCCCATCTCGTCTACCTTCCTTGACGTTGCAGTCTTAAAAGCATCTGTCCAGCTGAAATGATAAATGATATTGAAATCCCTTCAACTGTTAGCATGTGTACAGAATAAAAAATGATATTGAAATCTCTTGAACTGTTGAGCATGTGTATAGAATCAAACGTACTCAAGATCTGGGGACCGCCATAATAAAGATGCTTGCTATATAGAGGAGGAATGAGTACGTAAGTAGTAGGTAGTGAGTGCACATTGCCGTCACCGATCTAATTCAGATTTTGGACTCCCTGTCATGCCCATCTATTCAATTATTAAGACAAGCCCGGAACTCCCGGGGCTCCGGTTTGCTAAATATTCTTTATTTTTTAGCCTGTAAATGCTACCTATCAGATCATAGTTGTGAATATCGATGCATCACAAATGTGAATCCCCGATTCTCCGGGAAGAATATTAGTGAGGCTCAGACGTCACTTTTTAGGGTTTAGTTAATTTATGAAGGTCCTTATCAGTACCTGTCATAAAATCAGTTATTTTTATGGATATACTTAATAGTGTTAGAAAATATATAAGTCACGGTTGAGTGCCATTGTCTTATTGTAAATTTTATTTAATTTGATATGGGAAAATATATTGCACTCTTGATTTTTGATAGTATAGGTATTCCAAATTATGTATTACCAAAAATGTTTGGAAAGTTTGTACAATTTAAAATTGGAACATAAGATTTAAATTTAAATTTTCTATTGTTGCTTAAAGTACATTCCTAGTATGTTTTGAGAAAGAATGATCTCACCACATGAACAATTTGTATCAAATTCAAAATACCTTAATGAAATTAAAAAGAAAGAACCAAATCTTTTAGATTTTTAGTGAAGGAGAAAATATTTAAAATTGTGCTTTTATCTTTTTGATCAATTGTATACATCATGTTGATGATAATAGCATATGGTGCATTGGATAAAAATTTGGTTTATTCTAGATACCGCCTAGGTCTAAATTGTGACCTCATTGTCTTGGACCGAACTAGGCTACTCAATGTATATTCAACCCATTGTTTTCCTTTCAAATGATTTGGAAACTTATTCTTATCTACTAATATGATTGCTACATACAACATTAGAAAAGAATAATTATAGAAAAAGAAGATTAAGATATTCTATGTATTTTTATACATTTTTTTTTAATCTTTTTACGTAAAGAGAAAATGAGTTGACTTATGATAGAAACTACCATTTATATTATCATTAATCTCTATATGGTGATCACTTATGAGGAAGACTAGCTTCAACAAGTCTTTTCTACTAGTGCCTTCTAATATTATTTAGAGTCTCTTTAATTACAATGGATATAGATGCTTTAAATATTTAAAGCTTTGCTCAACCTAGATTCCACAATGATATTTGAATATTGATGTAGAGTAAGGACTAGATATTTAAAACAAATTCAAGTAAGCCCTTCACATTACTTAACATGTTTGAATTATATATAAAGTATAGGGAAGGTTGCAATCGGCAAGATATATCTATGTTGATTCTTAGAAGTTTTCTCAACTCTTATCTCTTACTATAAAATATTGTATCTTTAATGTTAATTTTTAATTTTCATCTTATTTATTTCTATTGGTCAATGTTTGTATATATTTTTATTGAATAAAACTTGGTGTGTGTTAGACTTTTAGAGACATGTGTCTCAAATCAAGGCAATGGATTTATTTGTCGTCATAATTATATCTTTCCTTTTATAATATGAAAAAGAAAATAAAAGTTATTCAATGTTCCATTATAAGACATTGCCATCTAATAGATATAAAAAAAAATATTAAAAATAAAATTAAAAATTTAAACATTAAAGTGCAGTTTTGAAACCATAAATTGTATTAGTTGAGGATGATTTGACATTAGGAGAATCAAAGATGGAAAAATAGTTTCTTGACACATAAGCCTTGTTCATATAATTCAATTCAATTCAATTAACCACCATTTTCAATTGGGGTTAATGATCCGCTGCTTTGACTTGAGTTGGTTCTTTTGTAGTAACATAAAGTATTGTGAAGTCTAGATATCATAGATAGTGGAATTTTAAATTTACTAGAACTACATATTTCATTTTTCCCCATGTATATTTTTTTCTCAAAAGACTTCCTTTTTGATAAGATTCTACAACCCATGATAGTTATTAATGATGCAATTTTCAAGGAAGTGCCAGTTTATTTCTTTTAGGTTAAACTCTTGTGTCAGTTTTTCATTCATTCAAGAATAGAGAAAATTCAGGGGTAATTATTTTCGTGAGGAAAATAAATTTTTTTGTGAGGAAAGTTAAAGGAAGTTACATGTTAAAAATTATGTTGGAGAAGTGAAATGATTTTTTTGTCATCTCTATACTAACCAAGGATTATAATGGGGTTAAGGGGATCTGTTTGAGTCATTGGTAAAAGAATATAGAATACACCTTTATTTTATAGTTTGTCTTTGTTCAGTAGTCATATGATCAAAACCATACAATTATTTTTTGTGAGTGGAGATATAAGGAGTAAAAGGGGAAGTAGTTGAACTTAATAAGTTATAAAGATAATTTGGTCATATTGAAAAAGGTACATTTTTTGTTGAACCCAACACCTATTATTTAGTTTTAATCAAAGATACATATTATACTCTTTCCATCTATGTTACACTTCCTTTGATGTTTTGAATGCTACATTTGGTAGTTAGACTATAACGAGATCACATGGGAGGTTAGAAAAGATGGATGCAGGAGGAAATCTATCGTCCCAAGCTAGCTTCTTGCTCAAGGATGATTCATTGCAAGAGAAGCACCCTATGTGTGTGCCTAAAGAAAAGAGGGGCTTGGCAAGATGTTTGTCCCTTCAAGGAGCAAGGGGGGTGTGTTAGATTTCCTGTTGATGAACTTGGTGTATTCATGTTTGGTTGGTGATTTGTATGGAAAAGGAGGTGTTGTTTCCACAACACTAGAGGAGGAGTTAGACACACTGGTAGGAGATGTGGACTTTAAAAGGGAAGGTGTCTCATATGTAGCACTAGAGGACACATTAGACAGACTTAGAGGAGATATGGAATTTTGGAGGAAAGGTGTTTCATTGTGCATGGATGTTAGGCACACTTACATGTTCTCTCATGTTGTGCAAATGGTTATAGGTTCTATAGTTAAGAGATTCACTAATGAGGCCAATTTGGTGTTTCCTAGGCGAGTAAGGAGAAATTTGTATAGATATCTAATGTGAACAAATGATATATACTTTGATCATATTCATCACGTATTTAGTTTGATAAATTGATCTTGAGTGCTTCTCTCCTTAAGCCATCCTATTAGGACCTCTTAACACATAATCTATCATGACCCCTTAATCTCTCATTTTACCTAGGACCTTAAACCATATATCTTAATTATATATAAATATATAATTTGAACACATGATACATACTTTGATAGCATTCAACGTGTATTTAGTTTGATATATTGATCTTGAGTGATTGCCCCTTAAGACATCCTATTAGGACCCTTTAACACATAATCTTGCATGACCTCTTAATCTTCCATTCTACTTATGACCTTAAACCATGGGTCCTAGCTATATATAGATATCTATTGTGAACACATGATACATATTTTATTCACATTCATCGTGTATTTAGATTGATAGATTGATCTTGAGTGCTTCTCCCATTAAGCCATCCTATTAGGACCACTTAATCTCTCATTTTACCTAGGATCTTCAACCATAGATCCTAATTATATAGATATAGATAATGTGATCACATGATACATTCTTTGATCACATACATCATGTATTTATTTTGATAGATTGATACTGAGAACTTCCTTAATCTCTCATTTTACCTACGACCTTAAACCATATATCCTAATTATATAGATATAGATAATGTGATCACATGACCTACACACTTTGATCACAATCATCATGTATTTATTTTGATAAACTAATCTTGAGTGCTTCTACCCTTAAGTCATCCTATTAGGACCCCTTAACACATGATCTCTCATGGCCCCTTAATCTCTCATTTTACTAAGGACATTAAAAGCCATAGCTCCGAATATATATATAATGTGATTGCATGATACATATTTTTATCACATTATTTAAATACATATGACCTTAAACCATAGATCCTAAAATTATATTTGTTTTTAATATGATCACATGATATACATGTACACTTTTAAAATTTATGGTATTTTGTAGTATACATTTATTTCAAATTGTAGTTAGATCTTAAATTTTGAAATTTGTACATGATTGGTGAAAGTTTCAAATGATGTACATGCATACATGTATCATGTATTCTATTAAATTTCATATTTTTTAATAAATATATATTATATATCTTGTATTTTTTTTCAATATGCATATATAAATTATCTAGTTCTGATTAAGTAAAAGCGAGTATTTGAAAGGTACCCGAACCTTGTACAAGTCGGGAGAACAGAGCTGCTAGAAAAAAGTGCCTAAACACTTCAAAAAGACAAAATGATCCCACCGAAAGGGATCAACTAACATAACATATCATATATAAATTATCTAGTTTTTTATATGTATTTCTTGTCATTGTTTTGAGCAAATATAATGAAAGTTCACCTTTACATAATGGACGAGTTTGACATCAATGATTTTCTTAATCCCCCGTCTCCACCTCCACCACCTGGATCCAATAAGGCTCACTTGAGAGCCATGATCAATGAAAACAGAGATTCCATTATGAAACAGTATCTGATTCCAATTTAAAACAAGAGCTTGTATCCTAAACAGGATCCCATTCCATTTTGAGTCATTGAATTTTGTTTTTAAAGTAGAATGGATCTTTTTTTATCTTGTTCCACAAACAAGATCCTATTCCAAAAAAATGAATTCGGCCTAATTTTAGTTATGGGTTTCAAGTCAAAAATAGGCTTGGGGGGTGAACCTTAGCTTTGGACCTAGTTTGACATGCAACTTGAGGGTCATGTCTATAACTGAAAAATAGTGACTTTAGACATATTTCTAATGACCTTTTTGCATAATTTTGCGTAATTTTTTAACAAGAAAACAAAAACAATTATAGATTAGTCTATCTAGATTCAAATATGTAATTTGTTTTACAATTGGATAGTTTTTTTATTTTTCAATTATTTTTTGATGAAAGTAGTCCATAGACTCCAAATAGCAAATTTTCTTCCTTTTTTTAATTTTTAAGTTTTGTGAAAAATAAATATATATGACATCAATATACACACAATTCCTTTCAATTAAAAAAAAAATTGTTAAGTTTAGGTGTCGTACACTAGGATTTTTCAAAACAACAATTATAGCTAATAAAAAAATATTTATAAAAAAATTACGAAAAAATATCCTCGTCAATCTTCAATGTCTTACAAATCTTATTCCAAAAGGATTATAAAAAATACTTTAATTTAGGTCAAAATGTGGTTGTCATACACGGGCATGGTATGGTCCTAAAAAGTGACATTTAAATAGTGGTTTTTAGACATGGCTATTAAAATCATTTTTTATCATTTGGGTATTAAAATAAGTTACATATTTGAAAACTAAACTCAAGACAAGTACTACATTTCATATTATTGGCAACTTCTTACACACCCCTACACAACAAATTGAATCTCAAATATAAGTTTTACCAATTGTGTCCCAAACTATTGTTTCTTCTATTATTGTAAGTTTTATTGCTTCCTATGTTTTGCTAAAAGTTGTATTTCCATTGTTCTAGTTGATGTCTTGCTTAAGCCTAAATTTTTAAGTGTTTCTAATATCACAAGATTGGTGAGTAAAGTAATTTCATTTGAGGATTATATGTCCCCTATTGTTATTATAAAAATAGGCCCCCTAGTTTATATTTAAGTGATAGAAACCAAATTGTGATGCTAGTTAGCATAATTAGTCTTGGCATTGCCTTAGGAATTATGAAAGGATAATATTGTTTCAAGTTTTGACATGTTTGTTGTTTCAAGTTAATGGTAAATTAAGTTTTGAAGTGTTTAAACTTTGGGGCTTATTAAGAATTTATGTAAGATATAATTATTAAACTTGAAAATTAAAACCCTCAATGCAATTGAGTTAAGAACCATATATTTATATAAAATTTATCGTTAACTTAAAAAAAATTTACTAGAGATACATTTACCTAGATTCACTAAAGCCAATTCTCTTTTCAAGAGAGATGGGACTACTTCTTAGTAGATTCATCATTCCTGAATTGATTATATTAGATGTGTGTGGGAGAAAAAGTGACACTAAGCAAACATGCCCTAATCTCACTTTCAATCACACATTTGCGGAATACGAAAGAGCCTAGAGGTATCACACAATTGGCTACTTCTTCTTGTGGAAGAGAGAGCCACGGGCTACCTATTAGGATTTCTATTCCCTTGTTGTAATTGAAAGATAAAATAATGCAAGTTCAATCCCTAACCCCAAAGTGCAAGTATGAACTAATAACAAGATTACAGAATTGAACTTAAATGATGGAAAGTTGTAAACACAAGGATAAGACAAGAATGTAAATGCGTACCCGGAGTTAAAATCTGACTGAAAATGTTCGGGACGGGGGCGCGGGCGCCACTGTCCTGATTCTGCCCCTGAAACTGCTCTGGAAACTGCTGTTTTGCAACCTGGAAAAGCTGTCAAAATGCTGAAAATGTTGTCTGTCAGGAGGACCAGGGCGCCCAGCGCCCCTGTCCTGGCATGACCAGGGCGCCCCACGCCCCTGTCCTGGTCTTTTGCTCTGAAATTTGGTGGGAAGGTCTGTCTCCGTCTGCTTCTCCCAGATCTGCAACCTGCAGCGTCGTCCGAGTCCCGAAACTTGCACTTATATTTGAAAAGGTGTTTGGGCGGCTATATAGGGTTTTGCCTTAGTCAAACCCCCGCTTCGGTGATTTCCACCTCCACGAATAGCCAAGTTGTATTGTAAAATGTATTGTGTGTGCAGACCTAGTGTGTGTGCAAGGTCCTAAAATGCAAGAAAGCAAACTAGAGCAACCTAGAAAGTAAACCCTAATTGCTTGTAAATGATAATGTAAATGCTCTAAATTAAGATGCAAAGTGATCTAAAGCATGAATAAAGGATATATTGAAGCTTATGCAAAGACATGAAAACAACATGAAATCATACCCAACCCTCAAGGGAGGAGTACAAGCCAATCTTCAGTCGGTAATCTCCTATTGTTCTTCAATGTCTTCCAAGCCCTAAATGGATGAATGAAATTGATAAATGCTTGATAGAAAGATGTTGGATGTTGTTGAAGTCTTCAAAGATCTGCTCTTTCGCTGCATATGAGGTTCCTGAAAACAAAAATCGGATCCCTTCAAATGAAGAAAGAGAGCTCTTATGTAGGAAACCCTAGATCGTAAATTCGTATTTTGGCCGACCTAGAGATTGAATATCCCGCCAATTTCTTGGGGTTAAGCTTTATTTTATGATTGGATCGTGCTCCTAAAATTTTGGGAAAAATGTCCGGGACCATGTTGCACTCCGGGTGCCATGGTCCCGACAACTTTTCACCAAATTTTCAGGGCCGTCAGATATGATGATTTTAGAGAGAATCCCGAAGTTACAGCTAATTTCGAGATGTTTTGACCCCCAAAATCAAGCCCCCAAGTTCAAAATAGGACCTAATTAGGGTTTTTGATTAAATGATGTATTGGAAGAATAAAATGAAAGGGGCACACTTTAATGAAAAGGGCCCAACTTAATGATGATGTAATGATAAAATAGAACCCTAGACCTAATTAATTTAATTAATTAAGTGCTAAAGGGAAAATGCAATGTAAAATGCAAAATGCACTAAGGCGGGTGCTAAACTAGGTGTGAAATTGTACCACCCTAGCAAGTGCGTACAATTTACGACACTACAAGATGACACAAAAAAAAAGTTACTCTGTTATTAAACTCGGAAAAATTTCATCAAATTGTCAAAATCAAGCTTTTTTTTTAACCAAGAAAACTATCTAAAGAAAACACCATTCATAATTGAAAAGAGACTCCTAATTCAATTGATCCTATTAGAAATGGAACTCTCCAAAAAAAAAAAAACTAAAAATTATTACAAATAGAAAAAAAAATTATAAAAAAAAGCCATTCAACATTTATAAAAGAATCCTGCTAATTACAGTCTTTTTGAAATGGACGCTCTCGCTTCCGCTCTCTCCAATGGTCGGGTTTCCGCTGCTCCTAGCAACCAGCCTTGGCTCCCATCGATGCCTCTTGCCTCCCCTCTTATTGATGCTCTTGCAGCTCTTTCAACTCCTTCTCGTGCTCTGTTTGCCTCTGCGCTTGGGCGGTCTCTTCTTGGTGGGGCTCTGGTTGGGTCCTCAGACTTGTCGAGCCTTCCTCCTGTCGATGCCTTCAGCCATCTCGGCTCTGCTCTCCCTCCTCTTGTGCAGCGTTTGGTTGTTGATGGAGGCTCTCTTCCGTCTTCACCTACGCCCTCTGCCCCGGGGTTTTGTGTTGGGTCCCCCTCGGCTGGTGTCTCTGTTGGCATTATGTGAACCGGTATGAGGACATGATGACATTGTATGTTGTTATTGATGTCAATATGCTGAAGAAGAGAGAACTGGTATGATACCAAGAACTGGTATATGTGAGAACCGGTATATGTGCCAAAGTGAAGCAGTGTGTTTGTTTAAGGTGAACCGACATGTGGTTATGGGAACCGATACATGGAAGCTTTGTATGATTACCGATTGGTAGTCTCAACTTCAGGGTTTCCGGTTGAAGTGCTTCAAGCTTGTGTGACTCAATTGGTGACTTTGTGTGATGAGTTAGCATTATAATGAAGAACAGATCGTGTTGCCATGTCAGCCTTGTGCGCGTGAAGGATCTTGCATGAAGGAGAATGTTCCTATCTACCTCGGGAATGTGCGAAGTCTGTAAACAATGAAAATGCGTGATGGGTTATCAGCCGCCATGAAAGCGGTGGAAAACGAACGATAGAGAACGTCTTGAGATTGGTTCAAGACTGTTGCATTTAATGCAATGTGCTCAATGGTCAAGATTGAACCATTTGAATTGCTTAACCTAACAGGTTTAGGGTTTAGGGTTTATGCTACCGACCTATCTGTTTCCTATAAGGTCGATGTTGTGTTTCTTTCTGAGGTTGTTGGCAAAAGTTGTGTGTGTGTATCCAAGTGAAGGGATACGTGATTCTTGCCAAACCAAAAGAGAGAAGTGATACATGCAGAGTGTAAGTGCAGAAGGTGAAGAGGAGCTAAAGCGGATCTGCATTGGCATTGAGTGTTGTTACCAAATCATTGTAATACTTGTTGATCTCTAACCACTTCAACAGTTGGGAAATCCCTTAACAGGGTAGCTTTAACCAACTTACTATAAATCCTTTAACAGGGTGACTCAAAACCATTGAGTTCTTGAAATCCTCTAACAAGGTAACCTTTAATAGGGTTTAACCCTTAACCGGGTATTCTAGCCATCCCTTAACCGGGTGATCTCTAACAGGATCGGTTTTTAACATAACCTATTGTATCAGTCTTTAACCGGACAAGGCTCCTAACAGAGTGAACTTCTAAAGAGTTCAAAAATAGCTTGTGGGTATTCATCCCCACCGTGGTTTTTCCTAGTCGGGTTTCCACATGAAAAATTTGTGTGTCATGTGTGGTGTTATTTATGTGATGGTTTGAGTGATTTGTGTTTGAAGGTAAATCATGTTGATCTAGCTGTTCATATATCTTTGATGATAGATTACATGTTCATGCACTAGGGTGAAATGGAAATGAAGTATTAGATTGTATAAAAAGATAAGTGTTAACCGGTTTATGCTTGTCTTAGTTATTCTGGGTTTTGTCGGTTGTACTCTGTTTAAGACCGGTGTTATTGTTTATATGTCAAAGCATAGTGTCTGCTGATAAACCGATTTTAGGATTGTGTTTTTGCCTATATTGATTCCCCCCCCACCTCTTAGTACCGGGTTGGTACTATCCATTCATCATTGAGTTATCAATCTCTGACCCAATTTTCGATTTGGATGCCATTGTTGTTGTGCCTGGTGATGCTCAGGGTGAAGATGCTTTGCCCAGGCCCTTTGCTGGTAAGCATAGCTTTGCTCGTGTGGCTAAATCTATTCCCAACCATCTAAGGGGGTCCATCCTCTTCCTTGTGCCAAGACCTCTCTTGTTCTGGTATGTGGTCGTGAGGTTATGGAGAATGTTGACTTCTATCAACGCAAAGCTCTGGTCTATAGATTTACTGGGTTTTGGCCTTCCCTGCCGAACCTTCATCGTCGGGTGAGTGATTCTTGGAAGCCCCTTGTTTCTTATGGAATTGAGTTTTTCCCTTGTGTTAAGGGGTTTTTTGTTGCCTCCTTTACCTCTACTCATGATCGTGATTTGATTTTGAGTAAGCTATGGACTTGGGGGAATCACTCCCTCTCTATTAAGCCCTGGACTCCTTCCTTCAACCCCTTTACATAATCTCTCTCTATTCGTCCAGCTTCGGTCTGCCTCCCCAATCTCCCCCTCCATTTTTGGGAACCTTCTTGTTTTGGGGCCATCGATAACTCCATTGGCAGCTTCTTGAAGGTTGATGATGCCACGTTCTCCTTAGGTCATTCTACCTTTGCTTGCCTATTAATTGATGTTGATATATCTCTGGCCCTCCCTACAGATGTGGTTCTTATGGTTGGGGATAGGCCTTGGACTCAACTGCTGGATTATTAGGGCATCCCTTTTCGTTGTCGAAGGTGCTTCTCAATGGGTCACCTTGCTTCTGACTGTTCTCTCTCTCGTCACAAAGGTGCTGCTACTTGGTGGAAGGATACTATGAAAGACCACTTGACAATTAATGCTTCAGATTTTATTTCAGTAGATTCATCTCAAGATGAGGTGCCCCTTATTGCTGATGAAGCCCTGGTTGATGTTACTATTGTTGCGGACCCTTCTGCCCCCTTGGTTCCTACACCCGTTGCTTCTGCTCCTCACCTTCACTCTGCTCCTAGCGATTCTTCTTTTGTTGCTGCTCCGCTGCAACAACAGTCTGGCAATGACTTTGCAAGGTCTTCCCCGTTTGATTCTTCTTTGAAAGTTCCTAATGATAGGGTTTGCTTGGACGGTTGTTTGTCATAGGCAGAAAGGAAAATCTAAACCCCTTTCCCAAGCCCCCCCTTGTAAGTTTCGAGTTTTTCTTCCCCCTCTTGATTTGGGTTGGGTTGTTGATGGTTTGACAGGTTGGTTTGGCCTGTCCGAATTTGTTTCTTTTGGGGTTTGCACCCCTACTTGGTCTATTTAATTTTGATAGCCTTTGACTTTGTAAAGGGTCAACGCCCTCGTTAAAGCTGCTTTTTTAATCAAAAACATTTATAAAAGAGGATTTCTTATTTTGAACTCTTGCCAATTTTTTTATTTATATCCATGGAATAATTTATGTCCAAAGAAAAGACCTTTGAAGAAAAATTGTTTTTCAAGAAGTGTCGAGAGATTGTCAAGAGTTTAATATATTGATGTTGTAGATTTCCCTCATTTCACTGAATTGCATATAAATAAAAGATTTTAGCTATGGTAAAAAGCTTCCTCCAAATAATGAGAAGCATAAAACACATTTTGTGCCTAAAACCAATTCCCTTATAGTCCAACTATTTTATCTAAATTTTGTTACCTACCTTAAACTAAATATCTTAAATTAGTTTATCAAATAGTTAATTTTGTAATAAAGTATGTTACGTACCTTAAACAAAATATATTCTAATAGTTTATTAGATAGCTTGAATTCCACAAGAATCCGAATAAGATAAAATAGAAATGACAATGAAGTCCACTTGAGATCATAATGAATGTTCCTAAGAAATACTGACAGAATTGAGGCTAAAGATAACACAAAATTACAGGTAAGTATTAGACAATCCAACCTATACAAGAATATTAGGCAATCTAAGCTATACAAGGAGTATTATTTATTTATTAACCTTTATTATGACTAGTATTCTCTCAACAGCTTTAGTTAGATGCAGATGCACTCTTTGAATCTTTTCTCTGAGCACCTTTTACAATGCTTTCTTATGTTTGTCATGGAGTCTTCCTTGTTCTTCAAATTTTGAACGTTGCGCCATGGCATAATAAAACTAGCTGTCATATTCAGAATTTTCAGTCCTTTAAGAAAATAGTTCGGAACCCAATGTCTCAATTAAACAATAACAAATAAACATGTCGCCAGTCAAGTGACATTGTTGCATCTTACAGAGAGGATCGAGAATTATGCTTGCCATGAGCAGACGAACGGAAGTGAAAATCTTAAACCCTAACACTCAGAGTGGCCGACCAACCTGTTTACAAGAAATATGTCAAATATCTGAAAACATCATGCACAGGCGAGTCTGGGCACGCTTATCAATAAGCTAGCGGGAACATACACGTGGATTTTTTAATGAATGGTGATCTTCTCAATCCATCCATCCAGTATTTTACAGTCACTCGATGTAATATATATGCTTAAAAATGTGTATTTTAATATATAGATTGAGGTGTTACATTACTCATATTTTCTTTATTCTTGAGTTACATTTTGGCGTTTGGAGTTTCATATTAAATTCAAATATAACTCATTTTTTTAAAATAAACTCAGCTACTAATAATCTAACTTCTTTATTTGTTACTTCCAGCAAACAGATCAGTATTGTTCTGAAAATCCCTCCTAATCCTAACATTCACAATCTACCAGCTTCTTAAACTTACTTTGAATATTGACACTCAATAATCAAATCTACAGAGAATAAGTTATAGGAACAGTAAAATCGAGAAAAGAGAAATTGTTGAATGTAACTGTACATCTAACATCTATATGTTGTTGTCATGAATTTGAAGAACTGAATTTGTGTTAGTAATAGTACTGGAAATAGGAGGTTTAAGGTTGTCCGAATAGAAAATTTCTTACACATAACCATAAAATAAAAGATAAATGCATCTGAAATAGGCAAAATTTTAAGAACCAACTTGCATTAAATACATATTTATATGATGATGATCACAATATTCCTTACTATCTATATACCCGGAACAATTTAAGAATCAGTGTGTATAAAATACACATTTATATGATGTGAATCGCAATATCAGTAATAATTATGAGCATCAAAGACAGTTTTGCTTGAAACTATACTTATAGGGCAATATTTACAAACTGATTCAGAAAAGTTAGGTAAATACATAATAACTTCAGAACGCGCTGAAAATAAAAGTCCTCTCATCGATCTAAATGAAAGGAAGATCACTCCAAGAAAATCTCAGCAGTACGAGTCCTGTGAGTGCCCATTAGCTCGAATTCGGTATCTTCAGAATCAAACTTCCAGTGGCGCTTCCTTTGGTTTATGAACCAATTATTGATTTGCTTGGGATCCAGCCGAGTATATTCTGCCAAAGCCATCTTTTCAGTATCCTGCACTTAAAATCAGGGCATTACACATTTGCACTGATACAATTATGGTTTTAGACATGTTAAAACATGGGAAGACCTCGAGTTATCATCCATTCATAAAGAGTCTGAATAGCAAAGTTTAATAGTCTTGAGTAAGTTTTACTCACCGAAGGATAAGGCCACTTCTGGTGCAGATCCCACCAATGAAGCAGTTTCTGCCGTGCCTCCTTGGGGAGCTTGCCTCCCTTTTTCTTCTTCATAAATCTTTGTCTAAGACGGCCTAGATATCCACCATATTTACGAAGCAAAAGGTCCTTCAATTCTCTTTCTTCTGAATGCTGATCCGCCCACTGGTAGTCCTTCTCACCCGTGATGCTATCTTCCTCGTCCATGGAACCACCTCCCTCCGTTCTCTCATCACTCTCGGCTGCAATTTATATAATGTAATAAGTAAAAATTGACATCACTCCACAAACAGATCTCAACTTCAGTTGAAAAACATCAAACTTGTGTAAAAGAAATGCCCGAAAATTCACATATGGAATATGATGGAAGAGCATTTATAGAAAGCTTTGCCACTAACCAATGAGGTAGGCTAGTCATATAATAATGGGTGTTCTTTCACAACTCCATAGATGCAGATGCCAATCTTGATCTCATTCTTTTGTATATTGAATCTTAATCAATAACAAAATTAATAAACATTTTACTAATTTTTTTCAATTATACTTGACCAATTAAACTGCAATCTTCAAATAAGATTAATTTTCTATTATTCATCATTTTATATTTTTATTTTTATAAATAATAATCAATTGTTATAATTTGCTAAATATAATTAATATCTAGTGATCACAGAACAATGTTTTTGATTAAGGGTAAATAGGTTTTGAAGGAACCAGAAACCCTCAAATTTTCCCAAGACCCATGATACAACGCTGCTAAAAAAAAAGAGCATCGGCATACTAGCATACACACCATAAACTGGACATAAAATTGTCCCTAACACATAAACAAGGGTTTTACAAGGCTCCCTTAAAACCTACAAATGTTTCCATGGGTGCATCCAAACACCCATCACCTTCAACACTAGATTACAATAAATCAAACTATTCTCACAATCTAGACAAATGGAGTTTTGAAGGGCTCCTCTAACTTTCATCATGAGTTTTAAATTGGCTTTCAAAACCAACAAACAAGGGTTTTCCCAGCCTCCCTTAACCTGTAACAAAGTATTCAGCTTGCCAACAGCACAACTAACCCTTAACCAAAAACCACAACTAGCCAAACTGAACCTTTTAAAATTGCTAGCATCCAGCTTGCCTGTAAGAAGAACACGACTCCCACAACCAACACACACGAAAAAGAGAAAAAAACCGAATGCACAAGCAGCAAACAGCCAACCTGTGGGTTTTACCAGGCGATCACAGAACAATGTTAATAATGAATCCTTTGACATACAATTGATGGCACATGGGAGGGCATTAACCCTCTGGGTTTATTTTGAAATGGCTAGAAGCAGAAAATGGCTTCGCCTGACTTTCTGTTCAAAGATGATTAGCAAGATGACGAGGAAGATGATGCATGGGGAGAGCTTTGGATATTTTATTTTTTGTAAATAATAATCAATTTTTATAATTTACTAAATATAATTATTATCTAGTGATCACAGAACAATGTTAAAAGTGAATCCTTTAACATAAAATTGATGGCACATTGGAGCATTGCTGCAATTAACCCTCTGGTATTATTTTGAAATGGCTAGAAGCAGGAAAATGGCTTCGCCTTACTTTCTGTTCAAGGATGATCAGCAAGATGACGAGCAAAATGATGCATGGAGAGAGCTTTGGATGAAGAAGAGCAAGAAACACTTCTTCATCTATAGCTGGATATTCAATCCAATCAAAACGAGTGTTTGAGTTTTAGGGATTTAAGCCTGGCCTGATACTGTTGCTGTCTAGAATAACTTTTTTAATGTTGACTAGGCTAGTGGAAGCGTTGATCGTGGTTCCTAATCCTATTGCTGGCTCTCTCTAGCCACCAAAGAACACTTCGTCTATGGAGAAGGTTTTGTTTCTGCTGTGAGAAGGAATGCATCGATTGAGCATCGTTCTGGGAAGGACCTTTCACATGGGAATTTTCTTCTCCCATCCTGAATGTCTTGAAGGAATCCATGAGCATACCCTTGCCCTGCTTCCGCCAATCTGCTCTGCACAGAGGTAGTTGTCCTGAGGATTCGAGTCTTGTAGCTGGGGCATAAGTCGATGGCAAGGCCTAAAAGGTGCGGCTTCAGCATATGCTGTTGCAGAGAATCCCAGTAAAGTGCTTTAAACTGTGCGAATGGCCGAAGAATTTGAACAGGTGTGCTGAAGTGTAAGTTCAATTACCGATCCTACTGAATCTCTCTATTTCCAAAAAATTTTGGAAAACAAGGGCATCGTCTCAAGGGTCCCTAATTCAACTGTTGAAAATTGAAAGTTCTTCTGCTAGACTAGGAAACTTACCTGTAAGCAAGTTTCTAGGTTCTAGGCCAAACATAGATGTGGTTAGAGATAGGCTCAGAGGAAATGGAAACCGCATGGTCTAGTTGAGATCTTGACTTTGTGTTCCATGGCTTCTTTCTGATCTCTTTTCAGATAGTGAGGATTGTGTTTGAACTCTCTTGGATGCCCTTGGTTTCTTGGAAAATCAGAAAAAAAATTCGTTGAATTTTGACCCTGGAATGAGGGCACTAACAAGGTTCCAGTTTGGATGGCCCCTGGTTTCTTCGAAAATCGGAACAATTATCGAAATTTGACTCAAGGAATGAAGCATTACTGTTTTATCACCACAAAATCAAGCACAATAATAAAACATTTGATAGTTGGCAATTATAATATGAAAAATTTATAATTTATCTACTTATCCTATTAAGGAAAAAAATTAGTATTCATATTGGATTGCTACTTATCCTGTTAAGGAAAAGAATTATTATTCATACTGGATTGCTCCGAGGAAGAAAATCGATTGCAAAGATTGAAGAAACAAATAAGATGCTGCGATTATTAAAAAAGGATCTGGCGAAACGAGTAGTTATTTAGATGTAAGATCCAAGGTTGGGATTAGCAATGATAAATAAGAAACACTTAACATAGGAGAATCAACAGGAGCCTCGGATCCAAATTAGGTCAAAAGATAAGTCAGAATAAAAGTGAGTAACTAAGAATGGGAGATCACAGGGCCAAAAACAGGAGTAAAGCACATATCAAAATGACCAAAAAATGCTCGATGTAAGATCAACAGTTGGGAGTAGCAATGATAATAAGAAACCCTGCAAAAAAGGAGAATCAGCAGGAGTCTCTGATCCAAATTAGGTCAAAAGATAAGTCAGAAAAATGTGGGTGATTAAGAATGGAAGCTCACGGGGCCAAAATCAGGAGTAAAGCACGTATCAAAATGACCAAAAAATATGGAAATTTCAGCTGATATGCTCTATTTTGTCTGAATCAGACTTTGAAGCAACTTGATATGTATCTTTTGATTGGATCTATTCCTTCTGGTTTTTTGTTTAAATCTTCAGATAAGATGAATAGAGCAAAATCTTGTAAACTTGGTCTTTCCCTTTTTGAGTCTTTTTTAATTAAAATCGATGGTTCTTCTAGTGGTAATGAAACTGGAGGATATGTGGATTTGGACAAAAAAGTTCTAGTTTGATTGACTTTTCTTTATCTATTGTTAAAAGCTTGGGTTCTCATTGTGATTCTTGAAGAAAATGTTTTAGATTAAGTGAAAAGCAGGTTTTGAAGGGGCCCCGAAACCCTTTACATCAGATTAAAAATAGATTAAGCATTGAAAGCCCAGCTAGATAGAATAGCAATACAAAGAAAGGGCCAGTAAAACCAGCCCAAACAACCAACTGCAAGGGCCTTCAAGATTTGCAATTGGCCTTGTGGGAACAAAGAGTCATGTCAAAAGAAGGCTTGGACGTCTTTGAATTCTTCCCTTTAACAGTAATCCAACCATATTCAACTTTAGCTGCCGCAACTGACCAATCCGAAGGGCCCAGCACCGATCTTTCCGGACTGGAAAAAAGAGTGTCAGAAGAGGGAGCAACAATCGTCACGGGCACATGATCACAACCAACAACAGAAGTTGTGCCAAAACCTTGTGAAGCAGCCGACGGGAAAAGAGATACCATCACGGACACAGAACCGCAACCAACAGGTGGGGCAGAAGATGTATCAACACATGGTGCAACCGGCAGGGTAAGAGACAACAATCCAATTTCAGTAGAGGGGACATCAGCATCCTGTATCACAACTTCTTTAATCTTAGTAGCATCCTTAGAGGCATCCGATGAATCTTTCATTTCCAATCCAGCCAAAGTAGAAACCCCAACATCCAATGAATCTTTAAGAGATTTCCTAACCGTATAATGCCAATGGGAAGCCCCCGACCACCATGAGACCGAAGAGTTTTTCTTCTCAAGCCCACAATTTTCTGCCGCATGGCCAGTTTTGAAGCATCTACGAAACCTGAAAGGAATACCCTCATAATCCAAGGTCTGGACCTAGCTGCCAAAAGAGGAGTTAATGGCGATTTCAGCTCGCAAACCCTTAGAAACATCTAGCTCAACCAAAATGCGAGCAAAAGTAGTATGGTAAAGCCCATAGGAGTTATTATCCACCATAATGAAGCTCCCAATAGCATCACCAATTTCCTCAAAGAGAGAATAAGCCCACAAGTGTAGAGGAAGGTAAGGAAGCCTAACCCAGACCGGAATTTTGTTGAACATCTCTGAAAGGGGGTTAAAATCAGAGTGCCAAGGTTTGGCCAAAAGCGGCATATTATCTTTCTCATAGAAAAAACTTTCACACGGGATTTTTCTTCTATCATTAGCATCCCCAAATTTAGCAACAAAGAAAGCTTTAGCCATAGGGAATATGTGAAGTGTACCAAAAATGAGGGGATCCCAGTGCTGGGAAATCCATTTATGCAACTTCGGGAGGCTGGGCCAGATACCCTTGAATCTACAAATAGCGCTATGCTTTGTGAAGACCTTCACATTGTTTTCTATTTCTTGTTCAAACTCCTTATTCGCATTAACAGAAACGACACAGGAAACAGGGATAAACCCTCTCCCAACCCCTCTGCGTGAAGAGGGAACCCTACCAGATTTCCGATCAGAATCAGGGCGAGGGCCCCCAGTGGCCACCGACGCTCAAGAAGGACTGGCCCTAACCATGCCAGTGGCATCACCAAGGGGCGAGCAAGGGAACAAGCAGGAGAATTTGTTGGTGGCTGAGATTTCAAAATCTCCATCGCGCTTTTTTTTTGCTTCTTTATATTTTTATAAGGTACTTGATTAATATTATAATGATCTTCAATTCAGAGCCTTGAATTCAAATGGTTAGCTATATTCCTCCTACCTTGGGCAAATTATGACAAGTTCATTAGCTAGAGCTAGTTGATAATCAATTTAGTGTTTCTCTTCCAATCTCAAATATAGTGAAAATGGATTAGACAAACTTCATGATACAAGAAATGTTAAATTGGAGAGACTGGATTATTTTTTTTTCTATTTAAACTTGAAGAAAATGTTTGTGAATTGGATTGTAAGAAGATAATTTGTGAAATGGATTCTATGATATTGACCACAATTCTAACAGATTTCAAGGATCCTCTTGGAAGTTGGTTTTTCACGAATTTTTGAATCTATCTCTTGTTCATATTCTTCAAGAATGGAATGTTGTTCTAGATAGTTTGGTTAATTAGGCCTCTAATTTTAATCATACAGAAGGTCACAAATTGGACATCCCTTTCTTATGCTCAATCTTGACAGTTTTAACAGCTACTTTATAATGATTTGGTTTGATCTAACTGATTTGTGTTAGCTCAAATCTCTCTGTTTTACTAATTTTTTTGGATGATCTTGATTCTTAAAGATAGAAGATATTTATGATAAACCTCAAATTTTTGCTCTTTACTCTTTAAACTTTAATGAGATCTTTCATACATTTATCTTCTTAAAAATATCTAATTATTAACATTACAAAAAAGACTTCTAATATAATAGTAAATGAATGCTGAACATACCCCTTATAAACCTACAAACTCATAAGTAACATTGACACAATGGATGAGACAACATAAGGATTCCTCTGAGTCACTTCCTAAAAGAATGTAGAGAGAGAACTTGCATTATCTAGGGCTCCCTTGTTTAATCTTGAAAGACAGCTCATACAACATTAACCCCTATGGGTGTTACCAAAGCATTGGATCAAAATAGTATGGTGCATCCTCTTCAAATATCTAACTAACAAGTCAATTTTATAAATTTTTGAACAGCCAATCTCATTTTTTTCTTTAGGGTCAAACAACCACAAAATGAACAACATTTGTCTGTTTCATTTTATTTTGCTAGGAAGGTACACTGAAGTTGTTGGCAATATGCTAGATTTGGTTAAGTGTTGTCATTGATGTCAACATTGTATCCCGGTTGGATATGGTTCTACTATCCCGGTTAGACTTGGTGTTTATCTTGCTTTTGGCTGCGATTCTGATCTGGTATGATCAGATCCTTGGTTTTGGTTTTTGATGCTTATCCAGGATGGTTATATGCTTATCATATTCTGTTGGTTTATGATTTGGTGCTCCGGTAGCTGTCGCTTATGTCCCCGGTTGGTATTTCCTAGTACCGGTTAGCTTTACCGATTAGCGATATTTGATGATTTGGCTAGATGATTTTGGTCTGGCTTATGGAAACGGTTTCAAGCGTGCTGAAAGTGCTTCTTGATCGTGTCCTAATTGTTTGGTGGCTTTGCATTGGCTAGCGTGCTGTTATGGTGGTCCTATTTGGATCCGGTTAGACTTTCTGTATTATTGCACTGAGGGTTTCTACTGGTTGGTGAAACATGTTAGTGATTGATCTTAGTGTGATTTCTCGCGGATATAATTGTTCGGGAATTTGTTTTAGGTCCATGCTATGTAATGTAAATCATAATATTGGTCCAGTGATATCGTGTAATGTAATTCTTGTAATTATGGGTTTAGGGTTTAGCCGACCTTATCAATATGGTTGATGATTTGTATTTATAGGTGGCTTATTCATGTAATTGGATATGGTTTTTGGGATCGAAGGTTATGTCTGCATTATCAGAGGAAGGTTTATGTGCAAACATTGTTATATCATTCAGCGAAAGGTATTGGTGTTGCAGGGCAGACATATGTGCTTACCCAGAACTATATCAAGCATTAGGAGATGCTACATTCATAGTTCATCCTTTCCGAATTGTAGTCAGATGCTTTTGTAAGTCAGTGAGACTTCTCTTTTGTTATGAGCAGTGAGCTCTAGGCTATTGTGCTGATTGCAAGTGCAATCCCCATTGTAATTATTTCACATACTATTGTAGAAGTATTATCTAATTGTGGGTAGGGTTTCCCACCGTGGTTTTTCCCTTTACCGGGTTTTCTACGTCAAAATATTGCTGGTGTGTACTATGCTTTCATGTTTTATCTTTCATTGTGTTGGTTTCTTTGTGCTCCAGTTTAAAGATTTTAATCTGCAATAATTCTGATTTCTGATAGTAAACTGATTCACACCCCCCCCCCCCCCTTCTTAGTTTACTCCTAGTATCAGATCTGTCTAATAGAATCAACCCACGAATCAGATTCAATAAATAAATTTACCTTCCAAACTTTTCAAAACTTAGAAGACAGATGCACGAATGTGCATTAAGGCAAAACAAGTCCTAGGATATCAAAATTTGCTCATAAACAGAAGTATAAATACAAGATCTTCATTGTAAATGCCCTTCTTTTAGGAATGCAAACTGAAGCAAATACAAACAAGGAGTTCAAAAAATTGATTCCTTTTTTGCTCGAGGAAAACTTAACCAATTTAGAAAGTTCTAAAATCTGTGCTTAAGAAGATTAACCAGTTTTCCGATGGAAATATCGTGGTTAGTTTGCTGACATAAGCATTAAACCACTAGATTATTCTCAAGAAATCTCTCAAACTTTTTCTAAATAATCATCAGGGAGCATTTTACAGGCAAGTTCTTTTGGTTGTTGGATTAATTACCACAGATTTAGGAATTGATATCATAGATTGACATCATTTTGTGTAGGTGAAGACATTGGATTTGGAAATTTACCAATACCTATATGTTTTGGTATAACAACAAAGTTACATCTAAGAGAGATGTTAGAACCACACCTCTAGAAATTGATCTCAAAGACAAACTATCACCCTATAGAAATGAAGATGTCATATTTGAAAGTCTATGAATGCCTACAACTTTTGATGTAATTGTATATCTACATTGACCAGGTGAAACCCACACCTCTAGGAATTAATCCCATAGATTAATGACAACCGCATAGAAATGAAGATGCCATATTTAAAAGTTCTACTAATACCTGCATTTTTTTATGTAATTATAATTCTACATTGATAGGTGCCTTATTGAGTCCCAGAAGATATCTCAAAATACACTTAGGTAGAAACCTAAAGAACAAAAAGGTGGGTAACATAATGTTGTCTACTAATTTTCCAAAGGAAATATAAAGGCGACTATTTAGCATTTTGAAGTTCTTGACAACAAAACCCAATGTTACCCCAGAACACCCATCACAAACAACAAGAGTTTTGTTGTTACCCACATCAATAAGATCAAAATAAAGATAAACAATAAGAATATCATTAGCAATATAGTGGAAATAAAAAGTTGACTCTTAATGACTTCTATTAAAATCCCTTCTCAAAGAAAAAACTATCAACCCTTGCATACCAAACATTAGGAGCTTGTTTCAACCCCTCGAGGGATTTTTTCTACTATAAATCAGCTATTCTTTTTCCAGGGTTTCATAGCCAATTTGTTATTCCGCATAGATTTTCTCATCTATATAACCAAGGAAATTTGATTTTACACCGATTTGATATACCGACCACTTGTTGTCTTGCAATGACAACAAAAGTTCTAAATAATCTACCACAAGTGTTTGTGCAAACCCTTGGCTACTAATTTTAACTTTGTGATTTGTCACCAATCACTTGTTTAAATGTTTTTCCTTTGGAAGTTGCACTAATTCTCATAGATTACTTTTACCAATTGATTTTGTTTCTTCATTCATAACATTAATTTATATTTTTCTTTCATTTCTTCTTCATACACAGAGGGTTCAAATTGAATTATACTAATCAGAACAATTTATTAGATACAAGATTCACATTAATACTCTAATTTCATTTAAAATTTGTATGTTTCTTGAAGATTGTAGAATTGATGTTGGAAGACTCAAACGTGAACTACTATTGGAGTTTGAACTTCCACTTGAGCCTCTGTGGAGAGGAAGAACATTATAACTTCTCTACCCACTATTATTGGCATTCTCTTCTATACATTTTTGTGTCGCTTCTAAACTCGGACCCTTCATCAAAAACCACATCCTGACTAGCAAACCATTGCTTTGTGTCAAGAGTAAAGAATGTGTTCACCCTTAAGTTGCATTATAATATACCACAAAGATACAAAGTTAAGATTTTGTGTCAGACATGTTCCCCCATTGAACTAGAACATGAATATATGCTAGACAAGCAAAAACACATAAACGAGCCACTAAAATATTATAACCACTCCAAGATTCATTTGAAGTGATGTTTTGAATTGATTTTGTGGGGTTAAATTTAAGATGTTGCCACTACTTCTCACCAGTAACAATTTGGTAGATTTCTTTTACTACAACATACTTTTTGCCATTTCCATAATTGTACAATTTTTTTTCTACATTATCATTTTACTAGGAGGTATAATTAACAAGGTGTCTCTTGATGCCATAATTGTTACAAAATATTAAAACTCTTTTGAAGTTAATTCTCCCCCTCTAAATTTTTTATGAGTATTTTGAGATAAGACCCACTTTGCTTTTTAGTCATAGCCTTAAATTTCTTAAAGCTTTCAAAAGTATCATTTTTTCTCTAAACAAAGTACATCCATGTGTGGTGATTTCCAAACTCATCAAGGAAAGTCAAAAATTATAAATCCTTACCTGAAGATTGCGCTTGCATATTACCACAAGTTTTCACATGCACAAGCTCTAGAGGATCTTATTCCCTCCATAATTTGTTTACTACAAAACACTATTTTGTTCTTACCTGTCAAGTGCCATCCTAAACAAACTACTTTTGGCAATACATGTACACTAGATTTTTTTTTAAAATACAAAACTTCTTCCTCTTCCTATCTTATTCCCATTTCCCCTTCCCCTTCCTTTACCACAACCTCTACTTATAAAAGGATCCCTTCAAAATTTATTTGATTGAGAACGAGTAGTAATTTTTTTTTTATTCTTATAATAAACTGAAGAGCCTACACCAAGCTCTATGTAGATTTTTGCATACACTCTTCATGAGAACACAAATGACAATATGGAGAAAAAAAATTCCTTCCATGTATGTTAAAAGTAGAAGAGTGTGAATGTATGTGTGTAATATATTATATCTACTAAAATAATTAAAGATATATAATATGAAATAATGATATTCAATATGGTCAATAAAATATAATTTGAATACCTTATCATTTGCAAAAACGAAAATACTCACAAATTCATAATTCGATCATTTGTCAAATGTCAATACACAATGAAAATTACAATCAATATTTAATAATCTTCATATTGTTCTTTATCAAAAGCATCAATGTCTAACATTTGATTCAATTTCACTTGAAGCACAATGAATTACAATGCCACTTCCATTAGCTATGTACTATAGAAGCTGCCTCATCTAAACACATGATCTAGCAAATTGTGCATTCATAACATGTCTAAGTCAACACACTGAAGAGTTAGATCTCAATTCCCCGTCTTCATTGCACACCATATGAGAAATTATGTATTCAATCACTTTTTGTTTATAAATATGTTTAAATTTTTAAATTTTTTTCTGTTTTTCTGTGGACAGCCCTTGGGTGCTAAGTTCACCTAGGAGAACCTACTGGGAAAAAGGACCAAAACTAGAACTATACCCATGGGGAGGGAGGGGTTTAGAAGGATATGGTAACATAGTTTTGTCATGACATTAATATAGAAAAACATACAAAATTCAA
This sequence comes from Cryptomeria japonica, assembly GCF_030272615.1. Lineage (NCBI taxonomy): Eukaryota > Viridiplantae > Streptophyta > Pinopsida > Cupressales > Cupressaceae > Cryptomeria > Cryptomeria japonica. The sequence continues at coordinate 681,172,276 of NC_081409.1, read as the reverse complement.
TATAATTTGGATAGTCTTTCATATTTTCTTTCAACTGAGTACATTAATTTTCTATTATCTAATCCACAAGTTCTATGTATCCCACTACTATTATTTCCTAGAGATCTTGAGAAAATAATAAGTTCTATTCATAATTGTCACATATAAATAATGCAAGATGAAATGGAAAGTTTGTCATTAGTCATTAGTCATTCTAATATTAATTTGATGAAAACCTGCTCTTGTGTCTACTACTTGTACAATAGAATTACAATATATTCTTGATATCAATTGAAAAAATGAAAAAAAAATCATTAACACTATATTGAAAAGCTGTTACAAAATATAAATGAAGGCCAGTTGAAAAATATAAAATTGAAAAAAATAAAACGAGACTAATTACAGCTGCTTATTAAAAAAATTAATAAAAAACATTAAATTCTCTTATTAACAAAATTGGCTGATCATATAAAAAACAGTATAACTAAAGAAAGCTTTTGGTAAGAATTTTTATTGCAGATCATGCATCGGATCATGCGAACAGGCTGCATGGAAAAAGGAGGATGCAAAGTGCAGTTGCATTATCCATTGAGCATGCAATGTGCAGGTGCCTTGTCCATCGGCCAAGCTATAATTTTTTATTAATTAATAATGCATCTTCAATGTTCCAACCCATCCACCATTTTTTCTTTTTATCTTAGAAAGCCCCCTTCTTAGAAGATGCCACTTTTCTGTTTAAAATACGGTCGATATCATGATGTCTATTGGCCATCACGAGAACACTAGCTTAAAAAATACCTAAAAAAAACCTTTGAAAGATCCCCCACTTGAAAAATACATTTCAAAACCCATGTTCATTGTTATTTGGTAACCTCCAAAACAGAAGACAATGAAATGAGAATAATAAGAGAAGAGGAGAGAAGTAAGAGAAAGAGGAAGGTATTCTCACAAAACCAAGTGTGTACATTAGTAAATTCGCTATCATCTTTCCTTTGCAAAGTCAAAGTCAAATACTCTTTTGTTTCCATTGTAAATTTGGTTTCTGATTCAGTCTGATTTTCAAACCCAATGAATGAATGGATAATGGAAAATTTATTTTTTAAATGAATAATAAATGAGAGTTAAATATGTTCTTTTGGTTTTTAACTATTATAAGTATTAAATATATTTTTAATGTATTAAATATTCATTTTTTGTGTATTTAGTTTGTTGTTTTGTTTTTAACTGTCAATTTAAATTATAATGATAGAAAGATTGAGGTAATGGTTAATAGTAAGTATAAATTAAGAGTTCAGAGGAGAAGGGCATTGAGGGGCATTGTTGTTTTCTGTTTATTGTAAAGCCAAAAGTAGTTATAATGATTGGGATTTCAAGATATTTATCTATGTGACAAGGAATCATTTAACAAAAAGAACCCTTCATGAGAATTGTCACTATCAATGATACAAAAAGAAAAAGTCAAAATTGAAAGGCTATTCAGCATTAAAAGAGAAATATTTGATATAATGAGTGGAAATGCAGTATTACCAAGGTGAATGCACATTTCTCCATTTCACTAGCAAAGAATTAAGATTTCTAAGAATCTCACACTTATCAAAGGATCACATTTCTCAAATTGTTCCATGGAAATATCTCCACTCCATTTACACCAAGATATATAATGAGTGGAAAGGGAGTATTACGAGGTGAATGTACATTTCTCCATGTCACTAGCAAAGAATTAAGATTTCTAAGAATCTCACACTTATCAAAGGATCACATTTCACCAATTGTTCCATGGAAATATCTCCACTCCATTTACACCAAGCTCTTCCTCATTTCTTCATGTCACTATCAAAGACTTAGGATTGCTAAGAATCTCACACTTATTAAAGGATCACATTTTTCAAATTGTTCCATGGAAATATCTCCACTCCATTTACACCAATCTCTTCCTCATTTTGTTAAATTTATACAACTTATGTGTGTTTGAATATGTCGTTATTTTGTTTTTTAGTTGCAATAGTGAGGATTAAAAGGTAATCAAGCTATTGCAAATAAAAAAGTTGGAGAACAAAAAGAGACAACATAGACTGAAAATTCAATTGTGAGTTAGTAAGCTTAACTTCTAAGATTTAGGCATGATTGCCAAAAGGACCATTTAACAAAAGGAATCCTTAATGATAGTTTCAACCATCCTTGATTAAAATAAAACATGAAATTTGAGGGGAATCTACAATGGATGTGTAATAATTGCTCTAATAAATTGAAGGGCAACATTACCACAGTGAATGCATATTTTCTTCATATTGCTAGTAAAGGGTGTAGGATTTGTGAGAAATGCAAATTTGGTCAATCGTCAAAATTCATCAAGTTGTTTCAAGAATATTTCTCCTCTCTATGTTCAACATCCCCTATCTTTGCAACTTTGAAGTCATGGAGCTCAAAATGTATAAAGAATAAGTTTCAATTTAGAAAATAATGTCACTAGAAAACATTTTCTTCACCAATGATAACCCATTCAATGTTTCTCACTTTCCTCATTTCAAGTCGGCCATGACCAAGGTAGGTTTCCTCACTTTCCTTATTTCAAGTAGGCCATGGCCAAGGTCGGTAGAGAATTTACTTCTATATTCTTCCTCAAAGACAAAATTGAAGAGCACCATCTTGAATTAAAGTTTTCACAAAATAAATTTGTTCATGATGGAGATGACAACTACATGATTCTGAAACATCATCATATACGGGTGGGATGGATATGAGGTACCACCTATCACCAATATTATATTTTCGTGCAAATATGGGAAAACAAAGATGTGGTTGACTTTTGATGCACGTATGTGATCAATGTAATGGAAAAATGATTGACTCGACTTATAGAGATGGCTCTTGGGCCCCTTGTTATATGCATTCCATAAATAATGCATTGAAATACATTGGTAGATATTAATAGGTTAAGAACATTATATGAAAGGGAGGATTAGATGAAGATTTGCAACTACCAAACAATCTTGGCATTCGTTTAGTCATTTCCAAGAAGGAATTGGGTAAGTGCACCAAGATGGTGAACAAAAAGGGGGGTATAAGTAGCCAGTTTTTTTTTGAAAACAGGTAAACCTTAACTTCAAAGAGATATTTGAAGGTCATGCACTAAAAACTAGGAGTTGAAAAAAAAAAAATAATTGTAGTTCTCTTAATCTAGTTTCTTAACTACTAAAGTTTTTAAAAATTGGATAAGATTAAGAGGGTCAAACCTTTCACGCACGAAACATTGTTCCTGATTTTTTCAGAAAAATATAACATGGTTGTTTTTGTGCGCTGCACAAAATATATAGTTATATTTACTAGTTTGCAAAACCATTTGGTAGAATGATAGGTAAGAGTGAGATCTAGAAGTTGTGTAATTTTTTGTAATTTTCCATTGAGTTTTTTTTTTTTAATGATTTTTTGAAATGAAGGCATCCTGAAAATTTGGTACCTATTCGTGCGCTGGGCATAACTTGCATCAAAATAATCGAAAATGCAAACTTATTTTTTTTAAAGTGTATACAATCTAGTGGATAACAATAATATATAATTATTTTTGAATTTAGTCAAGTATATCAAAAGTTATCAAATAAATGGTAGACATATGTCTGTGAGGACTGTCAAGGCAATGGTAGAGAAAATTAAAGTTTACTATACTAATGTTGTCCAAAAATAGAAAAATTTATATGGTCATAAAATTGAGAAGACGTGTGAGATTATGGTGGTAATTTTAGAGATACCCACTTGATCATTTGTAAACCTGATGATGACAGATTTGAGAAATCATGTTGGAAGATGAAAAAATGTGTAAAGGGACAAAAATGGGGGGGAAATGGGCTTGCAAGCCTTAGGGTCGTTTTCCAATCCTCTTACCAAGCCAATACCCACACGGGTTTTGAAAAACAAAAAGTACTATTTATAGTTCTTCATAACCCGCACAGGCTTTGAAAAACAAAAAGTACTATTCATAGTTCTACATAACCCGTACGGGTTATGTAGAACTAAACCCATTATTTTGTGTTTCACAAAACCCGTACGGGTTATGAAAACATAATAATGTATGCTTGTAAACTTAGCATTTACTACACATATGTATAGACATACATATATAATATGTATTTATGTATGTATATATGCATATCTATAGTTATATAGATATATGTATATATGTTTTTATGCATGCATGTCTCCCTTATTTTCCTCTCTCTCGTCTTCCTTCCCCCATTACCGTATTTGTCTATTTTGAGCCTTAATTATCCTCCTTGAGTTCTATCTCATCTCTCTCCCCCTCACACCTCTCTCTGTCGATTCTCTCACCCTTTTCTCCTTCCCGTTCTCTCTCTACCTCATCTCTCTCTCTCTCTCTCTACTCTCCTATCCTATTCTCACCCTCTCCCCCTACTCTCTCTTTCTCTCCCCCTCCCTCTCCTTCTCCCTCTTCTCCCCCCTCTTCTCCTTGAGTTCTCTCTCTCTCCTTTTCCCAATCTCCCTCCCTCCCCCTCTCTCTCTCTCTCTCCTTTTCCCAATCTCCCTCCCTCCCCCTCTCTCTCTATCATATTCTCCCCATCTCTGCCCTACCTCTCCCTCTCTCCCAATCTCCTCTCTCTCTCCTTCCCCCTCTCCTTATCATATTCTCTCCCTCTTCCTATCTCCTACTCCTACTCTCTCTCTCTCTCTCTCTCTCTCTCTCTCTCTCTCTCCCAATCTCCCTCCCTCCCCCTCTCTCTCTCTATCCTATTCTCCCTCTCTCCCAATCTCCTCTCTCTCTCTTTCCCCCTCTCCTTATCATATTCTCTCCCTCTTCCTATCTCTCTCTCTCTCTCTCTCTCTCTCTCTCTCTCTCTCTCTCTCTCTCTCTCTCTCCTTTTCCCAATCTCCCTCTCTCTCCCTCTCCCTCTCCCCCTCTCCTTTTCCCAATCTCCCTCCATCCCCCTCTCCTTATCCTATTCTCTCTCTCTCTCTCTCTCTCCATCTCCCTCTCCCTCTACTTTTTTGAATCTCCCTCTCTCCCCTCTCTCTCTCTCTCCCTCTCCCTCTCTTCCTATCCCCTTCTCTCTCTGTCTCTAACTCTCTCTCACTCCCCCTCTCCTTATCCTATTCTATCCCTCTCTTCCTACTCCCTACTCTCTCTCTTCCTCTCCCTCTCTTAATCCTACTCTCTCTCTCTCTCTCTCTCTCTCTCTCTCTCTCTCTCTCCACTTCCTATTTGGTTCCTAGTTCTATATAACCCATACGGGTTATGCAGAACTAAGGCAAAACTTCTAGTTCTGCATAGCCCGCAGGTTTCTAAAAAAGTATAATGTTCCTCAAAACCCGTAGGAACTTTTGATTTTTTATTATAAAATATAATGTTCCTCAAAACCCGTAGGAAATTTTGATTTTTTATTATAAAATATAGTGTTCCTTAAAACCTGTACGGGTTTTGAAGAATTTTTTGTATTTTTTAATTGTTTTTGGCTAGGTTTGGTAGCATGTTTTTGAATTTCCAAAACACACACGGGTTATGAAATTTTTTTTTTTTTTTTTTTTTGCATTTGGCCACTTTTTTGTTCACCATCTTGATGCACTTACCCAATTCCATGAATCAATTTTAACCAAAAAATTTTCATACTTTTTGTTGAAATATTTTGAGTTGCAAGATCCCTCACAACTTATGATCACCACAAAAAAGTGAACTAAGAGGAAAGGAGTCGAAGACAAAGTAAGGGATCAAAGTGAAGGAGTTTGTTATCAATGATGTGTTTCAAGCAAATGTGGTATGCATTGTATTAATTGTATCACCAATTTTTATTGTCAACAAATAAGAAACTTTGATCTAACCATGCCCTTGGGAATAAAAAAGTGTGCAATTATAGGCTCTTTTGTAGTTTTCGCACATAGATATTATTGAGCGCAAACATCCTTGTGCTAATTCACTTTCTTATGTGTTTTTCATTTGCTTCCTTCATTACATTTCATGTGATTATACCATCTTATTTCAACACTATAAGCATCAAACTATAAAATATAAGTTTATTTTTAAGCAAAACAATCTAAACAAATAATACCTAATTTCTTAAGTAGACATTTCATGTTCAAGTTTGCTTGTTCAATACAAAAATTCAACTAAGAAACAAATTGGCTTTGGGTTTTGTTTGTGTAAGAAAAATATTAAAATCATAAATATATACATATTTGTAGCCTTGAAGCATAAATTAATTTTTTAATACCACATTGTATCATATAATAAACAGAACCACCATAAACATTAAAAATACTCACTAAATATCGACAAGTCAAATTTAATGATCATGATAAATATCCATTTACAATATTAAAAAAGAAAGTAAAAATCAAAGGATTAGAATAGTCACATTATCAATCACTTCAATGCTCTTAAGCCTCTTCACACTTGCATCACCAAGGGATTGCCATGGCCACATGAGTTAACCACCACCTTAGATTGCATCACATTCAAATCAATGGACAATTATGTGTAATGGTTAGCCCAATTTGTCATGGCACTCAACATATAATTCTCCTTTATAATCAATCAAGTATTTCTCCATAGAGAAAATTAAGAGCTTAAGATTGGGGAAAGCCCAAACCTTGTTCAATAAGGAAGATGTGAAATAATGTGTTTAATGAGAATGTAGTAATTGACCTTATTGTAAGGGACACCTATCTCATCTAAGAAGATGTTGGTGGGCTTCCAAAGAACCATGATAGAAAAAAGCTACCCACTTTACCAACCTATCACATCTTATATTTTATCTATGTAAAATCATATTTGTTAATTTCTATTGTATACACAAAATAGAATATTTCAACTTTATCCTTGTCAATTTTACATATTTTACAAAATTTCATGAAGCCACTACCAAAATATAAAGCTACTTCTTAATGTTCTAGTCATATAATTATCATTTTAATTTGAAAACTAAGATAATTGTATTTGAAATTTTTTATCCAATTCTTCATTTCTTTCTCTACATGTTAAAAAATGTATATATTGGATTATTTTTGTTAAGGTTAGTTAATATACATGGTTAGTGATCAATTTTTTAAGATGCATATGCTTCAAAAAATTCCAAAATACTTATTCAACAAAAATATATAATTTGTTCTACATGTCCTTAGTTATCTTTTTGCTAACTAAATTTAAAAATACTCAACAAAACAAAAAAGAGGGAGTATGTTAAATGCTTACACTAAATCGATAAAATAAGATATTTTTATATTCATTTAATGTTTGACCTTAATCTTAACTTTTTAAAAAAAATTGACTTTTTAAAAATTAAATTTATAATATTATATATTTTTCTTATCACATCTTCAAATTTTGAACATAAACAATTTATATTACTTAGTACAAAATTTAAATATTGTTAGTTTAAAAATAACTTATTTTGACCCTCATTTAGTCATATTTCTATACACATCCTTAAACATAATTTGACAAGTTTTTTGATTAAGGAAAAAATAGGTTTTAAGGGTACCCTAAAACCCTAAGTACAAGAAGCTTCCATTGAAAAACACACAACCAATCCACAACTCAACAACAATAAAAAAAATCCAAAAAGACAAAGAGGTCTCTAACATAGCAAGCCAAAGACATAAAACAGATAGAGAACTAACATAGGTTCTTTAAGGCTTCCGCAACTTCAACTTCCATTTGGTCTAGTTTCTGAGACAGGTTTTTCAGATCTTGTAGTTCAAGCTTAGCATGCTCCCTGGTCTTTTTGAGATTCCCACAAGTCCACATTGATGTGCCACTATCATCATTGTCTTGTTTGACATTATCTGCCAAATCAAGATCAATAAAAATGTTAACCCCCTAATTTCAAAGCCTGCATATTTTGCCATTGATTCACAAGTATTTCAATTTCTTTTGTACGGCTATGAATAGTTTTATGGCACATATTAAGTTTGTGAGGTTGTCATCAATTCTCTTCATTTTTTCTTCTAAAACCCCAATCTTGCCTTCATAATTTGAGTTCAACTGAGTTGTATTTAGTAACATTCCCAAGAATGGAAACCATTCTTCTCTTCTCTTCATCTATAATCATATTGCCATCTCTAGCCCTTGAACCAAACCGACCACCAACCTGCTCTAATGCAACCATTTTTTTTGAGGGACCAGATATTGATATTCATCTAATTCATTTCCAAGAACAACCAATTTGAAATCCGAAACTGGTCAACCACAACATCTCTAGCAATGCCCAAAAGGTTTGGAGGGTTCTTCGAATCACCCCCAAGAAAAGGGGAATATTTTTCCAAGACCCTAGGGAAGGGAGGGCGAATGGTTTTATCCTCCTCAACCCAATTAGAAGAGGGATGGGAAGGGGTCGCTCCCATGGAGCCTTCCCCCACACCCACCATTTTCCATTCCCAAATTCTAGTTGTCAATCGCCTCCTCAGCCCCCAAATCCTCATCCACTAAACTAGGAGAATCTTTACCAACCTTTTTCCTTTTGATGAATCTACGTTTTTCATCCCTAAGGGAGAAATTACCTTTTTATTGCTCCAAAGACACTAGTTTTTTTTGTTCAGAAGAAGTACTATCCTCAATTTCCCAATCCTCATCTAAGGAATCATCTTCCCCATCCCTTGCATTTGTCTCCATCTCATCCTTAGACCCCATGTTCTCTGAATGCAAAAGGGGATTATCATGGTCTTTATCCTTAGGGGAAGATGAGAGGACTTTAAAATGTTCCATAATAGGAAGGATCAAAGCCTCATGAAGATAAAGGTTTCAATCATTCTTGTTATCCTCTTTAATACTAGCTATCAATGAGGACAAGAGATGAAAGGAAAGGGTAAAAATTTCTTAAGTCTAAAATGATTAAGCAAATAAAAATGATATCCATACACAATGGTAAACCACCCCTTTAAAGTAAAGTATTGCATCAAGACTTTAACCACTCCCACCCAAAGAGGTTTTAGGGACTTTACTTGGTATCCACCATTCGATTTCTTAACCAGCTTCTCCTCTTTGCATTTAAGAAAAATATTTACCACAGTCTCAAAATATTTTCGAGTCCCTAAAGATCTTTCTACCTGGCATTGATAGCCCTCTGACCTTTGCAATCAAATCCTTCGAGATATCCATGCATTTGTTGCCAATAGATAGTGGTTCTCAATATATAGAGTAATTAATGTGATTATATGAATCTTGTTAATTAAATTTAGTGTAGTAAATTAATTCCTCATTGTGTAGGTAATTCAATACATGAATGTTTGCATAAGGTATCTAAGGCAAGTTTCTTTTAGTTGAGGTTGATGATTTTAATTTTAGTTCATAATTTTTCATGAAAAAGATACTTATAGAAAATTAGGTTTTTTATATTCTAATTTAATAGATGAGTGTATTCTAATAATGATTACATTGTAACAAAATATTTTTTATTTCTATTTATTATGTGTAAAGTTAAATATTAGTGATCATTTAATATAAGTTATATAGGATAAGCTATCTTAGTTGGGATAATTGATCTTCTTTTAACTAACTCAGACAAATTTTAATAGATGAGTGCATTTTACTAGTGATTATAGTGTTACATAATAGTGATTTTTACTCCTGTTTATTATTTGTAAAGTATTTCTAGTCATTATGTTTGAACTAAAAAAAATAGATAAAAAAATATTTATTTTCACTAGTCATATCTAAGAAATGCATTATAACTTTTTTTTATCTTTATGACAATTTTATATTTTATGATATGAATTGTCATGAGATGTCTTCCATAAGCTTTCCTTTTGTATTATGTATCTAAACAACTTTATACATATTCAACTGGTTACATATTCATTGTCCAATGAAATTGTATGATATTATAGGTTTAAAAAAGTATATTTTTAGTAACTTTTTTTAACATTGAATTTTTATCATTTTTATATAATGCAATAAATGAGTCTTTATGGGGGTGTATTTTTTATAAGATTTGATATATCACTTAAGCTTCATTTGATTTTTAGTTTTTCTTTTTTAATGGTTCAAATTCATATCTATAGGCTCAAACTAACTTTTAACTAATTTTTTTTTGCTAACTTAAACAAAATAATATTCAAAGAGTGATGCTAGAATGTTGTATGAAAGACAAAAGCTAATTAAATCAATCAAAAAACTTAACTTGGGCAAAAGAAGATAAGTTAGTTACATTCATCTCTTAACACAATAAATCCTAGTAGTGTCTCTAAGCACAACCATTTTTACATAGCCTAGACTAACAAATTTATATAAAATAGAAATGCTAAATTTATGCTTGTAATTCAAGATCAATACAAAAGAAAAAGAGTCAAAATTGTAGGTGTGCAACATAAGTGCAAGATTGAACCTAATAAAAAAATAAGCCATTAATTTCTCTATTGGAATAATTCTGAAAATAACAATGGATCATTAAATATAAATTTCAACAAACAACCTTCCTATAACAAACAAAAGTAAGTATCCTAATTATTTTACATGAAGTTTTTGAAAAAAATTGTATGATCTCAACATCTTAAAATTAAAATAAACTTATTATTGTTTATTGCAAAATTAAAGAATTATCTTATTTATTTTTATATATATAGACATATATTTTCTAGTATTTTGACTACTTTAATGTTTTGATTGACTTGAGTTTTATTATTTTACTTTCTTTACAAATATATAGATCTCTATTTTCTAATACCTGGCTTACTTAAATGTTGTTAGTTGACCTAAATTATAAGTACTTTTTAATTGTCCCTTTTGTTCAAGAGATACTACTCTAAATGCTTTTGTTGTTTTATTTATTTTTACATAAGTGAGGCTTCTATTTGTTTAAGATATACAAATATACTTTACTTTTTTCAATGTTTCTTCAATCAAACAAATTTTAACTTCATACTTCAAATCAAACAAATAGTATTTTATAATTATAACAATTAGCGGTAATGTCTATATTTTAATGTATTTCTTATGTAAGATGGAAGTCCATATATTTGTGTTAACTATTTTGTGTCAAAATGTTCACAATATATAGGAGAAAGGACCCAATAGTTGAGCATGTTCTAATAGTTGTTATAGCATTTGTTGATTCAATGTCCAATATTTTTAACAATATTGTGCCAATAGTTATGACTTTAAAGTTGTTATTGTTGATGATGACTACCTGGGTTGGGGGGTGGCGCGCTTGAGGGTGGGGCTTTTGGACACCTTGACAAAAAGCATATTGGTATGACATCATATTTGATGTGGTAGCCCTAAAACCTTAGTTATAGGCAACGGACTTGCCAAGTAAGTAATTGTTACAAATTGGAGTGATTTGAAACTTCTATATGATTTTGAGAAGCACAATGTTAGAGTGCTCAACTATAAGATCCTCTCCTCTAAACCAAACAATTTTTAACATTAATTATACATAAACAAAAGCAGCTCATATGATAAAAAAAAATAAAAATTAATAACCAAATATTAAGATTTCACAAATGAGATATTTGACTAATGTGCCAACACTACGTTGAGAGATTGTAAAAAAGACTTCGGAAAGTTTAAAAGAATTAGGGGGGCTTCTATTATAAGCAATATCAAAGTGGGGGTAGGTTCTTGTGCACAAATCCAAGACTATTAACACTCCTTAACTATCACCTTTCATTAAATGTTTTATTTGTTCTAAAACAAATTAGGCCTCCGTGGTAATAACACTGATCTCTGTAAAAATAACATAAAATGACAAGCTGTCATATCAATTCACCCTGGGAGTACCAAACTACGTCACGGATCCAAATGAAAAAGAAATTTATGTCCTCATAAAAAAACATATCACCGACTGATTTTATAAATTTCACATTATTTAAGTTATGAATTCAGGCCGTCTGGCATAGCTAAACCCAAATTAGAGGAGCAGACAAATAGTGAACAAGTGTATAAAGAAAGAAACTGTTTTAATACCCATACGTACATGAGGCCGTATGCTAGGGGAATGGACTTAACCAACAGAAATTTCCATATCTAATCGAGGTTGCTAGAAAATTACTCTAGTGGAATTTGTAAAATCACAGAAATCATTGCTTGGGTAGGACGAGACGCCTCTACAATGGCCATGTAATGAATAACCTCAAATCATTAAACATTTGTTTAGGCTCTCGAGTACTTTTGATAACACAGTAACCTAATGGGTTTGTGCGCAACAGTTCATTACATTTCTAGATGAAATTGCTGTTTTACCGGGGAGTGGAAGCGTCAGACAATTTATAGTTCTTGTTCCACGCCGTGTCGGCATGTAACAGTGAAACCCATTTGGCCTTTTACATTAAGTACAACATCGTTGTATACTCATTTATCTCGATTGTGTACAGATTGAATACCTGCTCCTTTGACGGACTGTTCAAGAACAGGTTCTGTTATTTTACTTAATCATGTTGTCTGCCCAGATCCATAAAATATGCCCTTCACTATGGTAAGAAAATAGTAAAAGTTGGTTTGCAGTAGGCCCAAATTTTAACTTCTGTCTGTTTGAATGTTTGTTTGAATTCAGTAATGGTCAGTGCTCGAAAACATCATATGCACTGGCAAAACTAATTTTCAGTCACATCAATGGGGGAAAGGCAGAAAAGGGATCTGGTACCAAGGTAAGGAAAAGAGTTTGAATAATTCTTTTTTTAACTATCTTCGAGGAAAACATTGGTGTAATGTCTTATTTATAAATAATCTTTTGTTTAAGTTCAATGATTTTCCTCATAAATCAGGACGCTAAGATAGCAGAATAGTGTAACTAGAGTAGATGAAATTAGTCCTTAAAAGCTTAACTGCATGCGCCTAAGTTGAATTTTTTACCTGAATGCGTAGTACTGATTGTTTCATTGTTCAGAGAGCTGAGCTGAGCTTCAATCTTCTTAAAAAATGACATGGTTTCCATGAATGGCTTCGCAAGCTTCTCTCGCAACGTACTTAACATCTCGCAGTAAGTCTCCTGAGAAACCGAAAAAATACGAGGAATCACAATCTAATGCATTTTGCAGACATTTTTTTTAGTAGTATGTATTGTTTTATAATCATACGAATTAATGATAATAAATGTTAAAATTAGATTCAAAATATTGAAAAATAAAACTATAATCAAACCCAAATTTCTGATTAACAGATTATAAAATTTGATCCAAGATATCGGAAAAGAAACTCGTAATCAAATCCAAAAACAATGGATAATAATTTCGTTCTTCCAATACCCACAAATTTTCAATAGCTCTAGAACAATTTCTATGTTAAGTTGCGCTCCAAATATATTAATTCGCAAATTACCCATCTGATCATTCGGTGCGCAAGTGAAAATACAAGAAACTTTGTTACAAATAATCAAATCTAAAAACAATGGATACTTAATACATTCTTCCAATACCCACAAATTTTAAGCACTCAGCTCAAAAACAAATTCTATGTTAACTGCCACTCCAGATATATTCATTAGCACATATAGCCTATTTGATCATTTCAGCTTCAAACAGCCCCAATAAATTCTGACAAGCATCATAAAGAACCAAATTAAATGTAGTGAAATATACAATACAAAAAAGAAATGTAGTAAAAATTACCATAAACATATCAAGTTCTGGATCCATTCCAATGTTCATAATCATCTCGTTCTGTCGATTGTCAAAGTCTTTAATAGCGGCGTCTAAACAGGTCACAATTTCTGGGGTACCCCCAACCTGAATCCACCACACTCGAATGAGTAAGATCTTCAAATGCCTTAAACAATTATGTGAAAATGATTCTACATTCATGAGAGAAGATTAATAGTTAGATAAGATTTTCACAGTCAATTCTAAATTCAATTCTAGATTCAGTTGTGTAGATTTTTTTTTTCATCAAGGATTCGAATCATCATCATCAGAATGATAGAATGATAGATAGAATTGTAAGACAATGAATGTGATTTGAAACATTGATGAAAAAAAAAATTCTACAAAACTGAATCCAGAAACACTGTATAAAATTAACAGTGGTTGGAGTTGGGTTTACAGTAATGCAGTGGATATAGGCTTCCAACAAACAACGAAACTCTGGATGCCCTAACATCTTAGCTTTTATGACATCCATTTCCTCCTCGTCGGTAGCAATCCTACTAATACTACTGAAATTAGGGTTATCTTCCTGTGGGGTTTGTGGTGCAAAGGATGTAATTAATTGGCGACCCGACTCTCCCAAGCAATTTAGAATCTCTTCCCTAGGAAATTCAAGTGCTGTGGAGGAGTCATGGCAAGCGAGCGCAGAAGGTAGTTTGGCGGCCATTTCCAATCCAGATTGGCCATGCAAGTTGTTTGGATAAAACATGGGCGTTGCAGAGACGAGGAATACGAGTAAAAATCTGTTTCGACATGATGTTATCGCCGTCGCTCTGTGGTTGGTGTGGCGTCATGAGCACCATCATCATGGAACTCACGTCACCGTACCCCTCTTAAAGTGAATAGACCTCTGCATTTAAGTTGTCCATTGTACAAAGATTTTGTTTGTCCGAATTAGATTTGCATATAGATCTTCCACACGATCCATTAATTTGATTGTGAATGAAGCCAATCTAGATTTCAATTAGCAATTCTGCGGTTTGTCCGGGGAAGAAGTCCTAGCGTCATTATCCTCTGTAGATTTTTCTTTCTTCCGACAAAAACTTCTAAAAATAGACAACTCACCTCACCAAAAACATTATCCCAAGGCTAACCCTGACGTGGCGTAACATCCGACCTAGGTTTTTTTAAGCCTATCCCCACAAATGCCCCGCCTGCGCTTAAAACTCTTTGACTTCCCCGGCCAAATCGATCTCTGATCATTTTGCAGGGAAAGAACAGCAGCACCTCATCTCTGACTATCACGTGCGAAGCGCAGGTAGCCGTAGATCTGGACCTGGAGAACGGAACTGAACGGCGTTTTCCCCATCCAGCGGTGCCCTAGACAAGGATGGCTGACGGCGTGCTCAATCAATTATTAGTTAGCAAGAAAGTGATCTGTCAAGAAATATAGACTTCATTCCAAGATTTAAAATTGACGGCTCTTTGAACTTTGATTGGTTTATAAAGATTTTTGATAGGGCATTGAGTTTGATTGGTAGAAAGATTTTTGATAGGGTAGAGAATTCTGCCCCCAAAAAATTAAAAATATATATACTTTGTTTCAAGATTTAAAATTGAGGGCTTTCTGAAGTTTGATTGGAAGATAGATAGAAAGATTTTATAGAGGTAGAGGATTTTAATAGTTATTATAATGTTAGTTAATTTAATGTTTAATATTTTTTTTATATTATATCAATATTTGTGATTTTTAAGATCTGATTGTTGTTGATGACTACTTATAAGTAAATGAAATGTATTCTTTAGATCTAAAAAGCAACAAATCATGTGATTCACATGAGCATCAATATAACGTGAGTTTCTGTAAAGTATTTGTCTCATTCTTTTTGGGGGGTCCTTTATAGATACCTTGGCAAATTAGACACCTTAGCAAAAAGCATGATGATGTGGCCCTAAAACCTTAGTTACAAGCAAAATACTTGCCAAGTAAGTTATTATTAAAAATTTGGGAGTGATTTGAAATTTCCACATAAGACTTTAAGAAGCATGAAGTTAGAGTGCTCAACTACTAAGTCCTTTCTTCTAAATGTTTTGTAAAAAAATTGGTAGAAGAAAATGGTTTATAATTTTAATTATGTTTTAAGTGTGTTCTTTGTTTGTATAGAGTTTTTCTTTCACCACACTATTTCATTTCATGTTATCTTCATGATAATGGAAAGTTAATATCACGTTAAATGTGACTTGATGAAAAAACAATCAAATCTAAAAATAACAATACAAATCATTATAAATGTGAAACCCTAATATCCTTAACTAAATATACAAAAAATATTTGTTACAAAATAAATTTACACCGTTGTAAGATCAAATAATTAAATGACCTAAAATTGTTATAAAAATTCTAAAAAATCACCATCGTCACCAATTTAAAAAATAAAAATAAACTGTTGTTTTCTCGTCTTCTGCTCAGACATCCCCATCACTTATTATGTCTATCGTTATCATAAACAGTCAGTTCTGTCCAGCAAAAAGCACCACTTTTTGGTTTAAAAAGTTTCGGTAGTATTCTGGTGTTGGCGCTCCAAAGTAGGTTTTCTGGGGTCCGTATTTTGCAGTTCTCATTATAAATTTGATGAAAACATAACATGCAAGGCAATCAGATATTCTAGGTAAAAGCCTGGACAGCTCGGAATGAATCTACAGCGTTCAACCCAGATATACTTTCTCTCCCATTGCTTACGTACTAGCACATTAATTGAGATAACGTTTTGCCCGTGTTATAGAACATAAAGGCTTTACTAATGGTCCACATGAAAAATAATCCTTCGCCAAGTCTATTTTATTAGAATAGTTATGTGTGTTAAATTTCATACAAAATCGTATTTAATACAGTTCTCAAAAATCTTAAAATATAATGGATTTTTAGAAAATTTCAGGAGTTCAATTGTCATAATCTGCATTTTCATTATTGTTAAATTACAAAAAAATTTAGAAAAAAAATGCTGTGTTTTATAGATTTGAGAGGTTTTTTGGAGTGCAATTTTTGTGTGGAGATTACTCAACTTTACAAACTAATCAAAAGTTCATCCACATTCAATATAATAATGATATCATGTGATTTTTATAAAGTTCCATCTATTAATTAATATAATAGATTTTATTATTATATGTTTTTCATATATTTATTATTTAACTTTATATATTTATTCTTTTTATTTATTATATATTTTGTATGCATTATTCATTTCAATTTAATTTTAAGTCAAAACAAATTGATAACCATAATTTGTTCTTTTTGAAATTAGATAAACACTCATCCTGACTAAAACACATTTGTATTTAAAGTTATTCAAGTCTTCAATTAATTTCATTTACCCAGCACACTCATATCAAATTCCAACCTAAATTTAATATAGAACTTCTTAAACAAAATCCAACCCATATTATTATTAAAGTTGTTTATTGTTCTAGATTAAAAACCATTTTGCTGCATTTTTATTTATTTATTTATTTAATCTCTAGAACTAAATTTGCCTCTTTCAGTTATCCTAGGCAATTGACAATAAACCATAAATTATGAAGAGGATGAGAGAATAATTTACTTAAATATTCATAAAAGCAATTTGAATTCTTTAGTAAATTGTAAATCAATACCATAAATATTCATAAGGTCTCACCAAATCACGACAAAGAGGGGTAGAAGATGAGGTCGGGGGTTAAAAATAGTACAAGGAAATAATAACTTAATGGGAATACAATAAGTATTATATCCATTGTTCTCAAGTCATTCTTGCATGGACCTGTGTTTTTGGCTTTTTCTTTTAAGCGGGTGAATTGATAGTTATATATTAATGTATGTTTGAGATTTGACATTCACCCTGCAAATTCAAAATAATTAAAAATTGTTGATTTTTGAATTCCTGTAATGGTTGTCGTTTCTGCTGGGGAGGGTCCGTCCTCGGGCTCCTCCTCCCTAGAACCTGACCCCCCTGCTCTTTTGCAGGTGTGTCAGGATCTGGCTCTTGTGTTGCATTCCCAGAGTGTTGGGTGGGCTCCCTCGGTTGGTGTTGTTGACGCTGGTAATGCGGAGCTGCACGAGGCCCCCTCCTTTGAGAAGATTCCTATTGCGACCTCCAACTTGGATTCTCCTCACATGGTTCCCAAGTCTGATGATGTGGGGCCATTGTTTGGGGATGCTCAAGCGAGTACCTAGAAAGGTGCCCTTGTTGGAAATTCTAAGTCAGGGTCATCAACGTTGCTGCCTAGGGTAACTGCTGGAGAGGATGGCCCCGAGATTTGTCTCCCCGATAGTATTATGGATAATATCGCTTCCTCCCTACACCTCTTCTTGGTGGGGAGATTCTTAGCCTTCAAACCCACTATAGATATGGTCAAAAGATGGGCTGGCTCCATATGGAAACTAAAAGGTAGTGTCTTTGTCTCTACTATGTCGAGGGGATCTTTCTTTTCAGATTCATTGCTTAAGAAGACTTAATATACATTATGTCTGGTTCATGGTCTTACGGTAAACACTGCCTAACTCTCTCTAAGTGGAAACCGGGATTTGACCCTAGCGCAAACCTCCTTAGACTGGTGTCGGTTTGGATCAGACTCCCTGGCCTCCCTTTGGAGTTCTGGGATGACACCATTCTTAGATGGATTGGTAACTCGTTTGGTCAGTTTGTTGCTACTGATAATGTGACGATGCAGAAGTCTAGACTTGTTTATGCTCGCCTTTGTGTGAATGTGGCTATTAACAACCCCCTCCCTAATTTCATAGCTCTAAAATCCAAATGGGGTAAATGGACGCAAGCTATTGTCTACAAGAATGCTTCCCTTTATTGTCAAAGATGTGGAAAATATGGTCATGTTATTGCTAACTGCCTGACCCCTCAACCTTCGGAGGAAAAGTTGAAGGAGAAGATGTCGTCCTCGTGTATTGTCAATGTGGAGGAAGCTCAGATTGTTACCCCCCCCTAAGAGGACCCTCTGAACTAAGGTAATGGCCAGGGAAATTGCCAGTGGAAGACAATTACTCTGGAGACATCTCAGAAAGGCAAGAAATGAAGTTCCTTTCATGGAACTTAAGGGGTTTAAATAACCCCCTGAAGCAGTATGCTCTTAAGAAAAGAATAGTTACCAGTAAGGTTGATATCATTCTAATCCAGGAGGTGAAAATGACATCAAAATTTTTCTACGCTCGTGGACAGTATATGGTCGGGAGCTGCTTTCCATTATGGCGAGGCGGAGGGTGCTTCAGGAGGAATTGCTACTCTATGGAATAAGAACAATTTGGATGGGAACGCGGTTGGCACTTCTCACAACTTTCTTACTACTAGGTTCACTTTGAACAACTTCTCTTGGTATTTTTTCAACATTTATGCTCCTAATACTAGACATGGTTGGGCTCGGGTCTAAGAAGAAATCACTACCTTCATGACTAATAATAGGGAGGCTATGTTCATATTAGCTGGTGACTTTAACACTCCCCTTTTTCCCTTTGAGAAGCTTGGAGGGATAACTGACTACAGTGATAGTATGCTTGACTTTGTTGACTTCATTAGAAATAACGAGTTACTTGATCTTGACCTCCAAGGGAATCCTTTCACCTAATCTAACAATAGAAAAGTCTCCAACCTGATTCAGGTCAGGCTGGATAGGTTTCTAATCCCGGGCAAGTGGAACCTTGGCAACAATTCCTCGCTCGTGTCTCTCTCGCACACTATCTCTGACCATTCCCCGATCCTCCTTTCATGGATTGACAAGCCGACCTCGGGCCCCATACCATTTAGATATGAGATTATGTGGCACTCTCACCCAAATTTTAAACATTGTATCCAAAGTTGGTGGAACTCCCCTATTCAAGGTTCAACTATGTTTAGAATAACTAAAAATCTGGAGATAATCAAAAGGGAGGTTAGAGCCTGGAGCAAATCTTCCTTTGGGGATATCTTCAAGAGAAAGGAGGTTGAAACCAATTTGGACCACCTCCAGAGAACCATTGCAGAGGGGAACACCTCTGCGGATATCCACAAAGAGGAGGAAGGATGGAGACAAAAATGGAAAGAAATCATGAACCTTGAAGAAATCTACTGGAAGCAAAGATCCAGAGTCCAGTGGTTAACTGAGGGGGATAGGAACACCTCCTTCTTTCACAGATCTGCTTCTAAGCACGAGAGGCAGAATACTATTCGATCCATAATCAATAACATGAATGAGGAATTGGTGGAGAATAGTGAGATTGGCCAATGGGCTTCCCTACATTTTTCTTGCCTACATGAATGACAGGGCCAACGAACCTACTAAGGTTAGTGATAAGCTTCTCAGTCTTATCCCTCAAGTCCTGAATGATGTTGATAATGAGCTATTGATAAGTCGTGTGTCTGAAGAAGAAGTTAAAGAGGTAATTTTTTCAATGAAAGCCTATAAGGCCCCTGGACCGGATGACTTCCCCCCAACTTTCTTTCAGATGTTTTGGGAAACTGTAATTTATGATCTAACCAAAGATACCAGGGACTTCATTCGCACTGGGAACCTTCTGAAGAAGTTGAATAACACTTTCATTGTTTTGGTGCCCAAAGTTCCTAACCCAAAGTTTATGTCTGATTACCACCCAATCAGCCAGTGTAACTCGGTCTATAAGATCTTCTCTAAAGTTGTTGTCAATAGAATTAAACCCCTTCTTGAAAGATGCATTAGCCCCTCCCAGAGGGGTTTTGTTTTGGGCATGCATATTCTCGATGTAGTCATTACTACCCATGAGGTCATCCACTCCATGGAAAAAAGTCACAACTCAGGTATGGCTCTTAAACTTGACATCTCTAAGGCTTAGGATAAAGTTAACTGGAAGTTTATGTATGTTATTCTTTCCAAGATGGGTTTCCAGGAAAGATTCATCGATATTATCAAGGTGGCAGTGGAAAGTGTTCACTACTCAGTGATTGTCAACGACACCCCTTATGGTTTCTTTAAGGCTAGGAAGGGTCTAAGACATGGCGACCCTCTCTCACCTTATTTGTTTATTATGGTGGCTGAAGTTTTGAGCAGGAACTTCTCCCATTTAATCAGGACCAAAAAAATCTCGAGGGTGAAAGCTGCTTCTACCCTTCTCACAATGGTTATGCAGCAATTTGTTGATGACACCTTCCTATTTGTCCAGTCGTCCATTATAGAAGCTAAAGAATGGAAACACCTGTTGGAAGATTACACCCTTGCCTCGAGACAACTCATCAACTACAACAAGAGCAAAATATATATTTTTAATACTGATAGAAATCTCCAAGGTAAACTTATGCATATTCTTGGATGTTGTGTTGTTGATCTCCTCGATTCCTACTTGGGACTTCCCCTCACAATTAAGGAGGTCACCTCCCATTTCTAGGAGTCAATCTTAGAAAGAATGCAGAAAAAACTTGTTGGCTGGACTGGAAAAACCTTGACTAGTGCGGGTAAACTCTAGCTTCTATCGGCCTCTCTTCAAGGTGTCCCGGTCTATTTTCTATCTCTATTCAAGATATCCATTGTTATGGCTGAGAAACTTGAGAAAATTCAAAGAAGTTTTCTTTGGACGGGGATGGAGGAAAAGTCCAAAATCAGCTTAGTCAATTGGGAGGTGGTGTGCAAACCTAAGTACACGGGAGGCCTTGGGATCAGAAAAAATTCAAACCTGAACAAGGCTTTGCTGACTAAAATCGGTTGGAATCTTACGAAGGATAAAGTTGACTGGTGCAAGATCATGAGGGCTAAGTATTTCAATCACACCCCCTTCTCTTCCCTTCTTTATTCTAATGAGCTTCCACCTGGGTCTAAGATATGGAACAACATTGTCAAAAATAGGAAACTGCTTAAGCAGAGTCTAAAATGGCAGGTGGGCAATGGTGAGAAGGTCATATTCTAGGAAGACAATTGGATTGGCGATAGACCCCTGGCCTCTTCCCGCTTCAATTGCCTCATGGGAACTCTCAAGGACTCGTTGGGTCCGCTTGTGATAAACTACATTTCTCCCTCTCGTTGTTGGTTAAAGCTTGTTGATGGTCTAGGAAATAATACTCATTGGGATCATTTGGTTGGTGAGTTGCAATCTCTTCTTGAGAAGGTCAAGATCCCCCATTCCACTCATACTGATAAGTTTGTTTGGGCTATGAATCCCTCAGGGTATTTCAATGTTAAATCAGCCTACAATCTCTTGTTCGCCCCTGTGAATGATTGCCACAACTGGAGAGAAGTTTGGAGCTCACAGCTTATCCCTAAAATCAACTTCTTCTGGTGGATAGCTCTGCATGGGAAGATCCTTACTATTGATAGCCTTAAAAGGTGTGGCTTCCTGCTTGCCAACCAATGTGTCATGTGCAACTGTGCTGAGGAGAGCATAAATCATCTTTTTATCCATTGCCCCTTTTCTTCTACGATTTGGCACAAAGTTTTATAGAAATTTGATATTGCATGGACCTTCCTAGAAGACTTGCAGTAGTTTATCAGCAACTGGAAGTGCCCCTCTGCCCACCAGCTGATTAGATAGTTTTGGAAACTCATCCTTCCTCATATTTGTTGGCATATCTGGAAGGAAGGAACAATCGGATCTTCCACAGAATGAATAACTCTACTGAAACAGTGGTTGGCATAGCTGAAAAGCTCCTCAGGGAGAATGCTCTGGTCTGTAAATGGAAAACTCTACAATCAACCCCTATGGTGATGGATTGCAATTGGATTAGAATATGGAATCTGCCAGACAACTTCTTTCAATATGAAAACTCAAAGAAAATGGAGAGGCTTAATACTAGATGGTCGATTATGCCCCCCTCGTGTCTCAAACTTAACTTCAATGGCGTCGCTCGCAGTGGTGTTGCGGCGAGAGGAGGAACTATTAGAGATAGCTTAGGCAACCTGATTTTGGCCTATGCGGGTAATTTTGACTCTATCTCGAGTAAAATGGTTGAAGCCCTTTCTCTCTTTTGGGGGCTTAAATTGGCCCTCGACATTAATGCTAAAAGGTTGATCATTGAAGGGGACTCTAAGCTGATTATTGAGGTGGCTAAAGGAGTTGTAGGGATTAGCTAGATGATCAGCAACATTATCAAGGACATTTGGCCAATGATTATCTGGCTTGAGGAATTTCAAATTCAACACATTTAAAGAGAGGGTAACTTGGTGGTTGACTCTCTGGCTGCGACGGGCCTTGAGTTAACTGGTATGAGGTGCTAGAGACACCTTGATTCCCTTTCTGACAGACAGAAGTCCCTAATTGGGAGAGACTAGAATTTCTCTACTCGCCAATGATGTGCTATGTCTTTTTTTACGGGGGGTCGTTTTGGCTCGTTAGTGATGCCAAGATACAAGAGGGAAATTCAAATTCAAATTGGATGGGCTACACCAAGGTGGCTTCCTATGGTCCCCACCTTCTCCAGTGCACCGGTCCGGTGATGACATGGTCGGCCACTGATAATTGTATTATGAAAGGATTTAAGCACCAACTTTTATTCATTAAGTTGACTAACCACAACAAGTACATCATTTATTACCATAACCAGAACTTAAGATTTCTCAATAATGAAGATCTTTGCAAGTTGGTGGATGAATTAAGAGGTGTCCCTTCGCATGCTTACTAGAGCTGTCGGATGCATGCCTTGGGAAACACCACAAAAGATAATGATTGGAGCTCTCACCTCAATTTAGCTAATTCTCAGTCGAGTTTTCTTATCTTCTGCTCTGGTTTTTCCCTCTGCATAACCATTTTTTGGTCCATGTTGCATCCCAACATCACTTTGGAGGAAGCTACACTATTGACGACTGCTTTCGCAATGACCCTTGCGTCTGGATGTACGCCAAGGAAGGGGGCATCGTCTCGTTCATGGAAGCCATGACTGGGTTTGACGAGAACCTCTCCATGCAGTTTGTGAGTAGCTGGAATGATAGGAGAATTGTTATGGGGGATATATCGTTTGAAATCAGTGAGGACGTCATTGCCCAAGCCATGGGTCTTTCAACTGAGGGAAGGAAGTGGAAGAAAACCAGCAGGGTCGTGGATGAGACCAGTATGAACCACTTCTACAAAAAAGATGACGAACCTATCAAGATGCGAGGGGGTTTCAACAAGGAATGCCTTCCATACCCGTGGGGCCAGGTGTGCAAAATCATTATGAAATACTTTACCCTGGAGGGAAGGTATGGTGTTTTCTATTATTACCATTTCTCATTGCTCAATCACTTTCGCAACCATGATACTATTTATTTCCCGTTCTTTTTAATGCATACCTTAGAGTCTATTGTTAAACATGTCCGACATTGCATGAATCAAGATAGATATTACACCATCCTCCACCAGGGTCTGATGTTTCAGATTTACAACTTCCACAGGGCCCTGTGTCCCCCTAAACCCATCTCTGTTCAACCTGCT
The DNA here is from genome assembly GCF_030272615.1 of Cryptomeria japonica. Lineage (NCBI taxonomy): Eukaryota > Viridiplantae > Streptophyta > Pinopsida > Cupressales > Cupressaceae > Cryptomeria > Cryptomeria japonica. The sequence continues at coordinate 681,148,386 of NC_081409.1, read as the reverse complement.
CCCTACATCCAGGGCCTCCCTGCTAGTTCTAAAAAAGGTCTCAAAAATGCCTCGAAAAAACCTATTACGCCTTTTCAATCCCCTAACCATGCCCCTCTCATTTCCCCCAAAATTGGGGAGAAGAACAAAGGCGAAGAACAAAGGCAACCCTTCTATTGCTAAACCCTCCTCCAAGAAATCCAGGAAAGATCCTAAAATTCTGTTAGTCGAGTCTGGCGTGGAGGATGGTGTGACCCCGCAAAGATCCCACAGGTTTGCTGGCAAATCCCAGATGAAACAAATTATTGTTAGAAAGAACGATGTTAATGAGGAGGAGGAAGATTATGAGAAGGCTGAAAGTGATAAGGTTGGGGATGAGATGGAGGCTACGGAAGGCTCGGATTCCTCTAAGCTGGGTACTAAGGCCCTTGACTCTGAGATAAACAAGGATGATAATAAAACCGCCTCCCCTTATTCTAACACTCCCCCCTCCCCCCTCGCATATCTTTGAGGAGGATGGAAGAAAGTGGGCAGACTACTGTTGAAGGTGGGGAGAAGGAGGTGGTGGTGTAGTGTGCGGGTTGTAATGCCATCTTCGAGGACCTGAATGGAGTGAAGAAGAAGCTGGAGAATCTCAAGTCCCATGTCGACAAAATTGGGAAATTCGCCATAAAGTTCATGCACTCCTCAGCTACTTCAATGTGCCTGTTGTATCAGGAGAAATTGTATCAAGGCGGGCTGGAAGCCGACACCACGAAGGAACTGTTTGAGTTCCTTGCTGAAGACTAGACTGGGCTCATGCTCTCACAACACTTGGGAGCTGGAAAACATGTTTAATGGTGGAAGTTGTTCCTTTTTGTTATAGTTTTATTTTCTGGATCAACTAGATCCCTATTAAGTTTAAGACTCTTGCTACTTTCCTCAGTTATACTATGAATAATATGTTGTGTATCTGTTGTTTAAGGGGCTATTTGGATGAGATTAGTTTCAATCTTGGGTTATCCAATAGCTATAGGCGGTTTTTGTTTTTGATGTTTAAGGTTGGGATTGGCTGACTATTGTTTGATTGTGGTGTGTCTGTTGGTTAGCTCTCTTTTGAGGCTTGTTGTTCTTCCGGGTCAGCCCCCCTGTTTTGGCTGCTTTATTATCAAAAACATTTGTGAGGTGTAACTTTGAATTGTTGTTTTAAATAATGAATAAAATAACAGTATTATATTTTTTTTTTCTAAATAAGTACTTAGAAGTCTCAAGAAGATAATAGACCAAAAGAAACATAACAAATTAAAGAACACACGAGAATAAAGTTGGAAACAATTAAGGAAGAGAACATATATTCAAAAATAAAAAAATTAATTTAATATATTATTATCTAATTTATTTTCATTGTGGATTCATTAAAAGAGTTTAAATAATTTGGCAACATATGGTGTAGATTCATTTTATAGAGTTTGGAGTGTATACAAATTTCTTATGTAGTAGTTATGTAAGTTTTCGGTATAGAAACTTTCTTATTAGACATAGTATTTTGATTTCATCTTTATGATTAGGAATATTTACAATATCTTTTAATAAAAAGACTAGATTATATAGATATGAATATCTTTATTTTTACATAATAGATCTGTGAAGTATGTATCTAGATTACTAATCATTGTTGAGTCAAGGTACTACAAATAGGAGATCCAATTTATTAAATTCATCTAGGAATTAACATGAGCCTAATTAATCCTCATAAAGATCTAAAATTTGGTAGATGACATAATCAAGGAAAATACCATCATCCCCACCAACTAAACTATTAACATCTAATAATTTATCTTCTATTTTTATTCACATCAATAAAATAGATATGAAGTGCTTGAAGATAGACAATCCTTGCTCACATAATCTAAGCAACATTCTCATTATTTCTTTAATGTTATTGTCTCCTCAAATGGTTAGCCAAATCCATAGAAAATCAAGTGTTATTTTATTTCCTTGATATTACTTTCTATTACTCAAAATTTTTCAAGGTGTTGTATCACATATTTGTATTGATGCACAGTCACTTTTGTTAATTCTTAAATACTTGTATACCAGACATCATACTTATCAATGATTCATGGAGTTCAATCACTAGTTTTTGAAACGTTTGTTATTTGTACACAACCATCAAATCTAGTGATTGTATAACTTTTTATACAAGAAATTGAAAACTTACTAAAGACAGTAATTATAGTTCTCCATGAGAAACATATTCACTACACTTTCCAGTGACGTATGCACATAGTGAAGTTGCAATGAATAATTAAATAAGGTAAAACTTGTTAGAAAGTAAAAAATTATGAACAAAGTAATTATGCATTAAAAACTAAATGAAATGCAAGAAAGGATAGAAAGTTGAGTTCAAATATATTATAAGTCACCTTATTGGTAATGGTGTATTAACAATATCACAAAGGTTTGAGTTTCTTATTTGGGCCCTAAAGCATTCATTTCTTAATATGCAATCAAACCTTATCTTACATTTGAAATTAATAAGAGACCAATGCTAATCAAGGCATTAGCAATATTTTCACTAGTTTTCTAATTATCTCATGTACCTATTATTGAATATCTCAAAATTCCACTACAAATATGGTAGCTTATTCTACTTTATTCAAACATTTGGTGATAGATAACATAGCACTAATAGGGCTAAATAAACGGGTACCAATGTTGGAAATTGAGACAAACTCCAAATGGATTGTTCCATGGATGACATTATAAACACGCTCCTCAAAATTTGGCCTAAATTGTCAGGACTATGGTGGTGGTCGCCTTGCTCCTCCGAGCTTTTCACTGTCCAAAGGGAATATGTTTGTCTCTATGAATCCTAGTGTTCCTCTAAAACACAACTCTATACCTATTTTTGCACATAGTGAAAAGGGGAAAATTGTTGGGAATAGGGGTTTTCCTTAGGTCAAACCCTGGTTTTGGAATTAACTATGAAATAGAATTGAAATGTAAATGAAGTACTACAGTAAAATACTTTCCTTTTGAGGGAAAGGCTGAAAATGTCTAAAATAGTATACTTTTTAATGAAGTTTTGTTTGTCTTCACAAGGAATTAGAGTTTCATGTAGATATTCTTCATAAAACATAGAACATGAATGCCATCTCCAATGCTTGAATCTTAACTTCAATTCTACTCCAATGCTTGATAGAAAACCGATTGCTTGCTCACTTGAATTTGCTAAAGTGTAATTAAGATCTTGAATTTGTTAGGTGATTGCATAGGTTTGAAATGAGAGGGGTAGACCTCCTTTTATAATTGTTGGTAAAAAAAAAATTTAATTTTTGACACAGGCTGACACAAGATCTAGGTTCCCACTCAAACTTTCTGACCGTTATGAGGCCCCAAAATGGGCCCTTTTTTAGAGAACCATGGCACTTGATGCCCTAGTCCTAGACATTAGGTCCCATGAATAAGGGGAGGAAAGTGTAGATAGTGATATTTTGAGTTTGATAATTGGTGTGAGCAAAATTAGAGCTTCAATCAAGCCGTAGAGGATGAACGCCAAAGTGAAGACAAAATTGTAGGCAAGTGCAATTTTGGATACTACATCTATAGGTTACAATGGCAATATTTTAGAAACACTTTCTAGAGCCTTAGGTGGGGAGCTATTATTTTACTATACATGTTTGGACTTTTGAAAAATAGGTGCACCCTTTTGACTTTCATTTTTTTTTACTTCTGGTGAGTATGACACATGAGGGCTCATCTAAGGTGGTGAAAATATTGCTGACTTTTTTAGAATCGGATTCATGCTCCAAGTAATTAATTATAGAGTCACCACTTCTAATTGTAATATCTCTTGCATATGTAACTTCTACTACATCATTTGTAGTTTCCATTTGCATGTATCTACTCATTTTGGGGTAGGTATTGCCATAATGATCAGTTATTAAGTGAAATATGCACATGTTGTCTTTACCCACTTGAGGTGGTGCTTCTATTGTCAACCTCGGTTGAGTTGGTGAAAGTTGTAACTACCTACCACCATTATCATTACCAGACTGTGGACCCAGATCTTTCCTTGAAAGACCTTGGTACGACTATTGGAAAGATTGGCTAGCTTTAGGCAACTACCTTTTTAATGCAATGTTGTCATTTTCTAGTCTCTAGATCATGGTGTTTGAAGATGTCATTGGATGAGGATTACTAGACTACAATTCCTTCTTCCTACATAGCATCCTAAAATTGCACCCCTTTGCAATATTGATTGCATTTGGGTCTTCACCTTAGTGTTTGCGCTCATTGGCCTGATTGAAGAGTTGATTATGCTCATGTGCATCACAAACATCAAAAACCCTGATTGGCACCCCCTTGGGCACCTTGATCCTAACCCAAAATAGGGTAGGACTAGGGCGTGGTGCCATGGTCCTCCCTAAAATGGGCCCTCTTTAAACCCTTTTTCACATTTGAAATTTGAGCGAGATTCCCCTCTCCGTGTCCACCCATGTCGAAAAATTAATCAGTTTTCTCAATCGGCAAGTATATAAAGAGGATTTACCCTCTCATTTGAAGAGACACATAGAGGGTATCAAACACACATGAGATCAAGCATTGAAGCAATTGAGCATTTTCAGTCTTCTTTTAGCCTTGGAGCAACGATAAAGTCAAGTTTCAAGCATTGAAGGAGACATTATTCATCCTATTTTATTGAAGACTTCATAAAACTTAATTCCATGTGGAGGCAAGCAAAACTTCACAAAGAGGTATACTCATTCAATTTTTGATCATAATTCAACATCTCCCTCAAAAGGAGAACATTTCCTTTCAATCATTTCAATTACATTTATCTCAATTTCATGGTTAATTTCAAAACCAAGGTTTGACCTAAGGCAAGCCCCTATTCCCAACCTATTTCCCTTTCTTTCTATGCTCATGAAATAGATGCACAGTTGTACTTCTCAGAATAAGCTGCAGATATAGAGACAGAACAACCCTTTTTGGTGTGCAAAAAATTTGGAGGATCGTATTGTTGCATTGTGGTCCTTTCTTTATGGGGGCATTTTCACAAGGAAAATCCGAATTAGATTATGTTATTCAAATCCAAGTGCATGACAAAATCCCGAACCTGTAGCTCATTATTTTCTTAGTTTTGTCTCCAAATTTCAAGACTTTACCCTAAATCAGTATTTCAACTTACAAAAGAGGGAAAAACATATCATAATCAATCAATCCACTTAGCATTCAGTCCTTATCCGATTTGTGATTGAATCTAGTAGATTCCTCCCCTCTTTTGAATATAAAGGAATTTCTCCCTAAAGCGAAAATCAATTTGGTGATTTCTCCTTCTATGTTGCAAATTTCCAAATTAAATTTTTCCTCTTTACAATTCCATTTCCTAGCAGTAATAAAATCATCTTCAATCTTTATGGTGGTACTTTGAGTGACTTTCAAAACCGCCACCCTAGCTCGCCTTAAATGAAAACTTATATCAGGTGCCATAGATTTTATAAAGAAGCACTTCTAATTATTTTGCATCGACCTCTTAGCTTGAGGAATAAAATTTATAATATTTTTGAATTTGTCCATTAATTTTCTCTTTGGTTCATGAATTTCATTTTTAATTTGGGTAAGTTGCACCAATAGGAAGTGTTCATCTTCAACACTTTTAAAGCTTGCCTCAAAATATGTCTTCATGGCATCCAAACAATTAATTGACCCAATTGAAAGATGAGAGAACCATAATGTGGCACCTTCAATCAATGTCTTGACAAATAATCTTACTGCAACACCCTCTTATTGAACACCCAAAACTCTACATATTTTTGATGATTTTTATTGCTACCCTTAATCCTAAGAGAAATTATAAAACCTTAGACCATGGGATTGAAAATCTAGGTTAAATACATTTAACCCTATTAACAAATTGAGGACAAGAAAACACAACACAACAAGGCTCGCACAACCTTCTTCACTTCGAGCTCCACCAAACTCGAGAGGGTACTCATTACTTATAAATTCATGAAAATTTACTAATATATCTTTGCACAACAACCACAAGCTTCTCAGTGGTAGATAATTCTCAAATTTATCAAAAATGGGTATTCAAGATTCACCGATTATTCAATATTTATCCCATTTCTTGTAATTAACCATTTAGAATAACAATCATTCTTCTCCATCAACCTTGTATGAACAAATTGTATAATATCAACACTTGCATACCTTATTCTTTCAAACTTTAATCACCCCAGAGATGCTTAAACACAAAACAACTCAAACAAGAAATAACTAGAAAGGGAAAGAGAAAGTGAATTTTAATATTTTGAAATATCTTTGAATCTGGCTGTGAAATCCCTACAAACCAGTATCTAATCCATGGAACATAGTCAAGCCCATGTTAAATGCAAACACCTAACAACAACTCATTGAAATTAGTGGGTTGTAATAATACTAATGCCTTACACCAATGCCAACCCTCTAGTTACTGGAGAAATCATTCTTTAATTAAATATATAAGACACTTCAGAGGTTACTGCAATATAAACAAAGGACATTAATTTCTCCCTTGAAGAAACCCCACAAACAATGTTACACATTCACAAAATTTTGTAAAGTCAAATAACAAAACTCTTGATATTGTTATTCATGTAAAATAAGAAATACATCGTAGGGACAATTTTTGCAGAATATTCATAGTAAACCATAAACTAATTCATATTTCCCATTAGGAATTTTATGTCTTCCTTGTTCTAGACTATTTCTATGATTCAAACCCTTTTACTATTTTTCAATAGTATTCAAAATATGACTAACTAGAATCATTTTCTCACAACCTTGGAATTCCTTTTATATCATCAAGGAATGCAACAAGTTGCAGGTTGTTTACAACTGGCTCTTCCTTATTTTGACATGTTTAAGGATATATGCATAAAAGAAACCCTACTTTTATTTCAGAACAAGACAAAATTAGACCATGTGTATTAGAGACTACTTGGGTAGAGAATAAAACATTATTGAAGTCCAATTGCTTTGAGTCGTGCCACCATCGCGTCGCAAATGTCTTGGAGGAGGAAAGTTTCACACCATACTAATTAGAAGAGGAGCTCCACAAACTAGAAGAGAAGCTACATAAACTAGCAGAGAAGCTAGACAATCTATAAGAGGAGCTCCACAACACCAGAAGGGAAACATCCTCAAAACTAGAACAACTCACCAAACTAAAAGAAAAGCTAGTAAAGTGGAAATAGGAGCTCAAAGAGCAATGTTGTAAATAGCCTAAAGCTTATTGCATTCCTTAATGATATAAAAGGAATTCAAGGGCTATGAGAAAAGGATTCTAGTCGATCATATTTTGAATACTATTGAAAAATAGTAGTAGGGTCTGAATCATGGAAATAGTCTAGAACAAGGAAGATGTAAAATTCCTAAGGGGCAACATCAATTATTTTATGGTTTGCTATCAATATTCTGCAAAAATTGTCTCTATGGTGTATTTATTATTTTATATGAATAATAATATCAAGGGTTATGTTATTTCTCTTTACAACTTTTTGTGAATGTGTAACATTGTTTGTGGGGTTTCTTCAAGGGAGAAATTAATATCCTTCATTTGTGTCGTTGTAACCTTAGAAGTGTCTCATAGATTAATTAAAGAATGATTTCTCAAGTAACTAGAGGGTTGGCACTGGTGTAAGGCATTAGTGTTATTATGGCCCACTAATTTCAATGAGTTCTTGTTAGGTGTTTTCATTTAACATGGTCTTGACTCTATTCCATGGATTAGATACTAGTCTGTAGGGATTTCATGATCAAATTTAAAGATATTTCAGAATATTAAAATTCACTTTCTCTTTTGCTTTCCATTTATTTCATGTTTGAGTTCTTATGTGTTTAAGCATCTCAGAGGTGATTAAAGAACATGGCATGAAACTGTTGATATTATATAGTTTGTTCATACAAGGCAATGGAGAAGCAAGATTGTTATTCTAAATGGTTAATTACAATAAATGGGGTAAATATTGAATAATCGGTGAATCCTGAATACCCATTGTTGATAAATTTGAGAATTATCCACCACTAAGAAGCCTATGGTTGTTGTACAAAGATGTATTGGTAAAATTTTATAAGATCTGAAAGTAAGGAATACCCTCCCGAGTTTGGTGGAGCTCGAAGTGAAGAAGGTTATGAGTGTTGGCCATTTGGAGGAATTGATTATGTGTTTCATTGATGTTTTGTCATTGATGCCAACACTAGTTGTTTGGATGCTTTACCGACACCCTTCTAGTCTCGGTAGGTTGAGTGGTTTCTGGTTGGTTTGGATCCAGCATGATCTGGTAGGCTCTGGTATGATTTGGTTATGGAATTGGCGTGTTCATGATACTCATGTTCATATTCAATAAGTTGGTTTTGGTCTGGTGATCAGATGCTATCCTATTTGCTTAGAAGCCTGGTTTCTGGTTCCGGCGAAGGTTTCACTGACAGAGCTTTTGATGAATTGCATAAGTGGTGTTGGTGTAGCTTCTGGTGGAGTTTCAGGATGCTGATGGTGATCATGTTCAATACTTGGTGGATGGAGATCATTTCTTTAGCGTGTGGACCTATATTGGGTCCCGGTTGGTCTAGGTTATTGACCGGTTTAATGAAGCGTGTGGATTGGACTTTTCGATACGTTTCCGAGATGTCTTATGTGTTGGATATTATTTGTTTGGTCTAAGGTCGACATGGTTTGTAATTATGTAATTGGTTTATTGTCTGGTGGTCGACCTGATTGTTCATGGTCGAGGGTTTGTATATATAATGTAAGATCTCAATGTAGATCAATATGGTAAGGGTAATATTAATGGTCAAGGAATGTAATGTGCGAATAATGTAATATCATTTAGGCAGAGGATTTGGTAGATCATTGGAGATCGAATTGGGTTTATGTAAGAGGATTTATTCCTTTGGTATTGAGCTTAACCGGAACTGTACTCAGACATAGGAGATGCTATCTTTGTAGTTCAAACACTTCTCTGGATTGTAGTCTGGATTTCTATGTATTCAGTGAGACTCCTTTTGTGATGAGCAGTGTACTCTAGGTTGTTGGCCTTCTTGCAAGTGCAGGCCCCTCAATTGTAATTCACATACTTACTGTAGAAGTATTATCTAACTGTGGGTAGGCTTCCCACTATGATTTTTCCCTTTACCGGGTTTTCCACATATAAATCTTGGTGTCATGTGGATGGTATTTATTATGTGATTATTGTTTATGGTTAATTAGTATAACTGTTATTCCAGTATTTGGTTTAAGAATTTCAATATTAATGTTTTTGGTTTCGGTATTAAATTTTTATATGCTAATGGTTCCGGTAATCTGTGACAACTGATTCACCCCCCCTCTCAGTTGTCTTCCAGTTATTTGAACTGTCTAACAATTGATATCAGAGCTATGGTCCTCTCTACAGAAAGATTAACCGCTTGAGGAAGATCCTATGGCGACTAACAGTTCGAGTTCATCCAGTTCTTCTAGAGCTATCTTTCGGAGAGATATTCCTAGGCTTGATGGAATAAATTACACAGTATGAAAGATTCGGATGGAGACTCATTTGAGATGTCTTGGCAAGGAGATTTGGGAGATCACATTATGGTGTCACACCTTATAATCTGGCATCTAGCAATCCTCCTCCGGAAAACCTATATAAGGAGCTTGAGAATGATTGTAGAGCAAGAGAAGCCCTCTTGTGTGCACTTTCTGATCAACAAATAATTGGATTGATTGACATACCATCTATAAAGGATATATGGGATAAGTTGGAGACTCTTAATGAAGGTGACACTACAGTGAAGACTGCTAAACTTGATGGTTACCGAGTGAGATATGAAAACCTGAAGATGGAAGAAGATGAAAGGATTACTACATTCATGGAAAGGGTAAATGAGATTGTTATGGGAATTCAATGTTGTGATGGAACTCTGAGCGAAGATGAAATTGTTTCTAAAGTTCTGAGAGCCCTACCACTAACTTAAAAAATGAAGGCTACTGCTATTAATGAGTTGAGAACAATGGCTAATACATCTGTCAACAGAGATACCTTGGTTGGTAAATTATCTACTTTTGAGCTTGAAGAATTTGAACCTTTTGGAGTTGTGAAGATTGAACCTACTTTTCATGCATCTACATCTGTAATCGGTAAGCAATATTGGAAATCTTTATATGCAAAGGAATTGGATGATATGAAGAGAGAAGATGATGAGTTTGAGCAACTTGAAGCACTATTTGCTAGAAGAGTACCTAAAGGACCAGTAGGATGTAAGTATGAAGGAAAAGCACCTTTTAAATGTTTTGCATGTAATAAGATTGGTCATTTTGCATCTAGATGTCCTGAAAGGAATTCAAGATTGTAAGAAAGAGTTAAAAGATCATTTTAAGCCTAACCTTGGATATCAGAACAAGTATAAGTACAGGAAAAACAAAGACAAATCATGCTACATAGCGGATGAGGAAGGCATTACTGATTCTAATGATGAATCGACAGGGACTCTACTAGTGGCATTGGCAATGGGAAGGAATGGGTGTTCCTAGCTATCAAGGAAGATGCTCCGACACTGGAAGAGAATGTACCTGAAGAGAAGGCGCTTTCTTCTAAAATTGAAGACAAAGATGAACGGGTAATTGATAACGATTGTTCACATCATATGACTGGAGATAAAGAGAAGTTTCTATCTTTGCAAGAATTTGATGGCAGTCTAATTATATGTGGAGATGACAAAGCATGTATGATCAAAGGAAAATGAACTATATCATTGGATGGTAAGAACAATACTGACAATGTCTATTATGTTGAAGGTTTAAGGCACAATCTTTTGAGTGTAGGACAATTGGTGGATAAGAGATTTAAATTACAGTTCAAGGATGGAAAATGCAAAATCACTAACAAGAATGGTTTGGAGATTGCAACCGGTACACATACAAAAGGTAATATATTTCATTTGAACTTTGGTGAGAAGACATGTTTGATTACACAGATTGATGAGAGTTGGCTATGGCATAAAAGGTTGTGTCATATGAATTTTGATTGCATTGTAAAGATCAGTTCAACTAAAGAAATTAGAGATATACCTAAGATTATAAAGCCCTATAATCTAGTATGTAAAGAATATCAAATGGGTAAACAGGTCAAAACCTCTTTTAGGAGTATACAAGATAAATCTAATGATGTTCTTGATCTTATTCATATTGATTTGTGTGGCCCTGGTAGAGTTAAAAGTGTTCAAGGTGATATATATTTCATGCTAATCATTGATGATTATTCTTGTAGCGTCGTAAATTGTACGCACTTGCTAGGGTGGTACAATTTCACACCTAGTTTAGCACCCGCCTTGGCGCATTTTGCATTTTGTATTGCATTTCCCCTTTAGCACTTAATTAATCAAATTAATTAGGTCTAAGGTTCTATTTTATCATCTCCTATATCATAAAGTTGGGCCCTTTTCATTAAAGTGTGCCCCTTTCATTTATTCCTCCAATACATCATTTAATCAAAAACCCTAATTAGGCCCTATTTCAAACTTGGGGGCTTGGTTTCGGGGGTCAAAACATCTCGAAATCACTTGTAACTTCGGGATTCTCTCTAAAATCATCATATCCGACGGCCCTGAAAATTTGGTGAAAAGTTGTCGGGACCATGGCGCCCGGAGTGCAACATGGTCCCAGACATTTTTCCCGAAATTTTAGGAGCGCGATCCAATCATAAAATAAAGCTTAACCCCAAGAAATTGGCGGGATATTCAATCTCTAGGTCGGCCAAAAGTCGAAATTACGACCTAGGGTTTCCTACATAAGAGCTCTCTTTCTTCATTTGAAAGGAGGGGATTTTCATTTTCAAGGACCTTCTATGCAGCGAAAGGGCAGATCTTTGAAGACTTCAACAACACTCAACATCCATCCATCAAGCATCCATCAATTTCATTCATCTATTTAGGGCTCGGAAGACATTGAAGAACAATAGGAGATTACCGACTGAAGATTGGCTTGTACTCCTCCCTTGAGGGTTGGGTATGATTTCATGTTGTTTTCATGTCTTTGCATAAGCTTCAATATATCCTTTATTCATGCTTTAGATCACTTTGCATCTTGATTTAGAGCATTCACATTATCATTTACAAGCAATTAGGGTTTACTTTCTAGGTTGCTCTAGTTTGCTTTCTTGCATTTTAGGACCTTGCACACACACTAGGTCTGCACACACAATACATTTTACAGTACAAATTGGCTATTCGTGGAGGTGGAAATCACCGAAGCGGGGGTTTGACTAAGGCAAAACCCTATATAGCCGCCCAAACACCTTTTCAGATATAAGTGCAGGTTTCGGGACTCGGACGACGCCGCAGGTTGCAGATCCAGGAGAAGCAGACTGAGACCGACTTTCCCACCAAATTTCAGAGCAAAAGACCAGGACAGGGGCGTGGGGCGCCCTGGTCCTGCCAGGACAAGGGCGCTGGGCGCCCTGGTCCCTGGGACAGGGGCGCTGGGCGCCCTGGTCCTCCTGACAGACAGCATTTTCAACATTTTTGACAGCTTTTCCAGAGTGCAAAACAGCAGTTTCCGGAGCAGTTTCAGGGGCAGAATCAAGACAGTGGCACTCGCGCCCCCGTCTTAAACATTTTCATTCATATTTTAACACCAGGTATGCATTTACATTCTTGTCTTGTCCTTGTGTTTACAGCTTTCCATCATTTAAGTTCAATTCTGTAATCTTGTTATTAGTTCATACTTGCACTTTGGGGTTAGGAATTGAATTTGCATCATTTCATCTTTCAATTGCAACAAAAGAATAGAAATCCTAATAGGTAGCCCGTGGCTCTCTCTTCCACAAGAAGAAGTAGCCAATTGTGTGATACCTCTAGGCTCTTTTGTATTCCACAAGTGTGTGGTTGAAAGTGAGATTAGGGCATGTTTGCTTAGTGTCACTTTTTCTCCTACACATTTTGGTGAACCCGACGTGAACTCCAATCTTCTCTAATTCTGATTTATGTTTTCAAGTTTGAGTGTTTATGCTATTTCAAATTCAAATTTGTATTTACAAGTCTTAATTTCTTGTCAGATTCAAAAATTTAGAGGAAATTTTTGCTAAAACCCTAATTTTTTCAATTCAAAGTTTAACTTGTGGATAGCTTAATTGGGATCAATAATTTCAAGTCTGATTTAGGAACTCATTTGAATCATAAATTTCATTTTCTACATCTACATTCTAAGTGCTTGCATTGGTTAAGATTAAACATTTCCTTCTATTTTGCATGTGTTATCATTTGAAAGAGGAAAATTGTTGTCATGATGCATTCATTTCATAGATGTGATAATGGGTTAGCTTCCCTTGTTTCAATTTTTCCTTCTCCTAAAGAACCTCCCCCCATCTATAACAACATTTTAGTGCCTAAAAGAGTTGCTACCAATCCCTTTGAGACTCTCCCATGCTCTAAGGATGAAGACTTTAAGAGTGATCTTAACAACTCTCCTAAAATGTGCCCTTCCTATTTAGCTATCCTAGAGGAAGAGAATGATATCATAAACACCTTTCTTAATGTTACTTCACCTTCCCTACATGATGCCTCTCTAAGTGAAAAGGTATTGATGGACATTGACTTATTTTCTCCTAAAGTTGGTCCTTCCAATGGGGGCATGTTAGTTCAACAAGAGGTTATGAACACTTCTTTCGAAGATCTCCTTCCTAAGCATGAATCTTTGGAGAAATATGTTCATGTTCCTCCTAAAAAACACTCCCTTCATGAGGATCCTTTTGTGCAAGAAGGTGACATTATCCCTACATTTCCTAGTGATGGCATTTCCTTTTCCAACAAAATTCCCACTAGAGATGATGAATTAATGATAAATGCTTACCCTTCTCCTAAAGTTTGTCTTACCCATAAGCATCCCTTAGAGAAGGAAGATGAAATAATAAGCAATTTCCTTAAATCTCTCTCCCATAAAGATCATATTGAAAATATTTTGAGGAAAGAGGATGAGTTTAACACATCTATTGATGCTCTCCCTCCTAAGGATGAGGAATTAATAAACAATGTTATCTCCTCTCCCGAAATTGACAATACTTCAAACATTCCTTTCAACAACCTCACTATTTGGGATGAACCATTAGAAGAAGGTGTAGATTATTCTCTCTCCCTTGATAGTTTCTCACCTTCCTTGAATATCAATTATTCTCCCTCTAAAAATAAAGCATCTCCCTCTCCTCAACTTGGTTCTACTCATAAGGATACCCTAGTTCAAAGCAAGATGGTTAACATCTCTTTCAAAGATCTCCCTCTCAAAAGTGAGACTTTAGAGAGTAATGTTGATCCTTCTCCTAGAGAGTTTATTCCCCATGTAGGTCATTTGATGATAGAGGATGATATGACTTTTCCTCTTCCTACTAGAACATCAATGCCTATCCCTTGTCTGTCTCCTAAAATTGATAAAATTTTAGTGCAAGAGAAGACTATCAATAATCCTTCCAACACTTTTGTTCATTCCTCTAAACCATCCTCAATCAATTTGATACATGTGAATGAAACACCTAACAAACCTCTCTTCACTGTCCAAGGTGCTTGTCCTTCTCAAAATTCTCAACCTTTAAATAAGCCTATCTTACTGGTTCAAGGTGGTTATGCTAATGATTCTTTTTGCACTCCTAAGAAACCTGTTATTACTGTGCAAGGAGGTTATTCCTCTAAGAGCCCTTATGAGTATGCTAAGCAATTGACTAGAGAGAGTTATCATGCGGTTGCCCATACTTATAATACTAGAAACAATAGGCAACCTAATCCTCCTCCAGTTATCCCAATTTTACTTCCTCCTTCCCAACCTATTCTTCCTCAAGCTCCTCGTATTTCACAAGTTCTTTGTAAGGAATATGATCTCATAGAACAACTTAAAGCTACCCCTGCTAAGATATCCCTTTGGGATTTGATCCAAACTTCTTCCGCTCATCATGGAATGTTACAAGATGCCTTGAAAGATTTGAATGTTCCTCCACCTAATACATCTAGTAATATAGTGTCTTTGGTTAACTCTATGATGAATCCTAAAGCTCAAATTGTGTTTACCCAAGATGAGTTGCCTACTAGTGAAATTCAACATCAATATGATCCCTTGATGATTGTGGTTATCATAAATGACACTGCTATAAGACGAACACTGGTAGATAATGGCTCTGGCCTTAATGTGTGTAGCATTAATCTATTGCATAAGATGAATGTGGATACATCCCTTATTGAGCCTGACTCTCGTCCCATTCGAGGCTTTGATAATGTGGCTAAGTCTTCATTAGGTATTATCACCTTACCCATCACAGTGGGACCTGTTACTTTGCCTACTCCTATCCATGTTATGTCGGGAAATCTAACATACAACTTGTTATTAGGGAGACCTTGGATTCACAGTATGCAAGTTGTCCCCTCTACACTGCATAAACAAGTTAAATTTATTTATAATAATAAGACATATACCTTGATAGGTGATACTAATTTTCAAGCTTGTTTGCAAACATCTACTTCCAAAGGGAATTCTTCTAAGCCTTCCTCTTCTAGTGATGACTCGTTAAACAAGATACCTATGGATGAATCATCACCCTCTAATAATCAAAATTCTTTGGATGAGTCTGAAGCTCCTGAAGAAGATCCTTCTCGACTTGAGTCTACACATGAAAAGGCTTTTGATCCTGAGAAGGTTCTCGCAGAAGACGATTGGGGATCCCTTGATTTTAATCCCACCTTTGTAGGTGAATATAGGGTTCCTCCTAGAGATCTTAAAGGTAAAAAGAAGGAAGAAACTAGAGATCAATCTATCTTACATGAACCTATGAGCAATAATTTTGTGGCCACCTCTCAAACTTCTTCTCCTCACACCTCTAATTATGAAGAGTTTGATTCTTTGTCTTATGAAAAACCACCTTCTCTTCCTGAAATGGCTGATCGTTATGGTCGTGGTTTTCGCATTTTTGCTAAGCATGGGTATCATGGAAATGGTTGTGGCGCTCATGAACAAGGGATAAAAGTTCCTCTAGAGACTAATTTTCACAATTATGCCTTTGGACTTGGCTATAATCCTTGCAAACGTACCAAAGCATCTAAAAGACCATCTCTCAATGTGAATGCTATATTTAGTAGTGATGATGATCTCACTTCAACTAAATCATCTTCTACTTCTATCAACTCTCATTCCCCTCATAAGAAAATCTTGGCGATGAACAAATCTCTTTATGAATCCCCTTGAATTTCTAAATCTACTTATGAATCTTTATCTCCTATTCATCATAAAGTCCTTTTCCCCAGGGATAAGGCTCTAATAAATTACACTCATCCCTCTTCTAATATTTCTTGTGACTTTTCTTCTTCAATTTTTATCATTTTATACATGTTTTTGATCTCACTTATAGTTGAGCATTTAGCATGTCATATTCAAATACCTCATTTAGTCTATCATGTCTTTAAATAACATTAATGGCTATTATGTTGCTCATCATTATGTGACATTGGTAGCTCATTTACTGGGGGCTCATTGTCATTCATGATGGTACAATTTCAAGTGCAATCATATTTTTTTGAAGCAACATAATAGCCTAATTTTCTTGTTCCTATGGGGACAAGAGTGATTTCATACATCTCTTCTTTTGCTTATGTCCAAATCTCTCCCTAGAAGATTGTGTAAGTCCTTCTCATTGTCCTTATCCTTGGGAGGCAATGATCTTTCCTTATTTTTATCTAAGGATCCACTTTTTCCTATTTTGTGGATGGTGTGGACTTTATTACTTGATGTTATGCCTTGTACGCATTTGTTGTTGTTTGTTCAAGGATTCTCTCTTACAAGAGGTGTAAGTCCTTGACTACAACCTCTTTTGCACTTGGTAAAATACATCCATAATGAATTCACTCTCCCAATTGGGTTAAAAAGAGCGTCATCCTTCATTAAGAATCACTTTCACCTCGCAAAAGAAGGAAGTATTGCATTCTTATTCTCTTCTTTGTCTTATTCTAGAAGATGTTATATTTGTCTAAGACAATTCCTCTCGGGGATAGGTGTCTTTTGTACAAAGATCTCTTCTCCTCTAAGGATCTCCTTTACACATACTACACGATATCCCTTTTCAACTATCTTATCCTTGCTTAAAGAGTGCAAAACTCTCTTGCTTGGATCTATGACATTGTTGCATTTTTGGGGTATCTTCTTTTGTGATGAAGGTAGGTATCCTTGTTCTACTTTGCTTATGACATAAACATTACACTTTTTGAGCAATGGGTCATTCTTGGAACCAGAGCACAGACTCTTAGAGCGAGATGTCTCCATTTTTCTTTTATGCAAGGTGATTATTCTTGGAACCAGAGCACAGACTCTTAGAGCGAGATGTCACGCTTTTGCACTATACATATACAGGTTGTAGCATACTCAGGCATAGACTCCTATGAGGTGCTTCTAACCTCCCTTACACACACATGCACGAGGTTGAGTGGAACTAGCGGCATAAGGCTAGACTTTCTCACTCTCCCTCCCTTACATGGATCACCTAGACAGACTCTAGGGGCTAGTTTTCCATGTCCTTTTTTCCATGGATCACCTAGACATGATCTAGGGGCGAGAAGTCCATGTTTTCTCTCTCACTATTCTTCTCATGGATCACCAATGTGTGTATTCATGCTTTTTTTCCTTTCTTTTCTTTTCTTTGCATTTTGTTTCCATTTACATACTTCATCTTATGTTAGAGAACTCTCAAATCCTCACACTCTTTGTTGTGTTGGAATTGAGGTTTAATCCTCTTTCTTACCAAATGATTCTCCATTAATTTTTGATCTCATATCAAATCTTCTTGTGAGCATTTGTCATCAATTTTCTTTAACAATTCGAAGTGGTAAACATGATACCCTGTTTCAACTCACTAAAATTAGCAAGCCGAAACGGGGGGGGCATATAGCTACCCTCGAATTTTCATCACCTTCCTTAGTAAGCATTAGGTGATTTTGTGATCTAACGTGTGTTTTGTAGGGTGCGGTTCCTAACTGTGTACTACAGATACTGCTGGGGGCTTCGTTCGATAGACTTATGGATATATCCTTTTTCAAATAATGTTTACTTTTCTGTACTTTAGCTTGCATATGCACGTAGTGTTCATATGACCACTAAAGTGGGGGCTAAATGTAGCGTCGTAAATTGTACGCACTTGCTAGGGTGGTACAATTTCACACCTAGTTTAGCACCCGCCTTGGCGCATTTTGCATTTTGCATTGCATTTCCCCTTTAGCACTTAATTAATCAAATTAATTAGGTCTAAGGTTCTATTTTATCATCTCCTATATCATAAAGTTGGGCCCTTTTCATTAAAGTGTGCCCCTTTCATTTATTCCTCCAATACATCATTTAATCAAAAACCCTAATTAGGCCCTATTTCAAACTTGGGGGCTTGGTTTCGGGGGTCAAAACATCTCGAAATCACCTGTAACTTCGGGATTCTCTCTAAAATCATCATATCCGACGGCCCTGAAAATTTGGTGAAAAGTTGTCGGGACCATGGCGCCCGGAGTGCAACATGGTCCCAGACATTTTTCCCGAAATTTTAGGAGCGCGATCCAATCATAAAATAAAGCTTAACCCCAAGAAATTGGCGGGATATTCAATCTCTAGGTCGGCCAAAAGTCGAAATTACGACCTAGGGTTTCCTACATAAGAGCTCTCTTTCTTCATTTGAAAGGAGGGGATTTTCGTTTTCAAGGACCTTCTATGCAGCAAAAGGGCAGATCTTTGAAGACTTCAACAACACTCAACATCCATCCATCAAGCATCCATCAATTTCATTCATCTATTTAGGGCTTGGAAGACATTGAAGAACAATAGGAGATTACCGACTGAAGATTGGCTTGTACTCCTCCCTTGAGGGTTGGGTATGATTTCATGTTGTTTTCATGTCTTTGCATAAGCTTCAATATATCCTTTATTCATGCTTTAGATCACTTTGCATCTTGATTTAGAGCATTCACATTATCATTTACAAGCAATTAGGGTTTACTTTCTAGGTTGCTCTAGTTTGTTTTCTTGCATTTTAGGACCTTGCACACACACTAGGTCTGCACACACAATACATTTTACAATACAAATTGGCTATTCGTGGAGGTGGAAATCACCGAAGCGGGGGTTTGACTAAGGCAAAACCCTATATAGCCGCCCAAACACCTTTTCAGATATAAGTGCAGGTTTCGGGACTCGGACGACGTCGCAGGTTGCAGATCCGGGAGAAGCAGACTTAGACCGACTTTCCCACCAAATTTCAGAGCAAAAGACCAGGACAGGGGCGTGGGGCGCCCTGGTCCTGCCAGGATAGGGGCGCTGGGCGCCCTAGTCCTCCTGACAGACAACATTTTCAGCATTTTTGACAGCTTTTCCAGAGTGCAAAACAGCAGTTTCCGGAGCAGTTTCAGGGGCAGAATCAAGACAGTGGCGCCCGCGCCCCTGTCCCGAACATTTTCATTCATATTTTATCACCAGGTACGCATTTACATTCTTGTCTTGTCCTTGTGTTTATAGCTTTCCATCATTTAAGTTCAATTCTGTAATCTTGTTATTAGTTCATACTTGCACTTTGGGGTTAGGAATTGAACTTCCATCATTTCATCTTTCAATTGCAACAAAGGAATAGAAATCCTAATAGGTAGCCCGTGACTCTCTCTTCCACAAGAAGAAGTAGCCAATTGTGTGATACCTCTAGGCTCTTTCGTATTCCACAAGTGTGTGGTTGAAAGTGAGATTAGGGCATGTTTGCTTAGTGTCACTTTTTCTCCTACACAATTCTAGAATGATGTGGGTTACTTTTCTACAAGAAAAATCTGAGGCATTTGAAAAGTTTAAAACCTTTAAGGCTAAAGTGGAAACTAAGACAAGATTGAAGATTAAATGTTTGAGGTCAGATCATGGTGGAGAATTCACATTCGGTGAGTTTAATAACTTCTGTGAGAAGCATGGTATAAGAAGATAATTTTCTGCTCCCCGGACATCTCAGTAGAATGGAGTTGTAGAAATGAATAACAGAACTATGTTGGATGCTGCTAGAACAATGATGATGAAAGCTAGTCTACCTCATATCTACTGGAGAGAAGTAGTGAGCACAACGGTTTATACATTCAACATAGTACATATCAAAGGGGAAACCGGTAAGACACCTTATGAATTATGGTTTGGTAATACACCTATAGTTAAATATTTCAGAATATTTGGTGGTAAATGTTACTGTTGGAATTTTTAGTTTGTTGGCATTTTGCATATAGATTTTATTAAAGATATGTTGTCATTGATGTCAATTGAACCAGTAATGGTATTCATGTTATTGTTGATATTGTTGTTATTGATATTGGCTAGTAACCGGTAAGAAGAGCTTTGTGGAAGATGTTGTAAACTGGTATGTTAAGTTTGTGAGTTGAACCGGTAAACCAGTGTAAGGGGTTAAACTTTTCTATGTGATGCTCTGCAAAAAGGATTAGAAAATATGTTTGATGGCAACACACACAAGAGCACAAGAAACAAACGTTAGTGTTAGCAACAAAAGATTACCTTAAACAGGCATATCAAGAGAGATATTAAGCATGAAATAGAAAGCATATAAACATAGAATAAAATAGTTAATCAAGATGCTCATAGTTGCTCCTCCCTTGTTCCTCTCCTCTCCAAGTCCCAAATGAGTGTAGCTCTCAGCTTTTAGCACTAGCCATGGATGCCATATGGAGATTCAAGATAGTTGAATATGATAAGCAAATGCTATGCAAGTGTAGATAGTGATGCTATGAGAAAGCTCTATGCTAATACCAGTATAGCAACAATACTCTAATGCTTCCTTTTTTGCTTGAGGAGAAGGGTTCTATTTATAGAAGAAATGGGGAAATGAAGGGTTAAGATTGAATGGTTTAATCAAGGGCCAAGTTTGAAAGTTGGGGATCCATGTGCACAATTGGCACCAATAAAATGGTGACAAGTGTCAACATAGGATTGGGTTGAGAGAAGAGGTTGGAGGCATTAAAGGCCTGAGAAGACCTCATGGTTATCTAGAGGTTAAAGGTCAAGTCCAAATTAAGATTACCCACTGGATTAAGAGTTAATCCAAGGATAAACCTTTGTGCAAATGTTTAAGAGATAATCATGGTCAAAGCATTAACGGCCTGATGAGACCTTTGGGTTGGGTAGAGGTTGAGTCAAAACAAATGTTTTAACCATGTGGGAGGGTTTGAGGTAACCATTAATGGTTATTGGAGACTTTGGGGATTAAGTGGTTGAAGGTTGAAAGCCTTCAATGGTTATCAAAGACTTTGAGCCATTTAGTGGTTGAAGGTTGAAAGCCTTCAATGGTTATCAAAGACTTTGAGGGTTTGCGAAGTGACTTCCCTTTTGCTTAGGAATGTGACAAAGTTTAGAGAAGGGGTTAGGTTATTTAGAAGTGATTAGAAAATTCTAGAAGGGGTTTAGGCATGCAAGTGGATTTTGTAGGAAAATGCAAGTGGGAGAAATTTTGGTATTTTCAATTAAAATAAAATCATTTATTTCAATTAAATGGTGTAATTTGCATTTGGATAAATATTCAAATAAATATCAATTTATTTAAATGAGAAAAATGAAGATAAAGCGTTAAAATGCTTGAAGACTTTGAAGGAAACCATTAAAGGTTTGAAGACTTTAAGGAAAACCATTAAAGTCTTAAGAAGACTATAGAAGGAAGCCATCAAGTTTGAAGACTTTAAAGCCATCAAGTTTGAATACTTTAAGGGAAACCATTAAAGGTTTCAAGTGGGTGAGGATAAATAGGATTTTAAATAAATAATTTATTTAAAATAGTTGTGCAACTTGCTTTTGTAGGAAAACACAAGTGGGTGGAGGATAAAGGTGATTTAAATAAATTATTTATTTAAAATAATTGTGCAACTTGCATTTGTAGGAAAATACAAGTGGGTGGAGGATAAAGGTGATTTAAATAAATTATTTATTTAAAATAATTGTGCAACTTGCATTTGTAGGAAAATACAAGTGGGTGGAGGATAAAGGTGATTTAAATAAATGTTAATTTATTTAAATGTGAGAGAATATTTAATTAAACAAATATGATTTATTTATTTAATTAATGGTCTGAATTTGGTTAAGTGAATTAAATCAAATAAATTGAATAATTTATTTAATTAATAGGAGAAGAGGGTTAAGATGAATTAATTAAATATTAATTTAATTAATTATTAATTGATGGTTAAATAATCAAATAAATACTAAGTATTCATTTAATTAAGTGGACAGATTTATGTGACTACATTTGCCCCTCTTTGAGAAGGTGCGGTTTATCGCGTCGTTTCAAAGAAAGAAAAATAGGTGTGAAGAAATGCCCCATAAAATGTAAATTTAATGGGTGGTATGCCCCCTCGAGAGATGGGCCAAATTTTTTTGAAAAAATCGGGTCGTCTCTCGAAAAAGAATGAAAAGTGGAGGGGAGGTAGAATAGAAGAATTTAGAACTAATAATGAAAGAATGGAAGAAAATGGAGTGAATATGAAGAAACAACAAGCCAGTGGGTACCTTGAGGTCATGCAAGAGATACATAGCAGATGTAGTGTGGGGTTTGGATTGATGCTATACAATTGATCAAAATTGGTTGGACAATCTGGTGCAATCGGTTTAATTGCCCCAGTCAAATCAAAGCATGACAGTTGATGTCAGTTGGTCACTTGGACATGATAAAGTCTGAGTAAGTGAATCAAAGTGACCTGATGTGACTTAGACAATTGATATAATTGCCCGATGAAGTCAAGGTATATGAAGCAAAACACTCGTTAAGACGTAGACAATTGAAGTAATTGTCTGTTGGATTGTGTTTGATTGGTTGATCAATTGATAGTGTGTGCGGGTGATGGATGGTTGTGGGGAATCATGGCAACCCCGTTGAGACTAGGTCATTATGATAAATACCTGATGTAGTCTAGGTTTGTCATAATCGATTACCTATTGAGACCCGAAGATACTTGATCAGAGTATCTGTTGATAGTCTAGGTGTGTGGGAGTCGATGTATCTGTGCAGATAGAGTAACTTTCTTGACTTATTGGATGACTTAGGATAGGAAACACAATCCCTCCTATTTAGAGATGGATGGTGATGAACGTGGCTTGATTAGGTTGATTGGGACACGATGTAGGGTATGTGATGGTGATTATCGAGATGGGGAGGGTTGGGGAGGGGGTTCAATGTTAGATAGAAGAAATGGAGGACCTATTACATTCCTATGGAAGAAGAGAAAAATAGAGTATCCATTGTCATTACTATGTATGAATGATATGCAGCTATTTATGAATGTATGGATGGATGGAATGCAACGGAATGCAATATATACAAATGAGATGGAATGATGATCCATGGTGCTTTATTTTTCATCATTGAGCTTTAAAATGTTGTAAGAAAATACAAGCAACTTGATATAAAGATTCAAGATGACCAGAGTATTTCTTACATGGATTTTGATATAGCAAGTTAATACAAGCAACTTGATATAATGGATCAAGTTGACCAAAGTATTGCTTGCGGAACAGACAAGGATTATCTCTGTTCATGCATGACTTGGATCGTCCTCCTTGATCTTAGGCTGATCATATCCTGAGACAAGTGCATACCATACTAAGAGATAAAAACCTTTATCCAGTTTGGATGAGGTAGGAAGAACCAAAGGAAGAACATTGTACCTGCAAACAAACAGTATATACATAAAGAGTAAAGAATAAGGATCCTTGGTAATGGTGCATGCCCATATGGTCGAGGTATACGCTGTAGTCAGCAAGCCGTAATGATCTATGACTGCATTTGGCATAAGATCACGTAGCTTGGTGAACTTCCCACGTAGACACCATTAGTACATGCCCCAGAACTTCATCGGAATAATGTGCAAACGATACAAAATAATGCTGAAAGATCCTGATACAGATAAATGAACGATTGTACTCACAAATCAACCAAGTATTTGATAGCTTAACATAATTTTCTTGTCAAAGAAAATGTCACTTTTGTCTTTGTTTTGGTAAGGAAGGATGCATCCTTGTTGAAGACAGTTTGATTGTTGATGTTGATTGTGTGGTTGATTGGTAAATGGTCATTGTGTGAGTAGTTTGTCAATGTTTATTTTGGTATCTACATGGATGGGTATGTACAAGGTGTTGTCATGTTTTTGTGTGATTTTTCAATGGTTTTGTCGATGTTTTTGGATTTTGAATTGTTTTGAATGTTTTTGGTATTTTTGCGAGATATTTTTGAATGTTTTTTGATTTTTGATGATTGTTTGAATGAAGAACTTAATGAATCATAAGACAATGTAGAATCCACTTCCATCAATAGGTTAAAGGCATTGCCCCCAGTTTTAGACATGACTATGAAAAAGCGGGATGCAAGATGTATGGAGTACTATCATAATTACAGAGGAATAAAAAGCCATGGTTGATGGATGGATGGATGTATGTATGAAGTAGATGTGATCGCAACAAGTCTGAAAGACAATGGAGCCATAGCCTTTACGAGTGGCGCCTATTTGCCAGGTTTTCACCACCGTACTTACCCAAGGTGCCACCGGAGTGGTTGTTCACCGTTTGGATGCATGATTTTTCTTTACTTTTTTTTGAATGTTTTTGTATTTTTTTGAGGACATTTTTCTGAATGTTTTTGGTATTTTCTGGTATGTAGGGGAGCCTGATGCTCTGTACAGCTTAGGTATAAAACCGTTTGAGGTGCATGCTGTTGATTGGATCTGCAAGCGGTCCTCCTTCTGATGTAGCCAACTAATATGCCCCGGACCCGAACACAGAAGTGACAACATATGTGCCTAGCTAGTTCGATTCAAACTTGCCCTGATGTTCTCTGTTTGGTTGGTTGCGAGGATTCCCTCGTAGAATAAGATCACCTACCTCAAATGTACGAGGTCTAACTCGGTGATTGTAGCTTCTGCTCATGCGCTGCTGATAGGCTTTGAGATGGATGTATGCAGCTTGTCACTTCTCATCAAGTAACTCTAAGTCCTGAAGATGTGAGACTCTGTAAGCTTCATCATCAATGAGATTGTGCAAGGAAACCCGTAATGATGGTATTTCAACCTCAATAGGCAAGATAGCTTCTGCACCATAGACCAATGAATAAGGAGTTGCACCTATAGGGGTTCGAATGCTAGTTCGATATGCCCATAGCGCTGGATTTAGTTGAACATGCAAATCACGGCCGGCATTATTGACTGTCTTTTTGAGGATTCTTAATATGTTTTTATTGGATGCTTCGGCCTGACCATTGCCTTGTGGGTAATAAGGAGTGGAAAAGCGGTGTTGGATATGAAATTTCTCACAAAGTTCGCGGACATCCTGATTTTTTAAAGGAAGACCGTTATCTGTGATGATGGACATGGGTACACCATACCGGCAGATGATGTAGTTGAGGATGAATGAGGCGATCTGCTTGCCGGTGACTTGGGTAAGTGGAACAGCTTCGATCCACTTTGTGAAATATTCGGTGGCGGTAATAATGAATTTATGGCCATTGGATGAAGATGGATGAATCTTACCCACAAGGTCAAGGCCCCATTGACAGAAAGGCCATGGTGTTGTGATTGGTTGCAGTTCCTGAGCTGGTGCATGTATCAAGTCACTATGAACTTGACATTTCTTGCATTTTCTGACAAAGTAGTAGGAATCATTTTCCATATATGGCCAATAATATCCAGCTCGCAGGAGTTTCTTGGCTAGTGACGGACCACTTGAGTGAGTCCCGCAAATTCCTTCATGTACCTCTTCCAAAGCCTTTGTTATCTCATCTTGTTCCAGACATCGAAGGAGAGTACCATCAAGACCGCGTCGGTATAGGGTTTCGGCAATAATGGTATATCGAGTAGTTTGGCGAATGAAGGTTTTACGTTGGTTATTTGATTGGTTGGGAGGAAGGGTGTGATCGCGGAGATAGGTGTAGAACTCACCGTACCATGGGGATTTAGAACCGATAAGGCGACATATCATCTCGGATTCAGGGATATCATAAGCGGGGATCCAAAGCTGTTCTACCAAGAACTCGTAGCGTGTTGAATTTTGTGGAATATCTAGGAGAGATGAGATGGTAGCCATAGCGTCAGCAGCTCGATTTTGATCTCTTGGTATCTGCTCAAAAGTGATAGTAGTAAATGATGTCTTTAGAGTGTCCACCATTTGCTTATATGGCATGAGTTTATCATCCTTGGTCTGATATTCATCTGTTGCTTGTCGAATGACTAGTTGGGAATCGCCATATACTTGTAGTTCTTGTAATTTCCATTGTACGGCTAACCTAAGTCCTGTGATCAAGGCCTTATACTCTGCTATGTTGTTTGTGCATGGAAATGTGAGCCTGTAAGACTTCGGGATGCTATCACCTTGAGGTGTGATAAACAGAATGCTTGCCCCCGAGCCGTGCCTAGTGTATGAACCATCAAAATATAGTTTCCATGGTTGTGCTGTTGTGATCATGAATATCTCTTCATCTGGAAAATTGGAAATGAGAGGATGATCACCTATGAGAGGTGCATCAGCCAACTGATCTGCAATAACCTGACCTTTGATAGCTTTACGGTCTACATACTCGATGTCAAATTCACTTAGAATCATCACCCATTTGGCCAAGCGGCCTGTCAATGCTGCTTTGCTAAGTAAATACTTGAGTGGATCAATCTTTGCAATGAGTTGTACCTTGTGTGTTAACAGATAGTGCCTCAGTTTAGTGGCTGCTAAGATTACTGCTAGGCAAGCTCGCTCAATAGGGGTGTAATTGAGTTCATAGCCCACCAATGTGCGAGAAATGTAGTAAACATCACACTCTTTTCCTTCTGCATTATGTTGTGCCAGTAGTACACCCAATGCTATACTTGTTGCTGAGATATAGAGTAACAACGGTCTACTTGGATCTGGTGGCATCAACAATGGTGGATTCATGAGATAGTCTTTAAGCGTCTGAAATGCTTGCTGGCATCGGGCATCCCACTGAAAGCAGATGTTCTTGTGTAGCAGATGTGTAAATGGGTGACACTTATCAGTCAATTGTGCAATGAATCTTCGGATGGATTGAAGTCGCCCTTGTAGGGTCCTTAGCTGACTGATATTCTTTGGAGGTGGCATATCCATGATTGCCTTAACCTTTGCTGGATCGACCTCAATACCTTTGCTTGAGACAATGTATCCTAGAAGTTTCTCGGAGGTTACTCCAAAGACACATTTCTTTGGGTTGAGTCGAACATGGTATTGTTCCAGTCTATCAAAGATTTTATCTAAGATGTGGAGATGCCCTTCTCTGGTGAGTGATTTTGCTAGTAAGTCATCCACATAATCTTCCATCATAGTATGCATCATGTCATGGAAGATGGTGGTCATTGCTCTTTGATAGGTTGCTCCTGCATTTTTGAGACCGAAGGGCATTACATTCCAGCAATATGTGCCCCATGGACATGTGAAGGTTGTCTTATGTTGATCTTTTGGTGCGATCTTTATCTGATTGTATCCTGAAAAGCCATCCATGAGTGAAAGCATGGCATGTCCCGCTGTCAGATCCACTATGATGTCGATATTTGGTAGGGGGAAGTCATCCTTAGGACATGCCTTATTCAGATCTCTGAAGTCAGTACAAATGCGGATGCCCCCTTTTGGTTTGCCGACAGGCACAATGTTGGAGATCCATTTTGCATAATCAATTGGTCTAATGAAACCAACATCTAGGAGTTTCTTGAGTTTTGTTTTGACTAGCACTGCAATTTGAGGATGCATCTTACGAAGCTTCTGCTTGACAGGTTTGGCTCCTTCTGCTACAGTGAGGTGATGCATGACTAAATCGGGATCAAGCCCAGGCATGTCTGCATATGACCATGCAAAGTTGATCTGAGGCTTCTGGAAGAACTCTATAAATTTAGGTTGTTCCTCTGGAGTGAGAAGAGATGCTAGATGTATGAGATGAGGATTTTTAGGAGTCCCCACATTGTATTCTTTGGTTTCCTCGATGAGAATCGTTGATCGTTCCTGTTGTGTACTAGCAGGGAGAATGTCAAACCCTTCATCCTCAGGCACCTCAGAGAGGTTTTCACCATTGGATATGCTCTTTATTTTTACTTTTGTCGGATCAAACAGTGCCACAATGTGGTTTTCACTGGAAGATCCATGTTTTATTGTTATATTTTTGCAGCTAAAAGGTTTGGCATCCGCCCCGAAGTATGTTGCGCTATTAAGTTCTATGGCGAATCCAGCTTTGTGATCCCCGCTTGGTAGGTTATCCCTTAATTCCAAAAAGTCAATGATGGCCTCATCATTTTGGAAGAAGTCAAGACATGGGGGATTTGGTTGGTTCCATTCGATGAGTTCAGGGTGGATAATGGGCATTACTTCATCGATTAGGTTAAGTGCGTTAGATGTATCAGTGAGGGTTAAGACGTTATGGTGAAGGTCGTTAATGGTACTCTCCCTATCAGAATCAGGCGTAGGGTCTGTGGAAGATGTTTCTAGTTCAAGAACCCAAGTGGTCTTTATCTGTGCTTCTCCGTAAACAGGGATGTCTTTGCGTGGTGGAGGTGGTGATGTGTCTTCCTCATCTGAAGTATTAAACTATACCGAATCAAATTCGCATTCATGTGAGTCGGTCTCTGAATCACTTTCCAGCATCCGATTGCTATACCATACTGGGATGTCTTTTGAGTTAAACACTGCAGGTGTGATTGGTTGATGTACCTTTGTAGTGATCGGTGCTACAGGAAGTTTGATGGGGATAAAAGAATCTGGCACAAGAAGTATCGGCAGTGTTGACTCAGTGGCTTCTGCGGGAACTGCTGGTACCATAGATGCTGCTGCGGGTTCTGATACAGTTGTTGTTGCTAATGGTACTATGGATGTAATGGTTGTTGCGAATGGGATTACTGGTTTGATTGGTGGGATGATTGGTATTGTAGATGGTTGTGTTGGGGTTGTGAGCCTCGATGGGGCAGTCGGGATGGTGCTTGAGGCTGCTTTAATGATGAAAGGTGTCCTTTTTGCAGTAGGTTGACATAATGGTTTGCTGGGTTTTCCTTTGAATCTGAGTTTAGGAAAGATTTCTTTCTCAAAGCCTAGGCCTGTATTACCTTTGGGCTTTAATTCTGGCAGCAGAGGTTCATGTCGTCCTTGTTTGCAATATCCTAAAGCACTTTGACCATCATACCCCATTCTTTGCATAATGAGGAGGCCTTTGCCATACTGATCCATAGGAAGTTTAACTTGTGGTAGATCAGTGGTGATGGGATCTTTATAGATCCATTTTGCTAAGTCCTCATCTTGGGTTTCTTCTTCTTGACTCTTTCCAAGGATGAAAGGCGTCAAAGCACATGCAGGCGTGATTAGTGGTTGCTGGAGTAACTACTGTGGTTTACCATGTGTTCTAGGAGAAGTGGGCATCTGTCCCACACAAAAGAGTTGACTCAAAGTTGTACTCCCCGGGACCTTCCTCTGCTATTTTCATCTTAAGTTTTTCTTGCTTTGGTATAGTGGTGTTCGAACTGGCAAGAGAGGCTGGACTTATATATGATGTGGAGGAAATGGCTTCTCTATTATTAGGAACAATAATCTCTGGTTGATGGCTGATATTATGGCAAAATGCAAAGGGGTTTGCATCGCTCAGAATTGTGATCTCTACACCGTTATGTGGGAACTTGATACATTGATGGTAGGTAGATGGAACGGCTTGCATGGCATGTATCCAAGGTCTCCCTAATAATAGATTGTATGGCAGAGGAAGGTCCAGAACCTGACAGATGATGTGCTTTACCACAGGGCCCACGCGGATTGGTAGTACCACAGCTCCTTTGGATGAACGCTCTGCATCGTCATAGGCTTTGATTGTGATCTTCTTACGAGGATCCACTGATTCTACCGCATAGCCCAATGCTGTGACCAACTGTAGTGTACAAATGTTCAGGCCTGCTCCATTATCTATCAAGACTCGCTTGATCCTATGCTGGTTAATAAATCTTTCGATGTGGAGTGAGGCATTATGAGGTTGCTGGAAGGAAGAGTTGTCATTTTCAGAAAAAGTGAGACAAGGTGATGACTTTAGACTTCCAACCATGGCTTGAAATTGGTCCGTATTTAGATTTGCGGGGACTAACGCTTCTTGGAGTGCTTGATCCAAGATAGTTTTATGAGATGGCGATAGACGCAAAAGCTCTAAAATGGATATAAGCGCAGGGGTTTTGTCTAATTGTTCCACAAGATTGTACTGCTTTGGGATGGAGGTGGTGCCTTGTGGAGCTGCCTTTATGGTAACTTTGCCGCGACGTGTAACAACATTGCAATTTGAGTTGGGATTTTTGAAGGTTGTAGTTGCAACTTGTTCATTGGCATCATACAGATGATTTACAGTGTAATTATACGCAGCCTGTGTATAATCAGTGGTATCAGTGCCTCGCCTAAAAGTGGAAGGACCCCTTTGATCTTGTGATGGAAGTGGATTTTTGAACATCAGATGATCATTATTGGTTGTTTTTGGGTCATGTCCTTCAATTTCAATTTCTCCTCGGTCAATAAGATCCTGAATAAGATCTTTTAATCAGTGACAATTACTTGTCTTGTGCCCTCTTCCTTGATGGAATTCACAGTGTTCAGTATCTCTCCACCATGCTGGTTTGACTTGAGGCTCATAGTTTGATAGCTTAGGCAGAGTGACCAAATTTTGAGAAATGAGTTGTCGCAATACTGTTTCAATGGGTTCCCCTAAGGGAGTGTATGTGTGTTTCTGTTTTTGCTGACGAGGTCTAGGTTCATCGTGAGATGTGATGCGACCTTGATTAGAAGGAACATTTGTGTTGTTTTGAGGTGGAAGATTTTGTCCTGCAAACCGAACCACAGGTTGTGCGTTTTGGATAGTCCTGGCATCCACAACCCCATCGTTGACGATATTCTTATTTTTATTCCAGAAGCTTGATTTATCACTATTGAAGCACGGGTGAGGACCATCTTTTGGTTCATTAAAGATTTTGATGAGTCCTTTCTTGATAAGGGCCCTTTCACATTTCAAACCCTTGGTGATCATATCATTAAAAGAGTCTGTGTCTTTGACATCCAGGTGAAATTCCATTTCTTCGTTTAAGTTGGAAATGAATATTTCCACTAGTTCTCGTTCAGGTAACTGAAGAGAACGTCTGCTAGACATTTGACGCCATCGTTGCAAGAATACTGAGAATTGCTCACCTGGTTTTTGTTTGGTGTTGCATAGATCAGCCATGGTGACATCGCGTTCAATGTTATGAGAGTAATGAGCTAGGAACTTCTGGATGAGTTCCTCAAATGTTCTAATGCCACCTGGTAGTCGGGAAAACCATGATGTGGTTGTTCCTCCCAAGCTTTGGGGAAAAAGGTGCATTAGGTATGTGTCTTCATATGCTACTTCGAGACAAGCGGAATGAAATTCTCGGACATGATCGCGGGGATCCCCCTTTCCTCTATATTTTTCAAATTTGGGTGTTTCGAATCCTCGTGGAAATGGTGGCATGTAAAGATTCCTATCAAAAGGATAGGGACAAATGTCATTGAGTGAGAATTGGTTAGTCTTGACACCACTATGAAGCTGTTGGGCGAGATTCTCGACTTGTTGCCGCAACATCTCCATTTCATTTG
The DNA here is from genome assembly GCF_030272615.1 of Cryptomeria japonica. Classification (NCBI taxonomy): domain Eukaryota; kingdom Viridiplantae; phylum Streptophyta; class Pinopsida; order Cupressales; family Cupressaceae; genus Cryptomeria; species Cryptomeria japonica. Next base: position 681,116,777 of record NC_081409.1, on the reverse strand, counting down.
GAGGAGGAGGTGGTGGGTTACCTCGAGGAATGTTATATCTGATGGGATCTCTACCTCTTTCCTCTTCATGACGACTTTGTCTTTCTGATGCTTGTCTTAATTGGGCAAGATCAAAGTCAAAGGGGAGTTTTGCTCCTTCTTGAGCAAGTCTTAAGAAGTGAGCATCCGCATTGCTCCTAAGTATTTCGTCAAAAAGTCTGTTAAAGAGAGGGTTATGCTGAGCCCTTTCTATTGTTGCAGGAGTGGGAGTACTTGGGTTTTCGTCATCTGCATTTCCTCCAAGTGCTTCTTGAAATTCATTGAGATTTTCCTCTTCTTCTTCTTCCCTTTCTATTTCTCGTTGCCTTGACTATTATCGGGTTTGAGCCATTTTGCTTGCAAGCTGTTGTTGAAGTTGTGTGAAAATAATGATGAGTATTTGATGAAATGAAAGGTTGATGGTTGGTGAATTGTGTTGCACGTGGATCTCTAGCACTTTTAAGGTGGATGTAACCAAAATTCCTTCTTTGAATTGCTTGTTTGTTTGATAAGTTTTGATGTGATAAGGTGTAGAGAAATCTGAGATGTGTTACAGATTTAACTACCTAGTAATGAGAGGATTCACTCATGAACTAGTTTTAACCTGCGTAGATGTGTCTCTTAGGATGAGCTTATCCTAGATGTAGAAACAATCTAAAAAGTGATGTGATGTGTTTGATTTCAAGCAATATCTAAAAAAGAACTTGGGACAAGAACCTCTTAATGTTTTGAGAGTTGGGACGGATTGATGATGAAGTGATGATGTATGAGTGAGATGATGGATGAAAATGTTTTCAACTTCAATAAAAACTTTGTGTTATAAATGGGACAAACTCTATCTCTTCCCTTTCGGGTGTTGGTGGTATTTCTCGAGCTGTGTTGTATGTGATACAGATGTTTGGGAAGAAGTTGGGATTAATCTTTCCTCCTTGGTTTTTGTGATAACTCAAAGCTCTATATTGCATAAAAGCTCTGTGGTTCAATGATTCAGAATCAAATTCGTTTGTTTTGCCTTGAAGATAGAGACACATGTGACGCAAGAAAACTCTATTGGAGACAAAGATTTGTCTATCGATATAGAAGAATTTCCTTCGTTTGATCAAAGCCTTTGAGCTTAATTGTCTTCTTTTCAAGTTGATATTTTGATGACGCTTCTTCTTTCGCAAGATGTGAAGAATGGTCATAAAAATTTTGACTCTTTTGTTGTTTGCACTTTGTTTTTCATGTTTTTGGTTGTTTTTGAAAGATGTTTGGTTGGATGAATACTTTATTTTTGGGATTGATTTTCTGATTTGATGTTTCTTTGACAAGAAAACAAAGCAAGCACACAAACACCAAAATGTTGCCTCAAAGGCACAAATGAGTATGGGTCTAGATCAACCCAATCTTTGGACTTGTATATGACCCTTCCTTTAGATGTATTTTAAGGTGTATTTCCAAAGCCTGAAGTCGGCTCAATTTGTACTTGGTCTTTAAAACGAACACACTTCAAACACTTTTTATCCCTAAGGTCAAATGGCCAGTTGTGATAAATTTAGCCCACATCTTGATATTTCTTCAACTTTGGTACTACATACCTTATGAATCCCGCCGTGGCAGGTAAGGATGTGATATACTAAGTCTTGCATGAGCATAACAAATAGATGATCCCTATGATGGGGGAGTCACCACTTTTATCAAGCCACAAGTGACTTTTCAAAAAGCTATGTTTCTACTCAAGGAAATATGTATGGTGAGTATCTTGGGAGCAAAACCATCTATGCTCTTGCACTAAATTATATCGCAAATATCCTCAATCAATAGAACGGGTGGGCTACTACTAAAAGGTGTTTAGTCATGTTCGATGTTTTTGGACATAAGTTCATTTTGCAGTGACTCACTTAAGAGCCTTGTAACTGGTGGTGGGGCCCGTTTGTCCTTTCGGCCAGTTACACTGTAGGAACAGCTATACCCAAGGCTACAGCTTTCGCTCTCACCTGATTTCTATAGCGGCTCGAAGGATTTACCGCTCGAGGTCGTTCCCAAGAGTATCGATCCCTTGGCAGGCCTCTCTTAAAAAGATAAAATTTTGAGTGTTACTAACACTTTTCTCTTGCACCTAGGACCACGAAAGCCAAAGGAGAGGATAGTGTGTGTTAGAGGTAGGACCACTCGACTGGCTTTTTGCACAAGTGTGCCAAGTACGAAAGACACTTGTTCTTTTTAATCCACCATTACAAATGTGATCTAACTATTTGGACATGTTGCTCCAACAGCCATGGTGTTCTTTTTAACTTCAAAGGCAATGTGTTTTGTAACCTAGAATTCGGAAATCCTGGTCAACTTAATGAAAAACACGTTTGCTTGAAGTAAAATTTGTTTTTGCAAAAATCAAAACAAGTGGATTGTTCTTTTTATTTGCCCAAAAATTGAAGTGTGGCTTGTGATTTTTAAGTTTGATGTAAGAAAGAAAATTTGTTTTGTTGATTTTAAGCACCAAAACAAAATGTATCCCTAACTTGCAATGAAAGCAAAATTTTGAAGTTTGTTGTTTTTTTTACTTTGCAATAAAGAAAGATGAATTTTCTTTTTAAGCACCAAAAACAAGTTTGAGGTTCATTTTATGCACTCTAAAATAAAATGTGAGGTTTATTTTAACTTGTGCAAGAAGGAAAAATGGATTCTTTTTAACCAATATTTGTTGAAAGAAAGTAAAAAAGAAACTTTTAAAGCATTTAAACTAACTCCTTCCCCTGCACAAAAAGATTAGAACCTGCATAAAAGACAATTAGTTAGAAAAATCCGCATGTTTTGGTGGGCTTCTACAAGCCTAATTTTTATTTTTTTTGGTTACAAGGTGATTTGTACAATGTTCTGTTACAATAGCGCTAGTCTGCGTTTGAACAGAGGCGCTATTTAACACAAACGCACTAAAAGAAAGGGAAAGACAAAGAAGGGAAAAACGCTGAAACAAGGTGAATAGCACCAAAACAATGTCAAACGTGCCAAAACAATGTCAAAAGTGCAACCTATGTGACATTTTCAACATTCAAACATGTTATTGGTTAAAAAAAAAGTTGATCTTTGTGGTGTTTGGATTCACGTCAGGTTCACCAAATGATGCTCTGCAAAAAGGATTAGAAAATCTGTTTGATGGCAACACACACAAGAGCACAAGAAACAAACGTTAGTGTTAGCAACAAAAGATTATCCTAAACAGGCATATCAAGAGAGATATTAAGCATGAAATAGAAAGCATATAAACATAGAATAAAATAGCTAATCAAGATGCTCATAGTTGCTCCTCCCTTGTTCCTCTCCTCTCCAAGTCCCAAATGAGTGTAGCTCTCAGCTTTTAGCACTAGCCATGGATGCCATATGGAGATTCAAGATAGTTGAATATAATAAGCAAATGCCATGCAAGTGTAGATAGTGATGCTATGAGAAAGCTCTATGCTAATACCAGTATAACAACAATACTCTAATGCTTCCTTTTTTGCTTGAGGAGAAGGGTTCTATTTATAGAAGAAATGGGGAAATGAAGGGTTAAGATTGAATGGTTTAATCAAGGGCCAAGTTTGAAAGTTGGGGATCCATGTGCACAATTGGCACCAATAAAATGGTGACAAGTGTCAACATAGGATTGGGTTGAGAGAAGAGGTTGGAGGCATTAAAGGCCTGAGAAGACCTCATGGTTATCTAGAGGTTAAAGGTCAAGTCCAAATTAAGATTACCCACTGGATTAAGAGTTAATCCAAGGATAAACCTTTGTGCAAATGTTTAAGAGATTTTCATGGTCAAAGCATTAATGGCCCGATGAGACCTTTGGGTTGGGTAGAGGTTGAGTCAAAACAAATGTTTTAACCATGTGGGAGGGTTTGAGATAACCATTAATGGTTATTGGAGACTTTGGGGATTAAGTGGTTGAAGGTTGAAAGCCTTCAATGGTTATCAAAGACTTTGAGCCATTTAGTGGTTGAAGGTTGAAAGCCTTCAATGGTTATCAAAGACTTTGAGGGTTTGAGAAGTGACTTCCCTTTTGCTTAGGAATGTGACAAAGTTTAGAGAAGGGGTTAGGTTATTTAGAAGTGATTAGAAAATTCTAGAAGGGGTTTAGGCATGCAAGTGGATTTTGTAGGAAAATGCAAGTGGGAGAAATTTTGGTATTTTCAATTAAAATAAAATCATTTATTTCAATTAAATGGTGTAATTTGCATTTGGATAAATATTCAAATAAATATTAATTTATTTAAATGAGAAAAATGAAGATAAAGCATTAAAATGCTTGAAGACTTTGAGGGCAACCATTAAAGGCTTGAAGACTTTAAGGAAAACCATTAAAGTCTTAAGAAGACTATAGAAGGAAGCCATCAAGTTTGAATACTTTAAAGAAAACCATTAAAGGTTTCAAGTGGGTGAGGATAAATAGGATTTTAAATAAATAATTTATTTAAAATAGTTGTGCAACTTGCTTTTGTAGGAAAACACAAGTGGGTGGAGGATAAAGGTGATTTAAATAAATTATTTATTTAAAATAATTGTGCAACTTGCATTTGTAGGAAAATACAAGTGGGTGGAGGATAAAGGTGATTTAAATAAATTATTTATTTAAAATAATTGTGCAACTTGCATTTGTAGGAAAATACAAGTGGGTGGAGGATAAAGGTGATTTAAATAAATGTTAATTTATTTAAATGTGAGAGGTGGGATTTTGGGGGATTTAAATAAATATTAATTTATTTAAATGTGAGAGAATATTTAATTAAACAAATATGATTTATTTATTTAATTAATGGTCTGAATTTGGTTAAGTGAATTAAATCAAATAAATTGAATAATTTATTTAATTAATAGGAGAAGAGGGTTAAGATGAATTAATTAAATATTAATTTAAATAATTATTAATTGATGGTTAAATAATCAAATAAATACTAAGTATTCATTTAATTAAGTGGACAGATTTATGTGACTACACTATGCAATGTAACCGGTAAACCCTATCAGTTGTTAAACCCTAACCGATCAAGTTTGTTTGTTTATTATCTGATGAGTAGTAATGATGGAGACACGTGTGATCATTGTATGAGGATAAGTTCAAATTGTTTTGGCGTGTTTGTTTGTTGTCTAGGGAAAGAGCAAAGTGGATTGCATCTAATGCACAACGCATGATGAGTTACAAAGTCCGATGAAGCGGTGATCATGGAGCGGTTGGAATTTCTTGAAGAATGTGAAGAGATTGTTATGATTTCTAACGGTCAAGATTGTACCGACTTGTTTGTAATCTCGATGATGAGAATTAGGTTTTTGTTGTGTTACCGACCTAATTGATTTGTATTTAAGATTGATGAAGTTGTTTGTAAAATTTGTTGGCAAGATTGGCAGAAACCTGTTGAGTGTGTAGTTGCCTAACCGGTGAATGGATCTGCACTTTGAGTAAAGGGATATTGAAGCTTAAAAGGATCTGAACCAGAAAATATAGTACTATTCAGACAGATCAAGAAAACTTGTTGTTTTCTAACAATTACAACATAAGTTAAATCCCTTAACCGGGTAAGCTCTAACAAGCTTGGTTACTTATTAAATCCTCTAACAAGGTGGTCCATTAGCTTGGATTCTTAAATCCTCCAGCGAGGTTACTCCTAATAGGGTATTGTACTTTTCATCAAGACATATTTGTAAATCCCTTAACCAGGTGATTCCTAACCGAAATTAGTTCTTAACAGGACTTATTGTAAAGCTTTAACAGGCTTGGCTCCTAGCAGAGCAAACTTCAAAAGAGTTCAGATAGTTATCCTTGTGAGTCTCATCTCAACGTGGTTTTTACCTATTTGGGTTTTCCACGTATAAACATTTGTGTCAAGTGGTGAATGTTTTTGTGGTTATGATCTTATTTGTTGATCTGATTAACTTCTGATAAAGCAAGATAACTGGAAGCATTGAGAGATGAATATGTTGAGATATGTTTAAGCATTGTTGATATTTCAAGATTGAAGTTGTTTACTGTTTTGTTGTCATAACAGTCAAACCGATTGATGTCAAGTATTCTTATAAATATTGATCCTAACTGTAATATGTTTACTTTGTGTGGTTGAATTTGAGTTTGGGAACTTTGTATCAGTTTTTCAGTATACTGATTCACCCCCCCCCCTCTCAGTATTCTATCGGATACTTATTCTTTCATCATACCATCAATTGGTATCAGAGCTTCTCAGGTCCTCTTTAATCTAAAAGCCTAACAACTTGAGGAAAAGATCTTGTAGATCATGATGAAGAAAGAAGTTCTGAAGTTCAACAAAGATAACTATAGAAGATGGAGCGATGTAATGAAGATTTACATTAAGAGTCTTGGTAGTCAGTATTGGGATCATATAGGAACTACGTATATTACACCTATTGGAATCCTGACTGATGATCAGAAGAAAGAAGAACAAGAAAATCACCAAGCATTAGAGGCTATTATCAGTTCCCTGTCTGGTGCTGAATATGTAGATGTTCATGGTCTTGAAACTACATATGAAGTATGGAAAAAACTTGAAGATATTTATAGCGGTGATGAACATGTTAAGATTGGTAAAGAAGAGAGTCTAAGAGGAAAGTTTGATGACATGAGAATGTCTGAAGCTGAGAATATCCAACAGTATGTTCAAAGGATACAAGAGATAGTTGGTGAAATAAAGAGTGCAAGAGGGAAATTGGAAGATGCCACAGTGATCGGTAAGGCATTGAGAACCCTGCTACTGGTTTATGTTATCCGAGTTGCAACTATTCAGGAGCTAAAATCCATTGACAAGACAAAGGTAACTCTTGACTCTATTATTGGAAAACTTACTGCTTTTGAACTAAATGGCTATGATGGTAGTGTACAGAAATCAGAATCTGCATTCAGAGCTTCTGTCTCTAACCCATCTGTGAGAAGAAGTAGAGATACAGGCCATGGTTATGAATCTAGATCCAACAGAGATGTTGATGATGAAGACAACTTAGTGGAACTTGAAGCATTGTTGGCAAAATGACTACCTAGAGGAACTGGTAAATATAGAGGTAAGCTACCTTTAAAATGCTTTGCATGCAACAAGATTGGTCATATAGCAGCTAATTGCCCTAATGGTGAAAATGAATATAAGAGAGACAAATTTAAGAAGTATAAGGGTAAAGGCAAGAGAGATTGTCTTGTAGCTATTGACAGTGGTATTACTGATGAAGAATCTGATGATGTTAGTGAAGATATTGTGTTTGTAGCTATTAAGGGAGAAATGTCAGATCAAAAGGCACTAGTATCCATGATGGATAACTCTAATGATTGGATCATTGATAGTGGTTGTTCACATCACATGATCGATGATTGGAGCAAATTTCTTTTCCTGAAGGAATTTGGTGGTGGTTTTGCCAGATTTGGCAATGACTCGCCCTATATGGTTAAAGGTAAGGGAGTTATTTATCTTAATAGGAAGAGCAGTGCTGACAATGTCTATTGGGTTGAAGGCCTAAAGCACAATCTTTTGAGTGTGGCACAACTTAATGAAAGAGGATACCCACTAGAGTTTAGAAATGGTATGTGCAAACTATTTGACAACAAAGGTGAATTGATTGTAACCGAGAAACAAACTAGAGGTAATCTATTTCATCTTAATCCTAATGTTAGCAACTGTTTGATTGCAAAAATAGATGATAGCTAGCTTTGGCATAGGAGATTTTTTCATGTAAATTTTGACAATATTGTTAAAGTAAGCAAGTCTAAGACAGTAAGAGGTTTGCCTCAGCTAGACAAATTGGTTAGTGCTCTTTGTAAAGAATGTCCGTTAGGAAAGATGACTTCTTCAACTTTCAAGAGAAAGTCCTTCTCAGCAGAGAACTTGTTAGATTTGGTTCATATAGATCTCTGTGGACCAATAAAAACAAAAAGCATTCAAGGTGATAGATATTTCATGATCTTCACTGATGATTTCTCAAGGATGATGTGGGTCACATTCTTGAAGGATAAGAATGAAGCTTTTGGTAAATTCAAGGCATTTAGGGCCTTAGCTAAGAAAGAGAGTGGCAAAAAGATAAAATGTCTGAGAACAGATCAAGGCGGTGAATTTAATCCGAGGAATTCACTAAGTACTGTGATGAGAATGGTATCAAGTGGCATCTTTTTGCACCAAGGACACCACAATAGAATGATATAGTAGAGAGAAACAACCAGTCAATGGTTGAAGCTTCTAGGACTATGTTGATACAAGGAGATGTAGCTAAAACATTTTGGAAAGAAGTTGTAAGTATAGTTATCTACACAATGAACCAAGTTTTGGTGAAAAGAGGTAAGGACAAGACCCCTTATGAATACTGGTATGGGAGATCACCTGATGTTAGCTATTTTAAGATATTTGGAAGCAAATGTTTTATTAAAATAGGTGATTACATGAGAAAGTTTGAAGCTAAGAGTGATGAAGGCATATTTCTTGGCTATTCCACCAAGAGTAAGGCTTATAAATGCTTCAACAACCAGACACAAAGAATTATTGAGAGTGTCGATGTTCGTGTAGATGAATGTCCTAAAGTCTCAGAAGGAACCAGTTCAGGGAAAAAGGATGAAGATCCTTGCATTTTGCTTTTGGAACCTGAAACTGTTAAATCATAAATCGGTAAAGCAAATTTTGATGTACTTGTTCAACCGGAACAAATAAATTCAGAAAAAGATGATAATGAAGAAGTTGAACCTGAAGAGAATGATCATGTTATTCCTAGGTATGTGAGATTGAATCACAGTCCTGAATAGATTATTGGGGATAAGGATGCTTGAGTACTAACTAGAAGGAGAATAAGAGATAACTCTTGCATGATCTCCACCTTTGAACCTAGAAGTGCTAAGGAGGCATTTGGTGATGATCATTGGGTTAAAGCTATGGAGGAGAAATTGGATCAAATTGAGAAGAACAACACTTGGACCCTAGTACCCTGACCGGTAAACAAGAATGTTATAGGTACTAAATGGGTGTTCAGAAACAAGTTAAATGAAGATGGCGTTGTAGTTCACAACAAGGCAAGATTAGTCTACAAAGGTTATGCACAAGAAGAAGGAGAAGATTATGGAGAAACTTTTGCACCAATAGCAAGACTGGAAGGTGTCAGAACTTTACTTGCTTTTGCAGCTCATAAGAAGTTCAAAGTATACCAGATAGATGTTAAGTTTGCATTTTTGAATGGGATATTGGAAGAAGAGGTTTATATAGAGCAGCCTAATGGTTATGCATTGACAAATAAGGAAGACATGGTATGCAAATTGCATAAAGCTTTGTATGGACTAAAGTAGACACCCAGAGCATGGTATGAATGACTTCATACACATCTGATGAAGATAGGCTTTGCTAGAACCAACGATGACAACAACATTTATCTCAAGTCTGAAGGAGATGAAATACTGGTCAGTGAAGTATTTGTTGATGACATTATATTTGGAGGTAATGACAGCATGAGCAATAGTTTTGTAGATGAAATGAAGAATGAGTTTGAGATGTCATTAGTAGGGGAAATAAAAATTTTTATAGGCTTGCAGATACAACAAATGAAGAATGGTATTTTCATTACTCAATCTAAGTATGTGAAAGAGGTTTTGAAGACTTTTGGTATGAGTGACTATTAACCAGTTGGAACCCCAATGGTTATAGGTTGTAAGTTGTCTAAGGAAGATGCATCTAAGTCTGTAGATGAAAAGAAATACAGTTCAATGAATGGCAAATTACACCATGTTATTCACAGTCGACCGAATATTGCCCATGCAGTTGGTATAGTTGCTAGATTTCAGAAGAATCCAAAGGAGGCACATTTGATGGCAACCAAAAGAATTTTTAGATATCTGAAAGGTACTGTTGACTATGGGTTATGGTATCCATATGGTGGAAATTTTGATTTGAAGGCATACACAAATGTTGATTGGGCAGGAAATATTGATGACCTAAAGAGTACTACCAGTGGGGAATTCTTTCTAGGAGGAAGGCTAGTTTCATGGAGTATTAAAAAGCAGAGTTGTACTTCACAATCTATTGTTGAAGTTGAGTATGTAGAAGCTTATATGAATTGCACACAAGCTATTTGGATGAGGCACATTTTTGAAGGTTTTAAGATGAAAATCCTTGAACCAATAAAGATTTTGTGTGATAATACAAGTGCAATAAACATTTCTAAAAATCTTGTTTTGCACGCAAGGACTAAGCACATTGAATTGAAGTATCACTTCTTGAGGAAAAAAGTTTAAAGTAAAGATGTTATCTTGGAGAATGTTTCTACCAAGGAGTAGCTTGCAGATATCTTTACCAAACCTCTGCCTAAGACCACTTTTGAGTATCTTAGAAGTCAATTGGGCGTTGTCCCTCTTCATAAAGTTAGTTGAGCATTATGTTGATTGCATCAGTCCCTAAATTACTTGTAGAATTTTACATGGATTGATGAAGAAGTGGATGTATTCCATAGGGGGAGCATCAAGTTGTAGTATGATGTTGATGCACAGTGAGAGCAAAATTACACGTTTTTACTTTCACTTTAGCATTGTTGTCAAAGGGGGAGAAGAATTATGTGATTGAGGATAAGAATTATGTGTCTGATTAGGTAAACTAGTGGCAAGCTGAAGACAGATAGAGCAAGGTGAATACTTGGTAATGTAAACCAAGATTCCTATTCACCAATCTTAGCAGCACTCAGAGGCGTTGATATTTGTATTGCCATCAATGCTAAAGAGGAAGATTGTTGGCATTTTTAGTTTGTTGGCATTTTGCATATAGATTGCATTAATGATGTGTTGTCATTTCTTGGTCAGATGGTATTGACTTGGTAATCGGATGCTATCATTTACTCTGGTAAACCCTTACCAACACTAGTTTAAGGCCTTACCGGAGAGCTCTCACTAAGGAATCTTGACAGGATGCATAATTGGTGTCAAAGGGGGAGAGATATTCACGTATAAATCTTGGTGTCATGTGGATGGTATTTATTCTCTGATTGTTGTTTATGCTTAATTGGTTTATCTGCTATTTTGGTAATTGGTTTATGCATTTTGGTATTGATCTTTTGGGTTCTAGTATTAAAGTTTTAATTTCTTAAGGTTTCGGTAATCCGGTGACAACTAATTCACCCCCCCCCCCCTCTCAATTGTCTTCCGGTTATTTGAACTGTCTAACATTTTGTTGTCCATTTGGGATTTTGTTGTCTTTTTGGCTGCTATTTGTAATATTATGTACTTCACAACCTATCTTGTTTCGGATATTTTTTTATAAAGCTTTGATTCTAAATCTTTTAGAATCCTTTTTTGTAAATGGTTTCAGGACCCCTTCAAAAATTAATTTTGCCTTAATCCAAAAATTTAAAAGGTAACTTTTCATCATACTTATCAACTCCTTTAGGAAATCTCTGAGCAATAAGGACTTCAAGCTCATCCAATTCTCTTTCTTTCTCTTCCATCTCTCTCTTTTCTCTTTCATATCTGGATACCCAACATGAACTTTCTCTCGGATCATACTTTTGCTTCCCAAATACGGATGCTTTGAATGCAGTCTCGTATTTTCCATGTGATTCTCCAAATTCACTCAACTCAAATGCAACAAGCTTTCCAACTAGCACGTCTCTAGTCACAGTAGTCACACTCCATATTTCATCCATATAAGCTACTTTATGTTTATAAGCAGGAGGAAATGATCTCAACACCTTAGCAATAATCTCATCTTCTTCAAGAGTCCCACCGACACATCTAATATTCATGACAAGCTCATTCACCTTAGCCAGAAAGGATGTTAGGTTTTAATTTTATCCCATCTTCAATGCTTCATACTTCCCTTTCTAAATCTGCAACTTACGCATCTCCTTCATATAAGGTCTCTAGATTCTTCTAAATCTCATGTGCAGTATGTAAACTCATCACATTAGTCATCTCTGAATCAATCAAGGCACTCAGTAATGCTTCCTTAGCTCTAATATTATGTTCAACATCCTTGATCTTAACAGTAGTAACTGGTCCATTTTGAGGTTGTAGACATTCTTTATAATCTTCCAATACTCATCTCCAAGATACTTCAAGTGAACTTCCATCCGGTCCTTTCAAACAATATAATTGCTTCCATCAAATCTAGGACTCTCCTTCTTGAACACATAAGTTTCCATTCCAAATCTTCTCAAGCGGTCAAGATTCTTCTAGAGGATCTAGCTCTGGTACCAATTGTTGGCAACAACAATGAAGGAAACTAAGAGGGGGGATAGGGAGGGTGAATCAGTTTTCACAGGATTAAACAAATTAATCACAATCTTAGATCTGATCAACTGTAGCAAGAATAAAGATAAGACAATAACAACAATACACATAACACGAATATTTTTTACGTGGAAAACCTGGTTAAGGAAAAAACCACGGTGGGAACCTACTAACAATAAGATGATTGGTGCAGGAGCACCCAAAGACACAAAAGAGGACACAAATAAAGTCTAAAAGAGCCTAATATCACCCATTAGGTGAAAAGGATCATATGTAATAGGTTGATAGTTTTGTGAGTCAATAAGACCCAATTAATGTAAGGCATTATCATGGTTGTATTTTATAAGCCACCATGGATAAATGACCATGTGGGTCAGTAGGAGTCTAGGCATGAGTCAGGAAAATAAATATTAGTCTTAGAAACATCAGGCAAATCCTTGAAATAGGTCGCGTACACCTTGGAGTCGCCAAGTTTGAAAAGTGCAAGTTGACAACTTTTGTTGTCATTGCAAAATGTTGTAAAATAGGATAACTAATCCTCCAACGGTTTCAAAGTTTTAAAAGTGGTTGGAAACCATTAGGGAGGCTATATTATGCCCATTTGAATAGATTCCAGGTTGTTGTTGGCGTAGTTGTTGAAATTGATAAATTTGATGATGTTTTGGAGTTTGGAGGAATATAATATACTTGGAGTTTTTTGAAATTCCATTTTTTTGCTATCCATTACTTATCAGTACAAATTGATGGATGTCTAAAACCATTCGGATGATTTAAGGAATTCTCTTACCTTTCATTTGAATAGTTTGAGGTTCTGTAATAATTGGGTTGTAGAGGTCCATGCAATTCTAACCAGACTGGTCACAAACCCTACCGACACCTAGGGTTTCACTGTAAAGATGCCCTTAATTTGACATTTTCACTGGAGGACCAAACAACTCGTGGGGAAAATGTTAGAAGGGATATTGTATCATAATATTTTGGTTTTGGTTTGTAGGGAGGCTTCAAGATCGGAGAGATCGAATTGACCCTAGGCGGGCATCTCTATGTGACTGCCTGAACCGTAGAAGTGGAAATGACTTGTTGAAGATAAAAAAGATGGGATCAAGTCTTGAAACCTTTGACTTGGTGGTTTGACACCTTACCCCAAGTTGAAGAAGTGTTGGTTTAGTCAAGGGACTAATACAAGGGCTACTTGCTTTGTAAATTGGGCCTAATTGGCTTAATTAGGTCTGGAAGGACAGTAAGGGTACAGACCTTTCAAATTGTGGTTAGAGCCTAAGATTTTGGGGAATTGTGTAACTAGATAAAGGGTATCTTAATCTATCTTTATTTTGTCTTTTCCTTTGGAATTTTGTTAAGTTGTGTTTGGAAAACTCAACCGGTAGGGCTATTAGGCTATCGGTAGGTGTATTAGACAATTGGACAATTGTGAGGCAAGTATTCCCTAACACATCTGATTGCCAGAACTTTTGGGTGTTTTGTGTTGGATGGACCACCATTAGACAAAATACAATAGGTTTCCATCCCATCAGTATCGAAAGACATTAAACTGGTTCACACAAGGGTAGAGTGTTTTCATCATACCGGTACTAGAAGAGACTAAACCGGTATGGATCCAGTCACACAAATTGTTGTGTGAGTTGAAAATTTGGTAGGTGTGTTGTTCACACATTGAATAAACAAAAGAACTTATTTTGGACATAGTAGTTGTGGGTGAGAGAAGGTTTTCACCTAGTTGTTGCTTGGCTCTACATCATATTGGTACCAGAGCACGAGTTGGATCGCTTGGGGAAAGTAATTTGTGGTGTATTTCCGCAGAAGGAAGTGAGGGAGAAGCTAGAAACATGCCTCCTAAGAGTATGTCTCAAGATGCCATCAAGAAGATGTTTGAAGAGATGTTTGAAGAAAAAGTGAGGGATTTAGAGAAGGCCAAAGGCAAAAGAAAGGAGGGTGAATGTGACTCTGATGAAGAAGAAGAACAAGGGGGAGAAGAAGAGACCCCAAGGGAGGAAGTTGAGTTACCTGCAGATTAGAGAGAATTTTTTTAGGTCCTGAATTCCATTGGCAGAGAATCCTCAGCAGGTAGAGATGACATCCCAATGTTTAGTGGGAAAATGAATTCAGAAGAAGTGATGGATTGGATTGAGGCATTGAACAACCATTTTGAATGCAAAGAGACCCCTGAGAATAAGAAGGTTATCTTTTCTAAGTCCAAGATGAAAGGAGCAATTCTCACTTAGTGGAATTACCTCCAAGGTGAGAGGGTGAAGGAAGGTAGAGGTATGATAACCTCATGGGATAGAATGTTGGAAAAAGTGAAGGCACAATTCATCCCGATAGACTATGAAGTCCAAGTCTACAAGAAGTTGCAAGGCTTGTGGCAAAAAGACCTTGATGTGAGTACATATATCGAGGAGTTCCATAGGTTGAGTCTAAGGACCAAACACCATGAGGAGGAACCAAAGAAAGTGGCAAGATATCTTAGTGGATTGAAATATAGTATCCAAGATGAGATCAATATACTAGCACCGAAGACAGTAAACAAGTGCTTTCAACTAGCACTAAGAGAAGAGGAGAAGATAAAGAGAAAGAATGATCAGAATAACAGAGGTAGAGGGGTCAAAAACTTCAGAGGCAGAGGCCCAATGAATGGTAGAGAACATAGTCCTAGGCCACAAGGAGAGGCTAAGAAAGAAATTCAGCACGGAGATGGTAACACAAGAGGGGGTTTCAGAGGAAGAAGACCCAACCATAGTGGTAGATTTGTTGGAAGAAGCTCGGAGCCTTTTAGATGCTACAACTACAATCAAGTAGGTCATATCGCAGCTAAGTGCCATGAGAAGACCGGATCAAGCTCCCAAGGAGAGAGGAGAACACATTTGGTTCAAGACATTGATTGTCAAAGTGTCAATTCACCTGATTCGTATGGACTTCTAGAGAGGAGAAGCCTTGATGATGAGGAGAACATTGTTGAAGGTACCAAGCAATACTTAACCTCCACAAAGGAAGACACTCTTCCGGACCACGTGCAAAGCAAGAGGAAAGGTATGTAAGGTTATAATAGATTCAGGTTCAACTGAAAATTTAGTATCCTTAGAAATGGTAGAGAAACTAAAATTGAGAAGAATTCCTCATCCATTTCCATATAAAGTTTCTTGGCTTACTAAAGGAAAACAAACCTTGGTAGAAGAGAAATCATGGGTTGAATTTAAGATATGAGCATACAAAGACAAAATTTTGTTTGATATTGTTGAGATGGATGCCTGTCATCTTCTTTTTGGGAGACCATGGCAATATGAGCTCAAGGCCCGTCATGATGGACACAAGAACACTTACTCCATCACTAAAGATGAAAAGGTGATTGAATTGATATCCCTGTTAGATAACAGTGAGGATTAGAAGGAGAAGGAGGCCAAGATCATGATCATGGAAGGGAAAGAGTTCCTCGAGGCAATAAAGGAAGAGGGAACACCTTGTTTTGCAATGATGTCAATACCAAGACAAGAAGAAGAGCCCATTTCAGATGGCAAAGTAGAAAAGAAAAGAGTGACAGTCCCTAAGGAGGTGGAGGAGATGTTGAGCAAATACAAGGACATAGTTGCAAAAGAGTTGCCAAGAACCCTGCCACCAATAAGGGAGATAAGTCATTACATTGATTTCATTCTCGATGCCACCTTACCAAACAAGTCAGCCTACAAAATGAGGAAATTGCAAGGTAGATCCAAGAGTTGCTTGGTAAAGGTTTGATAGGGAAGATCTTGAGCCCTTGTGCAGTTCTGATTGTCTTAGCACCAAATAAGGAGGGAACATGGAGATTGTGCATTGATTCTCGGGCCATTAACAAGATAACCATCAGGTATAGATTCCCTATTCCTAGAATAGAAGATTTGCTTGATTATTTAGGAGGTGCAAGGTATTATTCCAAGATTGATTTAAGAAGTGGTTATCACCAAATAAGGATTAGAACTGGTGATGAATGGAAAATTGCTTTTAAAATAAACGAAGGATTGTATGAATGGAGGGTGATGCCATTTTGGTTATCAAATGCCCCTAGCACTTTCATGAGACTCGTGAATGAGGTGTTGAAGGAGTTCATTGTTAAGTGTGTCATAGTGTATCTAGATGACATCCTAGTGTTTAGAAAGACAAAGGAGGAGCACCTAAAACATTTGGATATGGTCTTGAGAAGGTTGAATGAAGAGAAACTAATGATAAACATGGAAAAGTGTGTGTTTTTGCAGGAATAACTGACTTACCTTGGGTTTTTTATTTCTAGAGGAAATCTAAAAATGGAAGCTAATAAAGTGAATGCTATTCTCACATGGCCAACTCCTAGAACAATTGGGGATGTAAGGAGTTTTTATGGCCTACCTACCTTTTATAGGAAGTTTATCAAGAATTTTAGCCAGATTTGTGCTCCCATGTTAGATACCATCGGGGGTGGACAGAAGTGCAAATTTGCATGGACCAAGGAGGCAGATGAAGCATTTGAAATGTTGAAGAAAAAGTATCACAACAACCGGTTCTTACTTTACCGGATTTTGACAAAATCCTTCAGATTGAATGTGATGGAATTCTTTTGGCAATAGGTGCAGTACTTAGTCAGGAAGGTAGGCCAATTGCATTTTTTAGTGAAAAATTGAATGATGATAAAAATAAATATTCTTCCTATGATTTGGAGATGTATGCATTAGTTCAGGCACTAAAGAAGTGGAGGTATTATTTGCTTCCCAAAGAGTTTTTTGGGTATACAGATAATCAGGAACTAAGCTTCCTAAATAGTTAGGAGAAATTGAGCCATAAGCATATGAAGTGGGTTGAATCCATTCAGGCCTACACCTTTACAATCAAACACAAGAAAGATGTCTCAAACAAAGTTGTAGATGCTCTTAGCAGGCGGGCACTAACAGTTTCAGAAATCCAGTTGGACAGTGTAGGAGTTGATTCCCTCAAGGGTGTGTATGTTGCAGATGAAGATTCCAAAGACATTTACAAGGTATGCACTAAGTTTGGTAGCCGATATCATTTAGAGTATTCTAATTATTTGATTCAAGATGGTCTTCTTTTCAAAGGATGCTAGTTATGCATTCCTAAATGTTCAATGAGGGATAACATAATTAAGGAGAAGCATAGTAGTTGTATGGGAGGACATTTTGGATTAGACAAAACTCTTGAGTCATTGAGAATATTTTATCATTGGCCTAAATTGCAAACAAATGTCAGAAAATTTGTGGATTCTTGTGGGGTGTGTCAAAAGGCCAAAGGGACAACAACAAATGCAAGATTATACCAGCCATTTCCCATTCCTTCAAGACCTTGCGAAAGTGTGAGCATGGATTTTGTGATGGGTTTGCCAAGAACTCAAAAGGGGTTTGACACTGTTTTTGTGGTTGTTGACAGGTTTAGCAAGATGGCACATTTTTTGCCATGCAAGAGCACAAGTGATGCTACATATGTTGCAAACCTGTTCTTTAATTAAGTTGTGAGAGTACATGGTTTACCCTTGAACATTGTGTCAGACAAATATATGAAATTTGTAGGACATTTTTGGAGGACTTTATGGAGGAAGTTAGGCACAGACTTGTCTTTTAGTTCATCTTATCATCCCCAAATAGATGGCCAAACATAAGTGGTCAATAGGTCACTCAGAAATTTGTTAAGGTGCCTCACCAAGAAGCAAGGTGAAAAGAGAGATTCCATCATCTCCCAAGAAGAATATGCCTATAACGATCCTGTCAGTAGGAGTACCAGAAGGAGCCCTTTCCAAATTGTCTATGGATTGAATCCAAGAGGTGTGCTAGAATTGAGAAATCTACCTTCAATTGAACATATCCGTGCTTGTGGAGATGAATTTTCTAAAGGGATAAAGGAGATTCATGACCAAGTTTGGATGAAATTGCAGAGAAGTACAAAGAAATACAAGGAGTAGGCTGACAAAAGAAAGAGAGATGTCCAGTTCCAAGTTGGAGACATGGTATGGGCCAATCTGAAAAAGGAGAGATTGCCAAAATGAAAACACACAAATCTCATGATGAGAAAGGTTGGACCTTGTCTAATACTCAAGAAGTTTGGGAAAAATACATATGAAATCCAATTACCTTTAGATATTGGTATATCCCCAATATTTAATCTTGCAGATCTCACACCATTCAAAGGTACAGTGCAAGAAGATGGTATATTTTTGGTAGAGGATATTGCAAACATACTGAAAGACTTTCCTAGTCAAGGGCCACCCAAACTTGAAAGGATATTGGACACAAAGATTGTGAAGAAAAATAGGAATAAGGTCTACAAACAATACCTTGTCAAGTGGCAAGGACTCCCTGAGGCAGATGCAATATGGATGGATGAAGACCAGATGAAGAAACATGGGACTACATTGCTGGAACTCATCTAAAGTGGACTTGAGATTCAATCACCCAAGGAGTATGGTGCAGGAGAACCCAAAGACACAAAGGAGGACATAAATGAAGTCTAAAAGAGCCTAATATCACCCATGAGGTGAAAAGGATCAGTTGTAATAGGTTGATAGTTTTGTGAGTCAATAAGACCCAATTGACGTAAGGCATTGTCATGGTTGCATTTTATAAGCCATCATGGATAAATGACCATGTGGGTCAGTAGGAGTGTAGAAAAGATTCAAGCAAATCCTTGGAATAGGTTGAGTACACCTTGGAGTCGCCAAGTTTGAAAAGTGCAAGTTGACAACTTTTGTTGTCATTGCAAAATGTTGTAAAATGGGATAACTAATCCTCCAATGGTTCCAAAGTTTGAAAAGTGGTTGGAAACCATTAGGGAGGCTATATTATGCCCACTTGGATCGATTCCAGGTTATTGTTGGCGTTGTTGTTGAAGTTGATGAATTTGATGATGTTTTGGAGTTTGGAGCAATATTAAATATACTTGGAGTTTTCTGAAATTCTATTTTTTTGCTATTTATTACTGATCAATACGTATTGATGGATATCTGAAACCATTCAGATGAGTTAATGAATTCTCTTACCTTTCATTTGGATCAAGTTTGAGGTTCTATAATAATTGGGTTGTAGGGATCCATCCGATTCTAACAAGCCTGGTCACAAATCCTACCGACACCTAGGGTTTTACTGTAAAGATGCCCTTAATCTAACATTTTCACTAGAGGACCGAACAACCTATGGGTAAAATGTTACAAGTGCCATTGTATCATAATATTTTGGTGTTGGTTTACAAGGAGGCTCTAAGACCATAGATATTGAATTGACCCTAGGCGGGCATCTCTATGTGACTGCCTGAACTGTAGAAGTGGAAATCACTTGCTGAAGTTAAAAAAGATGGGATCAAGTCTTGAAGCCTTGGATTTGGTGGTTTGACACATTATCCCAAGTTTAAGAAGTGTTATTTTAGCTGACGGACTAATACAAGGGGTAATTGCTTTGTAAATTAGGCCTAATTGGCTTAATTAGGTTTGGAAGGACAGTAAGGGTACAAACCTTTCAACTTGTGGTTAGAGCCTAAGATTTTGGGGAATTGTGTAACTAGATAAAGGGTATCTGATTCTATCTTTAGTTTGTCTTTTCCTATGGAATTTTTTAAAGTTGTGTTTGGAAAACTCAACCGGTAGAGCTACTAGGCTACCTATAGGGCTACTAGACAATTGGACAATTGTGAGGCAAGTATTCCCTAACACATCTGATTTCCAGATCTTTATGGGTGTTTTGTGTTGGTTGGACCACCAATAGACAAAATACAATAGGTTTCCATCCCACCGATACCAGAAGACACTAAACCGATTCACACAAGGGTAGAGTGTTTTCATCATACCGATACTAGAAGAGACTAAACCGGTATGGATCCGGTCACACAATTTGTTGTGTGAGTTGAACATTTGGTAGGTGTGTTGTTAAAACCTTGAACAAACAAAATAACTTGTTTTGGACATAGTAATTGTGGGTGAGAGAAGGTTTTCACTAGTTGTTGCCTAGCTTTGCATCAATGATACTCTATAGTAGTATGTGTAAATATTATAATGGATAATGCACATGCATTCAGGCACAATTCCTAGAGCTCACTACTCAATAAGATGACCTAGAAGGCTCTAACCCTCAGGGAAGGTTCACTACCTTACAATAATAATTGAACTACAATCCGGATTACATGAACTGCAAATATAGATCTGGTAATGCTTGATGACAATTCTGGTTAAGTACATTTGTCTACCCTGCAACAATCTTTGCTCAATACACCACACTGAAAGATAAATTCTCTTATGCACATATACACCACTCTTTGATAATGTAGACACAACATCGACACCCAAGTTACATGCCTATAACACCTATTTATACACTTCATCAACCTTGACTACAAGGTCAACCAAACCCTCAACCCTTGATTACAAAAGTACATCACACAATACATGAATAAACCATCAGACCAATATAATGATATAGATGACATAGCATGGACCTAAACCAGATCTTCAAACGCGCATCACCACCAAAAATCTCACTAAAATAAACCGCAACACGTTACAGCACCAACAATACCGCATAACATGAAGAATATCACCAAATCAACAAAATCACCAATACCGCGCACAAGGATCAATGCAGACCTCCAAAACAAATAGGACATGATCATGAAATACCAACAAGCATGTTAGAACCATATGCAATAGCTGCACCAACACCACTTATTCAAATCCATCGATCAACACACTAACACTTAAGAACACTCATGGTGCAGGAGCACCCTTCCAAGCTCTTCCTCCTTTGTTTTGTTGGTGTTATGCTTCTTTTGAAGCCATTGTAAATAGAATAAAGAGCCATGTGCTCATAGGTCCTAGGTAGGGTCCTAGTTGAGGTCCTAGGGTCATAAGTCAAGATTGAGATTTTCTTGAAAATAGAGGGTATGTGTGCCTTTGAGGTGTTTAGGGGTCCTTCATAACATGGTAGTGTCCTTAGGTTGGCCCAATGTGGGTCTATCCTTAGGTTGGCCCAATGTGGGTCTAGGAGTCAAGAAAAGCAACATTGAGAAAGTTGCTCAAAAGTTGCAAAAGTTGCATGACAACTTTTAAAAGTTGTCAAGCAACTTTTTCACCTAGAGGCCAAAATTCTTAGTTTGGCGTGGACAACCCTAATATGAGCACACAAACCGAGGAGAGAGTAGTATAAGTATTTGAAAACCCTAAGTTAATGGGTTGGATGTTAGATATTGTACGACCCAAGCAAACTAACTGACTGTGACTGCAATTTTTGTTGCTAGTCGGCACAAATGGAGTAAAGAAAGATCATTAATGGATTGATTTTCATGCAAAACTGTGTGGAGTGTCTTGTATGGTGTGTTAACTTTCATTTTGAGCAATTAGATCAAGTTTTGGTTTGTAAGTGAGGTGTGTTTGTAAATAGTTTGTAATTTGCATTCTCTCTGTCCAGTTTTGGACTAGTTTGAATAAATGGGTACATAACTCCATTCCCCATTTTGGAATCACCATGAAACCATGGGGAATGAGAGTAAAAACCTTGTACTATAATGCAATGCAAGCAGGGCCTTTGAAAATGTAGGGAATCCAGCCATTTAGCCACTCCTAGGCGAGACTGGACAGTGCCTGGTTAGGAATGGTAGTTGGTGCAGAGGTTTTGGAGAGCAAGGTTGGTCAGAGGAGAGTGCACCCTTTGGAGGAGGTGTAGAGGAGTGTGTGAAGAAGGAGCCTCCACCAATCCAGACAAGGTGGTTAAAACACAAAACATACACTGTGACCCAAGCAGACCATAAAAACCCTCACAAAACCCTTAAAAACCCCAAAATTCGCCCAAGGCATTGTACGGCCACTTGGAGGCCCAAAACTAGAGAAATCCTTGAGCCCTTTCCAAATGAATGGTAGTCCATTTTGGGAGTTTGGGTAGTTTGTGCATCGTTTGCAAGAGAGAGCCCTAAAAGTCCGGATTGGAGGCCTAATAGGGGCTTTTCCTTGTAGCCCTATTTTGTGGGAAATGAGCAAAATGGTGGAATCAGTAGGAGGGATGAAGGTTGCAACTTCTTGGGGGCACATGGATGGATGTAAAACATGGTTTAAGACCTGTCCTAACCTTGCTAGGACCTAGGAAGCAGTAGGACAAGCCAAGCCCTTATTAGCCATAGTAAGGGGTTTTGAGTCTCATGAATAGGTGAGACCTTAGGAGTAGCATTGCAACTCATTGGTGGGTGGCTTGGGCAAGGGAAGTCCTAGAGACCCTAGGGTGTGAAGAGAACACCAGGTGATCCAAGGGAAGGATCCAAGAGCATAGGCTAGGCTAGTCTATCCCAAACCCCATTCCCATCAGATTGGTATCAGAGCAGAGTTAAAGGTTTGGTGGACCGTGTATGTCTCTGTATTCTGGTGAATCAGTAGGGGAAAGCACAATGGTCACTAATGCAGAGCTGGCTAGGGAGGTAGAAGAGCAGAAGGAGAAGAATAGACTCCTTGAAGAAGCTATGAGTGAGATAAGGGATAAGCTGCAGGAAGTGGTGGATCGGAAGACACAAGGACCTTGGGGAGAAGACACCAAGGATAAAGGCAAGAAAACTATAGACATAGATGACATTATACCTGAACCAGATCCCTTGTTTAATGAAGAACCATTTGTGAAGGCTATTAAGGCTTTGAACACCAAAGCTTTTGAAGGATTGCCACATTTCAGTGGAAGGATGAACATTGACACTATCATGGAATGGAGGCATGGAAAACCACTTTGAGTGTGAGGGAGTGACAGAGGCTCAAAAGGTTAAGGTTGCCAAATCAAGATTAAGGGGAGCAACTTTAACATGGTGGAAGTACCTGCAAGAAGAGAGAGTTAGCATGGGGAAGCTACCTATTGCCAATTGGAAGGCCATGGTGAGTAAGATCAAAGAGAACTACTTACCAGAGGATTATGAAGTCCAACTTCATAAGAAGAGACAGGGATTGAAGCAAAAAGACCTTGATGTGACCTCCTACACTGAGGAATTTCAAAAACTTTGTCTTAGATCCAAAGTCCAAGAAGATGAATCTATTAAGGTGGCTAGGTATCTAAGCGACCTAAAGTGGAACATTCAAGAGGAGATAAGCCTATGGACTCCTACTACTGTTCAAAAATGTCATCAGCTTGCTATCAAGGTAGAAGAGAGGAACAAAAGGAAAGCAGACTCTAATAACAGGGGTAAAGGCAGAGGTAGAGAACAAATGAATCACCGAGGTGGTTACCAAAGCAAGGCAAATGAGTAGAGGAACCAAGGAGAAGCCAAGTTGACTGAACATGGCAGTGAAACCAATCTCAGAGGGGGCCATTCTAGAGGAAGAGGTGCACAAGGTGGTCCAGGTAGGGGTAGAGGTACCGACAGAGGTAACTCCTACTTTGCAACTATGAAGTGTTACAACTATGGACAATTGGGACACCCAGCATATAGATGCCCTGACAAGTCTACATCATCAAACAATGGAAAGAGGGTTGGTTATGCACATGAAGACTCTTCAAGCAGTAAGACACCTGAGGTGGACCATATTGAATCAGAGATTGGAGAAAATCTGATGTTCAATAGGGTCTTGATAAGACAGCTAGTCAAGAATGAACCTAAGCATAGGAGAGCATTGTTTAGGGTGAGATGCAAGATCCTTGGTAAAGTTTGCAAGGTGATAGTTGATTCAGGGTCAACTGATAACATAATATCAGAGGAGGCAACTGAGAAGTTGAAACTCACAAGGATACCCCACACTAACCCATACAAGGTGACATGGTTGAATCATGAGCAGAGTGTGCTAGTCAATGAACAGACTTGGGTAGAATTTTCTATTGGAGGATACAAGGATAAGATCCTTTGTGATGTGTTACCTATGGATGCCTGTCACCTATTACTAGGTAGACCCTGGCAATTTGATAGGAAGGTGATCTATGATGGAGAGGAGAACTCCATTTCATTCAAGAAGGATAGCAAGACCTTTAAGATTCAATCTTTGATAGAGAATGAAGAGGGAACTGCAAGAACACCTAGTGTCTTATTGGCTACTGGTAAAGAGTTCTTAAACTTGCTACATGAGGTGGAGATAGTGAAGTGTGCCATCTTTGTGAAGCCAAAAGAGGAGGAAGATAAGTTGCAGGCAGAGGTACCCAAGGAGGTGAAGCAAATGTTGCAAGAGTATAAGGACATAGTGAGTGATGGAGCACTTGCAACACTCCCACCAAGAAGGTCTATAAGTCATCAAATAGACTTTGTTCCCGGAGCATCCCTACCTAACAAGGCAGCATATAAACTCACACTTGATTAGAATAAGGAAGTAGCAAGGCAAGTGCAGGAGTTATTGGAACAAGGACTGATTAAGAAGAGCATCAGCCCATGTGCAATCCCGGTAGTGCTAGCATAAAAGAAGGGAGGCAAGTGGAGACTTTGTACTGATTCAAGGGAAATCAATAGGATCACCATAAGGTATAGGTTTCCTATTCCTAGAATAGAGGATTTGATGGACTGTTTAGGAGGTGCTATGTATTTTACCAAGTTGGACCTTAAAAGTGGTTATCACCAGATTAGAATCAAGGAGGGTGATGAGTGGAAGACTGGTTTCAAGACCACAGAAGGATTGTATGAATGGCTTGTGATGCCATTTGGACTCACCAATTCTCCAAGCACCTTCATGAGGTTAATGATGAGGTGTTAAAAGACTTCACAGGTAGATTTGTGGTGGTGTACCTAGATGACATTCTCATCTATAGCAGAACAAAAGAGGAGCACCTTGAGCATTTGAGGTTAGTCTTAGAGAGGTTGCATGAGGAGAAGTTATCCATCAACCTAGAGAAGTGTGACTTATTGAAGCAAGAGCTGGTCTACTTAGGATTTGTGGTGTCTAAGGGAACCTGGAAGATGGATCCAAGCAAAGTGGAGGCAATCTTGAATTGGCCTGCACCTAGAACAGGGACTAAAGTTAGGAGTTTCCATGGATTAGCCCAATTCTATAGAAAGTTTGTGAGGAACTTCAGTGGCATATGTGCACCAGTCCATGACACCATAAAAGGAGGCCTTAAAACTAAGTTTAAATGGACTGAGCAGGCTGACAAAGCATTTCAATTGTTGAAGCAAGAAGTAGCCACAAAACCTATCCTTCTCCTACCTACTTTTGATAAGCTATTCACATTGGAGTGTGATGCAAGTGGAATTGCAGTAGGGGGTGTATTGAGTCAAGAGGGAAGACCTGTGACATTTTTCAGTGAGAAGCTTAATGAAGCAAAGAAGAAGTACTCAGCCTATGACCTAGAGTTGTATGCATTAGTGCAGTCTCTAAAGAAATGGAGGCATTACCTACTTCCAAAGGAGTTTGTGGTGTTCACAGACAACCAGGCATTGAGTTACATTAACACTCAAGAGAAGCTTAGAAATAGGCATTTGAAATGGATGGAATATCTCCAATCCTTCACCTTCACCATCAAGCATAAGAAGGGGAAACTCAACAAGGTGGCAGATGCATTAAGCAGGAAGTTGTTGACAGTTCAAGAACTACAGTTGCAGAGCATTGGAATAGAAGGTTTCGAGGACCTCTATGAAATAGATGAAGACTTCTCATCAGCTTACAAGGTTTGCAAGGAGTTTTAGAACCATTTCCATGGTGAGTATGCAGATTACACTCTCCAAAATGGTCTCTTGTTCAAAGGTAATCAGTTGTGTGTGCCTAGAGGATCCATGAGGGAAAACCTCATCCAAGAGAAACACAGTGGTAGTTTAAGTGGACACTTTGGAGTCAACAAAACATTGGATTTAGTACAGAGATATTACTATTGGCCAAAGTTGCCAAGAGATGTGAAGAGGTATGTGGTGCAATGTGGTGTATGCCAAAGAGCAAAAGGAGGATCAAGCAATGTTGGTCTCTATCAACCATTACCGGTCCCAAATAGGCCTTGGGAATGTATAAGCATGGACTTTGTAGTAGGACTTCCCAAGACAAAGACAGGTATGGACAACATCTATGTGGTAGTAGATAGATTTTCCAAGATGAGCCATTTCATTCCATGTAAAACTACACATGATGCTAGCTATGTTGCACATCTCTTCTTCAAAGAGATTGTTAGAATTCATGGACTCCCTTTAAGCATTGTTTTAGACAGGGACAACAAGTTCATGGGCCATTTTTGGCAAACATTATGGAGGAGACTAGCAACTAACTTGTCATTTAGCTCAGCTTACCATGCACAAACTGATGGTCAAACTGAAGTCATCAATAGGGTGTTAGGCAACTTGTTGAGGTGTTTAACTAAGGAATATGGGTAGACATGGGACCTAATAATTCCTCAAGCAGAGTATGCATATAATGACAGTGTGAATAGTACCACTAGTAGAAGTCCTTTTGAGGTTGTGTATGGTAGACATCCAAGGGGAGTATGTGAGTTGAGAGACCTTGGTACTTTGGAAATGAAGAGTGGGCAAGCAGAGGACTTCACTCAAACCATCAAGGAAGTTCAAGAGCAAGTCAAGGAAGCCATCCTTGAATCCACTCAAAAACTGAAAGCAAAAACGGATGAGAAAAGGAGAGAGGTTCAGTTCAAGGTGGGTGACTTTGTTATGGTCCATTTGAGGAAAGCTAGGATGCAAAGTGGTAAGCCTTCCAAACTGCAAATGAAGAGGGTAGGACCTTGTAGAATTCTGGCAAAATATGGTGAGAATGCTTATAAGGTTGAACTTCCTTCAAAATTAGCCATTTCACCAGTCTTCAATGTTGCTGACCTGATCATGTACAAGGGTGAAATAGCAGGGCAAAAGGAGAACCAAGCCAAGGTGCTGCAAGACCTAGATGTTAATGTCTTACCACAGGTGAAGAAGCCTATAGCAGAGGAGATCTTGGAATCCAGAGTAAAGAAGTCCACCAGACACCAGGTCTACATGGAACACCTGGTGAAGTGGGCAGGTCAACCTGAGTCTGAAGCTACCTGGGTTGAAGAGAGCAGGTTCAAGACACTTGGCATAGACCCGACTCTCATCTCTTCTTCTATTTCTTAGTTGTGTGCAGAGGGGGAGTATGGTGAAAGAGCACCCTTCCAAGCTCTTCCTCCTTCTTTGTTTTCTTGGTTTTATGCTTCTTTTGAAGCCATTGTAAATAAAATAAAGAGCCATGTGCTCATAGGTCCTAGGTAGGGTCCTAGTTGAGGAACTAGGGTCATAAGTCAAGATTGAGATTTTCTTGAAAATAGAGGGTATGTGTGCCTTTGAGGTGTTTAGGGGTCATTCATAGCATGGTAGTGTCCTTAGGTTGGCCCCATGTGGGTCTAGGAGTCAAGAAAAGCAACATTGAGAAAGTTGCTCAAAAGTTGCATGACAACTTTTAAAAATTGTCAAGCAACTTTTTCACCTAAAGGCCAAAATTCTTAGTTTGGCGTGGAAAACCCTAATATGGGCACACAAACCGAGGAGAGGGTAGTATAATTATTTGAAAACCCTAAGTTAATGGGTTGGATGTTAGATATTGTACAACCCAAGCAAACTAACTGACTGCGACTGCAATTTTTGTTGCCAATCGACACAAATGGAGTAAAGAAAGATCATTAATGGATTGATTTTCATGCAAAACTGTGTGGAGTGTCTTTTATGGTGTGTTAACTTTCATTTTGAGCAATTAGATCAAGTTTTGGTTTGTAAGTGAGGTGTGTTTGTAAATAGTTTGTAATTTGCATTCTCTCTGTTCAGTTTTGGACTGGTTTGAATAAATGGGTACATAACTCCATTCCCCATTGTGGAATCACCATGAAACCATGGGGAATGAGAGTACAAACCTTGTACTATAATGCAATGCAAGCAGGGCCTTTGAAAATGTAGGGAAGCCAACCATTTAGCCACTCCTAGGCGAGACTGGACAATGCCCGGTTAGGAATGGTAGTTGGTGCAGAGGTCTTGGAGAGCAAGGTTGGTCAGAGGAGAGTGCACCCTTTGGAGGAGGTGCAGAGGAGTGTGTGAAGCACCAATGGTGTGAATAAGGAGCCTCCACCAATCTAGACAAGGTGGTTAAAACACAAAACATACACTGTGACCCAGGCAGACCATAAAAACCCTCACAAAACCCTTAAAAACCCCAAAATTCGCCCAAGGCATTGTACGGCCACTTGGAGGCCCAAAACCAGAGAAATCCTTTAGCCCTTTCCAAATGAATGGTAGTCCATTTTGGGAGTTTGGGTAGTTTGTGCATCATTTGCAAGAGAGAGCCCTAAAAGTCCGGATTGGAGGCCTACTAGGGGCTTTTCCTTGTAGCCCTATTTTGTGGGAAATGAGCAAAATGGTGGAATTGGTAGGAGGAATGAAGGTTGCAACTTCTTGGGGGCACATGGATGGATGTAAAACATGGTTTAAGACCTGTCCTAACCTTGCTAGGACCTAGGAAGTAGTAGGACAAGCCAAGCCCTTATTAGCCATAGTAAGGGGTTTTGAGTCTCATGAGTAGGTGAGACCTTAGGAGCAGCATTGCAACTCATTGGTGGGTGGCTTGGGCAAGGTCAGGGGATTCCTCAAGCAAGGGAAGTCCTAGAGACCCTAGGGTGTGAAGAGAACACTAGGTGATCCAAGGGAAGGATCCAAGAGCATAGGCTAGGCTAGTCTATCCCAAACCCCATTCCCATCAACTCAATAACAACAATTCAAACTAGGAAGATAACTTGCAGGGCATCAAATCACGCACCATCTGAAATGAAGATACACATGAACATCCAAAAAAATTTCCCAAATATGCAACCAAATATATGATCATACCCGAGCACAACAGTTCGAATACCAGAACACTGCAACACTGAACACAAAAGAACAATCTTCATATCAGAATCCACAAATAGACCAAATCACCACATAACATCATGGAATCAATAAAGAATTAATTATCTCTAGTTGATTCAGCATCCCATACAGATAAACCAACCAGATAAACTTAATGCAAACATCGGATCACCAGAGCAACTCTCTGCAATACCAAAACACAGGAATATGTTGACATCAATGATAACAACATATCCTAGCAGTAGAAATATCCAACACTGTTGACATGTCATATCTGATCGAATTATGTTCTAACCAGCCCAATCGATGTAAAATAAGTGCCATTACTCCTTCCGAACTGCAAAAACATTTCCTAGAGGTGTGCATGTCCATTTATGTCATAGAGACTTTTTTATTTGACAAAGGACATCCAACACCATCCAAATGTAGATCTCCCCTGATTTTTAGGAGATCGGATTTGTTTTCTAGTTGCAGTCACATCTGAATACTCTTCTCCATCTCTGAAAGATACTTTCAAATACACAACAATCAAATCCAATCTGATCTTGGTCTCTCTCTATAACCTAACCCTAGTCGGCTAGGGTTTCTAAGCCCAATGTCTTCTCTAAGTTATGCCTGACCTATAAAGGCAATTTTGTAACATATTCTAGGGGCTCTTCTCCCCTTTTCTCCTATTGAAGTCTTTGGTCTGTAACTGTAATTGCATTGCCTTTATGTTAATAAAATTATATATTTTACCTTATCTCTTTTTCCAAATACATTATGTGTTTTTTCACCTTTTATTTGCTATCTTTCTTTCTATTTTTTTTTCCAAATTTGAAATTGTGTTAAATGTGCTTATGTGTTATGTCTATGGATATCTTTCAATCCTTCCAACATCATATTAGGTTCTAGCCTTTATGTTTTCGTTGGAGATAGCTAATATATTGAGGTTTGTGTATGTCCTTGGGTGGTTTTATTGATGTCTTGTGCACTCACAAGTAGGGAAAGATCCATTTCAATATTGGTGTATTGCCTTTTCATTTTCCCTTTTTGCATCTCTTTCTCCCTTTTCCCCTACAATTTATTAGAATAGGCTTTACAAGTGTTCGGTTGGTCTAACATTGCATCCTGATTGGAAAGGAAGATGACCTTATCCAAAGATTCACCCCCATATGCGCAAGGTCCCACACTAGGAGGTTGGTTCCTTGTTTCACAAGGTTGTTGAACATTAGTGCTCAACAAGGGTGGAAACTTTTGTGACAACAAGGGGTTCAATAACTAACTAAAAAATTTGATAAGCGTAGATAGACGACTTAGTGAATTTCACTAAACTTATTAAATTACAAGGTAGGACCCAAATCAAATGGAGTGAGTGACATTTGGGAAACAAGCAATAACAAACTTCTAGACTTAGACAACTAGCATGATAATCATGACATGTTCAAGAAACCAATAGATTCTATACTTCAAATTTTAAGGGTTTAGACCAAACAATCAAGATCAAGTGAATATATATGTTAAGAGGATGAATTTTGATAACCCAAAAAGTTGAAAAAATAAACACTTACGGACATTTTAATAAAGGAAAGAGAAGTTAGTCAATATTGAAAGGGAGAGCATGACAAAATGAGAAACTTAGTTACACAAAAACTTTAACAACTTATAAGATTGAAGGAAATAGCCCCTACAACTTCAAAACTACAATTTTGTGACGATATTGAAGCATGATGAAGAGTAAGGGACATCACAAGATTGACCTAAGCAAATTTTTGGCAAATGGAGAGATTACTTGGATTTTCTTAGATCAATTATCAAAAGTGATTCTACACAAAGCCAACAAAACATAAAACCGAATAAAGATAGACCTCAATTTTTTTGGATACATATGGTTGGGTTCTAAAAAGATTGATATTTTCTTATCTTGGGTTAACCTCTTAATGCTCAATATTGACATTAAGTACCCTTTTTAACTAGATGTTGAGAGTCAACTTGGTACACATTTGTGTGTCAATTTGCTATGTCCTTGATATTTAAAGGCATATTTGTGCAATTAAACACATGTAAGGAATAACAAGGAACATATTCATTACAAAGAAAATTCATTCTAGGAACACTTCAATTTGAGACAAGAAAATAAATATCTTTACATTCAAATCAACATATAAGCCATTGCACTCTTGCTTTCTATCAATCTGGAACATTTTCTCAATGATTTAAAGCTAGTCTATCAAAAGAGTCAAGACTTAAGAGAACACTACCCTTGCAATCCAATAACTTCCATAATGTATTTTTTAAATTAAAAAGTCCTTAGACACATTTAAATGGTAGAGATTATAATGAACTAGGTCACAAGAGTTTTCTATTTGCTAGGTCAAATCCTCGTTTTAGAGATCAAGTGTATGTTGCTTGAGATCAACCTATCTTCCTTTTTTATTTCACATGTATCTTCAATTATCATTTCCTCACTCCTTTATTAATTTTTTTTTGATAAAAGTGGAAAAGCTAGTGAAAAATTATATTAATAACAATAAAATTTTTACAAAACCAATTGATAGCATAAAACTCAATCTTGGCAGAACCAAGAGAGACAAAGTATAAACCCTACCATACTATTGTTGGAAATTGGCGCTCATTTGATTGGTTTCATATGTTGTCATTGATGGCAACATGTTTTGTCTTTTATTATTTGGTTTGGTTACCGCTAGACACTTCATCGACACCAACACCGACACCGACACCGACACCGACACCAGTAGGAGGGATTCTTTGGGTACCAGCATTGGAGGTCGACATGACTTACAACAAGATACTAGTATAGGAGGCCGACATCATTTGGGAGATCCGGTAATCGATAATTGATTTTGATATTTATGTATTTATGTAGTTGAGCCGACATGTATATGTCGACATAAGGCATGAAGGATTGTAAGGGTATATAGGTTAGTTGATTAGATCATCTTGATGTATAATGTAGAGACTGATGTTGTGGCTAATGCAAAGATCATGTATATGAGGACATTTATGTAAGAGGTTATTCCAGTAAGGGTTTAGGGTTTCAGAACCAGAATAGTTAGAGCTTGAACCGGAACTCAATCAGGCATAGCAGATGCATTAAATGAGTTCAGTTTTATGTTTTCTTATTCAAAGTGACTATAGTCAGTGAGACTCCTATGTGATGAGTACTGTGCTCTAGGTTGTAAGCCTTCCTGCAAGTGTAGCCCCCCATATTATGTAATATCTTTTTCATATGGCCAGTGGATTGATATTGTGGGTCACAAATCCCACCATGGTTTTTCATCTTTGAGGTTTTCCACGTATAATTCTTTGTTTTATGGTAACTAGGCTCGAGGAACCAATTGCCAGGCCCAACTTCAGGAGGATCACCCAAGGCATTAACCACCACTTACTCATCATCTAGGGGAACAAATTGAATGACACCACTGCTCAAGGGTCTTCATTAACTAAAGTCATTGTCTCAAGAAAAGAATGGATGCCAGTAAGCACATCCAATGCAACAACCAGAATACTAGGGGTCACAAAATCCAATAAAGTTTCAAATTCCATAATAGTATCATCATACCTGTTACAAATAAGGCCACCCTTGGCTACATGCAACAGTTCTCCATGCTAACCATTAGTGAGAAGCTCATTAAGAGATAGGAAACTACCATAAGGAAACATGTCAACATCAAAACGATAACAAGAAAGAGAATAATCCACTTCATTAAAAGAAAAGAGGAAGGGGTGAAGAAATAAATTTGAAATTGCCACCACCAAACTAGAATCCAACAAAAGATCCATGCTGACAATAAGGAACTGAGAAACAACCTTAGAAAGGAAAATAGACAAATTTTGAGCCAACCACAACTTACCAACAACCTTCCTAACAATATTGTACTTTTTATTATTTGTATTTATTTAATTAACCTACATTTATGTAAAAAAGATTTATTCTCTTAATTTTTTAATGAAATTATTACTTAAGAAAAATGAACCTAATAGATCTATACAATAAAAGTAATTGACACTACATAATATTTTATGTGAAAAAATTCTTTTGATTTTAAAACTCAATATATAAAGCTCTTACTCATCACATATGCATGTACGCATAGTAATACACACATAAAACACCAATTTTACAATTTCTATGAATGGTTTCAAATTGTAAGCACTAAAATAATGATTTTTTTTTGAAGATTTTCATAGCCATAATCAATTACACAACATAAAAAAGTATACTACATACAACAATTCTTGTACAATTTTTTTAATAAAATAAATTCCTATTTTACTATTTTAATATGAATCAATTTGTCAAATATTTAATTCTTTAAATTCACAATCTAGGTGAATGTTCTAATGGTATCATATTTTCATAATTCATAAACAATAAAATTTATCTTACTATTACTAGATTAGACTGATAGTCTCATTTGTCAAATATTCAATTCTTAGTAAAAATATATTTATAGTTGTTAAAAATAGATTGATTTTTTTTTTATATTGACTATCGTGGAATCTGGAGGTGTCCTCGCCGAATCGAGACTAATACTCGAACTCAAGACCATGGTGAGCATACCCACGCCTTAAGTTGCGATCCATGACGAGGCGAGCTAGGGCCGAAGCCCAAAAATAGATTGATTAGATTTGTGAGTATGATAAAAAGCTTTGAATGTTGGTATTAATTATTATGAGAGCAATGTCTATGAACAAACTAAAAAGCACTGACAAGACAGTTTTTGACATTTATTAAATAGATTAAAAAACAGATCATAATTTTTATTTTTTTGATAGAGGTCCAGCCCAACTAATACACAAAGCCCCCAAGCCACCAGCCCAACATCATTGTGTTTTAATTGCAGCAAACTAAAAATCAGATCATAATGTATTTTAATTTTTAATCTATTTAATAAATATAAAAAAAATCTAAATTTAATTTATTTAATAAATATTAAAGAAAAACTTTCTTGCTTTTTAGTTGGCTGCAATTCCCATAATGACGGGGGAGTGATCTAAGGCATTATTAGTTGGGTGTCACATTGGTCTCCACAAAACATACAGTGAATCTTGATGTTTGCTCCAGTACCGATTTGCAGTACCCACTTGTCTGCTTGGAGGGCCCGATATTTTGGTAACCGAAAGAAAAACTTACATTGGATCCAAAATAAATCCAGACATGTTACCCATTTCAACAGTACTCTCTACTCTGACTGGCCACCGTCTAATCAGCCACTCGTAAGAGAAAACAATAACAATCGTGCAAAGAATTCATTGCCTATTCATTTTGGCAGCTGTTTTGCGTACCCAATAGAAAATGGTGAATATAAAATAAGAGACTGAGAGAGGGCCACAATGAGATGGGTACGTTTGGACTCTGACAGTCTGTGGGTTTTTAAATTTTTTAATGGAGGTTCAGATTGGGAGGGACGCGGTTAAACTGGTTCTAAAATGGTACTAGGGGAAAGGACCCAGTAGTTGTGCACCCTAACTTCGCGCTTCTCAAAATCTTACTTGGAAATTTCAAATTATTCTGATTTTTTTATAGCAGCTTACTTGGCAAGTCCCCTGCTTATAACTAAGGTTTCAGGGCCACATCATCAAATATGATGCCACATCAGCATGCTTTTTGCCAAGGTGTCCAAAATAGCCCCCCAAAAAAGTGAGACCAATAAACGTGCAAAAGAGACCCCAATAGTTGTGCAGCTAACATGACATCACCTGATTGGTTACTTTTTACAATATTAGTACATTTCTTAACAACTATTGATACATTTCCTAGCAACTATTGGTACATTTCCTAACAAAAATTGATATTTTTTGTTTCAAACAATAGGTTTCATTTGTTCAATTTTTGGAACAAAAGGTATCAACAACCACTTTGTGTTATTGATTTTCCTTGGTACGACAGTGCGGTTCTGAACCAGTTTAGTTGCAGGCGATTGGGAGAATGCAGTTCAGTTAGGGCATCAATTCAACATATTTTTATAATCAATATGTTTATGAATTTGGTTGTGTAAAATTTTATATTTTCATTATTTCAGATCAAATATCTTGATTCGTTAGAGGAAGGAGTAGTTGTGCACCCTAACTTTGCACTTCTCAAAATCCTAGGTGGAAATTTCAAATCATTCCCAATTTTTTACAGCAGCTTACTTGGCATAAGGCTTCAGAGCCACATCATCAAATATGATGGCACATCAGCATGGTTTTTGCCAAGATGTTCAAAACAGGCCCCCAAAAAAGTGAGACCAATAGGTGTGCAAAAGGGCCCCAATACTTGTGCAGTTGATGTGTCATCACATGGTTGGTTGCTTTTTACAACAAATGGTATATTTCATTTAATTATTGGTACTCATGATAGCACTAACAATTTTATCACAAGAATACACAACTACTCAATCCTTTCCCCTAGATACTTCCCTTGTTTTCTTATTCTCATGAAGGATCTTAATGTTTGTCCTGAAATGGTAATACATAATATAAATCATACACAGTCAAATTCAAAAATATCTTCGTTAAAAATCATCATAGACTGAAAATTTAATAACTTTTCAAAATATTTTGGTAGTATTTTATAGCAGTTCAAATTGAAGAGGTATGTAAGGGAAGGGTAGGGGTAGTCATTATAGCTTATTTCGTGTAAACTAAACTCTTTAAGAGTACAGATTTTGACATTTTTTTAGTTTTGTGTTAGATATGCAAAAGTTCCAAAGTGGTCATTTTGAGTCAAAAAGTTAGATACCAATAAAATTGCACAATTGATTTAATTACTATTTTCTAACTACTAAATATATTGACCGATACTTATATTAATGAGCTTTTAATTAACTAAAGAAAGAAGATATTTGAACCCCTTCCCTTAATGGATAAGATTTAGGCATACGATATGACAAGGAATAAAAATTTACATCCACCAACTAAATTTTGGTTGTCAGGGATGGCTAGTTTGATATTCCAGGACTGGCCGTGACAGCATGTGAGAAAGCTGTCACCGTAGTTGTTGAAGTGACGTTGGATGTAAACAGTTTGCCAAATTTTCTCAGACCATCTTCCAAGCTTGTGGTTTGGGTTGCTGCTTACGTATTATTCTTTGTTTCAAATCGGAAGAAAATCTAAGACACAGACAAGTACAATGTCTGAAAAATGGTCAAAGCACATTAAGTGGGGCAGAGTGCTTTGAACTCCCTGCAGCGCGCTTTTGGAGAGAGACCATCTATCCATATTGACTCATGTCTGTCGACTTTATCATAGTAACTTCTTATCTTGGCTAAACTAACTACCAAGATAAACTAACTACAGGCAGGGCTGGTTGTATTTATACTTTTTTTTTTTCATAAAATATAATCAAATTTTTAAGAAGATTTGGAGGAAGTCGTAGATCATGTTTCAATGATAACGAAAAGTCTATAAATAAATTTCACATGTATCAATAGTCGACACGATTACTATTAGGCATTTGTACATTGGTAATTTTTGAGATGGTTGTAGTACATGGTTTATTGGGGTATCTTTAAGTAGGTATTGTATGACACTTCTAAATGATCACGACCCTTGTGTGCATAATGGATCCCACAACATTCGTCTTTACTATCAAGGAGCGAGAACAATAGCTATAGCTCTAAGTAGTTAAGTCATATACGAAGACAACAAAAAAAAAATCATTGAAATCTAATGTACCGTTACTAGAGCTCTTCCCCTAGCATAAAGGTAGATAATTGAAATTGACTTAAATTTATTGTTATAGATGATATATTTGGTTTTTATATAATTTTATCTACAATAAGATGTATGAATATTTGAATGATAATTTCAAATAGATAATCGTCATAAAAAATATTTCATAAATAGAATTAATTTTCAAATTTAAATAGACAATTTTTTATCATTTATGAAAAAAATAAATTATAATTTAATGTGAATATAATAAAACAAAAAATTATGTTTTAAATTAAGAATAATAATTTAAAAAAAAATAATAACAATATCTAAAAAGTTAAATAAATATATAAAAATATCAAATAAGTTATAGTGTTTTTAGCTTTGATATTCTAGATCACTCCTTGATGAGTGTGATCTCTTGTTAGGTTAGAGAAAGACAAAAGGGCAATGTTTTTAGTATAAATGTTTTCTTCATCTTTTAATCATGATCTATCATTAGCTGAAGACAAGCTAGTAGAGTAAAAAAATTGGCATCAATGTTTTCTTCATATTGATGATGGATTATGAAGTGTGATCCAAAATGTTGACATGAAAATTACTACACAATTAAATCCAAAAACACTCTTATTACATTGATATGAATCACAAAAGTATTATGTTTCTCATGAAAAATTAAAGTTTTTGGTGTTAGTTTTGTAATAAATTATTAATTTTTGAGTGATATTCTATTATTGCATTCTATAATTGTTGACGCAAGAGCATTCTATAAGTGTTGGACTATTGAAATATGTACCCTAGTCCTGTAAGTGTCTTTGTCAACTAAGGCTTCATATTCTAGATCAAGAGGCTATGTAGATCTTTCCCTCTAAAATTTAGCCTAAGCGTGTTAGATAGGTGAGCTAATCGGCATAGTCCAGGAGTTTTTACTTGTTCAAAGTTTGGGACTATGTGTCTCAGTCACTTCTTTGCATAATTTTACAACTTTCAGTTGTCAAATATGTAACCCGCACACATAGAAGAAAGAAAAATGGTGTGTTGTATAAGGGCCTACCTAAGCCAAACCTCATGTTGTTGTTTTCACCATCACTACAACAATATTGGATGAAATAGATCTTACCCTTAGTAGGGTAGAGGTTGAAAACATTAAAGGAAATGCTTGAGATGACAAAGGATACCTTTGATGTGAAACCCCTCGCCTTGAAGCCTCATATAAATCTTGATGTTGCTTGAGAGATGTTAATATATGCCTTCAACATGGAGGGACACATAAAATTGATCATGATTGTTGAACTTGAATGCTTGATTGCAAACTTCTCCTCAATTGCCTTGAAGAATCTTGATTTAATGCTCAATTGTGATTATTAGGATTGATAATTGATTGCTTAGGAGTTCAAATGAGAGAGGAAGTTGTATTTATACACAACCTACACCTTTTTGGGTTTGATTTTTGGAAGAAGGCTAACATCATGGAGCATTTTCCCACTACTACAAAGCCGACCATTTGAATTTCAATTTTTTTGGCCAAAATACTTGGATAGGGGTGCTAGGCACCCTAGTCTAAGAGGATAGAAGTTCTAGGCGCCCTAGTTCTAGAATTTTGGGTTGAAACAAAGGTGACTAAGAAGGGAATTGCACTAAGATTCCAAAAATGACCATGGAATTGAGCACAATCAAGCATGAATCAGAGACATGAGGCACAACCATAAAAGTGAGCCCAAAATGAGCGTGAAACTATAGAGGGATACAATTTACAACACTACATTTAGCCCAAAATTTAAAGGGAGTATGAACTTATGCTCGTACTCTTGATAAAGTATAGAACAACATAAAAAGACTTTCATCAAGAGATTAAAGAGACAAGACAACACCGATCCCCCATGATTTAAGTTCTTATCATTCTTAAATATCAAGATAAAAGGAGCAACATGATCAACAAAGGCTAACACACATGGAGTATGCAAGAATAAAGAATGTATGGCATCATACGGCTAGTAAGTGTTGGCATTATGGATGAATTGATTATGTGTTGCATTGATGTTTTGTCATTGATGTCAAAACTAGCTGTTATGGTTGATTACCGACAGACAGGTTTTGGTTACCGGTAGACGATCTAGTGTTACCGACAGAAGAGACTATCTGTTGGTCACTTCCGACATGTTTGGATAAGTGAAGCATGTTTGATTTCATGTGTTATATGCTCCATGAGCATGTTTTGGTCAGTTGGTATTGTCTTGGTAATTGGATGCTATCATACACTTTGGTAAACCCTTACCGACACTATTTTTAAGGCTTTACCGGCATGGCTTTCATTCAGGAATCGTGACATGATGCATAATTGGTG
Organism: Cryptomeria japonica; assembly: GCF_030272615.1. Lineage (NCBI taxonomy): Eukaryota > Viridiplantae > Streptophyta > Pinopsida > Cupressales > Cupressaceae > Cryptomeria > Cryptomeria japonica. The sequence continues at coordinate 681,077,844 of NC_081409.1, read as the reverse complement.
TTGGTGTAGCTTCTTCATGGATTTCAGGATGCTGAAGATATTCTTTGATTGTGCTTCAACTTCTTGAAGACATTGCTTTGGCGTGGTGGACCCAGAATAGGTCCGGTACCTATCTAGGTTATAGACCGGTATCATGCTGACGTGTACTCTACATGTTACCGAGATGTTTCGAGATGATTTATGGATTTTTTTATTGTTGTTTTGGTCTTAAGACGACACGACATATCATTGTAATAAGGAATTATGTAATGATCTTATTGTAATATCTTTTAGGTGGCCGACCTAATTGCTTTAGGCCTTAGGGTTTGTATAAATAAGAGGTAGAAAATATTTGTAATGTATCATGGTTATTGGAAAGGTCATGGTCAATGAATGTAATGTGTGAATATTGTAATATCATTCAGGCAGAGGAGTTGGTCGATCATTGGTGATCGGATTGGATTCAAAAGAGGATCTAGTCATCCGGCATTGAGCTTAACCGGGACTATAATCGGGCATGGTAGATGCTATTTCTGGCACTAGTACATTCGGAGCTAATTTCTGACAGCCGATTGTCAGCTTTGCAACTAATTTTCGTCAGAGTGCCGACAAAAGTAGCCATCGAAAACTCATCGTTGGATTTGTCGACGATGCCCTGATCGTCGGAAATACGACAATCCCATGGACTCTGCTGACGGTGGGCATGATCGCTCTTTCGGTCAAAAAAATTGTCGGACATGCAACATCCCCATTGAATGCTTTAGTAGATTTCGTCGCAAAGCCGATGACAATTTGGAACTTTGTAGTGACGGTGATGCTGTTTGTTTGACGCTTGTGTCGTCGGTCCATTCAGAGGCATTAACGATCGTCCGACTACGAAGTGTCATCACACATATAGCATCCTCGTTGGATGTTTGTGTGGTTTGAGTTGGAAGTGCGATGAATCCAGAACATTTCACCAACGAGAACGCTGTATGTCCGCCAATTTCATCGTTGGTGGAAAGCTTGGTATTCATCGTAAGTCTGACGATGATAATATTTTTATCAAAAAAAAAAATTATTATCCATTCATTGATATGTACAACGAATAATATTCTATCCCCACCACCTACCAGTAGGGGGCATAGGTTTGAGGCTAATATGAGGCGCATGGTTTCAAGCTAATATGATCAGGTGCACCATGGTTGAGATGGTCCAACTCCCTAGTCTCACTCTACGACTAAGCTCATGCCATATCTAAATGAAAGACATCTCAAATACATCGTCGGTGGAAAGTTAGAAAATGCCATTTTCATACATAAGCAAGACATACACAATTGGGCACAATCACCAAGAGAACGGTAAAAAGTGTGTTTGAGATCATTGTCCTAATTATGGTGTTGTCACGAAGAGATCACCGTAAATTTGTCAACCTTTCTTTGGTTTACTTGGAAAGGTTGACAAATTTACGACGATCTCTTCGTGACCACACCACAATTAGGACAACGATCTCAAACACACTTTTTACCATTCTCTTGGTGATTGTGCCCAATTGTGTATGTCTTGCTTATGTATGAAAATTGCATTTTGCAGCTTTCCACCGATGATGTATTTGAGATGTCTTTCATTTAGATATGGCATGAGCTTAGTCCTAGAGTGAGACTAGAGAGTTGGACCATCTCAACCATGGTGCGCCTGCATATGTATATAGTTTTGTGTATTCATTAAAGATTTTCATTTAATTTTGAGCATTTTGGTTAGCAAATCAGGGGTGCACTTTACATTCTTGTTGTTATCCAATTCACTTACTTTAGCTCTATTTCTTTCTTCAGATTTGGGGTCTAGAGCTTCTCCCTAAGCAGAGATTATTGGTTTTGTCTCCCCTGTTTTGCTTGGAGAGTTTCTTGCTATCTCTGGTAGTTTGCCCTCAGAGTTCAGCTTCTCTATTGGTCAGACTGCTATTTTCCCTACCTTCTTCTCCAAGTGCTCCTCCTCTTGTTTCCAAGATTTTTCCTTTGTCTTCTACTCAATGGCCCTTGGTTGTGCCTTCATGCCCTCTTAATGTCTTCACTGGGTTCCTGTTTCCTTCAAATGGTGACTTCTCTATGTTATGCAATATCCATCTTGGATCTTACAACATCAAATCCTGGCATGGTTGATGTTGATGCGAGTGATTGGACAATTGTTTTTTATCACATTTTTTCTTTGAGTAAGAAGATACTTCTCAAGCAGTTTGGTGATGTCAAAAGATAAATAAGTTGTCAAGAAAGGTGAGGGCTAAAAAGAATCTTTAGATTAATGTTTCTAACTGTGTTGGTTATTTTTGATGTGTTTTTTCATTGATTTTCTGCAGTTATTCTTCACCAATAGCCTATTTATAACAACTTTATCTGTTTGGAAGTGGGTCCTCTCTAGAACCTACAACCAATCAATGAAAAGAAAATACATATTGGAACATGCCATCACAAAAATATGTCATTTTTATATGTAAAACTAGAATGTTCAGGTTTTCTTGAAAACAATCAAATTGAAATTCTCATCTTGGTCTTACAAGTATTAGGGTTCTTATCTAGCAGGATGCTCCTCACAAGGACGATTGTATGTTGTCCAGATTGGCTCTCCCTGGAAAAGCCTCATGATCTGCGATAAAAGTCAAAGAAACAATAATAATATCCTCTAGTTCATATAAGAAATGATTTATAGTGAGTGTCCTTGAGATAAAATAGCAATTACATTAATGTAGTTGTTTGTGTCGAGGGTAATTCGATGATAGATTCCTCCTGGGAGGATAATCATATCCCCCTTCTTAACCCATCTTCATATCCATCGATCCTCTTTATCCCTTACATAAAAGGAGCCTATAACAAAAGAAACATAAAACTCAAGCATCGGTATATGTCATTGACAACTCCTGTTTTATGAATTCTTTCAAATTTGTCTTCGCTAGAGTGAGCTTGCTAATAGGCTATTGCTATATTCTAAGAATTAAATTGCTGAAATTCCATGACTTCCACCATAAAGACACATAGTCTGGGTTCAAGTAATGTATACGGGAATTAAAGGACAATGGAAACTTTTCCATTGTTTGTAATAGATAGCAAGAAGGAAAGACTGTTATCTATGTAACATCTATTTGAGAATATTGGATTCATAACTTTATGTATAGACATATACAACCATGGTACATTGCAAAATGACATAAAAAATCCATTTCATGTAATCAATAATTTTGTACAAAGGGGAGGATGCTAATCATGTCACCCTAAATATTCACAAATAGGTATTGAAGGAATGCTGACAATAAATATGATAAAACAATGCTTGGTTTAGAGGATATAGCTAATTCACCCCTCAATTTAAAAGAAATATCAGGTAAAATTTAGTACTTCTTTTAAGTTGATCACATTATGATGTAGCACATTAATCAATACTACAACATTGCCACTGGAAAAAAGGCAGCAATCTGTCAAAAAAAAATAGTGATAAATGATAGGAATATAAACTGTGCTGAAATGGTTTTGTAATATTTAGCTCTTTAATATAAATCCAACTTTTATTTAGCAAAAAAATATATTGATGAGTAAAATGGTTAAAAAAACAGAGTGTTTTTTGTATATTGAACATGGAAGTTTCAATGATGGTGTTTTGAGATGGATAATTGGAATCCCACTATTTTTCCTAGATTGTTTTAACCAAAATTTTGGACATGATTCCATTTAGTTTGCACTTCATGGTTCACAGGTTATTAGGATTAATGGTTATGTTTCCATGGTGTTTGTATCCAAGCAAAACAAGTTCAATGAATCAATAAATGTAGTTTACTTGATACAAAATGTTTGTATATAGATATGGTATACGACATACATGGTGCATTGCAGATCACAAGTTCTTTGATGATTGATTGCCAAGAAATGGCAGCTCTACTAACAAGTTTCTTCTCGTTCTTAATGGTCCACAAGTTTACTATTTGCAGATTACATTTCATGGTCATAGGTTGATGGATCACATAGATCATTAATTATAGATTATTTCAAGTTGTTCATGGTTTATTGTCACCTAGTTTCCTACCTAATTTTGCATTGTTTTCTACTTTATTTCCTAGCATTTATCTGCACTTGAGTCATTCCTGTGTTGCTTCAGATATGTTGTTCATGATTTATCCTCAACTTCCATGGTTAGTACCGATTTTGCACTTGACTCAACCTAATTCCTAGTTGTGTATTGTATTCACACATCACAGACAAAGGGTTATTTTAGGAATTAGGATACGATATAGTATTTTACAGTCCTAATATCTAGGTCATTAAACTTTCACATATTGATGTATCACAGTTAGTTATTTTATAATTCGATGTGTGCTTAATGTACCTAGTTTATGGAGTGATTACATGTTTGTTTGATTGGAGAAAATTAACCAGTCCAATTTGTAGGCTAGGGCTGTTATATTGTTGGTAATAGGGTTTGGTACATACATTGAATTAGAAACATCTTTTATTGATTAATATAGATTCTAAAGATATTCTTTTATGAATTCTGATGTCTTATTTAAAAAATCATACCAAGGCATATGTATTGGAGACAGTGTTCCACAAGGACATTTCCTCCCCCAAAACTGTTTGTTTTGTAAATGGGGACACCTTCAGAATACAGGGACTTGGATGGGATGTTCCCCTGCCGCCCCAGTGCAATCCAATGCCATCATCTTTGAGACATCTCTAGGACATCCTTGAGACGTTTGAGGGACTCCCAAGACCCTCCTAACCATCTCAGGGACATCCAAGTATCTCCCATTGCCAAACAACCTATAAGTGATTTAAAAAAAATCAGAACTCTTTTTCAAACTCCATGCCCAAGGTCAAATTGTCACAGCCTATGGGCCCCACCCAAACCCCACCAACTTTATAAAACTGCCTCCTATTTTTGTTTCAACTCACAAAAACAAAGAGCAAGAAGCTGACAACTGTAAATGCGAGAGTGAGAGTTGCAGGTGCCAGGTGAAAAAGTGAGAGTGCAGAGCAAGAGGGTTGAGGAGAAGTAAGAAGAGAAGTGATGCTAAGTTGCCAATTTGTAATGGTCTACCCCTATTTTGAAACCAATTTCTTTTGCATCTTTTCAACTATTATTCTTGACAAATAGTTTACTTGAATGCTCTACTGCTAATTTTCAGTTTGTCTTTCTTGATTTTGTGAATGCCAATGTTTGTTTGCTGATACTTTTGAGATGGCATTTTGGCAAACTGCATGCATGCATTGAAAGGGTTTCAATTTGGAATTGATAGTGCAGATATCACTTTATAATAATCAAGATTTGCATTCACTGAAATGATTTTAATCACCTAAAGAGCAATATTCATGACTTACAAGTAATAAAAAAACTTACAAGGATGAGGCATATTCATGACTTACAAGTAATAAAAAAACTTACAAGGATGAGGCATATTCATGACTTACAAGTAATAAAAAAACTTACAAGGATGAGGCATATTCATAACTTTTGCAGTCCCGCCTTGGATATTAACACTAGAAGCAACTCATATTGTTCGTCTACAGACAAGACAATATGGGAGTTCATTATACCCAGCAACTTGTGGCGTTGTTGTTCGTGTTGGCTCTGTTGGACCCTGCAATTAAGATTCAATATACATTATTCAATAAGATTAACAGTGCAACACAATGAAATATTGAAAAGTGTGTTATCTTGTTGAGCTTCGCTTGGTTTTGAGAATAGTTTAATATTCTCTACTTAACAAGGCCAACCACGTGAAGGTGGAAGCTCATTTGGCCCCTCCCCCCCTAACATCACTCTAAATTCCCTATTAACATTTTATAACATTCATTCATTCTTTCTTTCTACCATTAATAAAATATAGCATTCATTCATTAATATCACATAACACTCATTAACACATAACATTGATTAACTTTAATTAACACACAACATTCATCAATATTGATTAACACATATCATCCATAACCATTAATTAGCACATAATTACATTCACTAACACATAAAAATCAGTCATTATCAAATAAGTTAGATTGCAATCATTTCTTTTTTTGTTTTTTCTTTGAAGCTATGAAAAAACTAAGTGGAGCATCGGTTTCTTCATCATTTCCCCCCTCTGCAGATGTTCCGCCAACTACTCGTGATCTTGATGTATGCCTAGTCCTATATTGAGGACGAGGACACTGAAGTGAAGGGGGGTCCTTTGCAATAACAAAGAAATGGGTTAAATTCATAAAAAAAATATTATTGTTACAAGTATTTCATTAATTTAGAGAACATAATTGTTGTGCTCTTTACCTGATGGGGCCACATCATTTTGTGTAGCCTCAACCTCAACATGCTGAACACCCTCTAGATCATCTGGAGTTGAAATACTAAAGGTTACATTAATGCTGAACACCAATTGTAATTATATTTGTTTAAAGGAATAGCAGTTGTCCTCTTTACCTGAGTGGGGAACATCACGTTCCTGATGTTGTGTACCCAGATCATGCTCCACTTGGTCACCACCGACTACATGCTCTAAAATATTAACAAAAAAGGTTACATTAATTACTACTCTAATTACAAATTAAGATGTTTAATTGTATTAATAGCTAAATAAATAAATTTGAATAGCAAATGAATACCTCCACTACTTGGATGCACATCCAGACCTTCATGTGCAGGTGGTGTTTCACGATTAGCAGGCTACATTCCAATGTCATGCACATTGCTATCATTGCTTGCTTATTTAAAACAAATATAGTCACTTTATGTTGGAACTCAACATCAATTAGATTATTGGTAAAGTATTCAATTTGAAACAATTTCCATTTAGCATATTTACCTGTGTGACGGATGCACTCGAATGTTGTGTATGCCCACTTAATTCTCGTAGCCGATCAACCACGCCTGAATAGCCTTGCTGGTAGGCAATTCTCTTATCATCTTCTGTGGGCACTCTATTGAATTCAGAGCCCTGCATTTTTTCTTGGTACCATGAATTTTGCTTGCATTATTTGATAAAAAAAAAATGTTTGCAATTTATTAATAGTTTGATGCAATATTTCGTTTACATGAGATACTTACAATTCGTGCAACAAGTTTCATGTAACCACCAGAGCCGAGTTTGTGTTGCCCGTGCTTTTCTTGTCTTTCCTTGGTTGCCTTTGACGTGTAACTCAGTCTATAAAAAGTTTGAAATATGTTAGATTATATAAATATAAAGAGTAATTAATTAGTACATAATTACATTCTTATTAGTATCCCGTACCTTCTTCTGGTGTCTAGTGGTGTATTTCCTTTTTCCTTTCAATTCTCTCCTTGGCATCCAAAATCAGGTCCTTCCACTCCCTCTCTGGAATCATGGGGGGACGCTCGTACTTTAGGTTCCTCTCTAAATGGGTCCTGTATTGGTCCCTCACATACTTTAGATATGTGACAACTTTCTCAAGGAGCTTGGTTTTGTCAAAGGTGTCATTTCCAAACCACTCAACCATTTGGTTTGTCAATTCATCTTTTAACCTTTTTTCTTGGTCATCCCACCTTTTAAAGCAAAAACAAACCTGTTAGATTCAGAAATGAACTGAAGCTACATTTATTAGACTTCAAGAAATGGATCAAAGGAAAACTATTCTAGCAATGATATGAAATCAAAATAGTGGATTAGGGTTAGTTTACATATGATGTACCACCTTTTACGTATGGTGGGCCCAAATATCTGCAATGCAATGTCACTAAGATGTTTATAGAAAATATCATTGCTTGCAAAAAATTCATGGGATCATTAGTCCAAAATGAGTGATCATAAAGTAAATTACAATTAGAGTATATATAATAATAATTTTAAAGTACCTGGAACCTTTTGTATCTTTAAGGGAATCATTTCTTCGTCGCTCACCACCAATGTGGCCTGCAACATTCCTGTACTAGCAATACGAGAAGATCCAGGAAATGATGGTATGTTATCAACAGTAGTCGCCTCTGGCACATCCTCATGTGCATCTCCTCTTGCAAAACATGAATCCACTATGAAATGGCATTAGAATTCAAGAAAGAATGCTTGAAGGGAAATAAACACATGATAAAAGATAGAGAAAAAGAGGGATCTACCAACAGTGGGCAGACCAATATGACATGCAGTAGAGGAAGTTTGCATGCTACATGTTGCTGACATTGTAGTCAGCAATACAGGTGAGGGTAACCTCTGATGAGGCGGTGGCGACATTTGCACAGTAACATTGACAACACCTAAAGAATAATACATTAAATATACCAAACATTAAATATATGAAAAGTGCAAGAGTTGTGAACAAGGATGAACCTTTATTTTGAAAATTGACAGTATCAAGTATGATGTGTTTTGGGTACTCAGAGTGATAAGCCAAGCAAGTGATAATACAAGAAAATCGTCATCACCTGAAGATCCTGCAACACCCTGATCATGGGAATGACTTTCATGAGGGCGGATAAATTGCTGTAAAAATAATACCTACATATTTTAGTTAATGACATAAAAGAGAATAAAATATAAACCATTATTGAACTTTTGTTATAATTAAAGCTTTCATTACTACTTACTTGCAAGTTTTCTGTTGTTCGAAGCAATAATTCCACCCTCTCTCATATCTCATTAGTAATAGGATGCACAACTGCCAAAGCAACAATCTCTTTTCTAATTTTTCTAAGAGGCATTTTAAAGAATTTCATAAGGTGTGTGGAATCTTCAGGGTCATCATCGCTTAACCCTAATGATTCCACATCCCTAGAAAGGTGCTCAGGTACTGCAACTCCCTTTCCCTTTCCCCGAACATCCATCTGTGTCAAGAATATCATTAACAATTACAAAATTAGTATAAATCACTAAAAAAAGAACATAATAATGTAACAGTTGGCTTCTATCTAATTTGTACAATTATAATGAGGTTTACCTGCTCGGTAAAAGTGACACAAGCTACATCCCTGTTTGCGATATGTGATAGATCCATGTCTTCCTGTGACAAAGAAAAAATATAAAAAACGTTAGCGAGATTAAATCAATAGACCTAGAAAAAAAACTTCATAATAAAATGGTATATTGGATTCATTAATTGGAGGTTGGTTAATTTAAATGGTATATAGTACGTACCACCCCCATGATATTAACTTTGTTTGTATCTATATGATTCAAACTGTAATCGATTGGAAGCTCTTCACCTGCAATTATTGATTTTATCGCACATACAAATACACGATTTCTCTCGCGTGCCTCAAATATGCAATTGGGTTGTTTATTAGTTGACCTAGGTCACGTACTATTTATAAAACCTGCAATATTCCTTGTTACTTTTGGTCGACCATCAATGTATACAACCACTCGTTTACTTTGATCATTATTTTTCTGTTGTATATAATTTGCTGACAGTGCATACCTACGCATACTTTTTTTATATTTAACAATTTGCATCCAATTATTGTAATTGTAACAAGGTCCAACAAACTCCATCAATTCAGCAACTCTATTGTAATAGACCTTTATGCCGTCCATGGAAAATAAGCCTAAACCATGTAACAATGAAGGTGCTATGCGATATATCCTATCGTTAACACAAAAATCGGTGTTTATTGGAGGAAGTTCCTTGGGCACCCATTGTTTTTGTAGATGTCTGTACCTCAGTGGCACCTCAATGTTGCCTTTGGTCTCATCATCATAAGAACATGACCCCCCTTGATCAAGGAAAAATTTCATGCTTTTATTGAATTTTCTTCTAATCTTTTGACCTCTTGTTGATCTCCCTATTGTAGACCTACTACATGTGTCACTTTTATTTTCTATTCCTGCATTTTCCTCACCCAACGAAGACAGATCTAACAAATACCTATTTGGGGGTACCTGCACTCCATGAAATGAGAGAGAAATTTTGCAAATGAGGGTAATGTTGATGAAGAAGTTAGCCCTAAAGTTGATTTTGGGATTAAAATTAGAATAAGTCCAACTGGGGCCTCAAGTGTTGATAACTGTATTAGATTTGCTGCTAATGTCGAGGTTTGAAAAACTGAGGAAGTTTGTTTTCCAAGTAATTAAAAATAAATAAATAGTTTCTATAGGGTGTATTGACTAGTTATACTCGTCCACCCATGAGACTGTGTAGGATCCTCATCAAAGGGGTTCAAGGTCCTATACAATGTAATTCAATTATCTTATGTTAACTAAAAATTACATAGTACACAACATGAACAACATGAACTTTGTAGACAAAAAGAGTATTAAATAATAAAAAGATGTTGTCATCAAAATCATTGTAAATTTTTTAATTCCTTACCTTTACTTTATGTAGACTATGCAGGATCCTCATCTAAATGGTTGACAATGTTTGTAGTCAATGACCTGTTCCTACCAAGGGTGACAACATCACACAGGGACTATACCCGAAATCAACACCATCAATTGAGCATCATAAGCATTACTACATTTGTAAGTTGATAAAAAATAAATACATACATATCATAAGCATCATAAGCATCACATGATGTGTCATCATATATGTTATTGAACATCACAATTAGCATCACATATGTGTCATCATAAACATGTAATCCATCACATATGTATCATAAATCACCATCCATCACATAGGTAATAAACAATCCACATTCTATAAATAAACACAAAGTTCAAAAAATGTCACATGCATCATCATAAACATGTGATCCATCACATATGTATTTTAAATCAACATCCATCACATAGCTAATAAAAAATCCAATTTCCATAAATAAACACAGTTTAAAAAATGTCACATAAATAGTCACTCTCCCTATCTCCATCTCCATATTAAAAGGTGCATCATGAATTAATTATGTAATGACATTAGAATTCAAAACATAATGAATTAATTATGTAAAAAAAATTCTATCAAGAAGTCAATATTAAATAGATAATATACTAATCGCATACCTCATACATTTCATTCTTCATCATCATGAACATCAAGGTCATCATCATCATCATCATCATCATCATCATCATCATCATCATCATCATCATCATCATCATCAACGTCTTCGCCACCATCTTTGCCACCATCATCACCATCACCATCACCATCATCATCATCATCATCATCATCATCATCATCATCATCATCATGATCACCATCACCATCACCATCACCATCACCATCACCATCACCATCACCATCACCATCACCACCTCCTCCTCCTCCTTCTTTGAGAAAATGTCGATCGTGATCATCATCCACTTCATCTTCTAGTTCTTCGGTATCTTCTTCTTCGGTATATTCTTCTTCCATCATATTATACTTTATCGGCCTTCCTCTTGGATCATGTCTAACAACAAATGACCAACCCGGTTTATGTGGAACCTCTGAGTAAAATACTTGCTCACATTGGCTTGGAAGAACATAGGGCTCATCCCCAACTGGTTCAAATGACCTTGTATTTAGCATTATAAAACCATTATCATGTTCAATAACAGTTCTATCAGGATCATTTTTATTCTATTGTAGCCTATACCATTTGACAACAAACAAAACTAATTTGGAGGAATTAAAGTCACACTCGAGTATATCATCCAAAATGCCATAGTATCGATTTTGAGATTGTTGAAGATGTATGTCATTTCTCGATGAAATATTTATCACCTCAAAGACTGCAGTGATTCCAGAATCACAAGTTTTCTTCGTGTCATCCAACTTTTTTATGTGAAATTTATGACCATTGCAGCACATAGCATTGTGGTGTTTGACTTGCGATATGTAAAACATGTAAAATTTATTGCATTGTGAGTTGATAAACATATGGGTGATTAATAAATTTATATGTACCCGTTTATCTCTTAAACCATATGCTAAATTAATTTCCCTTTGCGTAACATTGGAATCTCCATTACAATGAGCGTCTTTAACCAATGAAGCCACACCTTCCCATGTTAACGTGCATCCAGAATGTTGACAACGTTCAATCCATACCGTCATCCAATCAAGATTGTTTGCAATATACAAATGTAGTGCATCCCACTCTTGACCAACTGTACAAAAAATAAATAGACGTCTTACAATTGATTTATTTTGAAGATTAAGAATTAATTAACTACAATAACATCTTATAATTACCTCTCACTTTCCTCAATCTACCTTTCCCCATCAAGTACTCCCCTTCGAATTTGTTAATGGTGTTGGGATCCCAAATGCGATCCACGTGGATCTTTGCTGCAAACTTAGGAAGATATTCAAAAATGTACACCATAGTCTGGTATACCATATATCCCTCCACCATAGAACCCTTAGGATGTGCTCTTTGTTGAACCAAAGCCTTCAAAAATTTCAAGTGCCTCTCAACCATCCACATTGACCTAGTGTGTATAGATCCAAACAATTCAATCTCCTCAACTTGATGTATGAGGTAGTGTTCTTGTGCATTGAAAAAAGATGGAGGTAGACACTTTTGCATTTCACCCATTAAATGAGGAATTTTTCTCTTCCAATATTTTATATCGTCTTTATGGATTTCTTTACATGACAACCACCTACAAGATATTCAAGACGCAAAAAAATATATTACATAACAAGTAAAACAAATAGCAAATATAATATCTATACAATGAATTGAACAAATATCACTACTTACCTCATGTATTTTCCAAGATCATACATGACTTGCTTGACATTATTGTCGAAGTCGTCTGGGAGAGATAGAGGTAGAACATACTACAATAATTATAAAATTATCTTTTCATTATTTTGTAACATAATACAATGAAAAGTACACATACGCATAGTATTAAATACATACTAAAAACACAAGAACATGAATTACCTTAATGAAGGTATGAAATTTATGTGTTTTCATCCCTGGCCCAAATTCACTTTTCTTTGATATGAGATTGTTTATGTTCGCAGCAAATCCTGTGGGAAATCGAATTTTTCGTTTGACTTCTTTTATAGCATTGCTTTGCTGGTCCGTTAATAACCAAGGAAGCTCACTTATATTAATCTGGTCTCCATGGCTATTTGATTGAATGACATTTATCATTGCATGATTGGAATCCTGAATGTCACTACATATTTTGACAATTTTTTTTTTGTCACGCCTTCCATCCAATATTTTTCATACTGTCTCTGTTATATTATTTCCAATATGCATACTATCAAACAAATGAACAATTTGTAACTGCTCGTAGTAGGGCAACCTACTAAATTTTTGGGGACAACTTTTTAGTCCCTTAGGAAGGTGGTCATTTATGCCTTCACGACCTTCATGATCATCAATCACATCACCAATAAACAAAAAAAAATAGAAAAGATGTTTTATGACAAACCAATAGATGGAATGGCATTACCTTGACAATTAATTCTATTATATTCCAACTTTCATAGGTGAGGTGTCATTCTTCGTGGCTTTGATGTATTCTCTTCTTTCCCATTGAAAAGATGTTTTTCAGTATTTCGATACTTATGATTTTTGTGGAGAAAGTGCCTATACTCATCAAACACATGCTTTTCTAATCTTTTTGAATGACGAGATTTCATCTTTGGACCACAAACAGGACATGCAAATTTTCCCTTTGTTTGAAGACCTACAAGATAATGTATAATTGGATTAAATATGATAATTTTTTGAATTATAATGTTCATGCACAACTTAAACATTATACCATACCACAAAAATGTGTTAGCCCCGGGGCTTCGTGTATTGTCCATAGAAGCATCGCATGGAATTGAAATTGTCTTTGTCCTATTGGTCTAGAGACGTCATACATAGTGACACCATTCCATAACTCCAACAACTCATCGATAAGAGGCTTGATATATACATTCATATCTTTAACTTGGTACTTACCTAATTGAATGAACAAAAACATTACATAATTATTATGACCATTTTACTGCAATATTTATAATTAAATTTAGACGACTATATTTAAATGATAAAATACCTGGAACAATCATTGCCAACATTATGTGCTCCCTCTTTATTGACATCCATGGAGGAATGTTATTGTTGATAACAAAAATAGGCCACACTGAGTAAACAGATCTCATCTCTCCAAATGGATTGACATCGTCCGCTGCCAATGAAAGCTTGAGATTACGAGGTTCTTCTTTAAAGTGTGGCCACTTTTCCTCTATGTCCATAAATGCTAAACCATCCGTAGGCATTCGAATAATGTCATCTCGACTTCTATTGTGTGCATGGTAATCCATAAATTGTGCCAAGCTAGTGCACTTGAATAATCGTTGCATACGTAGAATAATGGGAATATAGCGAAGAACCTTGCGATGAACCCGTTTTGTTATTTGATCTGTTCGATATCTACTGATATGACATTCAGGGCATTTAGTTCGAAATTCATGTTGTTTGCGATATATAATATGATCATTGGGACAAGTATCTATTGCTTGATACTCCATTCCAATATCTTTCATAACGACAGATAATTCTTGGTATGAGTGAGGTAGAATATTTGATGGTGGTAACAAAAACTCACCTATCAATCTACAACAAAAAAATGTAATTTGTTAATATAAAGAATATTAATGGTACAACATGATTCACAGTTTATTATGACATATATGACATACCTCAACATACGTGACATTGTTATGTTGGATAAACCATTCATAACCTTCAAGTTCACCGACAACAATACAACAGAGAGAAGAGTTGCCCACGAGCCTTCGTAAAGGGCCTCATATGCCTTCTCATTTAGAGGGATATCATGAACAACATCAAGGTTATCTTCATCATCATGATCAGCTGTGCGAGTACTAAATAAGTCATGGATCAATGTATTTGTACCATCATCTTCAATTATGTTTTCTGGCTCATGATCGTCATCTTCCATGGGATCATTATCTTCAGCTTTGATATTCACACCTCCATGTTCGTCCACTTTGAAAACCATATTCTCTGGGTTGTATTGATCCATACAATGTGCTTCGGGGTGCTCGACCTATATAAAATTGATAAACATAAATAAACCATGATCATGATCTCGTCATCACGTGATTTATGATGTATATAAATTGTTAAAACGATATAATGAAAAACTTACCAATGGATGATAATCATGTCCACCTTCAATGTGACCATGCAACCTACAATGTTTCTTCACTGTTTTGATTAGAAGTTTTCTTTAACCCCTTACAAATTTTGCACGGACAATAACATTTTCCATCACCTTTTGTTGTCAAGTTAGACCACAATCTAGCAATTGTCTCCTTATTTTGTTGTTCATTGATATTGTCTGACATGGTATTTCTTCATAGGCAAGAAAATCGGGCTATAGAACTAGTTATATAGAAGTTGAAATGTTAGTTATGAAATCACGTTTCAGTATAATATACTGAATCAAATTACTTGAAAATAGAAATTATCATCATTGAACCAAAACCATTTAACTCTTCTTTTTCATCTCAAAACATATCTAATGGCTTTGTGGTATGCAATCCTTGTATAAGATATTAAGTTGATTGATGTCTAGTTGGGGTAATCCATGAGTGTCTAATGTGAATTCAGTATCCTAAACATTGGAGAGACCTTATCTGACTTGCCTAATCAATGTGGTTGCTGTCCTAATATGAAATACTGAGTTCTACCCTTGCCTCTGCATCAAACTTCTCACATCATGTTTCTTCAACAAAACACACTAATATGAATTGAGCCAACACCATGAGGATAGGGTCAAGTATCATGGAAACTAATCATAATACGTGAAGATGGGGTTCACACATAAGTGTTGGCTCTCAACAATGCCACACTTCCAAAATTGTCAGTCTCAAGACTTGTCCTATTGGGTGAGCACTCATTGATGGCCACAAGGCCAAATCAATGTATGTAGGCTTCAAACTCCTAACTCTAGGCTAGGAGGACCCTACAGAAGGTCTATGAACACTCACTTGGTATTAAAATAGAAAGAGCCTTCCTCTAGAACTTTGTTTGCAATGCACACATCAATATTGGTAATAATTTTTATGATGGATGGTCTATTAGGATGGTAAATAAAATGTTTATTCTTTTTCCACGCTTTGAAACTACAACAAGGTATTTGTGGTGTAGGTGCACCAAGGCAAACAAATTCAAATTTTAAGACCTTTGAGACCAAGGAGGAGTTTACAGCATCAAACAAATTCAATAAAATCAATTATGAGATCCTAAAGCCAATAATGGCATTTGAAACTAAAAAAATGCAAAAGTTGTCAAATTGTCCTGAAAGTTGTAAAATGATGTCAAATGTTGGATATTGGGTCAAAACACCCAAAAATGGATTTAGGAGGGTTTATATTTGTCAAATATGCCAATAAGGATGAAAATCCAATAATTGTAGGTTTTATTCAAAAAGTTGTCAAGCATTTGCAAAAAATGTAAAATTCAAATTTTCAATTTCCAACGGTTAGGAAGAATTAGGAGGGAAAAGAAAGTTTTAATTGTTTTAGTGTTAAATAAAATTTGTAACCAACCATATGGTGGTTGAAAAAACTTGGAGAGGCTATTTAAAGCCATAGACATGCTTTGTAAGGCAGATTGAATGCCAAGGAGTACAGACTGCTGTAGAAACTCAATGAAAATTCAGAATTTTGGAGTAATTTCTCATATTTTCTATTCTTTGTGAAGGTTTACTTTAAATTTGTTCATGCCCTAACATTTTAAAGAACTTTTATCAACATTCCACACCTCTGTGGATGATTTGAGTTCAATATTCATTCTGAAATTCTGTTATAAGGCTGACTGTCATAACTTTTTGAGTATTTTCCTTTGGTAGCTTTGACAAAATTCAATCATGGGGTCATTCCATGAATTTTGAACCCTGTTTCTCATGGGATGACTATTTTATAACATGTATAATACATTCTAACAACTAAAATGTGCAATTGATGGGTTTAGTGCAGGTGATCACCATTTGAAGGAGTGAGAAGCCTAGTGAAGAGGCTCGGTAGGGTGAAGGTTGGAGAGATCTACCTACATGAGGGGTAGTTTTTATGATTTGGAAATTGGTAAAACACATATATAAAGGTGAATCAACAACCAATTTGATCCAAGAGTGAGTGGACGTGGGAGATTGGAGAAACCCTAGATTTTAGGGCTTTTTGATGAAAATTTGGGGCTTTTGGGGTTAGAGGCCTCACAAACTGAAATTGATTGTGGATTCCTCCATAATTTGATATTTAGAAAGGCTTTTTTAAGGTTAGAAGTACCCAAAAGTAATATTTATTGTAGTTTCTTTGTTAATCCACCATTCTAGTTGCTTGAAAATAAAGGACAGTCTAAAAACAACAGATACTTTCCAAAACAACTTGCTAAATTCTCTGAGCATGTTATAGAAAAGACAAAAGGGTATATAAAAATATATTTTATTTGTCTTGTGTCTTGGAAGTTTGTAGAGTTATCATTAAATTTCTCTCGCTGTAGGGCTAATAGGGGCTCTAGGGCTAGTAGGAGGAAATTGGGGTTTGGGAATTTGGGTATTGAATATAAGGCCAAAACTAGTTTGAAACTTTCATAATAGACCTAATTACACCTTCTAAACCATCATTTTCATTTGGGAAGGTCTTGTTTCATAATTGGCCCATTTGAACCATTTGGGGTGTTTGTAGGCTTAAGGGGATCTATCATTTCCTACCTTGTATTTCCCTTATATTTTACAAAGTCATCTATACCTATTTGGGAATTGTCTTATACCACCATACCTCTACCAATTCTGCATCAATTTGACTGTGACAATCAAATACCCTTAGGACAGTCATAGAAATTTAATCTATTTCATTTAGTTTTGATCGACAAACCCTTCCGAAGGTTGCATAGGGTCCCCTCACCCCTCTCTCTATCATCAACCACTTCAAAATAAAAATCGCTTGGTCTTCCCACCAAATTATTCTCTGATATGATACATAGCATGAAAAAAGGTCTATCATCAAGCATGATATGATACAAGGCATGAAAAAATGCACATAAAACCCCAATTTCATTAAGAAAAACTCTTGGATGGCATGCCAAAGGCCTATTTATTCCCATCCAAGTGTGTTACAACCTCAAACCACCATAAACTAACTTTCCAACCATATTTTAAAGAAGGTTCTACAAGAAATGCAAAAGTTGTCATGGCAATATGACAACAGTTTTCCCAATGGACCTCAAACTTTCACAATTAGGTCTCTATTTGTTGTTAGAATGCGATCTATGACTAAGTATTAGAGGATCTTACTAACTTGGGTATCATGCTTTTATGTGTCTCTGACATGACTCCTAGTAACTATATAAGGATCTTACTAGTCCTGGATCTATGCCTTGTCTTTTTGATATGGTTCCTAGTGAGAATATATGAATCTTACTAGTTCTAAATGTCATAATTTTGTGTTTTGCATGCTCCATTTGTGTTACCAATGTTACTCATATTACTCACTTTGTACTTCCCTTTGATCTCAATATTGTAGATTTACAATATCATAAGTCTTGGGAGCTACCACCTTTCCAAACTTGTAGACATCTTGACTCTTCAATATCTTGGTGAAAGAATATTTGGTTTCTCCATATTTTCCAAAGAATAAATGAGAATAATTTCATACTCTTGCTAAAAGGGGGCTAAATATTTCATCATAAGTTGTATCTCTTTAAAAATATACACTAAGTTTGGACTCAATTTAAGTGGTTGTGCCTTATTTATGCCTAATTGTACTTAGGTTTGACAATGTTTCCATAAATTTGGTTCATTCCCTTATTCATGATGTTCCACATGGCTCATTTTTATAGGACTAGGGTCTTGAGAACCCTTATTCATGGAAATTGGACCTAAAATTTGAAAGATGAATGGTGGATTCGCAAATAGTAGGAATTTCCTCTCCAAATTTGGACTTTTGCAAAAGTTCAATTTGAAAAGGTACAAGGACCATCCATATAAGGTCCATCTTGAAAATTAAATGATAATACCATCCATGCTTATTAAATGATATAGTCAAGTAATAAAGAAGGAAAACCATTTCCTGAAGTTGTCAAATGATTTTAAAGATGAACAATAGTCCACTAAATGCAATTCACTAGAAAAGAAAACAAAGTATGCTACAAGATAGTGGGTAAGATGCAAGGAATGAAGTTAAATAGACAAAGAAAAACCATGAATATTACCAAGTCAAAAGGAGTAGCTATGACCTCTTAGGTGTTTTTTCACTTTCATAAATTAGACTTCTTAAGGATAGAAACACATGTAGATAGTAGTATGAAGTCTTTTTGACGATTTTTGAAGTAGTTGAAGGAATGGCTTATTTTAGTTATATCTAACCCAAGACAATTTCAACTCAAAGTAAGGAATAAAACCATATGTCCTATAAGTTTGGGAAGCTAATTGAGTAACTGGATAAGGTAGAGAATGACTATAGGGTAGTCTTGAGACTCTTTTAACTTGATTAGAACATGTACCAAGTATCTAGGAGCTTACAAAGCTAATTCAACCATATTTCAAGTGAAAATGCAACAAAAGGAGTAAAAGCTTTGAATACACCTCAAAAACCACTCTGACAACCAAGTAGGTGGAAATAGTCTTTTCCAACATTTTTTTTCTTCATAAATGCAGCCCTATATTCTCTTTATTATTTGAGATGAGAAATACATTATTGGTGGTTCCATTATTACACAGTCCAGTATCGATCTGATCTTGATACTTTCATAAAAGGAGTGACTATCCTAAGTGCTTGATAATGTCACAAAAACTGAGTGTTGTAGCAGTGAATCTTCCTTTGACCTTTGGGTGGTTGGGAGGGTAAAGACCCATGGTGGTATATGTTTAGTGTTTCTTGTAAGAGTATCCGAAAGTATATTGGTTTTTGGATATCTAGTACATTTTGTGAGTTGAGTACCAGGGGGGATTAGAAGACCCAGTTGAAGGAGGATTTGTGTGAATAAGGGTTGAGGTGTTGGTGCTGATTGAATGTTGGAGAGTTGGATTGTGACTTAGACATGTTTATTTGTCCTATTTGAGTGTGATTCAATGGTTGGGTGAGGGTTGGTGAGTATGGGTGTGTTTTGGGGTATTGAATCCTTTTGAGTAACTTGTGGCCTTGTGAGTAAGTGAAGGGTTGACACCTAATTGAATAGGTGAGTTGGGAGAAATATCTCCCTTGTTGGTCGAGTTTATTGGATTCTCTGCATCAGCATGCCTTTTTGCTATCAATCCATTCAAATTTCCACCCAAAGATTCAATCTTGTCAAAGTTCAAAATAAATTTCCTTGTTGTCCTTACTATCTTGCATCAACTTTCATATCACTAGGTAGTCTTTTTCTTAGAACTATCATCTTTCATGGTAGGATACCATCTCAGTCCCTTGAGTTAAGTTAGCTTACCTTTAGAATTTATCATTTCCTAATCAAGTTGTTCAAGGGGAAAATGTCACTAATCAAGTTGAAATGTCAATTTCTCAATCTGCCTAAGGTAAAAGGTTAAAATAAATTGCAAAAGATAGAACAAGGCTACGAGAAAATGAATCATCAGTATTACCTAAATCGACATTATCAACAAAATCTAGAAATAACCTTGTATGTAAATAATTTATCATGCCGAAATTGCCAATTCTAACATGAAAATGAGACCAAGGAAAGCTCTAGAACAACTACTACTATTCATTCACATGTTCCTTATTAACCTCAATCACCATGAAAGATGCACAAATTGATTATAACAAAGAGGATGTTTCATAAATGTAAATATTAATTTAGGACTAAGGAAAATGAAAGAAATAAAAGAATACCAAGCAATAAAAAAAGACTACCAATACCGTTGCAAACTATGAACTTCATTTCCATTAATTCTTCAAAATATACTAGAAAAATACAAGTATTCAATCTACATCTTATTTCTAAATGTCTTTTGAAAGAAAACACACTAATGAGTGTTACTAAACTTGGATCTTAAATAATCAATTATTAGACCCTCAAAATGAATTTTGAAATTACATTTATAGGGAAACTTTTTCCTCAAAATTTGAGATTAAATTCCACCCAAAACCTTATCAAACTAAGAGGTACAATCAACACACAAGATACTAGCCTATAACTGAATTAAGAACTATAAGTTGACTCATGAAAATGAAATATAAGTCAGAAGGAACTTATAATATGGATTCAAAGAAGCATGGAGAACAAGAAAAAGAGGATCTATCTAGGTCCCCAGCCCCAAGATGACTCCTCCAAAAATTTTAAACTTAGGTGCACAAGAAACAAGATGAAGAACAAAGGCCAAAGTAGGTTGTAACTACCATGAACCCGTCCATCCAAAGTGATGAGAATCTAGATGTTCCTAAGTGGCTACAATTCAATTTTGAAAGGATAAAGAAGAGAGTATTGAAGAAAGTAAGTTTACAAAAGATGATCGTTGAGGTTGAGGCCACAAGGAAGCCAAAGAAGGCAATGACTTTGTATGCCACCTAAAACTATGTAAATGGAGAGATAGTTGCCAATACCCTAAAATAGAGAAGATTTAGTAAAAACCGCCAATACCCTAAACTAGGGTAACCCAAGACAGTAAGAAAATGGTTCGGGGGTCACATAGATTAGCTTTATACTGTATGTTAATTACAAAGTAATAAGTTGTGTGGTTGGATATTTTCAGTCCACCCCTTCTAGGTTAGGATTGTACTGAACCGAACACAATTGTATCTCCCTAGGGTTTTCGAGTCGGGTGTGTTAGGCTGGTTGGCAAGAGAAAGAAAGGCTTACCCGAACAACATTGAATGAAGGTTGTAAATCACTTGAATAATATTCATTCCCATTATTTTCTGGTGTGTTGGTTTGATCTCCATCGATTCAGCAGCCAAAGGCAAACACTGCCCTATAGATTAGCTCGTACAATAGTGATCAATCAACACGTATATAGGAGGAAGCGATTGTTGCAACAAAATTGAACACTCACTCCTCAATCACAGTTCTATGGTTTTATGAGGAGTGGATTCCTATAGGGTATTACGCATTCAGGGAACCACACCTTTGACTAGGAGCCATCCGACCTAAGATTAGATAATCAATATGAATACGAGATTGACCAATCTGCATTAAAAACTAGGGCAATTAACCACCACATGTCTCATTTCCTAACATATTTTTCATAAAAAAGGAATCTCTGATACTCCAAGAGTTGCTTCTACAATTGGTCAATATCCCACAAGAATGCAAGCATAGCTAGCATGTATAAAAGCAAGCAAAAGTTGTAGAATCTCTTGAATGGTATATGTTTTGCAACATGAAATTAAGGTGAAGAATCTACCTCCTGTGCGGGATTGCAAGCAATGCACAAATGCCTTCGACACAGGTTTGATGTTGTTGGGGATTTAAGTCACCACGGACGCCTACGTGGGATTGCAATGCACAAATGAATTGCCCTCTTTTCTTTTTAAGTAATGGTCGTTGTTGTCGAAATTACGATGAACTCGAGCACTTTTTTGAAAAAAATAAAATTTTCATTGCTAATGCCTTCTTGGTCGAAATCAAATGGCAAATTGTCGTTGGAATTACGATGAATTCAGGCATTTAAAAAAAAAAAAAATCAAATTTGGTCACAATATACCTTCTCCGTCGGAAACCTCAGTCGGAAATCTTCAGTGAGACTCTTTTTTAATGAGCAGTACGCTTTAGGCAGTGTGCCTTCCTGCATGTGCATGCCCCTCATTGTATCACATACTTTATGTAGAAGTATCATCTGACTGTGGGTAGGCTTCCCACCATGGTTTTTCCCTTTCTGGGTTTTCCACGTACAAATCATGGTGTTATGTGGTATGGTTTCTTTGCATTGATTATCTGGTTAATTGTTAAGTTGTATTGTTTATCGATATATGATCCTATCGACATTTGTATGTGCTTTACCGGTACTTGATTTGTTTAAGGTTGTATTGTGGATTAAAAGTTAGAATCTGTTAACAACTGATTCACCCCCCCCTCTCAGTTGTTCACCAATTATCCTAACAATTGGTATCAGAGCTTTGGTCCTCTTTTGTAGAAGCTTAATCGCTTGAGGTAGATCCTATGGCAACTAACACTTCTAATCCACCGACAACTATTTTCAGAAGAGAAATCCCTAAGCTTGATGGAGAAAATTATGGGCTATGGAAAATTCGAATGGAGACACATCTTAGATGTCTTGGAAAAGATGTTTGGGAGATCATCGAGAAAGGATACACACCTTATGATCTGGCATATGGCAATCCTGCTCCTACAGACTTGGATAAGAATATTGAAAATGATTGCAAAGCTAGAGAAGCCCTCTTGTGTGCACTTACTGATCAGCAGATCATGGGATTGACTGATAAATCATCGGCAAAGGTTATGTGGGATAATTTGAAAACTTTGAATGAAGGTGATCCTACTGTCAAAATTGCTAAACTTGATGGTTACCAGGTAAGATATGAAAACTTGAAAATGGAAGATAATGAAAGAATTGTTGTATTTATGAAAAGAGTAAATGAGATTGTTATGGGAATTCAATGTTGTGGAGGATTTCTAAGTGAAGATGAAATAGTTTCCAAAGTCTTGAGAGCCCTTCCACCGGCTTACAAGATGAAGGCAACTGCAATTAATGAGTTGAGAACAATGGCAAACACTTCAGTTAACAGAGACATTCTGATTGGGAAATTATCTGCTTTTGAGCTTGAAGAATTTGGATCTTATGGAGTTGTAAACTCTGAACCTTTTTTTCATGCATCATCATCAACATCTACCAAAAAAGTGATTGAAAAGCCCTATATGCAAAAGAATTGGAAGACATGAGGAAAGAAGATGAAGAACTTCAGCAACTTGAAGCCTTATTTGCTAAAAGAGTACCTAAAAGACCAACTGGAAGTAAGTATGAAGGAAAATCACCTTTTAAATGTTTTGCATGTAATAAGATTGGTCATTTTGCATTTAGATGTCCTGAAAGGAATGCAAGGTTTGAGGAAAGAGTTAATAAATCTTTTAAGCCTAACCAGAATACATATAGATTCAAGAAAAGTAAACAATGCTACATAGAAGATGAGGAAGGAGTAACTGATGACTCTGGAGATGAACCGACAAAAGACTTTGCTAGTGGATCTCGCAATGGAAAAGAATGGGTGTTCTATGCTTTGAAGGAAGATGAACCAGAACTGGCTATCAAAAATGAAGAAAAGGCCCTCGCAGAAAAAGTTGGAAGATAAGGATGAATGGGTAATTGATAGTGGATGCTCACATCATGTGACTGGAGATAAAGGGAAATTTATGTCCCTGCAAGAATACAATAGCGGTCAAGTCTGATTTGGAGATGACAAGGCATGTATGATCAAAGGTAGAGGTATTATTTCTTTCGATGGCAAGAATAATATTGATAATATCTATTATGTAGAAGGTTTAAAGCATAATCTTTTGAGTGCTGGTCAATTGGTTGATAAGGATTTTCAACTTCAGTTTAAGATAGAAAGTGCAAAATCATTAACAAGACTGGTTTGGAGATTGCAACTGGTATTCAAATAGGAAGTAATATCTTCCACTTGACCACTGGTAATAAGACAAGCCTAATTGATCATATTGATGAGAGTTGGTTATGGCATAAGAGGTTGTGTCATGTTAATTTTGATTGTATTGTTAAGATCAGTTCAACTAAGGTAGCCAGAGATATACCTAAGATTATGAAGCCTCATAATCCAGTATGTAAGGAATGTCAATTGGGTAAGCAAGTTAGAATTTCTTTCAAAAGCATACATGATAAATCTAATGATGTACTTGATTTGATTCACACTGACTTATGTGGTCCAATAAGGACTAGAAGCTTTCAAGGTGATAGGTATTTCATGTTGATTATTGATGACTATTCTAGAATGATGTGGGTGACTGTTCTAAGGGAGAAGTCTGAAGCTTTTGAGAAATTCAAGATCTTTAAAGCAAAGGTTGAAACTGAAACTAGATTGAAAATGAAATGTCTAAGATTAGATCATGGCAGCAAGTTCACTTTTCATGAATTTAATAGTCATTGTGAGACAAATGGAATCAGGAGAGAGCTATTTGCACCTAGGACTCCTCAGCAAAATGGAGTAGTTGAAAGAAATAACAAAACCATTTTGGATGCAGCAAGATCTATGATGATGGAAGCCAAATTGCCTCATATCTACTAGAGAGAAGCAATGAGTACAACAGTCTACACATTCAACAGAGTTCACATCAAATGTGAAATCGGTAAGACCCCTTATGAACCATGGTTTGAACATACACCTACTATTAAATATTTCAGAATTTTAGGAAGTAAATGCAATATCAAAAGATATGATTTAATTGGAAAGTTTGATCCTAGATGTGATGAAGGGATATTTCTTGGTTATTCAATTTAGAGAAAAGCATATAGATGTTATAACAAAAGATTGCAGAAAATTGTGGAGAGTGCTAATGTGAAAGTGGATGAACAATACATAAATCATTCTATATCATATGACAGGGAACCAACAGTGGAAATGATCATAACTGAACCGAGAATACCTCAATCGGTATAGGAAGCCGAGACAGTTACACTGACATAATAAGAAAATTCAACTGTGACTGATGATCAGAGCAATGAACCTGAATTTCAAAAGACACCAAGGTATGTAAGATTAAATCATTATGAATATCAAATTATTGGAGATAGGAACAAGGGAGTTATGACAATAAGAAAACTAGCAAATGAAGAGGTATGTCTTATTTCTCAAGTTGAACCGACAACTGTTATTGAAGCTTGTAAGGATAAACATTGGTTAAAGGCTATGAAAGATGAATTAGATCAGATAGAGAAGAATGAGACTTGGTCTTTAGTTCCTCGACCTAGAAATAAGAATGTTATTTGATCTAAATGGGTTTTTAGGAATAAACTGAATAAGGAGGGTCAAGTTGTAAGGAACAAGGTTAGATTGGTTTGTAAAGGATATTCTCAAATGGAAGGAATTGATAATGGTGAGACATTTGCACCTGTAGCTAGAATTGAAGCTGTTAGACTATTTCTTGCCTATGCAACTTATAAGAACTATAAGGTCTATCAAATGGATGTTAAATGTGCATTTTTGAATGGTGAGCTTGAGGAAGAAGTTTACATTGAGAAAATTGATGGATTTCACTAACAGATGATAAAGATGTGGTTTGCAGATTGAAGAAAGCTTTATATGGTTTGAAACAAGCTCCTAGAGCTTGGTATGCAAGGTTGGATAAATATCTTTTGAAGCTTGGTTTTACTAAAGGCAGTGCTGATAGTAATTTATATTATAAGAGCACTGACAATGATATTCTGATTATTGAAGTATTTGTTGATGATATCATTTTTGGAGGAGAAGATAAATTGTGCATGGAATTTGCTAACAACACAAAGAATGAATTTGAAATGTCCATGATTAGTGAGATGAAATTTTTCTTAGGTTTGCAGATTACTCAAACTGACAAAGACATTTTTATCTGTCAAACTAAGTATCTTAAGGAATTGTTGAAGAGGTTTGGTATGGATAATTCCAAACCGGTAAGTACTCCTATGGCAACAAGTGAGAAATTATCTATCAAGGATACTTCTACACCGGTAAATCTAACTAGGTATAAGTCTATGATTGGTGGTTTGTTATATCTAACTTAGATTAGACCTGATATTATGAATACAATAAGTATTGTTTCAAGATATCAAAGTAATCCTAAAGAAAATCATGAATATGCAGTAAAGAGGATATTCCGGTATTTGCAAGGAACAACATAATATGGTTTATGGTATTCTAAAAATGATGATTTCACTTTATGTGCATATACTGACTCAGATTAGGTAGGAGATACTGATGACAGGAAGAGAACTTATGTTGGAGCTTTCTTTCTTGGAAAGAAACCGGTTTCATGGATCAACAAAAAATAGTCATGCATTTCTTTATCTACTGCAGCAACAATTAATTGCACTCAAGGCTTTTGGATGAAGCAAATGTTGAAGGATATAAGGGTAAATTGTGGTGAACCGGTAGTTATCTACTGTGATAACTTTGAAGCTATTGACATGTCTAAAAATCCAGTATTTCACTCTAAGACTAAGCATATTTCAATAAAGTATTAACTTTTTGAAGGACAAGGTAGAAGCAAAGGAAGTCAAATTGGTTTATGTGAACACTAAAGAATAGATTGAAGATATATTCACTAAACCACTGTCGAAGGAATCATTTGAGTATTTAAGAGACAACTTAGGTGTTCCTGCCCCTCCGATAGAGCCTTGATTGATGAAGTTTTTCATTAGTCTGACATGCATTATCAGAGACGTTATTCATTCTGACACTGATGGGTGGTGCTACTACTCATGGGGAGTAGACAACTTTAAGGTTTACATTATTGCTTTGATATTTTTGTCAGATTTCTGGCATTGATGTCAATGGGGGAATAATAGTAATGTGAAAAATCATTTAGAACTTTATAGAGATATCATTCACAGGGGGAGAGCTATTGATATTCAGGAGATTGTTGGTTGTCTTCCACAGGGGGAGACTTGTTTGGCACTTCTTGGTACTTAGATGTTTTTCACATCTAGTGTTGTCATCAATGCCAAAGGGGGATATTGTTGGCATTATGGATGAGTTGATTATGTGTTGCATTGATGTTTTGTCATTGATGTCAACACTAGCTATAATGATTGATTACCGACAGACAGGTTTTGGTTACCAATAGACAATCTAGTGTTACCGATAGAAGAGACTATTTGTTGGTCACTTTCGACATGTTTCGATCAATGAAGCATGTTTGATTTCATGTGTTATATGATCCATGAGCATGTTTTAGTTAGTTGGTATTGGCTTGGTAATCATATGCTATCATACACTCTGGTAAACCCTTACTGACACTGGTTTAAGGCTTTTTCGGCAAAGCTTTCATTGAGGAATCGTGACAGGATGCATAATTGGTGTTGGTGAAGCTTCTTCATGGATTTCAAGATGTTGAAGATGTTCTTTGATCATGCTTCAACTGCCTGAATACATTGCTTTGGCATGGTGGACTCAGAATAGGTCCGGTACCTATCTAGGTTATGGACCGATATCATGCTAACATGTACTCTACATGTTACCAAGATGTTTCAAGATTATTTATGGATTTGTTATTATTGTTTTGGTCTTAAGGAGACATGGCATATCATTGTAATAAGGAATCATGTAATGATCTTATTGTAATATCTTTTAGGTGGCCGACCTAATTGGTTTAGGCCTTAGGGTTTGTATAAATAAGAGGTAGAAACTCGTTGTAATGTATCAATGATTATTGGAAAGGTCATGGTCAAGGAATGTAATGTGCGAATATTGTAATATCATTCAGGTAGAGGAGTTGGTCGATCATTGGTGATTGGATTGGATTCAAAAGAGGATTTAGTCCTCTGAAATTGAGCTTAACTGGGAATATAATCAGACATGGTAGATGTTATTTTTGGCAGTTCACTCTATTAGATTGTTGTCCATTTATCCTGGGATGGTTTTAGCCTCTCTGTAGTCAATGAGACTCTTCTGTAATGAGCAGTACGCTCTAGATAGTGTTCCTTCCTGCATGTGCAGGCCCCTCATTGTATCACATACTTTCTGTAGAATTAACATCTGACTGTGGGTAGGCTTCCCATAATGTTTTTTCCCTTTTCGGGGTTTCCATGTACAAATCATGGTGTTATGTGGTATGGTTGCTTTGCATTGATTATCTGGTTAATTGTTAAGTTGTATTGTTTACTGGTATCTAATCCTATCGGCATCTGTATGTGCTTTATCGGTACTTGATTTGTTTAAGGTTGTATTGTGGATTAAAATTTATAATCTGTTAACAACTAATTCACCCCCCCCTCTCAGTTGGTCACCAGTTATCCTAACAGTAAGATCTATGGGAACTTTCTAGGAGAAATAAAACACAAGACATGACCTCTATGACTAGTAAGAATCCTCAAATACTCACTAGGAGGCATGTTAGAGAAGAGATTCACCCAGGTCTAGCAAGTTATATTATGCTAGGTGACTCACACAAGGGTGAAGATCTCACACAAGTGTTGCAAGTTGTGTTATGCTAAGTTAGTTTCACACCAATGAAGATTAAAAAACAAAACCTTTGTTTGTTAAGTAATCTAAATATGAGATTTCAAGATGGGTGCTATAGTGACACCAAGCAAAATTTTGATATGGTATTGCAAAATGGGTATTTACCAAGAAAATAAGTGTACAAACTAATCTTATGGCATATGCATAAAGTAAAATGTATAGCGGAGTGTATGCCCCTACGTTAAAATAATTGGATATGTCAGTCGAGTGCAATTGCTTCAATCTAGCATACATACATTCAAAGACAAGCACATCGCAATAACGAAATGCCCCCAAACATAGAAAAATTAAAGGTGATGGTCATAAAATATGTAAGGGCACATAAAAGATCATAATACAGGGTCAATATGTGCATCAAATAAATCATGTATATTACTATGATTGTTTTGAATTTACCTTGTCCCCCAAATGTAGTGAAACTACAAGTACAATGGGAGAAGAGAACACAAGATGAACAAATGGCCTTTTTTAGTCAACATGGCAGAGACCAGAAAGCCTCAATGCTTTGCACTTTCCCCAAAATATAACACAAAAGAATATTTACAATATAACATGTACATACGACATATAGAAGAGAGAAGATACAAATAGAGGAATGTCATGAGAGGATTAGTCTCTTTGTATCCTTGTGCCAATGAAGCCTCAATGCTCATCTAAAGAGGGCTTACTAAAAAAAAAGACACGTTAAGCAATACATCATGGGAAATAATATTACATGCAAGTAATCACACAAAATAGAGGTCATGTTAGGAAAATAGTGTTTCAACCTTGCATTTATAAAAGTTACTATTTATAGTAACTTTACATTTCAACATGAATTAGTTTAAATTTTTTCCTAAAGCTATGGATTGGCTAAATAAGCATGCCTGTAAGATTTTGTTGCAAGATCATCTTTAGATTCAAAGATGTTAAATTTTATGTTTTTTAAAGTTGTGAACAAAAGATTCACAGTCATTTTTTAAGGCCTTAGAGGCTCCAAAATAACATTAAAGTGATCGTAACCAGTGAAGCCAATTTCAGCTTGGTAGAACACTTCACACAATTTTAGCACTTCAAACAGTTCATCAATTAGATGCTCAGTTCAAAATTTATGGCCTTGAGAAGTTAGGTCTCCTGAATAGGAATTATAAAAATGTGTTGGACACATAAATGAATTGTAAAAGGAGGTTACACATGTTGGTGTATGTTTGACACATTATAGGGAATCTTATATTAGAGATAAGCTGGGTGCCACTTTTTGGGTGGTTTTAGGTCATGG
This sequence comes from Cryptomeria japonica, assembly GCF_030272615.1. Lineage (NCBI taxonomy): Eukaryota > Viridiplantae > Streptophyta > Pinopsida > Cupressales > Cupressaceae > Cryptomeria > Cryptomeria japonica. The sequence continues at coordinate 681,047,610 of NC_081409.1, read as the reverse complement.
TTTTATAATAGCATTTGATTGTTTCATGCATTGTATCTCCTATATATTAGGTGTGCGAGATGGAGGTTGTGCATAAGAATCCTATAGTTATTGAGTTACCTCCAAATATCTGGTTGGTGATACTGTTGTGAGAAGATTGATCTACAAGTATATTGTATTCTATTATTGATTTCTAAAAAATATATTAGGCAACTTTTGGAGTGTGGGGTTTTTATCCAAAAGGGTTTTCCCCCTGATATATCATGTGTTTATTGTTAATCTATCTGCATGATTTATATCTCCTTCTTTGTGTGTTTATTATTCTATAATAGTTTAAGATATGTAACAAAATTTGTGTTATCTCCCCCACTAGATTTGTGTTAGGAAGCATTTTTTGCACCTTAGCTTCCTTTCAGTTGGTATCAAAGCCTAGCCATTTTTGGTCTCGTTCTTGGGTAGTGAGTTTTTCATTTTGATCTTAGATTGAGTGGGATATTTTGTAGTGTTTCAGAAATAAGATGGATGAAAGTTAAAGATGGATGTTATGCTCGTAGATCAATATTTATGGGATACAATATCTGGAATGAAACCTCAAACTATAGCACAAGATGTTTGGGATACAATGGATCAAAGCTAAGGGTCATATAAGGCTTTGTTTAGCAAAATTAATTTTGTTAAATGTCCATAAAGAGAAGATTGTGAAAGATGTTTGGAAGAATCTTTGATATGTTTCTCAAGCTAAATCTAGGGTAAAAAATATTTTATTGAGAAAGAAGATGTATTATGTGAAGATGGAAGATGGAGGATCCATTGCTGATCATCTTAGGGTATTCAACATGATTATTTATTTGTTGGATTTTGTTGGTGACAAGATCGAGGTGGAGGATCATTAAATGCTTTTGATGTGTTATTTGCCCAACTCATGGGACCACCTTGTTATAGATATTGGGATCACAACCACCATGTTTGAGATGGATGAGGTGACAACATCATTACTTTATAAAGATATGCGAAGGAATACTTTGAGTCAACTAAGGAGGCTCTTGTGTTTCATGGTATATACAAAAAGAAAGGGAAGAAAAAGGACAAGAATGATGAAAGAGGAAAATCCAAATCCCTTTGAAGATCCAAGTCTCCTATAAATTCCAAGGAAAAATGATGGAATTGCAACAAAACTGGTCACTTCTGAAAATAATGTAAGCGAAAAATAAGAAGGGACCCTCCAATTTAGATTTAAACAAATCCTATTAGGATGATGGTTAAGAGCTTTTCTTATCCTTGACAATGCATGCATCAAAAGATGTGTGGTTGATATATTTGGGTGCATATTTTCACACGACCTCACATTAGAGTTGGTTTTCAAAGTATGAAGAATATGATGGTGGGAAGGTGTATCTCGGTGATGGATCTCATCTAAACATTGTTGGTCGTGGAAGAGTCAAGATTAGATTCCTTGATGGCAGAGTGAAGGGGATTGATGATGTAATGAACATCTAGGGTTATCCATGGAATGTACTATCTATAAGTAAAGTGGGTGATGTGGGTGTGTAGGTTGTTTTTATCATAGGGAGGCTGTAAAATAACTAGAGGTTATATGGTGCTTGTTAAGGTGTTCAAATGGGAACTTTGTTTAAGTTAGATGCACACATTATTTAGTACAATAGTGCTTCTTTGGAGTCCAAGAAGAGGGCTCTATATTTTTCATCCTCGTTGTTAGATCGAGTTGTGAAGTTGACTGTTGCTTATAAATATGGTGGACATGCTTTCTAGGCACCTAAGGGTGTCATTTGTTTAGGGACATAACTCGCAACGAAGAGGATAATGTTGTGGTACAAAAGACTTGGTCACATTGGTGAGAAGGATCTCAAAAACGTAAAAAATAAATGCCTCATTGAAGGGCTTGATTATTGTAATCTTGAGTTCAATCTATGTGAACATTGTATTTATGGTAAATAAAATTGTGTTTAGTTACTCTAGTTCTCACAAATCTTTTGAGTTATTGGACATGATATATTCTAATATTTTTGGTCATGCTAATGTGCTTTCAATTTCAAAATATGTGTATTTTTTTTCATTCATTGATGACAATAGAAAGAAATTTGTTTATTTTCTCACAAATAAATCTAAAGTCTTTAGTTGGTATATGGAATTTAAGGCTCTTGTCGAGAATCAAATTAGAATAATTATTAAGTGTTTGAGGATTGACAATGGTGGTGATTTTTTCTTAGCATATTTTGACAAGTTCTCTAAGGAACATGGGATTGAGAGGCATAAGACAATTCCATACACCCCTCAGTAGATTGGTGTTCTATAGAGGATGAACATGACATTGATGGAGAGGGATAAGATTATTCTTAATGATGTTGGCCTTGAACATTTTTCTTTTGAAAGAATCTATAACCACTTCCTACTATCTAGTAAACAGATCTCCTACTTCAGCACTTGTTGGTAAGACACCTACAGAGGTGTGGCTAGGAAAAAAACCTTATATGAGACATCTCAAAGTATGTGGTTGTGAAGCTTATGCTCATGTTTCAAGTGGAAAAAGATCCAAGCTAGAGAATAAGGTTGTTAAGTGTATCTTTATCGACTATGGTGTTAGTGTAAATGAGTACAAGCTTTGGGATCCAATGACAGAGAAGGTTCTCTATAGTATTACCATTTTTAGAGAGATGCAACCTTCCAATATTGAGCTGCCACCAGAGAAAGAGGAGAAACACAATAAGGATGTAGTTCAAATTACTTCTACTGATGAGAAAGAAGAACTATGAGCTCCTGGTGGATGTGATGTTGAGGAGAGCTTTAGTATCTCTAGAAGTTTACAAGAAGGTGAATAACCTCAAACTCAACCTTTGAGGAGTTCTACAAGAACTAGGCAACAACTGGATAGGTTTGGTTATTCATTGTTAGATTCTAGTTATATTTTTGTTTTGATTGCTAATACTGATGATCCTAAGACTCTTAGAGAGGCTATGGGTATGAGTGATGCAGATTCCTAAATGGAAGCCATGAACAATGAGATGACATCTTTGAAGAAGAATAATACTTGAGATTTGGTATCTTTATCTAAAGGACGTAAACCCGTGGGATGAAAATGGGTGTTCAAGAAAAAGTTGGGTCATGAAGGTAGTGTTGAGAAGCATAACACATGGTTGGTTGTGAAGGGGTATTCCTAGGCCGAGAGGATAGATTATGGTGAGATTTTATCTCTTGTCACAAAAATGATTTCTATTCAGTTCTTGTTATCACTTGCTACAGTTCATGGTTGGGAAATCGAGCAAATGAATGCAAAGACAAAATTTATTCAATATGATTTGGGGGAAGAAATTTATGTGTCATTATGATTTGGGGGAATAAATTTATGTGTCATAGCTAGGACATTTCATGGTGAAAGGTAAATAAAATCTAGTTTGCAAGTTGAAAAAGTCTTTATGGTATGAAACAATCTCCTATGATGTGGTACCAAAAGTATGATACCTATGTGTTGAGTTTGCGATTTCAAAGGTCTAAATATGATCATTGTGTTTACTTTAAAATTGATAATGGATGCATTCTCATTATTACATTATATGTGGATGTTATGTTACCATTTAGGAATGGATATTTGATTTTTGATTTGAAATCTCAATTCTCAATATAGTTTGAGATGAAAAGATCTAGGTGCAACTAGGTACATTCTGGGAATAGAAATTAGAAGAGATGAAGCTAACATAAATATTTGGTTAAGCCATAGTAAGTATGTGAATTTAGTGTTGGAGAGATTTAGCATGACAACATGTAGATCTCTGATAGTTCTTATTGCATTGGGAATTAATTTATGTGTGAAGGATTGTCCAAAATCTCCTATTGAGGTGGAGGACATGGTCGATGTACCATAAAAAAGTGATGTTGGTAGTCTTATGTATGCTATGGTCTATAAGAGAGCATACATTTCCCCAACAATGGGAGTCCCAAGTCAATATATGGATAATCTTGGACAAGTGCATATGTATGTAGTTAAGAGATTGTTTAGATATTTGAGGGGTACTTTCAAGTATTCCTTGTGTTATCATGGTTATCCTACTAGACCTATAATTCTATGAGTATCTGTCGATATGTGGATTGGGTAGCTGAAATTGATAGTAGAAGATCAACCAATGTTTGTCTTTACTATGTATGGCGGTACTATTAATTGGCTGAGTAAGTGAAAAGTTGTAGTCACTTTGTCCATGATAGAGGAAAATTATATGGCATCTTCTTATAAGGAATCTATTTGGCTTAAATGGCTATGTTTAGATATTGGGTTTGATGTACGATTGAGTTATTATCTATTATGATAGTTAGAGTCCCATTTTTTCTAAGCTTAAAATATGAATTTCCATGCTAGAACAAAGCACATTGATGTTTAGTTTTATTTTGTTCAAGATATGGTAGAGAATGTGAAGGTAAAATTGGAGAAGGTTGAAACTTTGATGAATATTGTAGATGAACTATCAAAAATAGTGAGCACATAGAAGTTCAAATGGTGTTCAGAGTCTATGGGCCTCATGGTCCCTAGTAATTAAATTATGGTATAGATATTACCTTTGCTCTAGTAATTCGTTCAATAAGTGGGAGAATGTTAGGAAAATAGTGTCTCAACCTTGCATTTACATAAGGTTACTATTTATAGTAAGTTTACGTTTGAGCACAAATTGGTTCAAAATTTTCCCCAAAGCTACAGATTGGCTAAAGAAGAATGCCGATAAAATTTTGTTGCAAGATCTAGATGAATTTAAAGATATTAAAGTTTTCATTTTTTAAAGTTGTGAATAAAAATTTTGAAGTCAATTTTTTAGGATTTAGAGGCTCCCACATAACTCAAAATGGTTGTATCTAGCAAAAATTGTCTTATCTTGATAGAATGCTTCACAAGCTTTCAAATCCTTCAAATGGTTCACCAATCGAACACTCAGTTCAAAATGTATGGCCTCTATAAGTTGGGTCTCGTGAAATAGGAAATATAAAAATGTGTTGAACAAATAAATGAGTTGTAAAAGGGGTTTACATGTGTTGGTGTGTGTTTTGACACAACACGAGACGTCTTGGATTGGAGATAAGTTATTTTAGTGTCATAAAATTGCGACCCTAGCAAATTTTGACCACATTAGGGTCCTCATGCATGCGAAATCAAATCCCCTAGCTTGATCGAAGACCGAAGACTTCTCAACCCTCAGAATCTGCTTCTCCCTTGGCCTCTGCACTACCCTATCTGCACTCTGCCCCGGAGAAAGGAATAGGACAAGGGTGCCACGCCCTCGTCCCCCCTAAGACAGGGGCATCGTGCCCTTGTCCCTGCCCTATTTTGAGGCAAGACCCTTTCCTAAGAATGCATTATAGGTTGTGCAGTGAGCGGGGATCTTCCCCGATGTCGACCTGTGATGAAAATCAGTTTTATTAACCCTAATTAACATGTATTTAAGTTGCATTTTCCCTCTCATTTGGATAAGTTGAAAAATTTGGATAAGTTAGATGAGTGGGAAGTTTACATGAGATCAAGAATTCAAGAGAATTCAAGCATTCCTTTTTGGCATTGAGCATTCTCAAGTCTCCCTTCAAGGCTAGGTGTTGCATTCAAGTCAAGGATTCAACCATTAAAGAGGAGATTGATTCCAACATTTGATTCCACACAAGCATTTGAATCAACATTTCTATCACAACCTCCCTTGAGGTGATTTACATTTCAATCTTTCATTTGCATCTACTTGCAAGTACTTTCTTTCATTACTTGGTTAATTCCAAAACTAGGGTTTGACCTGAAGGCAAACCCTCAATCCCAACCCAATTTCCTCTCCTTTCTATGTGTAGGTTGTAGGTGTGCAACTATACCTTCGGATTTGGACTCTATTTGCAGAGGCGGAAAAACACTTTTTTGTTTCGTGGATTTTTAAGAGGACTATGTACTCCCGCCACGGTTTGAGCGAATTTTTCTCAAATTTGCAAAGAGACTCTGTCTCGACATATCATTGCCAAATCCAGGTGCACAACTTCATTCCATACTCTGATCTCAAGTTATAATCAATTCTTTATCACTTTTGCACTTAGTTTCTCTACATAATTCAATCAATTCCTTTCCATTTCAAATAGGAAGAGGGGATTAACTTATCATTCCCATTTCACTTAGAATTCTATCTTCTTCTTTGGAGGTTGAATCTAGTGAATTTTCCTCTCCTCTTCCAATGTAATAGGTGAAAAGTGTTTGAAGGGAAATCCATAGTGAAACTCTCATATCTCCTTGGAGGGAAAGGGTAGTTTTCCTCTTGATCTCTTATTTACACATTTTTCACCCACCAATACATTTTGGTGACATTACAGTTATGTGCCACTTTTTGGGTTGTTTTAGCTCATGGTTTTGTAACATCATTTGATAGTTTCATGTATTATATCTCATATATATTAGATGTGTGAGATGGAGGTTGTGTGTAAGATTCTTATAGCTATTGAGTTACCTCCAAATCTCTGGTGGATTTTACTCCTATGAGAAGCTTTCTCTGTAAGTATATTGTATTATATTGTTGATTTAAAAATAATCTATTGGGCAACTTTTCAAGTGTGTGGTTTTCCTTCCTAAAGGGTTTTAGCCATGATATATCTTGTATTTATTATTATTCTATTTGTATGCCACATATCTCCTTCTGTCATCCACCTCCCATTTGGTCATCATTGTATAGATATGGTAGACAATATGCTATAGGTGCTACAACTAGTACAATAGACAAAGTTATCTCTTGTGACAAACATGGACCATTCTCTAATGATGGGTCACAGTGTGTGTCACTAGGAGCTAAAGTTAGCAATTTTGAAAAGATACAAAGATAAATCATTATTATTATTCTAAAAAAATTCAACCATATTGTCAAAATCATCACCCAAATTTATCACCATGGGTGATTTAATAGGAAGAGGAGAAGAATTCCTTGGAATCGACAACTTTAGCTTTCAACAAGGTTGGGAAAGGTAAGGATCCTCTCTAAATGTGGTAGACGATAAGGAAGGTTGAGATAGAATGACCAAATCACTATTTCACTACTTAGGAGAAGACCCACTTCTTGCAACAAGCTCATGAGCCTTGGCATGATATCTTTTTCAGAATTCTCTCCCACTGTGATTTCGTCGATTATTATTTGAAGCTTCTATAGAAAGGGGGTTGGGTATTACTCAGTGTTGATTCCTTTTCTTCCTTTGATCTAGGAACATATGCATTGTAGTGTCATAAATTGTAACCTCTTACAATTTCACACTCTTTTTTGTGTCCTTTCCTTAGTGTGTCTCCTCCTAACTCTCTTCCATGCCTATTTCTAGCTTTGCATTGTAAAACTAATGTCATATGAGGATATGGTGACATGAATCCTTGTTTTGAATTTTTGTACACTAGAACCACCTTGTTCAACCCTTTCTAGGTAGAATAGGGCACTATATGCCATAGTCCTAGTGGAATAGGGCACTAGGAATCATACTCCCCCCATTTTGGGCCCATTTTTAATATGTTGATGTACTGGTTTTTGCTAGTTGATTCCCAATTCCAATATTTTAATATGATTATTTGAGGTCGGCCTAATTTATGAAATACATTGAGAACCCTATATAAGAAAAACTTTCCTAATTCATTTTCATCACACAACATTCTAATCAACTCCTAGAGAAATTATTATGAGTGAATTTCTTCAGACCTAAGCATTATGGAGTAGCAAGTTACGACAATATTTATATGTGTGTTTTCATGCTTGATTATTTAATGTATTGTTATTGCATCAACATTTGTGGGTCCTATTCAAAAGGCATTAAATCATCATCATCATCATCAACAACAACAACAACAACATCAAGCTTGAGTTATACTATTGTGGATTCAACATTTTACTTTACAACTTGCCTTTTATTTATTTTCTTTGAAGGACTAATTCCTGTTACCCTCCATATTTTTTATTGCACTATGTCTCTCGCGTCCTCAAAATAAGGAGTTTTCATTTAGTTAGGGCTTGTGTAAGTCTTGATTTTTGTCTTATTGAGGTTTTGCTTGAACTAAACTTGTCGTTTGAACCTTTGCAAAGTTCAAAGTTCAAGTTCAGCCGGAGCGGGTTGTATTGTAGCTTTAGTTTTTATGAGTTTAAGGTCTTTGTAATTTTTGTTCATTGAACTTTAACTTTGAACCTTCTTTGGTTCAAGATTCAAGGTTCAAAGGTTCAACGTGCAGCTAAATATGAAGACAATGATAAATGAAGCATATTGTGGGCAAAGTCTATAATTTTGAACCTTCTGATTGAACCCCACAGGTTCGAGGTTCAAGGTTCATAGATTCAAGGTTCAAGGTTCGCAAGTTCAAGGTTTGTAGATTCAAGGTTCGTAGGTTCAAGGTTCAAGATTCAAGGTTCGCAGGTTCAAGGTTCAAGGTTCGTAGGTTCAAGGTTCAAGGTTAAATTTCAAAGGTTCAAATTCAGATTTCAGAGATTCTTCAGATTAAATAGATGCAAGTTCAGAGTGTGTGAGTTCAAAATTCAGCGAGTTCAATAATCCAATAGCATTGGCATGAGTTGTAGTATAACATGTTGATTTACCAAACAAGATGATAATGGTGATTTATCTAAGGCTCGATATATTTCAGAGGTGCTCCTAGAGCTGATTAATGTTAGTTTTAATGGCAGCTCAAAGTGGTGATCCATGTGTAAGTTTTGGCATGCATACTATTTGTAAATTTCAATGCAACCAGTAACCACGAATTTTCTGAGACAGAGAAATCAGTCTCTGCGTGAGGGTCATAACTATCAATTCAACCATGGTATCGCACTAATTGTTATGTTTTAGAAATCATGATATTCTAAATCCTCACCGGAGCGATTGGCAAAATATTATCAAGTTCAAAATTTATTGATCTTTGAGTACGGGTCTATAAAAATTTTGAGAAAAAAATTATTATGAGAAGCTCACGATGGGGACTCTTTTGAATGGAAACCCGAATACTAATTTATCCTGGAGATATACAAAATATGTCCACCTGTCAACACATAATTAGATGTGTTTAATTTAAATTTTCTACAAATATTTCTTAGAAAGGAATGGAGGATAAAAGGTTTGAAGCTAAAAAAAAGAAGAGTTGTCGTGAAGAAGATAAAAGATAAAAGAAAAGATTACTTAATAATATTTTGAAGCATCAGTTATTGATAACTGAAAGTATCTTTAAAAAAAGAGAGCCTATATATATGTAATGAAAGAAAAGAGCACAAGTTCTTTATTTTCTCTTTCTGTTGTAAAAAAGAGGGGGCGACATTGTTTTCTGGACTGCACAGTTTCATTTTTCAGAAGTGTTGAGTCTGTGAGCCCACATTTTGGCATTAATGGAATGGAGAAGATTTTGTTGATCTATGCATTTGTCAATATTTTATTTAGATTACAATGAGATTTATTTCTATTGTGATTACCTTTCATTGCCTTTTCTCTTACATTAAACTCTGTATGCATTTAATTTTGAAAGTTTGATTTGAGAAATAACTTATATATTGGAAAGAAATATGTTGTTAGCTCTTTGCCTAGGCATTTTGATCCCCCTTGTCCTTCGAGGCATGAGAGAGACTTGAGAAGAGTCCAGGACATTTTGATTCTATTGGGAAGGGTATTTTCTTGGGTGTGGGTAATTAAATTGTGTTTTAGTTATCTTCATTCACTTCATTTTAAATCAGTTTTTCACATCTATTTTCATGGTTATGGGTAGATGTTAGTTTTCCTTTATTGCTTTCTGGTTAAAAACATATTCATAAAATATACATTTTATCCAATGAAGGGAGCTGTACCTTCATATCAAAATTCAGAGAGCACTTGCACTTACGATTGCAAGTGACTCAACTGTTGGTTCTTTTGTTGTCTTTCAATTTGGGCATTTAAGAGTCATTTTTGAAAGGTATTTAAGAAGGAAAATTTTGTTAACCAACAATTCCAAACATGATGTTTGAGCTAGGAAAACCCCTATCGGCCCCACACCATTTTTCCTCTCTTTTTTGTGCAACTGATAGGCTCAAAAGAGAAGGAATATAGATTTGGAAAGTACAAACCGAGAAGAAGAAAACCATACCATGTAGAAGTAGAAAAGCTTGAGAACTAGGTATGCCCAATGTCCAACACTTTTTTGAGGAAATTTCAAACAGGCATTCTAAGCAACATATTGATCCCAAATATGCTTATAATATCTACTTTTGATGACTTAAGGACTAGGATGCCTAGCTACATAGTCCAACACTTTCAAGCTCAAGTTTTATGTACATGTTCCTCTTTGACTCTCATTTTTAGATCTATACTCTATTTCTGCATATCTAATTTGAAACTATGTTTATATTGATTATTCTCAATTTTGCATCTTTAGCCCTAATTCTTGGATTTAATAATTTTATCTTGTCTAATTGCAAAAATACAATAAAAAGGAAGTGATCAATTTTTGTGCCCAACTCTTTCAACAAATCCAAAGTTGAGTATATTGATCATCTCCCAAATGTGATGTTGTTGTGAATGGGGTTGACTCCTACTTTCCATGTTTAGAGTAGTAAACCTTGTTTACACACCACTTAGAAGGAGGAATAGAAGGAACATCTAAATGTTGAGAGATATGAGAATTCCTATATGGTGTTAGGAATTTCCTTCTTTGTCTTTTGTAGGGTGGTGAAGGTGGAATTATAGCATACATGTGAGTAACTTTAGGAATGGGGAGGATTCTCGGTCCACAATGTGGTTCACTTGATACTTATGGGGAAGGAAGAGCTACTTATATATCCATAGATGTCAAAATATCCTCAAGGGAAGTAGCTGAAGTGGATCCCAAAGGATTACCTTAGGACAACTCAGCTATTCTCTTGTATTTAAAATTTTGGTAGGCTAAGGACAGGATATCTTTATGAGGTTTTATTGACTTAGTTTTATGAGGATAAAAGTAATCAAGTGTAAAGTTTTTATAGTTAGACAAGGGTTGAAAAACACTATGATGTAGGTTTTTACTCAAATGGGAAGTTCAAACCCTTGTGGACTATATAAGTGAATGCCTTCATGGATGTCAATCAAGGATGACCCAACTTGACACAATTTTTTTGAGGTAGGGATAATGGTAAAGGAACATCTAAGAATTTATAACCAAATTCAACAAGAAGGATAATGGACATTGTGATAGGACAAGTAAAGCCCTCATCCACCTTGATCAAGACATATGATTTATCATAAGTGTCTTGATATAATGCATGTGTGTAGAGATATTCTTCTATAATCACATCACCATACACAATGGTGTTACCTATTTTCGCTAATAAGATAAATCGTGTAGAGCTTTTATGTTTAAATGAGTAGAAAGGTACATTGTATTTTTGCTATGTCACATTCATGTGCAAAAGGAAAGAAACAAAAGATTAAACTAGCACAATGCATTATGCAGATGTAGGTGCATAGGAGAGAGTGCACAATTTATGAGAAAGAGTAATCTTTATTGATAATGTAAATAGATAATGTTTCATACAAGCCATGAGACTAAATCTTATAATGAAGATAAGGAAAAACATTATATATTTGTAGATGCAAAGAAAAATAAATGCACACATAAGGAAGGGTGACTTGTCATTGCCTGAATGACGAGTCCTCCTAACTAAGTTGACTTGAATCATCTTTGACCTTTTACACGCCTAGCATCTAGTTATTGCTTCCTCGTTGCTCCTAGGTGCCTGCATCTGAGAGAAAGAATACATTAGAGCAATGAGGAGTCATCATTCATTATATGCAGTTGTACATGCCTCCATAAACACATAATCTGATCCTCATGTAAATCATAACAACTAGCATGTCATAGAAGTGTGAGAAAACAAGTGCCAGATCAAATCATCAAGAATAAATCATTATATTCATTATTTTTATCTAACTTGTTTGTTCATTGTGTAGATACAGGAGAAGTAATGGTGTTGTTGTTGTTCATCAAATTACAACATGTGGAGTAAAATGTGGCTCCCACTAGGGTTGAGCCTAGCATGCTAACATATGAAAACCAAATAGTGCAATGACAGTCTAAAAAAAAACATCAAGCATGTTCAGAACTCCAAAGGGGCAGTCATATACCCATGACAGATGGATACCACTATATTAGAATTTTCTATGATATCATCAAAGCAACATCTATAATGATCAGTTTAAGACAAAGTTAGAAATCTTTACCATAGAGCATATGATAGTACAAAAGGCATAAGTAAAGAAATGATCAAGAACAGTTGCCAATGATTCATAGTTCAAGGTATGACAACCCATCTTGTCTCTAGCCATAAAGACAAAGAATAAGAATATAAAGATTTCACCATCTCAAAAAAAATTGACGTAAAGATCACAATAGAGCAATGGGTAGAATTTGAACACAATACATTGTTGGCCATTTTGTGGAATTGATTATGTGTTGCATTGATGTTTTATTGTTGATGTCAACACTAGCTATTTGGATGCTTTATCGACACCCTTCTGGTCCCGATAAGTTAAGTGGTTTTTGGTTAACTTGGATCTGGTATGATTTGATAGGCTTTGGTATAGTCTGGGGATGGAATTGGCTAATACTAATACTCATATCTGGTCAGTTGGTTTTGGTCTAGTGATTGGATGCTATCCTACTTTCTTAGAAGCTTGGTTTCTAGTTCTGGTGAGGGTTTCATCGACAAAGCTTTTGATGGAGATCTTTGATGAATTGCAAAAGTGGTGTTTGTGTAGCTTCTGATGGAGTTTCAGGATGTTGTTGGTGATCATGTGCGAGACTTAGCGGTTGGAGATTATTGCTGAAGCATGTGGACCTATACTTGGTCCCGATTGATCTAGGTTATGAACGGACTTTAATGTAACGTGTGGATAAGACCTATTGATGTATTTATAGGATGTCTTATGTGTTGATATTACTTGTTTGGTCTAAGGCCAACATGGTTTGTAATTATGTAATTATTTTATTGTCTGGTGGCCGACCTTATTGTTTATGGTCAAGGGTTTGTATATATAGATGTAAGATCTCATTGTAGATCATCATGGTTAATGTAAAAGGTTATGGACAAGGAATGTAATGTGCGAATAATGTAATATCATTCAGGCAGAGGAGTTGGTTGATCATAGGAGTTCGAATTGGGTTCGTGTAAGAGGATTTAGTCCTTTGGTATTGAGCTTAACTGGAACTGTACTTTGGCATATGAGATGCTATCTTTTGCAGTTCAACACTTCTCCAGATTGTTGTCTGGATTTATATGTAGTCAGTAAGGCTCCTTTTGTGATGAGAAATGTGCTCTAGGTTGTTGGTCTTCCTGAAAGTGCAGGCCCCTTCATTGTAATTCACATTCTTACTGCAGAAGTATTATCTAATTGTGGGTAGGCTTCCCACTGTGTTTTTTCCCTTTACTGGGTTTTCCATGTACAGATCTTGGTGTTGTGTTGATGGCTTTTATTCTGTGATTACTGTTTATGCTTAATTGCATTAACTGTTATTCCCGATAGTATTGTTTTGGGTTCCAATATTAAAGTTTTAATTGTTGAATGTTCCTATAATTTGTAACAATTGATTCACCTCCCACCTCTTAGTTATCTTGCGATTATCCAAACTGTCTAACAATTGGTATCAGAGCTTTGGTCCTCTCTGCAAAAAAATTAACCACTTGAGGAAGATCTTATGGCGACTAACAGTTCAAGTTCATCTAGTTCTTTTGGAGCTATCTTTAGAAAGGATATTCCAAGGCTTGATTGAACAAATTACACAGTATGGAATATTCAGATGGAGACTCATTTGAGATGTCTTGGCAAGGAGATTTGGGAGTTCACACAGAGTGGTGTCACACCCTTTAATCTAGGATCTAGAAATCCTCCTCCGAAAAACCTGGACAAGGATATTGAGAATGTTTGTAGATTAAAAGAAGCCCTCTTGTATGCACTTTATGATTAGCAAACAAATCATCTAGAAAAGCTATATTGGATAAATTGGAGACTCTTAATGAAGGTGACCCTATAATGAAGATTGTTAAACTTGATGGTTACCAGGTGAGATATGAAAACCTGAAGATGGAAGAAGATGAAAGGATTATTGCATTCAAGGAAAGGGTAAATGAGATTGTTATGGGAATTCAATGTTGTGGTGGAACTTTGAGCAAAGATGAAATTATTTCTAAAGTCCTGAGAGCCCTACCATTGACTTATAAAATGAAGGCTACTGCTATTAATGAGTTGAGAACAATGGCTAATACATCTGTCAACAAAGATACCTTGATTGGGAAACTATTTGCTTTTGAGTTTGAGGAATTTGGACCTTCTGGAGCTGTGATGACTGAACCTTCTTTTCATGCATCTACATCTGCATTTGGTAAGAAACACTGGAAAACTTTATATGCAAAGGAGTTAAAAGATACGAAGAGAGAAGATGATGAGTTTGAGAAACTTGAAGCACTATTTGCTAGAAGAGTACCAAAAGGACCGGTAGGAATTAAGTATGAAGGAAAAGCACCTTTAAAATGTTTTGCATGCAATAAGATTGATCATTTTGCATCTAGATGTCCTATAAGAAATTCAAGATTTGAAGAAAGAGTTAAAAGTTCATTTAAGCCTAACCCTGGATATTAGAACAAATATAGATTCAAGAAAAACAAAGACAAATCATGCTACATAGCGGATGAGGAAGGCATTACTGATTCAGATGATGAATCGACATAAGACTCTGCTAATGGATCCAACAATGGGAAGGAATGAGTATTCTTGTCTATCAAGGAAGATGATCCGGCACTGTAAGAGAATGTACTTGAGGAGAAGGAACTTACTACTAAAATTGAAGACAAGGATGAATGGGTAATTGACAGTGGTTGTTCACATCATATGACTAGAGATAAAGGGAAGTTTTTGTCTTTGTAAGAACTTGATGGTGGACTAGTTAGATTTGGAGATGACAAGGCATGTATGATCAAAGGGAAAGGAAATTTATCATTGGATGGTAAGAATAATACTGACAATGTTTATTATGTTGAAGGTTTGAAGCATAATCTTTTGAGTGTAGGATAATTGGTAGATAAGAGATTTCAATTACAATTCAAGGATAGAAAATGCAAAATCATTAACAGATCTGGCTTGGAGATTGCAACCGGTACACAGAAAAAAGGAAATATATTTCATTTGAACTTCAGTGAGAAGACATGTTTGATTACACAGATTGATGAGAGTTGGCTATGGCATAAAAGGCTGTGTCATGTGAATTTTGATTGCATTGTGAAGGTCAGTTCAACTAAGGTTGTTAGAGATATATCTAAGATTATGAAGCCCTATAATCCGGTATGTAAAGAATGTCAAATGGGTAAACAGGCGAGAACCTATTTTAGGAGTATACAAGATAAATCAAATGATCTTCTTGATCTTATTCATATTGATTTTGGTGGCCCTGCTAGAGTTAAAAGTTTTCATGGTGATAGATATTTCATGCTAATCATTGATTATTATTCTAGAATGATGTGGGTTACTTTTTTGAGAGAAAAATATGAAGCATTTGAAAAGTTTAAAATCTTTAAGGCTAAAGTGGAAATTGAGACATGATTGAAAATTAAATGTTTGAGATCAGATCATGGTGGAGAATTCACATCTAGTGAGTTTAATAACTTTTGTGACAAGCATGGTATAAGAAGACAATTTTTTGCTCCCCGGACATCTCAACAGAATGGAGATGTGTAAAGGAAAAACAAAACTATCTTGGATGTTTCTAGAACAATGATGATGGAAGATAATTTACCTCATATCTACTAGAGAGAAGCAGCGAGTACAATGGTTTATACATTCAACAGAGTACATATCAAGGGAGAAACTGGTAAGACACCTTATGAATTATGGTTTGGCAATACACCTACAGTTAAGTATTTCAAAATTTTTGGTAGTAAATGTTATATCAGGAGAGATGATACTATTGGGAAATTTGATCCTAGATGTGTTGAAGGCATATTTCTTGGTTACTCTAATGAAAGCAAAGAATATAGATGTTATAACAAGAGATTGCAGAGAATTATGGAGAGTGCTAATTGCAAAGTAGATGAGATGAACAAAAGTCAAATCAGAGTTTATGAGAAGGAATCAGTAGTGGAAATGATTATATCTGAACCACTAGCACCTTTACCAAAAGAGAGAGTTGAACCAGTTACTCTGGCAACATCAGAGAATTCTACAATAATTGAAGAATAGGGAAGAGGAACAAAGAGTAAAAAGACTCCTAGGTATGTGAGATTGAATCATTCTTAAGATCATCATTGGGGATAAGAACAATGGAGTGATGATAAGGAGGAAGACTAGCAACTAATGAGGTATGTTTAATTTCAAAAGTAGAACCGGTATCAGTAATTGAAGCATGTAAAGATGAACATTGGTTAAAAGCTATAGAAGAAGAAATAGATTAGATTGAGAAAAATAACACATGGACTTTGGTTTCCTGACCTAAAAATAAAAATATTATTGGAACTAAATGGGTTTGTAGGAATAAATTGAATGAGGATGGTCAAGTTATAAGGAATAAGGCTAGATTGGTTTGTAAAGGATATTCTCAAAAGGAAGGAATTGATTATGGATAGAATTTTGCACTGGTAGCTAGGATTGAAGTTGTAAGATTATTTCTTGCCTATGTTGCTTATAAAAACTACAAGGTTTATCAGATATATGTTAAATATGTATTTTTGAATGGGGATCTTGATGAGGAAGTTTATATTGAGCAACTTGATGGTTTTTCACTATCAGATGATACATATATGGTTTGCAAGTTAAGAATTTTTTTATATGGATTGAAACAAGCACCTAGAGCTTGGTATGCAAGGTTGAATAAATATATTTTGAAGCTTGGTTTTACTAAGGGCAGTGCTGACACTAATTTATATTATAAAATCATTGATGATGATATACTGATTGTAAAAGTATTTATTGATGATATTATTTTTGGAGGTGAAGATAAATTATGCATAGAATTTTCTAAGAACATGGAGAAAGAATTTGAGATGTCTATGATTGGTGAGATGAAATTTTTCTTAGGTTTGCAGATTACTCAGACTGACGAAGGCATTTTTATCTGTCAAACTAAATATGCTAAGGAATTATTGAAGAAATTTGGTATGGGAGATTCTAAACCGATACGTACACCTATGGTTACAAGTGAGAAATTGACAAGAAAATATATTTCTACATAGGTAAATCCTACAAGATACAAATCTATGATTGGAGGTCTGCTTTATTTGACTCAGACTAGGCCTGACATTATGAATGTTGTTTGAATTGTTTCAAGATTTCAAAGTGATCCTAGAGAAAATCATGAGATGGCGGTGAAAAGGATTTTTAGATACTTGCAAGGTACATCAGAATATGGCCTATGGTACCCTAAGGATGATAACTTTAGTTTATGTGCATATACAGATGCTGATTGGGCTAGAGATGTTGATGACCGGAAAAATAATTCTAGTGGAGCTTTCTTTCTTGGAAAGAAGTTGGTTTCATGGATCAACAAAAAACAATCATGTACTTCTCTATCTACTACTAAAGCTGAGTATGTTGTTGTTGCTACCAACTGTACACAAGTTTTATGGATGAAACAAATGTTGAAGGATATAAAGGTTGATTGTGACGCACCGATAATTATTCACTGTGATAACTCTATTGCTATTGATATATCAAAGAATCTGGTATTTCATTGTAAGACAAAGCACATATCTATCAAGTATAACTTTTTGAAGGAGAAGGTGGAAGCAAATGAAGTAAGACAAGTTTATGTGAACACTAAAGAACGGATTGCAGATATTTTTACTAAACTTTTATCCAAGGAATCATTTGAGTACTTGAGAGACAGATTGGGGGTTTCTGTCCCTCCGGTAGAGACTTGATTGATATGGTTTGGCATTAGTCCGACATGCATTATCAGAGATACTATTCATTCTGGTACTAATGTTGGATGCTACTACTCAGGGGGAGTAGTCAGCTTTGAGATTCAGAGGCTTATGTTTTTGCTTTGATATTTCTGTCAGATTTTTGGCATTGATGTCAAAGGGGGAGTGATATTGATGTGAAAAAGTAAAAGTCAAAGGGGGAGAGATATTGATATTCAGAGCAATATGCAAATGATTGTTGGTTGTCTTCCACATGGGGAGACTTGTTTGGTATTTCTTGGTACTTAGATGTTTTTCACATCTAGTGTTGTCATCAATTCCAAAGGGGGAGATTGTTGGCCATTTGGTGGAATTGATTATGTGTTGCATTGATGTTTTGTCAATGATGTCAAGAATACTTGTTTGGATGATTTACTAACACCCTTCTAGTCCTGGTAGGTTAAGTGGTTTCTGGTTAACTTGGATTCGGTATGATCCGATAGGCTCCGGTATAGTCTGGTGATGGAATTGGCTTGTTCATGATACTAATACTCATATCTGGTTAGTTCATTTCAGTCTGGTGATTGGATTCTATCCTACTTGCTTAGAAGATTGGTTTCTGGTTCTGGTGAGGGTTTCACCGACAGAGCTTTTGATGGAGATCTTTGATGAATTGCATAAGTGGTGTTGGTGTAGCTTTTGATGGAGTTTTAAGATGTTGTTGGTGATCATGTTCGAGACTTGGCGGTTGGAGATCATTGCTGAAGCGTGTGGACCTATACTTGGTCCTAGTTGATCTAGGTTATGAACTGACTTTAATATAACGTGTGGATAGGACCTATTGATGTATTTTTGGGATGTCTTATGTGTTGATATTACTTGTTTGGTCTAAGGCCGACATGGTTTGTAATTATGTAATTAGTTCATTGTTTGGTGGTTGACCTGATTTTTTATGGTCGAGGGTTTGTATATATAGATATAAGATCTCATTATAGACCATCATGGTTAATGTAAAAGGTCATGGTCAAGGAATGTAATATGCGAAAAATGTAATATCATTCAAGCAGAGGAGTTGGTCGATCATTGGAGATCAAATTGGGTTTATGTAAGAGGATTTAGTCCTTCGATGTTGAGATTAAACAAAACTGTTCTCTGGCATAGGAGATGCTATCTTTTGTAGTTCAACAGTTCACCGGATTAGTGTTTATATTTATATGTAGTCAGTGAGGTTCCTTGTGTGATGAGAAGGGTTCTCTAGGCTATTGGCCTTCCTATAAGTGCAGGCCCCTTCATTGTAATTCACATACTTACTACAGAAGTATTATCTGATTGTGGGTAGGCTTCCCACCATGGTTTTTCCCTTCACCGGGTTTTCCACGTACAAATCTTGGTGTTGTGTGGATGGCTTTTATTCTATGATTACTGTTTATGCTTAATTGGATTAACTTCTATTCCGGTATTAATATTTTGGGTTCTGGTATTAGAGTTTTAATTGCTAAATGTTCTTGTAATATGTGACAACTAATTCAACCCCCCCCTCCATTGTCTTTTGGTTATTTGAACTATCTAACATACATAGCCATGCATTGAAAATGAAAAGAGCACAATCCATATTTTGTACATAGATGGATCCAATGAGCACATTCATATAAGACTGAGAGCAACCTTCAGGGCATGAACCCAAAATGGTGAAAGATGTTTGAGGTAGCTACATAGACTGTACCTAAAGTCCTCAACATAGAGATACAAATAAAGAGAAGAGGTAATGGGTGTTTTCATAGTTAATAGGAGGTATCAAAGAAAAACAATGAAAGGCAGTGTATGTCACAAGTCTAGAAGCTTTCTAAAGAATATGGTAGTCATATAGCAGGTTTAAGGCTAAAGAACTATTTGACAAAGCATTATGTTGTGAATAAAAATATAGAGTCATCCCAAACCTTGCCACAAAGGGTTTTAGTCATACAAAAATTACAGTTTTTTCAAAAGGCTTGACAATTGGCAAATGTAGTCATACAACCAACAATGGTTAGAAGAAAAGTAAAAAATAATGGACTGTTACAGTGATAGCATTCACTGTGAAAGGTAATCTTAGAAGGTTCATAATGCAATAAATACCATACAATATTCCATGAAGATGGCCGGGGTTAAAATGAAATGAAAGATCAAGGTCACTTTTTGGTGTCTTCCTCATCAAATGTCTATCACAATCTCTAAAGCATTCACTCCTTCAAAGAGCACAGTGATAACCATAACATGTATTCAAGCTTAGAGAAACAATGAAGGCAAATTTATGAGACAATCTATTATCATTAAGACCATCTGTTATTTTAGTGGTGGGTTTAAAACAAACTACATGTTTGAAACCATGACATAAAGAATAGTGAAAATTAGCAGTTAGTCTCAAAGCTATGACAGAGATCAAGAGTGCATAACATTGCAGACTTTAAGCATAAAATATTTAGCTATAAAATAAGAACATAGCAGAATTCAAAGATGTTGGTATATGTGCAGAGTTTGATGACATGATGATATTTTTGTTGTCATTGATGTCAATATGCTGAAGTATGAACCAGTATATTGAAGAAAGCAAACTGGCAAGAGAACTGGTATGATGGTATGAAGTGAACTAGTGTATGCGAAAAGGTGAACCGGTATGTTGGAATGTGAACCGGTATATGCAAGTTTTGTATCGAGGTTTCATTTGATATGACTACTGATTGGTAGTCTCGGCTTTAGGGTTTCCAGTTGATGCATTTCAAGTCTGTGTGATTCAACCGACAACATCCTGTGATGAGTTAGCATTGAAATGAAGATCAGATCACGTTGCCACATCAACCTTGTGAGCGTGAAGAATTTCCTTGAGGATCTTGCATGAAGAAGATTGATTCTATCTACCTCGGGAATGTGCAAAGTCTCAGTAAACAGTGGAGAGCGCGTGATAGGTTATCAACTTCCAGAAGTGGTGAAGAACAAACGATGGAGAACATCTTGAGATTTGTTCAAGATTGTTTTACTCTATGCAATGTGATTGAATGGTTAGGATTGGATCGATTGTATTGTTAACTTAGATGCTTAGGGTATTAGGTTTTGGCTACCAACCTAATTGTTGTCTATAATGTCGATGATGATTTGCATTGTGAAGTTGTTGGCAAATGTTATGTGTGTATCCAAGTGAAGAGATACTTGATTCTTACCAGACCGGTGTAGTGAGTAGAGATCTGCAGAGTGTGATTGTAGATGTAAAGGAACTAAAGTGGATTTGCCTTGGCATTAAGTGCTATTATCAGATCAGTGTATTACTTGTTGACTTCTAACCATTTCAGTAGTTGGAAAATCCCTTTACCGGGTAGCTTTAATAGGATTTTTGTAAATCCTTTAACAGGGTGACTCAAAATCATTGAGTTCTTTAAATCCTCTGACAAGGTAACCTTTAACAGGGTTTTAACCTTTAACCGGTATTTAGTCATCCCTTAACTGGGTGATCCCTAGCAGGATTGGTTCCTAGCAGAACCTCTTGTAAAGTCCTTAACCAGACTAGGCTCCTAACAGAGCGGACTTCAAAAGAGTTTAAGAACAACTTGTGGGTATTAATCCCCACCATGGTTTTTCCTAGTTGGGTTTCCATGTGAAAAATAGGTGTGTCATGTGTGATGCTTTTTCATGTGATGTTTTAGTGTTTTCTATTAAGTGGTAAAGCATGTTGATCTAGTGGTCATTATATTTCTGATGTATTACTTGTTTATGCATATGGATGAAGTGGACATGAGATATTAGGTGTTATGAAGATCTAAGTGTTACCAGTTTATGTCTTTCACAGTCATACTATGTTTTACTGGTATTGCCCTGATTTAGATCGGTGATGCCATTTACCAGTTAGTGCAGTCTTTGCAGTTTAAGTTGTTAAAGAAGTTTTTGTCTATATTGATTCACCCCCCCTCTCAGTATCTGTTGAGTATTTACTATTCATCATTATTCATCAATTGGTATCAAAGTGTCCTCTAGGTCCTCTATGTTATAAGCTTAACCGCTTGAGGAAAAGATCCTATTCTAATGATGAAGAGGGAAGGTCCTAAGTTCAACAGAGATAACTTTAAGATATGGAAGGGCAAAATGAAGATATACATTAAAAGAATGGGTGCTCAACACTGGAACTATGTTGATAATACTTATGTTGTCCCTACTGGTACTCTCACTAATGAGCAAAGAAGAGAAATTCATGAGAATGGGCAAGTCATGGAAGCTCTTATCAACAGTCTATCTGATATTGAGTTTATAGATGTTTAGGAAAAAGACAATCCCAAAGATGTATGGGATACTCTGGAGTCTATCTATGGCGGTGATGAGCATGTGAAGCAAGCCAAGGAAGAAAGCCTTAGAGGACAGTTTGAAGACATGTGGATGGTTGAAGGAGAGACCATTCAACAATATGGGATAAGGATTAAACCTGTTGTTGGAGACATCAAGAGTGCAGGAGGTACAATGGATGATTCCACCATTGTTAGCAAAGTCTTGAGATCCTTATTACCGGTCTATACAATAAGGGTTGCTGCTATTCAGGAGTTGAGATCCATTGACAAGACAAAGGTATCCCTAGATTCCATCATTGCTAAGTTGATCAATCACATATGAGCTAAATAGTTATGATGGCAGTGTTCAGAAGACTGATTCAACCTTTAGAGCATCTGCTGCACTATCTAGAAAGGGTAAAGAATATAGTACCAGTTGTGAACCTAGACAAAGCAAAGATATGGAAGATGAGGAGATCCTGATGGAATTTGAAGCTCTTCTTGCCAAGAGACTTCCTAAGGGAACTAGAAAACATAGAGGCAAGCTTCCTTTGAAATTCTTTTCTTGCAATAGGATAGGACACATTGCTGTCAACTGTCCTATTAGTGATAATAAGGACAAACCGGAGAGGCTCAAAAAGTTCAAAGGAGGAAATAGGAGAAATTGTCTTGTTGCAGTTGATGAAGGTGTCACTAATGATGAATCAGAAGATGAAGAAAGCGAAGACATAGTGTTTGTAGTCGTTAAGAAAGAAGTGTCAGACAAGAAGGCTCTTGTCTCCCGCTTTGATAATTCTAATGAATGGATTATTGACAGTGTTTGTTCTCACCACATGTCTGGTGACTGGAGAAAGTTTCTGTCTCTAGAAGAGTATGATGGAGGTGTAGTCTGATTTGGTAATGATGCACCATGTATGGTAAAAGGAAAAGGGTCCATCTCTCTAAATGGAAAAATCAGTGCTGATAATGTGTATTGGGTAGAAGGTCTCAGGCATAACCTTTTCAGTCTTGCTCAGCTGAATGATAAAGGACTCACTCTGGAATTTAAATATGGAGTGTGCAGAATAAAAGGAAAGAGTGGTGAACTGATGGCCACCGGTATGCAGACCAAAGGTAACTTATTTTAGTTAAATACAAATATCAGTCAATGTCTAATGGCTAAGTTTGATGACAGTTGGATATGGCATAGGACACATTACCATGTAAATTTTGATAATATTGTGAAGGCTAGTAAGATCAAGGTAATTAGAGGATTGTCTGTGCTGAACAAACTGGAGAATCCTTTGTGCAGAGAATGTCAACTGGGGAAAATGTCTTCCTCAACCTTCAAAGGTAAATCTTTCACATCAGATAATTTACTTGATCTTGTGCATACTGATTTGTGTGGTCCTATGAAAACTAGGAGTGTACAAGGAGATAGGTACTTTATGATTCTTACTGATGATTTCTCAAGAATGATGTGGGTCACATTCTTGAAAGACAAGTCTAAAGCTTTTGGAAAGTTCAAAGCCTTAAAAGCACTAGTTGAAAAGGAAAGCGGTAAGAGGATCAAATGCCTTAGAACCGACCAAGGAGGTGAGTTCACTTCTGGAGAATTCAATAAGTACTGTGAAGAGAATGGCATCAAGAGGCAACTGTCTGCCCCCCAAACTCCATAGCAGAATGGCCTAGCAAAAAGGAACAACCGGACTATAGTTGAAGCAACCAGAATGATGCTAATTCAAGGGAAGGTTGCTCACACTTTTTGGAGAGAAGCGGTGGGCATTGCAGTCTACACTATGAACCGGGTACTCATCAAGAAAGGTAAGGATAAAAATCCTTATGAGTATTAGACTAGTAAGACTCCTATAGTAAGCTACTTTAGAGTGTTTGGTAGCAAATGTTATATCAATAGGAGTGAACACCAGAGCAAGTTTGATGCAAAATGTGATGAGGGAATATTCTCAAGATATTCCACCAAGAGCAAATCTCTCAAGTGTTTTAACAATAGGACTCAGAGAATTGTTGAAAGTATCAATGTTAGAGTTGGTGAAACCTCTGAGAAACCTGAGGAAACTAGTAGTGAGTGAGCGATAGATGAATTGGATGTAACCTTCTGGGAACCAGTTGCAAAACAACCAAGTACCAGTAACAGTGCTCCTACACCTATAGATGCTGATGAAGATGAGGATGAAGAAGAAAAACAAGAGGAATCAGTTAAGATCATTCCTAGATATGTAAAGCTACATCATGATCCAAAGCAGATCATAGGAGATAAGGATGTAGGAATTCTTACAAGAAGAAAGGTCAGAGAAAATTCTTGCATGATTTCTGAATTTCAGCCTAAAACATTTAAAGAGGCACACAAAGATGAAGACTGGATTAAGGCTATGGAAGGGGAACTTGACCAGATAGAAAAGAATGATACATGGTCTTTGGTACCCAGACCTGAGCATAAAAATGTTATTGGAACAAAATGGGGTTTTAGAAGCAAGCTGAATGAAGATGACACAGTGGTAAGAAACAAAGCAAGATTGGTATGTAAGGGATATACTCAAGAAGAAGGAGAGGAATATGGAGAAACCTTTGCTCTAGTAACTAGATTGGAAGGAGTACGAATGCTACCTGCATATGCAGCCTTCAAGGGATTCAAAGTGTATCAGATGGATGTGAAATCTACATTCCTAAATGGAATACTTGAAGAGAAAGTGTATATAGAGCAACCAGATGGGTTTTCCCTATCAGAAGATAGTGATATGGTGTGTAGGCTACATAAAGCCTTGTATGGATTGAAGCAAGCACCTAGAGCATGGTATGAATGTTTATACTCCCATCTTGTGAAGATTGGATTTGAAAGAACAAGTGAAGATAGCAATATCTATCTGAAGTCAGAAGAAGATCAGATTCTGATCTATGAAGGGTTTGTTGATGACATAATTTCTGGTGGAGATGAGAAGATGAGCCATGCATTTGCAGATGAGATGAAGAAGGAATTTGAGATGTCACTAATTAGAGAGATTAAGTTCTTCATTGGACTACAGATTCAACAAATGAAAGATGGTATCTTTATCACTCAGTCCAAGTATGTCAAAGAGGTGTTGAAGACCTTTGGCATGGAAGATAGTAAACCGGTTGGTACACCGATGATGATCGGTTGTAAATTGTCAAAAGATGATGACTCAACATTGGTAAATGAGAAGGAATACCGATCAATGATTGGTAAGTTTCACTATGTAGTACACATCAAACTGGACATTGCACATGCATTGGGCATTGCTGCACATTTTTCAAAAAATTCCAAGAGAATCCCACTTGGTAGCAGTCAAGCAGATTCTTAGATATCTGAAGGGAACTATAGATTATGGATTGTGGTATCCATACAGTAATGAGTTCAATCTCAAAGTGTTTACAGATGCCGTTTGGGCTGGTAATGTGGACGACCGGAAGAGCACAACTAGTGGTGCATTCTTTCTTGGTGGTAGACTAGTCTCATGGATGAGTAAGAAGCAGAGTTGTATCTCTCAGTCTACAGTAGAAGCAGAATATGTAGCATCATTTATGAACTGGACTCAGACAATTTGGATGAAGCATGTATTAAGTGGTTTCAAAGTCCCTGTATCTGAACTAGTGAGTATATTTTGTGACAACACAAGTGCAATTAATATTTCCAAGAATTTGGTATTGCATGCTAGAACCAAGCACTTCAAGCTCAAGTATCATTTCTTGAGGGAGAAAGTTTAGACCAAAGAGGTTGAATTGGAACAATTTTCCAGTAAGGAGAAGTTAGAAGATATATTCACCAAGCCTCTACTGAAGGCTACATTTACCTATTTAAGAGGTGAATTAGGGGTGCTACCCCTTCAAGAGGTGAACTAAAGGTATGTGCTCCACATCAGTCAGGTATTGCATCATCAAATCTTTTTAGGATTGATGTGTTGAAGGATGCTACTCCTCAGGTGGAGCAACATAGTAGATCATGGATGTTTGTGCCTCCACTTTGGCATTGTTGTCAAAGGGGGAGAAGATGTGAAGCAGAGAAGATATCTGTAGTTTTAGCTACACATAATATGGAAGAGATTGGGGAGAAGATGTGAAACGGAGACATATCTTTGTATATTACCATCAATGCCAAAGGGGAGATTGTTGGCATATGTGTAGAGTTTGATGACATGATGATATTGTATGTTGTCATTGATGTCAATATGCTGAAGTATGAACCGGTATATTGAAGAAAGAAAACTGGCAAGAGAACCGATATGATGGTATGAAGTGAATCAGTATGATGATGTGAACCGGTATATGCAAAAAGGTGAACCAGTATGTTGGAATGTGAACCAGTATATGCAAAGTTTGTATCAGGGTTTTATTTGATATGACTATAGGTTGGTAGTCTCAGCTTTAGGGTTTCCGATTGATGCATTTTAAGTCTGTGTGATTCGACCAATGACATCCTATCATGAGTTAGCATTGAAATGAAGATCGGATCATGTTGCCACATCTGCCTTGCAGGCGTGAAGAATTTCTTTGAGGATCTTGCATGAAGAAGATTGATTCTATCTACCTCAAGAATGTGCAAAGTCTCAGTAAATGGTGGAGAACGCGTGATGGCTTATCAACTTCCAAAAGCAGTGAAGAACGAATGATGGAGAACGTCTTGAGATTTGTTCAAGATTGTTTTACCCTATGCAATGTGATTGAATGGTCAGGATTGGACTGACTGTATTGTTAACCTAGATGCTTAGGGATTTAGGTTCTGGCTACCGACCTAATTGTTGTCTATAAGGTCGATGATGATTTGCATTGTGAAGCTGTTGGAAAATGTTGTGTGTATCCAAGTGAAGAGATACTTGATTCTTGTCAGACCGGTGCAGTGAGTAGAGATCTGCAGAGTGTGATTACAGATGTAAATGAACTAAAGTGGATCTACCTTGGCATTAAGTGATGTTATCAGATCAATGTATTACCTGTTGACTTCTAACCATTTCAGCAGTTGGAAAATACCTTTATCGGATAGCTTTAATAGGATTTTTGTAAATCCTTTAACAAGGTGACTCAAAATCATTGATTTCTTTAAATCCTCTGACAAGGTAACCTTTAACAGGGTTTTAACCTTTAATCGCATATTTAGCCATCCCTTAACCGGGTGATCCCTAGCAGGATCGGTTCCTAGCAGAACCTGTTGTAAAGTCCTTAACCGGACTGGGCTCCTAACAGAGCGGACTTCAGAAACATTCAAGAACAACTTGTGGGTATTGATTCCCACCGTGGTTTTTCCTAGTTGGGTTTCCACATGAAAAATACGTGTGTCATGTGTGATGCTTTTTCATGTGATGTTTTAGTGTTTTCTGTTAAGCGGTAAAGCATGTTGATCCAGTGGTCATTATATTTCTGATGTATTACTTGTTTATGCATATGGGTGAAGTGGAAATGAGATATTAGGTGTTGTGAAGATTTAAGTGTTACCAGTTTATGTCTTTGACAATCATACTGTGGTTTACTGGTATTGCCTTGATTTAGATCGGTATCATGCTATTTACTAGTTAGTGCAGTCTTTGCAGTTTAAGTTGTTAAAGAAGTTTTTGTCTATACTGATTTAGCCCCCCCTCTCAGTATTTGTTGAGTATTTATTGTTCATCATTATTCATCAAAATAATCCTAACATAGTCAAGGTATCTTGTCCATTGAGAAATAGTGGGATGATGACTATCACAAAAACAGTGAAGTGCAAAATCATTGCACAACAAATCCCAAATAGAGTTGTAAATCGCAATGAGCCCAACCAAGAATTCATTGTCTGCTAGTGGTGATTACATTCAAACCTATAAGGAGAAACATTTATAGTTTGGATAAAGAACAAAGGAACCGATAAACAATATCCATGAAGGGAGGAGAATCCAAGGAGCCACAAAATAAGCAAATATCCTACATTGGAATCCACTCAAGTTAAGGGCAAACCATACAAGAGAAAATACCTTGAGAAATATATACATGTAAAGATATGGAGTTTCAGTACCCATCAAAACAAGATTATCAAAGCAACAAGAATAATGAAAACAACCATGACACATTAAGGATCTCCCATTAAATACTTGACGTCATGGTAGCATAATCTTTTAGAATAGATAATAACAACAACAACTTTAGATTCATTAGGATCAATCTATGAGATAGTAGTATGATATGTATAGGTGTAGTCAATGGAGCTTGATAGAACAGTCCAAAGAGTAGTCTAAAAAATGGAAGCTATAATGCCAAAGGCTATTGATACATCAATACTATGAAGGTATTTAGAGCATAGAGATGAAAGATACCTTCAAAGAAGACTTCATCTTTTAGGTATATTTTCAAAAAAGAGTGTAAAAAATTGTTGTTCCTTCAAGCCTCAAAACAATGAGAAAACCCCAAGATAACATGGAGACAAGATCAAAATCTCAAAGGAAAAAGCATGAGAAGAGCCATCACCCATAGATATCCATGAAAAGAGCAGCAAGGTGCAGATGTAAGATAGTACACCAAATAAAAATACAGTGATATAAGCTTGTTAGAGGTGGGATATAGAGCTTACCATGATTTTATTTGTCAAAATCTCCAGAGAAACATCAAAATAGAAGCAACAAATGGAATACAACTGAGCTCAAACCCTAGGGTTTCATGGTGGCAGCATTCCCATATCAACAAAGAAGCAAATGAGAAAAGATTAAGTGTTTTTTTTTTTTGCCTTTTCGGTTAGGCTTTCCAACCCTAATAAAATCGATAAGATAGAAAGGCTTTTTACCTTTTACTTTCGAAAAATATTTGTCCTCATCTTTATGTCATGGCATCTCTCATATGCCTTGTATTTATTTTAAGTGTTTTATGAACACTTATAAAGGTACCTTTGTTTTTGCATTTTTATTTCAAAGTTGTGAATCTTTATTTAAGTGATAATTGTAAATCAATTTAAATAAATGATATTTTGAAATGCAAAGTAGAGTGTCATTAAGTACTTGTGAGAGATAATCAAAGGAAAGAGTAGTAAAATTGTGAGACTTCTGCTTACATCTAGGATCTTATTGAAGATGTGCCAACATGAAGAGAAAAAATAGGTGATTTGGTGAACTAATTGGCAGTTTAGTTCTATTTATAGAGTCCAAATGGATGAAAGTTGAGTCCAGGAGGATTTTGAGGAGCATGACTCCTTATTTATTTTAGTTTCACCCATTTTTTGGAGGATTTTTGGTTACATTTGATCCCTTGAAGTTGTTTTCAATTTGACTACTCTTGAGGCATTCTTGGAGGAGTTTTCTTTCAGTCACATGCCTGATTTGGAGGAGAGGTGAAAATACATCATTGTTGGAGCCAAAATTCAAAATTTGAATTTTTGGAGCCTTATTGTATAAGTCCCTTTCTCTTCTCATCTTCTCTCTAGTTCTTAGTATTCTATCTGCTCTAGCCGAATTTTTATTCTTTGTAACTCATTTCTCATGAGTATTTTCCAGATTTTTTAATACAAACAATTCTTTATGCTCAATAAAAAAGTATAGCTCCTGTATAGATTATCTTGTTGTCAAATTGTTGTATGTGAATAGTGAATTGAGGATATTGTGATTTTGATTAAAAAACCTTTATTTTTATATATTTCTTCAATGTTTAGTTCAAGAGTGGCATGCTATAGTGTAGGTCCTTAACTGTGTTGTCATTTTGATGAATGCAAGTTATGAAAACAATATTTGTTTTCTTTCAAACAAGCTTCCAATATTGAAGCCTTTCAATGAAACATTTATGCAAAGCATGTGAATTTAAATTGTGAGTTGTTTTAGCTTATTAGTTGAGTATTTTGTGAGTTGGTCAACTTTTCAATTTTTTTCTTTTCCATTGGTGCATCACCTATTAGTGATTAGTTTAGTTTTAAAGCACCTCTCTTACCCTTTTTCTTGTCAAGTGTTAGTTTTATTATCATCAAAAAGAAAGCCGACCTATTATCTTGAGGTCTACTCTCACTATAGGAAACCCACAACGTAAGAGTAGTCCCATGTTGCACGGGATTGCAGATTTTTTGCATTTGCATCGGGTGCAAATCCTTGTGACAAAAAAATAGATCAATAAGAAACCTACATGTGGATTTTTTTTTATTCTACTAGTAAAGTATAATGGTCTATTAGGTGCAATCACGACATCAATTGAGGTAAAGGTGATTTTGGGTTCATGTTTATGCTTTTGTTTCTCTTGTTCTATTAGATTCACAAAGTTGTAAACTTCATTGGAGAACTAATAAATGACTATAGTAGGTTCAAAAACATTCATGGAATGGGAAGGAAAAGGATTAGTAAAGAAATTTGCAAGTTTTGGTTAGGTGGCGCTTCAAATTTATTTCCTTTATCATTCACACCATCCACCACAATAATGTTAGAGTTGACGAGGTCTTGAATTTATTTTTTAGATGCATACATCTCTCTATGCCATGTCTAGATTGAGAAAGCTATTGACAAAAGGATTTGGGGTTAAAAGAAAGAGACAAAGTCTTTGAAGGATCTACAAGATGTGTGGGGGTAATCTTCAACAATTTGTTATTAATCAATTGAAGTGTGATGGTATGCAAGGGATCAAAAAGTAGTGTGAAGTTGTGATTCTTTGGTTTACAAGAAAAATGAGCTACAATAGAAGGTGTTGTGCTTGCAACTTGAATTTCAATGTTTTTGAAAAAGTGGTTATTTATTTTGATAAATTTTTTGTTTTGTTTTCTAAAGCCTTGATAATTTTGATGAGCATATTTGGACTTATTAATTGGAGTCAAAGATGAAAAAAATTCATATTGACTAACTAGAACTTGATATTCATGAAGTTTTGTGCATAAGTATATTAAAGATGGGCATTTCAAAAGTAAATGTTTCTCACTAATATGTGGTTGTAAATTACCAATAAAAACTCTTTGAATAGCGACATTGGGAAAAGAATAAGAAATTTATGAATACAAATTGATATCTACCAAAAAAGTCAACAAGTTTCTCTTTAATACCTTGATTGAAATGCACCAAATCAGTTAATGTAACTTGTAGCCTAATATTGCTTTGAAAATATTACATAAATTCATCCACCAATTGTTAAAAAATATCAATTTAATTACTAGGCAAAGAGGAAAACCATTCCAAGGTAGTTCCTTTCAAGGATCTAGGGAAATTTTTTGTAAGAATATTTTGTTCAAAGAAGAAGTCACTACATAAAGTAATAAATGTTGTCAGATGAGTATGGAGATCACCTTTTCTATTGTATTTCTCAAAATAAACTATCTCAATGGTCTGTGTGATTTTAGTTTGAATAACGACAACAAAAAGTGGTCTACTTGCAGAATATGAAGGGATAGTGGATTGGGATTGAGTCATGTTAGTCAATTCGTGTTGTAGGGATGAAACATTTTGCAACAAATTATTTATGAAATCATGCTTGTAAAATATTGGATTGTGATAGAGGATTTTAAGGAATATGATTATAGTAAGTGGAACATTATGGCAAGTGGGTGGCGGAGATGGTTGGTATTTTTTTTTGAGAAATAAATGGAAGATTTGTTGAAGATGGAGAATAGGTATATTGATTGATAGGATGACCCCCATTACTAACATGGACAACAAATTACCATTTTGTGTAGTTTTATTTATGATAGAATATGTGTATGTAGGAGCATTGGGTATTTTTGTAGGCATAGGCATTAATATATCAACTTGGGTTTAGAAGTGAAATATCCAAGCACTTTTGTGCAACTAGCTATCTTCTTAGTGTTTTCTAACACAATGCAAGATATTCTACATAGGAGATCTACACCAAGTTCATCACGTTGTATCATTTTTCTTACATTCTCAATAAAGGGGATTGACTCTCCAACCATGTGTTCTTGACACACAAGTTGCTGAAGACCTTTTGATCCCTTTTCAAGATTCATTAATTGTTCATGAGACACTTGTATTGAGGGCTCATCCTCATAATGAGAAGCATGACGAGAATTTTTTTTAGGAATGTTTGGAAAGATGTGTGTTAGATTAAGGAAATATTTATCTACTAAACTCTTTGGTGGGGATAAGTTAACACTAAACTTAGGCTCAACACCATTAGCATTCAAAGCATGAGAAGCCACAAGTCTATAACTTCTTCTCACAAGAATCACAGATATAGAACAACAAGTAATGAAACTCATAAACAATTATAAGATCCAACAACACACAATTGGGACTAGGAAAAAGGAAAGGAAAACTAAACACCACAATAGGGGAATTGGTTTATGCTTGTAATGCCTTAAATTAATTAACAAAATTTATTGTACATATGGATAATGATAATGAAATCAATTAACTAGTGATATGAAATTATAGCAAAGATGCAATAGATTAAAATATTTGATATTGCAATGATATGATAAATGAACCACTTAATTAAGAACTATGAGGTAAAAAAATGATGATTAATTAATGAATGAAAACACATGAAAGATAAATTTTAGAAATAAATGTGTCAAAAATTATATTTTTAAAGAAAATAAACTCAAATCTAAACATTGAAATTATAAATACTATAAAAATAGTTGAGTTCACCAAAATGATATGTTGAAAATGGAGACATTTAGCCTATCAAATAAAACTAGGAACTTATTCATTCTTGATTTCCAATTAGGGATCATTTCATTTAGGGAGTAATTAATTAGGTCCAACATCAGTTGTTAATTGTTTTTTTAAAATTTGATATGATTGGATATGATTATGATGTGAAAATGCAAGAACTAGGTAAAATGATATGGAATTGACAAGATTCAACCTAAATAGAAAGATACAAAACTAGAAGAAAACACAAAAGTACAAATATAGAATCATATAGAAGAACCTGTTATTGAAATCTAGAGCTAAAAGTGCTCGATTATTGGAAATAGGAATCCTAGTATTTAGGTGTCTGCATCAATTGAGCCTTTTGTAGCATTGTAAATTACACACCTTTATTAGTGTGTCCAATTTCACATTCTCCTAGCACCTATTTGAGTATTTCTCTTTCCTCTATGCATTATGGGACCTTTAATATAATTAGTTAATATTTCATTTAATATTATTGGTCTTATTCAACTTTATTACATCATCACACTCTTATTTGGGCCCTTAATTCTAGGTGTGCCCTTTATTATTTTATCCCGATTTATCCTTAATCTTACCCCAATTTTATCTAAGTCCAAGACACATTCTTCATATCTATACATTATGGTTTGATCCACTGAGCTAGAATCGACATTAAAACCTGTAATGGTGAAAATTAGGGTTTCCACCATTGACCGTAGTAAAACTGCTAATTTTTACTTAGGGACCATTACATTAGGGAAATATAGGAATTAGATAGATCTAAACCTAATAGATCTAGATTTTGATTTAATTCGGGAAGAGCTTCTAAATGTGCCTCTTCTTTCCCTTGAGTTGAATTGATTTGTTGAAGATGCTAAAATTAGGGTAAATGTGCTAGACTTGATGTAAAAATGCATAAACAGTGAGCTACAATCATCGAATTGAGCCACAAACTTGGATTTGAGGATTGTAAGAGGATTCAAACCTATTATTAGAAGGACCTCCTAATTTGTCAAGACCAGTGTGTGTTGGAAACCAATAACACTGAGAGGGGGGGTGAATCAGTGTTATACCAAAATGATAAGTTTTAGCCTTATTAAAACATGCATACACCAACTAGTATACCAGTACATACAGAATTGAAAGAAGTAAAGCAACCAATAAACCAATCACATAAATGAGAACCATAACACATATATTTATACATGGAAAACCTCAAAGAGGAAAAACCACGGTGGGATTTGTGACCCACAATATCAATCCACTAGTCATATGAACAAATCTTACAAAATATGAGGGGCCTGCACTTGTAGGAAGGCTTACAGCCTAGAGCACATTGCTCAATCACAAAAGGAGCCTCACTGATTACATAA
Organism: Cryptomeria japonica; assembly: GCF_030272615.1. NCBI lineage: Eukaryota > Viridiplantae > Streptophyta > Pinopsida > Cupressales > Cupressaceae > Cryptomeria > Cryptomeria japonica. The sequence continues at coordinate 681,013,570 of NC_081409.1, read as the reverse complement.
AATTCCAGACTACAATCCAGAGAAGTGTGAACTACTAAGATAGAATCTTCTATGCCAGAATATAGTTCTGGTTTAAGTTCTATTTGTTCCAGTCTTAATCCCTAAACCCTTTACCAGAATAACCCTTACAATAATTTCCTCACATACATAATCTCTCTGAACTATTTCGCATCATATTGCATTTGCATATCCATAATCTCCTATCTCATGTGTCTCTCATGTATATAAAAAATGATCTATCAAACTGACTTATATACCTTATACAAATTTTCATGCCTTATGTTGGCTTACAAAGATATATACAATATCAAATTGCATGTCGGCCAAATCACATAAATGCATAAACATTAAAATCAATTGTCGATACCAGATCTGAGATATGTCGGCCTCCAATACCGATAACCTTTACTAAACCATGTCAGCCTGCATTGCCGGTGACCAAAGAAATCCTTTTGTCCAGTTGGTGTCAGTGCCGGTGTAGTATTTGTGAAGTGTCTACCGGTACACCATAGAACCAAAACATGAAGCCGAAACACAATACCATGTTGCCATCAATGACAACATAGTGAAACCAACCAATTGAGTGTCAAATGCCAACAATCTCCCCCTCTGGAACTGATGGCAACACTCATGTGAAAAATGGTCAAGGTTTCATCTGCCGGTTTCATCCTGCCCTGCTCCCCCTGAGCTGAATATGCAAAATACTCCATATCTCCAAAACACTATGACTCCATAAATCCCCCTAATGTATACAAACCCTTTTATTCTTTTTGATATCTATACTACTCCCCTTTGACATCAATTCCATCCAAAAATTTAAAAAGGAATGTCAAAGAATAAGAACTGTACAATGAATATCCCAAAATCTCTTACCAGAGCTTAACCAACTTCAAAATTTTTGAATAATATTTCTCCAGTAGCTCCAGATAAGTATCCCAACCGGTTTTGAATGTGCCATAAACAGATACAAGTCCACTCAATAAATGTTCAAAAGATTCTTTTTTATTTACCTTTGTCGGTGTGGGCTTTCCCACCATATCCATGCATTATTTCTTGTGTACACTGAGTGAATCCAACTGGGGACTCACCAAGCCTCTCAGACTTCTAGATCTTCTAATTGTTTTGTCTCTTTCTTTCTCAAGAATATAAATTTGGTTCTCCAAAATCATAATTTGACCATCAATTGATGTAGTCAATGAAATCAATCTGTCAAAAGAGTTAGCTATATTTTGAATTTTCTCTTGAGTCTCTTTTATCTTCTTATCCACATTAGCTATAAGTATTTTAGTGTTACAACATACCCTATATATTTGTACATTGCTTCAAAGAGTTTTCTATTAGGATAAGCTTCTCCTTAATCTTTTTCTTCTTAGTTTCAATTACTTGATCAAATGCAGCTCTCTTAGCCTGAGTAAATCTTTCTAGTGCTTGTTGGTTTGAGATTTGTTGTAAGGATTGAAAGTCCTTTTAAATATGCTCAATGATTATCTTAAGCTTGCCAGATGGGCTCGCTTCATTTGCAATATTACACTCTGGGACCAGTCTGTGTAAAATAGTGATTGATTGATTAATCATCCCTTTATATGTGGATCCCTCCTTCATCAATTTGTGTGTGGACATCATATCAGTTTAGTGGGACTCATCTCTGTGATGTTTTTCTTTTTTACTTGTGAAGTGTCAATTCATAATAATGATGGACCAACAATCGGTTCCCTATTAGATTCCCCTACCTTCTCTTCTAAAGATTTATCCTTTATAACCTCCTCACTTGCACCAGTGGCTTCGCCACTTGGTGTAGTCAGTGTAACTATCGGTTCCTCTGTAGGAATTGTAACCTCAACCTGTACATTTATATCTGGAGGACTATTATCCTCAATATTAGTATCCTATACAATATTAGCTAGTTCACTCTCTGTATTAACCGATATCTCAATATTTTCTGTATATCTGTATTAACCGAGGGCTCAATTTCCAGTATCTTAATATTTTTCAAAACTGAGGATTAAGTACCCATAATCCCCTTTCCTTTTCCTTCAATTGGGGTATCTATAGTGTCTTTCTTGGTTTTCAGTGAAGTAAAGAATCCCCTGTTTTCTCCAAGAAATTTAACCCATTATTTTTGAGTCTCCTTTATTATTTTATTTACTCTTCCTAGCATCAGACTAGTTATCCTATGTTTGCTATTAAAAAAAATTTTGTCTGCCACCTCAAGTGCCTTTTCCATTTCATCATGAGCAATAGTAACACAGATAGATAATAGCTCTTGAATTTTAAATTGTGTTTATTCTCTTGCATAGCTGACGGTCTTATAGCATCTAACATGTTATACAATTCAGCCGGTAGTTGATTTTCTATTTCTATTAAAGCTTTCTTATAAATATCCAAGTATAATAGGACTGTTTCCTTTACTTCTCTGTGTTCATCCTCCTCTACGTGATCATAGTAAAATTTAACATTCTTTAACATGCCATCTTTAGTGATTTCATCTACTAATTCTACACAAGTTTTAGGTGGAACCTTACTAGAATCAGTGTCATCCTTCTTCTTCCTCTTTGCAGTACCAGATCCAGCTATAGGTGTAGCTTTAGGTGCTTGCTTTTGTGCCGGTATTTTGATTGTAACCTTCCTAACCAGTTGATTTTTAGCTTCTGCCTTTGTTTCCTCTGGTTTCTTCCTAACAACCCTCTTAAATGCCAACGGTGTGTCATCCTCAGATTCTGATTCTGCAGTAACAGGCTCAATATGAACTTTAGGATCCTTCCTCTTTTTGCCTTTCTCCGGGACAACATCAAGTAGTGCTTTGATTCCATTTGAGACCTTCTACACAAATTTGCTTTCTTTTCCTTCCTATTTCTCTCTTTTCTTCTGGTTGAACTATGTTTCAACTTCTTGAGTTTTCTGTTGTGCAATACCACAGGGTTTCTCTGCCTCATCAACTGGTGCATCAATCAACATTTTTGCATAGGAATCAAGAATTTGTGCATCCACCTCATATCCCATTTCTTCAATTCAAATATTTCGAGGCTTAACTACTTCCATGAGTGTCTCATCCTTCTTTACCATAATGCATATGTCGGTTGAATATTTTTCTACAATATGCTCAGGTACCCTTACCCTAGACTTCATAGATTTTTGGAATTCTTTAAAATACCCCCATACCTTATTATCTCTCTAACTTCCTAAAGCAACAATTGACTGTTTCAATTGTCTCCCTATTGGGATGTCAAATGCCCATTGCCTCTTACCAGAACCGGGTGTATCATTCATGAAATATAACATCAGGTAAACTATCAAGTTGCCATACCATAATGTACCCTTCTTTTCACATTTAATCTTCCCTAAGTTTATTAACAACTCATCTAACATCCAACCACATAGATCTAATTTCACATTCTCTCTTAGCATCTTGTATGCAGCCAAAATGCATGAACTGGAAACAATATTCAATCGGTTTGACTGAGTTACCTTATACCCAATGACCATGCTACCAAATTTGATGTCCATATTGGTGATAGTGCTCACTTTCATGGATCTTTTGTCAGATGTCGCATCGATGATCTTCCTCATGAAATTATTTGAAACCTTCTTGTCTGGATTTTTCCCAACTGATGGTAAACTAGTGATTGCCTGGATGACTTCTTTGGTAACTTTATAAGGTCTATTTAACCATATAAATTCCCCATGTACTTTGCTCAGAATGTATCTGATTATCTCATCCTCAAATTCAGGAATATCTAGAATGTCGATAAACCCTAGGTCTTCAATATGCTTTATGCTGGTTTGATCTTTCCAGATTCTCCCATCAGCTCACTCATATACATGCCCTTAATTTTTGAAGTTCCCAAGTCCTTGATGTGACAGTGAATATATGCCCTAACATCCTCTACGTAGACAAATTCCTCTGGAACATGAGAAAATGCTCCAACCGAATCTTCCAGGGTAGACACATGTGGATACCGCTTGAAAATTAGCTTGGGGCGGTCCTTGACCTCTACTAAAATTGGGTTTTCAACAAAAACATGAATATATGATGATCTTGCTTCCATGTTAAAGATACATACCTTTTGATCACTCTTAATAAAAACCTCCAACAAATTCTTCCAGACGCTAGTGAGATCGCTCAAGAAGAAATCTGATTGCTCTAAATTACCTTTGATCACACTTAGTTGCTCTTAATCACTCTGAAATCACTATGAATGCAAGGTGATTAAAAATGAAGTGTATTCAACCTTTTAACCTTCAAGAAAAACCCTAATCTTCCATTGACACAAATGACTATCGGTGAAAGATACCAGATCTCACTCAGAATATATCCATGCTGGATAATCATCTCCAATATCTGCAACATCTTCCAGAACCTCTTCCTGGGGCATATGCAACATCTTAATGAATTTTGTCCACCCCTAAGGCATCTGCCTTAGTTATCGGATGAGCTCCCTACTGGTGCAGGAGCAACCTCTTCTGTTGGATAAGTAACTAGGACATTCCCGTTTGATGATTGTTCTGCAGTCTTCCTAACCCATCTCTTGTCGGATTTCACCAACCTTCTCTTTACCTTTCTCATTTGATCCTCTATTACTAACCAGTGGATTTATGCTTCTACATAACTTAGCAATATGTATATTCTCATTACATCCATAACATGCAACATTGTTCTTTTGAATTGCTTTGCTAAACTGGTAAAATTGCTTGACCTACAGTGATTAGCCATATGCCCAAATTTTCCACATGCATAGCATTTAACATTCATTCTGCAATCTTATGCTTACGACCAAGCTTATTGCATTTAGAACATTTAACAAGAGTAGAATCAGGGTTCTGATTTGCTCTGTTTCTACATTGCCTAGCCATGTGACCAAATCTATTGCAAACAAAATATATACCATTGAATTTATAAGCGTTTAATTGCCTTACCGGTGCCTTATGGTTTTGATCTTCATTAGAAGTACTGGAACTTTGTCCTTGCTCAAACCCAAGTCCACTGGAATCTCCGATTTCCCTTTGTCTCTTCAATAACTCATCTAGTTGTGTTGAGCTAATCTTGAATTTTTGTTTTTTTCTCACTTGCAATAGTTAAATCTTCTCTCAGAATTATCATTTGTCTCTCAAGCTCTTGTTCATTACTTTGGGATCATACCAAATTAGTTCTCAACATATCATTTTCATGAACCAACCTACCACATTCTTCAAATTTGTTCTTCAGGGATACAACAAGATTTTTTTCCTTCTTCTTTCTATCCTCAATCTCCTTAGACAATCCTCATAGTTATAACTTGCATTTCATTTTTCGTAACCATGTTCTCTTGACTCAATTTCTGACATTGTTCCTTAAGTGCATCTTTCTCTTCATCGTCATGACTTTGCAAAAGTTCCTTCCTCCTAGCTTGAACAAATGATAGTCTCTCTTGTAGGACAAGAATGAATTACTTAGCAGAATTCAATTCATCTTGTAGCTTTAAGTTCTTCAACCTTTCAAAATCATAATCTTCAAGTGTCAGCTTAAGTTGCTTCTCCAAAGCCACATCCATGGATTCTAGTTTCAGGATCTTCCTTAAGTTGTTAAACTTCCTTTGAGGTACAAGGCTTTGATACCAATTGTTGGAAACCAATAACACTAAGAGGGGGGATGAATCAGTTTTATAAAAGAATGTTAAGTTTTAGCCTTATTAAAACATGCATACACCAACCGGTATACTGGTACATAGATAATTGAAAGAAGTAAAGCAACCAACAAGCCAATCACATAAATGAGAACCATAACACACAGATATATACGTGGAAAACCTCAAATAGGAAAAACCACGATGGGATTTGTGACCCATAATATCAATCCACTGGCCATATGAAAAGATATTACAAAATATGAAGGGCCTACACTTGCAGGAAGGCCTACAACCTAGAGCACACTGCTCAATCACACAAGGAGCCTCACTGACTACATAAAATTCCAGACTACAATCCGGAGAAGTATGACTGCTAAGATAGCATCTTCTATGCTAGAATACAGTTCTGGTCTTAAGCCCTAAACCCTTTATCAGAATAACCCTTACAATAATTTCCTCACATACATAATCTCTCTAAACTATTTCACATCATATTACATTCCCATATCCATAATCTCCTATCTCATGTCTCTCTCATGTATATCAAAAAATGATTTATCAAACTGACTTATATAGCTTATACAAATTTTCATGCCTTATGTCAGCTTACAAAGATATATACAATATCAAATTACATGTCAGCTAGATAACATAAATGCACAAACATTAAAATCAATTTTCGATGCGGGATCCAAGATATGTCAGCCTCCAATACTGATAACCTTTACTAAACCATGTCGGTCGGCATTGCCAGTGACCAAAGAAATTGTTTTGTCCAGCTGGTGCCGGTGTTAGTGTTGGTGTAGTATCTGTGAAGAGCTTGTCGGTACACCATAGAACCAAAACATGTAGCCAAAACACAATACCATGTTGCCATCAATGATAACATAGTGAAACCAACCAATTGAGTGTCAATTGCCAACAGTGTGACAGCTGCTCTAGTCCTCCATACTTTTTGCACTCCAATTGGGGATTGATTCGTCACTATAAATAAATCTTATTCCTAAGATCACAAATCCATACCCGCTTCCTACACATATAAAGAAGGGTAAATAGGTTGGAAATAGGGGTTTGCCTAGGTCAGACCCTGGTTTAGGAATTAATCTTGAATAAAATATTGCAAATATTAAAATAAACAATGGAAAGATATACCTCAGATTTGCAATGATTGATAATAATGCTTTTATTCTTGTATGTGATCACATATGTTGTATGAAATGGTATGAGCATGAATAAAACCCTAATCACACACACATGCTTGCACATGAATGTTGTAACTTTCTCTACAATGATTGAATGAAGAACATGTCGCCTTGAAGACCTTTGGAAATGCTTGATGATGAATAGTTCAATGCTTGAACTCTTTAGGTTGAATTATTGGAGTCTTGGGATTGAAATGAATTGATTAATGTCTTTATATATGAGGTTCTAGGTCAGTTTACCGATTAGGCTAAAATCCAACAATCATATTGAGCCACTAACTTCATTTCCCATCAAAGAGATTGGTCTCATCCCCTCCTTAAAAATTGGGCCCCAAAGAGGGGGACCAGGGTGATGGTTGCACCCTGGTAGTCATCAATCAGGGACCAAAATCAAGGTCTAGGGAGGTAGACACACTTCCAAAGAGTTATTTGGTACGTGTTTGATGCATTAAAGTTGGAGTTAAGGCACTAAAAGAGCCCATATAGAAATTGAGGGGGATATGTGTTGAAGTAGGGGCACACACATGAGGTGTAAATTGGCTCGGTGACAATTTACAATGCTACAAAACCTCGTTATCTCGCATCCCTATAAATTTTTAAAAAATGATAGAATCACGACGACGTACCACCCTAGTCCTACACGTTTTTCCCTAAATTTCAGGACGATAATTTGGTGGTCTTGTCTAATTCTAATCCCACTCCATATGAAAATATACTAAATCTAAGTCAGCCTAAAGGTGGTTTTAATTTTGAAATCCCTATATAAGGCATCCCTCTAAATTCATTTTGACCATTACATCTTATGCTAACATTATCATCCAATTCAAGAGCAATTCTTCTTCCTCAAGAGCAGATCTAATTCAAGGAGCAGCAAACTACATCAAGGCATCTTCCATTTATGTTTGATTTATGCTTTCATGATTTATTTTGTGTGATTTATCATTTTATTGCCTCAACACATGGAGTACTTATCCTAAGATCATTGCATCACCGATTGAAGGTATAATCATCTACATTTTATAATTTCAATTCCTTTCCCTTAAAAGGCAATATTCTAGTTCAATTTAGGTTCAATTTATATTTTAATTAGGGTTAATTCCAAACCTGAGGTTTGACCTAAGGAAAACCCCTATTCACAATCCCCTTTCTTTTCTCTTGTGTGTAACTATAGCTACCCAATGGATATCTGATAGCATTAGGAGCCTGATATATGCTCATTCCCTAAATTTGGACATGTTTTTTAGGGACTAGGGTGCGAGGGCGCCCTTGTCCTTGGACTAGGGTGTTGGGGCACCCTGGTCCTCAATATTTTGCACCAATTTTTGAGGGTGGATTCCAAACAATCTCAAGTTCCAAATTTTCTGACAGAAACTCATATTCAAAAGACCAAGGCACTGGGGCACCCTGGTCCTATCAGATTTGCATCAAATTTCAGTCACAAGTGCATAGTCATTTTTCTTACTTATTTTTATGTTTGTTACAACATTATTTTCTTCATACCTAAGTCATAGTTTATATCACTTCAACATATCTCCATACTTCATTCACTTTCCATAGTAGCGAAGAAATAGAAACCCTAGAAACTTATCACTTGACTCTATTTCACAAGAGTTAGTAAAATGCAGTCACTCCTCAAGGTGATTTCATATTCCAAATGTTGGTATGAAAGTGAATCTTTGTCTCATGTTCTACTCGGTTTCATTTTCATACTATACATTTTGGTGAATCTGACTCTCATTCTTGCATTACTTCTAATTTCCATTTTTTAGATCTGATTTGTATGCACTTAAATGTTCCTATTTGCAATCATATCTGAAACATATATCTTATGCGCTTTCATTAAATGCATTGGTTAGTTCATGTGCTTGTACTTATTTAACTGCATTGGTTAGTTTGTATGATAGTTTCTTAGACCTTATTATGACCTTTCGCCCCTCTTGTAAAGATCATACCAAGGACCATTTGAGGCAAGAGGATGGTTTCAATAAGCATTAATAAATAGTGCTTGTTCCTCTCCCAAAATTGGCCCTCCCTGTGAGGATATCCTAGTTCAAGAAGAGAGTGTTAATATTTCTTTAAAAATTCTCCCTCTTAAAGATGGATCTTTGAAGAGTGATGTTGATCCTTCTCCTAGAGTGTACCTCTCACATGTAGATCATTTGGTTCTAGAGGATGATATGGGGGCTATCTTTCCTAGTGGCACTATACGTTCATTCCATTTCAGTAACCTTCCCTCTAGTGATGAAGCATTAATGACTAATGCTAGCCCCTCTTCCAAAATTGGTCCTACCTATGATGACATTTTGGTGTAAGAAGATACTATCAACACTTCTTTCAATAGTATTCCTCATAGGAATGATGTTGATCTTTCTCCTAACATGTACCTCCCTTGTAAGGATAATTTGGAACAAGAGAATTCTATTAGGCTGCAAGAGTTCAATATCACTAACAATCCCCTCTATGAGGATTTCCATTTCATTCAATTCAAATATAATATTATTAATGAAGAAGTGTTTAAGGTTGATAATCCTTTGTATGAAGCACTTGATGATTTCACCTTTACTAGACCTTCCTAAACTATTCTAAAACCATATTTGGTCCATATGATACATGTGAATGGTTATGAAACTCCTAACAAGCATGTGATTGTTGTTTAGGGTGGTATTACTCCTCAAACCTCTCAATCTATTAATAAATTGGTTATTGTGGTTAAATATGGTTATACAAATGATACTTTTTATACTCCCAATAAACCAGTCATTACTATGAAAGGAGGTTATGCCACTAAAAGTCCTTATGAATATTCCAAACAAATCACTAAAGAAAATTACAATGTGGTTGATCACACATATAAAACAAGAAACAATAGGCAACCTAATCCTCCTCTGATTATCCAAAATTCTCTTCTTATTTCTCAACCAATGCTTCCTCCAACACCTCATATTTTTCAACATCTTGAAAAGGAATACGGTCTTATTAAACAACTTTGAGCTAAATCTGCCAAGATAACTATTTGGGAGTTGATTAAAACCTCACCCACCTATCATGAAATGTTACAAGACACTTTAAAGAACTTAGATGTTCCATCTATAGTGACACCTAATAATATGACTTCTTTTATTGATTCTATTAAGGCACTTAATTCTTAGATTGTGTTCTCTCAAGTTGAGTTCCCTCCTAAAGGGATTCAAAATCAATATGATCCTCTTTTAATTATTGTCCTTATTAATGGTAATGCTATAATATGAACCTTAGTGGATAATTTATTTGGCCTTAATGTTTATAGCATTTATTTGTTGCATAAAATTAATGTGGACACTTCTCTTATTGAAGCAGCCACTGGTGAGGAGGGACCTCAAGGAGATAAGTCCAAACCAGCTAGCAAGAGTAAACACAACGGAAACACACATACATGATGGAGGCAATGTAGAACAGATAGTTTTATTTCATGAAATTTGATTACATCCAACCGGTAAGAACCAGGTTACAACAAACCGATACATAGGCATTGTAGAATAGGTCACATCGGGACCTTGAATCAAAAGATCTATCCTCTAGGAACAGTCTATCTCCAATTGATTCTAATTGATCTTCCCTTGATTGCATTCTAAAGCATTATTATAAATATATATATCGATCCAAAGGATACATTCAGCCCAAAAAGGATAAAAACTTGAAGATCAAGACCTAACGTCCAAAATGAACAAGGTCAGCCACCACCAAGAGATTGCTCTGAAAAATACAAAGGATGAAACCTAGAAGGTTGGCAACATGCCAAGAAATATCGATATCAATACTCAAGGCTCCACAAGCTTCGGAATGGGTTCCAGTAGATCACTAGAATAGGTCTCGGGCAACTAGTAACAAAGGAACAACCAGTAACAAGAATCTGTCATGAAAACTGGTAGCAATATCTTGTCAAAAAGTGATCCAAATGATATGCGGCTTGAAAGAAAGAAAGATGATCAAGTCTTCAAGTAGAATCCAACTCCACAGGATCCGGTGAGCCAAAACCGGGACATATAGAAAATAAAACTGAAACTGCAAACATAAAACAAAAAGGAAATGTTTTTGGTTGATGCAAGATTGTTGTGAATCAGGGACGCTCCTGCATCAGGCATCCGGGGTTAATGAAAAGTGAGCCTCTCACTTTGCTAGGGTTAGAGGGAAACCAAGGTGGTCTACCTCTGCCTAAGAAATCCAAGATTAATCTTCAACTGGTCTTCCCTTCCACTTCACAAGATATTCTTTGTACTGACTATTCCGGGTACTACACCTAATCCTACTATACAAAATCTCTTCAATCTGATCTAGTTCCTTTTGGGGCAATTGTTTCTCTAAGTCTACAACACTATCCTCACTGAATTCTGGTTCATGGTATTCATGAAGATCTACAATGTTGAATATAGGTGAAATACTTAGACTATCTGGTAGCTCCACTTCATATGCATTTCTAGAACTTAACTTCCTCAAAATCTTACAGGGTCCAAACTTCTTCATCTACAACTTATTATAAGTTCCAAATGGGAATCTCTCTTTTCTCAAGTATACCATCACCTCATCACCAAATTGAAATTCCTTATCTCTTCTCTTTTCATCTGCCTTCTCCTATATTTGCTATTCATGTCTTCCAAATAGTGTTTTACCTGAATATGCAATGCTGCTAGGTGATCTGCATATTCTTCTGCTTCTAAACTCTTTCAGTCTTCACTGCTAATGTCTCTCAATTTTAATATTTCTCTAGGATGTAATCTGGTAACAATCTCAAAAAGTGTTTATTTAGTAGTATTGTGTTCACTGAATTGTTATAGGAAAACTTTGCTTGTGCAAGGATCAAGTCCCAATTTCTAGTTTTATCTCCCACTAAACACCTCAACAAGTTTTTGAAACTACAGTTAACTACTTCGGTTTGTCCATCAGTCTGTGGATGAAAAGTAGAACTTAACTTCAAATCTGTCTTCATCTTCTTCGAAAGTGTTCTCTAAAAATAGCCAACAAACCTAGTGTCTCTGTCTGAAACTATGTCACGAGGTAATCCATGCAATCTCACCACTTCCTTGAAAAATAGATCTGTTGCATGCAATGCATTTGATGTTTTCTTACAAGGTATGAAATGAACCATCTTTTAAAATCTATCCACTACCAAAAATATATAATCCTTCCCTCTCGGTGTCGTAGGCAATACAAGTACAAAATCCATGCTTATATCCTCCCAAGGTCTTACCGGTACTGTCAAAGGTTTATACAATCCCACATTCTGACTACTACCTTTTGTAACTTGACAAACTCTACAACTTTGCACATATCTCTTAACATTCTTATGAATCTGGGGCCAAAAGTACTGCTCACTCGCCAATGCAACTATTTTATCAATGCCAAAATATCCGGCTAAACCTCCATTATGTTTCTCTTTGATTAGGCTCTCTCTCATGGAACTCTTAGGCATGCATAATTGAACTCCGTTGAATAACATCCCATCCTGAATGAAATAATCCAACCATTTCCTTCTATCAACCATAACCGATTCTCTAAATGCTTTCCAAGGTTCTACAAAATTCGGGTCTTCAAATCTTCAAAACCTAATACTGTCACTCTCATCTCTGTCAAAAAATTCCTTCTCCTACTCAATGCATCAACAACTTTGTTATATTTCCCACTTCTATGTTTCAACACAAAGGTGTAACTTCTTAAAGAATTCTACCCATCTCATATGTCTCTAATTCAACTTACTTTGACTATTCAAATACTACATAGCTTGATGATTTGTATACAACACAAACTCCTTAGGCAATAAGTAATGTCTCCGTTTCTTCAAGGCTTTAACTATGGCATAAAATTCCTGATCATACAATGAATATGTCTTCTGAGCATCATTCAATTTCTCACTAAAATATGCTACTTCTCTCCCTTCTTGACTAAAAAATGCTCCTATTGTTGTTCCACTTGCATCACAATCCACTTGAAATACTGTATTGAAATCTGGTAAAGCTAACACTGTTAGGGTTCCCACAGATACTGAGAGGGGGGGGTGAATCAGTATCTGACTGGTAATGAAATTTTCTTAAAACTGAATATGCAGAATATAAAGTAACAGTATACCGGTATGCAAGAATTAATGCAAATAATAGAATCAAAAGCATCCATATGAAAAGAACACCATAACACAAGATTTGTAACGAGGAAACCCGGTGTGGGAAAAACCTCGATGGGATTTGTGACCCACAATATTTACTTACTGGCCAATAAGAGAATATTACTTACAATAGGGGCTTGCACATGCAGGAAGGCCAACTGCCTAGAGCTCACTGCTCAATAAGAAGTCACACTGACTTACAATGAGGATTTACACAAATCCAATATTTTGTACTGCTTTACAATAGCATCTTCAATGCCAGATTCAGTACCGGTTCTTACTCTGTTCTTTACATATACCCTTGACCTACAATTCACACATTAGGTCTGCCTTATAATTTATTTATTGCATTCTATCCATATCCTACAAATGCCTACAATGATCTCTTTTATATACAAGAGTCATTTTACAATTTGCCAAGTCGGCTTACAATGATAAACAAAATATTATATATCAGAAATCTTGTCGGCCTTTGTGCCGGTATACATATTTCCTTCTGTGCCAGTGTACATCTTCTGTGCCGTTGCCGGTGTAGATTGATTTTGTTGATGCCGGTGCACTGTTTTGTTTGAGTAATGCTTTGTCGGTATAATGTCTTGCCGGTGCCATAGGATTGCAGGGTTGCCTGAGTAATGCTTTATCGGTGCCATAGGATTGCAAGGTTGCCATCAATGACAAAACCTTCAATCACACACAATGTCTCATTGGAGTGTCCATATGCCAACAATCTCCCCCTTTGGCATTGATGGCAACACTCATGAGAAATTTCAAAAAGATATCAAAAAATGTGTAGACCAAAAAAATGTTACCAAAAATGTGAGAGCTCCCCCTGAGCATGTGATCCCTGTGTTTTGAATTTTCTCATCTACTACTCCCCCTTTGGCATCAATGACAAAGGTTAGTAGATTTTGTAGTTGTACCAATTCATAACCTCAACCTTGTAGTTGGGTAGTTATTATCTGAAGAATATCTCCCAAAATTAAGTTTATGCCACCCATAAACTTCTTGCTCTCCTTTATTGCTATCTTAGTTCTGTATATTGTACCGGTGAGATGTTGCAAGTGCTCTACCGGTGTTTTGCTACTCTGTGTTAGTGCCTCTGAGATTTCCTTACACAGAGATGCTAAATAGTCCAATCTTGGACTTAGTTTAGATCTCAAAAATTTTGCCTTGTTTATTATTTTCTCTTTTTCTCTTTCTAATTTGAGCAATTCTTCCTCAAAATTTGTTATCTTTTCCTCAAAAACTGATAATGTATTGGATGAGTTAACAAAATTATCAGCAAGTTTATTGATCTCTTCCTGTACCTTGCTTATCTTTTTGTCTACATCTGTGGTCAAAAAGTTTATCTTACAGGTGTCTTTGTACAAAGTTTTGTACTCTTTCAATAAATTGCACAGTTCCGGTAGAAGTATGTCAAATTCCCTATTACACTTCTTTATTCCTTCCTCAAAGAATTTTTGTTTCTCTTTTTCTACACTTTCCTTTATAGTTTCTACCTTTGTTTGCTCAAAATTTTCAGAAATATATTTACAAAGTGTATCCAACTGGCCTAAAGAATCTTTGTTGGCTATATTACAATTGGGAGCTATTGATTTCAAAACTAGAATTGAATCATCTATCGCTTTATAGGCTTGTGAGCTATAATCAGTTATTTTCTTGATAGATTCGAGCAATACCTCTGTTACATTTGATGGTGACCCTATAAACTGAGTGTCGGTGGAAGTGACCATGCTGGTATTGACCTTTGGTAGGTCTGTTTGTGTCTCCATCTCTTTAAGCATAGTTTTTCCTGCATCATGTCTTATCGATGGCATTTGTTCTGGAGCCTTTAGCTCTGTTGGTTTCTCTGTTTGTGTTCCAGATTCCATCTTTTTCTTTGAATCTGCTGCCGGTTGCTCTTTGTTTCCTGTTGCCGGTTTCTCTTAGTTACCTATTGTCGGTTGCTCTTCGTTATCAGATTTATCTATGGTATCCTTATCTACCACTATGTTGATTTTTTGAGTATCAACATTCATAGTATATAGGACTTTAGAATTAGGATTATTATCCTCTGTGTCCATGCTCTCAGCTGCCGGTTGATCTTCTGCAGTTATTGTTTTTACCGGTGGAGTATTTAAAGGAGGTGGGGGTAAGTTGTCTCTAATCTTGATACTTGGTGGTCCACTAACTTTACCTTTCCCTTTGTCCTTTTGATATACCAGAATGGGCTTGGGATTCCTATATTCTCCTTGTTTCTCTTTTTCAACCAAAAATATGTCCCAACCATTTTCTGTTTCCTCTGAAACCTCTGTAACTCTACCTGCCATCAATGAAATTTGCCGGTGTGTAGTGGAAAAAACTGTCCGGTTGGCCTGAGCTATCAAATCATCAATTTCCTTACGTGAGTTGACCGGGTATACTGCAAGTAATTTTTCTATTTTAATTTTCTTATCCAACTCAACTATTCCTTGCCTTCTGGCCTCAAGTCTTTTATATAATTCACCAGGAATTTCATTTAGCACTTGCATTAAAAACTTTTTATACATGTCCATGTGTAATATAACACTCTCCTCGACTTGTCCTTTCTCATCATCTGATAGGGTGTCATAGATTTTCCCTATGTTTTTCAATTTACCTTCCTTTGTGATCTCATTTAGTAATATGTCAAAAGGGGTCAAGTCAGTGCTTGTCTTCTTCTTCTTTTTGGGGGTCAGATTTTTCTTAGGTGTGGCTTTCTTGACTGGAGACCTCACAGCTTGTTGCTTCTGTCTTGTCCTTCTAGGTGAAGGAGTGGCTACCGGTGAGGGGTCTTTTTTCCTAACAACTCTTTTGAAGGTTGCTGGCATATCTCCTTTTGAGGAGGTATCTACTGGTGATAGATGAGTTTCAGGCTGTTGGGCTGCCAACTCTTCTTCTATTATGCCAATTTTCTTTAGTACATCTTCCTTTATTGCTTTTGCTTGTCTGGTTCCTTTCCTCACAAATGCCTCAACTTTCTTTACTCTCTTTTTAGATTGAATTTGACTTTCAATGGTCTTAGCACTACCAAATACTTCTTCCTTTGGTTCATTGGGGGCCTCCAGAAGTGCTTTGGCATAAGTTTCCACTATGTGGTCATCTGTTTCATACCCCATCTCTGTAACCCAAATTGTTCTTGGGATGACTGCTTCCATCCAGATCTCATCCTTTTTTATTACAAAACATATGTCATCCTTGTATTTGTTGACAATTTCCTATGATAGTCTGATTCTTTTATTCATTTTGACCTTTAGTGCTTGAAAATACTCATTGATATTCTTTTCTCTGTTTTCACCCATGTTGTTGAATAAGTCAGACAATTGTTTTCCTACCGGTATGTCGAATCCAAAATCCTTGTTTCCTATATTGGGAGCCTGTTTGGTTATAGTAACATTAAGCATACAAGAAAATTTCCAAATCTAAAGGTTCCTTTCTTATCCTTCTTGATTTTTGCCAAATTGTCAATTAACTCATCTTTTAACCATTCACAGATATCAATTTTTACATTGTCCTTAACCATGTCATAAGCACTTTTTATGCATAAATTGGAAACAGAGTTAAGCCTATTTGCATGAGTTGCTTTGTAACCTAGAATCATGCTAATGAATCTCACATTTGTATCGGTCACATCATTAACCCTTAATGATCTTTTGTCGAATGTTGCACCAGTTAATTTCATTACTAGGTCATTGGAGACCTTCTTGGTTTTGTCGGGTCTGGTACCGCTGGAAGGTAACCATGTTACTGCTTTCATAGCTACCTTTGTAATTTTATACATTGAGTCAAGCCAAAAGAATGAGCCATGTATTCTGCTAAGAACTATCCTAACCACTTCCTTGGGAAATTCAGGAATGCAGAGGATTTCAGTGAATCCTAGGGTTTCAACAATTTTATGTTCAGGTTTCACATTTTCGGCATTGTCACATATAACAAATTTATACATGTTTTTGATTTCTTCATCACCTAATTCCTCTATGTTGCAATGAATATACATTCTAGGGTCTTCTGCATAAACAACACCCTTTGGAATTTGGGAAAAAGCACCTGTGTTGTCATCTTTCTTAGCTACCTCGGGAACTAGCTCAAACACGAGTCTAGGTCATTTTATAACCTCGACTACTATAGGGTTTGCTATGAATTCAGGTGCAGACGAGGATGCCATGATGATAAATACCTTTTTCTACCTTTGGATGGATTGATTACTGAAGTGCTTTGCCTCTTTGCTCGGAAATCTTCGCGCTCTCTGAAAGTTTGAATTCATGGTGAAGTGAAATGGAGCCAAAAACCTTATTTTATAAAGTCTTTTCTGCTACCTACCACATTAATTGTTTGCCGGCAATGTATTAACTCAACTTTATTTGCCAGTAATGAAGGATTTTCAACTTCTTTTGTCTAACCAAGGGAATAATAGCACATGTGTCATTAAATTGCCAAACCCTCAAGATAATTTTCTTCAATTTGATGAAGAACATCCTACTGGTGGAGCATTGCTCTGTCCTGCCGATGGAGCATCATATTGTCCTACCGGTGAAGCATTTGTTGGTTCTACCGGTGGAGGAGGAACCCCAATATTTAGATCACCTTTTCTAATCCAATGCTTTGAAAATTCTTGCTTAACCTCTTCAACCTTTTCTTTACCTTTCAAGCTAGTACTTTTGTTATCTACCGGTGTACCTTTACTTCTACAGAATTTAGCAATATGACCAATCTTGTTACATGCATAACAAGTTACATTATTTTTTTGAATAGCTTTCCCATAACCTATGCCGGTATGTGTTCTGCATTTATTTGATAAATGACCAAATCTTCCACAGACATAACATCTTACATTCATTCTGCAATTTTTAGAGTTATGACCAATTTTGTTGCATTTGGTACATTGACCGGTGGGAGGATTGATGTTCTGATAATTCCTAGATCTACATTCATCTGTCCTATGACCATATTTATTACAGTTAAAGCATTTTCCATTGAATTTGTAAGTATTAGAGGGTCTTACCGGTTTGCTTTGATCCTGGGTATTTGCAGTATCGGAGCTTTCTCCAACTTCAAATCCAACTTCAGAAGTGTCACCTTTGGGTTTTTGATTCTTCAATAAGGTACCAAGTTCTTCTGAGCTTTTCTTGAATTTTTCTTTGTGTTGATTTGCAGTTTCCAATTCCCTTTCCAAGAACTCTTTTTGTCTCATTAGTTCATTCGAGTCATTTTGAGTGTGCATCAAATCTATCTTCAACATGTCATTTTCATAGCTAAGTCTTGTGTTCTCATTTGCTGCATCACTTAGTCTTCTGGTCAATTATTCTTCATTCTTCTTTCTGTCCTCAATCTCTTTGCAGAATCTCATAGTCATATCCTACATTTCATTTTTTGTTGTCATGATCTCTTGTTTCAATTTGCTTATCATATCATTTTGTGATTCCTTTTCATCATTTTCATTTTGTAATTTTTCACAAAGTTCTCTTCTCTTGTTTCTTGTAACATTAAGATTTTCTTGAAGTGCCTGAATAATGTCCTGAGCTACTTTTAAATCATCTTCTAATTTGATATTTTTCAACTTCTCTGCATCATAGTCAATAAGAGCTCCTTCAAGTTTCTTCATCAGATTTTCCATCTTTACCGGTGTCAAGATCTTCCTCAAGCTATTAGGCTTCTGAAAATAGAGGACCAGGCTCTGATACCAATTGTTAGGGTTCCCACATATACTGAGAAGGGGGGGTGAATCAGTATCTGACCGGTAATAAAATTTTCTTAAAACTGAATATGCAGAATATAAAGTAACAGTATACCGATATGCAAGAGTTAATGCAAATAATAGAATCAAAAGCATCCACATGAAAAGAACACCATAACACAAGATTTTTAATGAGGAAACCTGGTGTGGGAAAAACCTTGGTGGGATTTGTGACCCACAATATTCACTTACTGGCCAATAAGAGAATATTACTTACAATAGGGGCCTGCACATGCAGGAAGGCCAACTGCCTAGAGCTCACTGCACAATAAGAAGTCACACTGACTTACAATGAGGATTTACACAAATCCAATATTCTGTACTGCTTTACAATAGCATCTTCAATGCCAGATTCAATACCGGTTCTTGCTCTGTTCTTTACATATACCCTTGACCTACAATTCGCACATTAGGTCTGCCTTATAATTTATTTATTGCATTCTATCCATATCCTACAAATGCCTACAATGATCTCTTTTATATACAAGAGTCATTTTACAATTTGCCAAGTCGGCTTACAATGATAAACAAAATATTACATATTAGAAATCCTGTCGGCCTTTGTGCCGGTATACATATTTCCTTTTGTGTCGGTGTACATCTTCTGTGCCAGTGTACATCTTCTATGTCAGTGCCGGTGTAGATTGATTTTGTTGATGCCGGTGCACTGTTTTGTTTGAGTAATGCTTTGTTGATATAATGTCTTGCCGGTGCCATAGGATTGCAGGTTTGCCTGAGTAATGCTTTGCCGGTGCCATAGGATTGCAAGGTTGCCATCAATGACAAAACCTTCAATCACACACAATGTCTCATTGGAGTGTCCATATGCCAACAAACACAGGCTGCTCAGTCACTTTTTGCTTCAACAATTCAAAACTGTTGTTTTCTCTGGTGGTCCACTTGAATTCCTTCCGATCTCCTCTCATGGTCTCAGTCATAGGGTTACAAACTGAACTGAAATTTTTGATAAACTTCCGGTAAAAACTAGCCGATCCATGAAATGAACTCACCTTTCCAATGCTTTCCAATGTAGGCCACTCAACAATGACTTTCACTTTCTCGAGGTCCATCTTCAAACCATCCTTAGATATCACAAAACCCAAATAGACTAACTCATCTTTCATGAAAGTGCACTTCTTGATATTGATCAACAACTTTTATTCTGTCAACCTCTACAAAACATGTCTTAACTACCACAAAAGCTCCTCTTTTGTTCTACTGAAAATCAGAATGTCATCCAAATACACAATAACAAACTTACCCAAGAATTTCTTTAATACCTCATTCATCATTCTCATGAAAGTGCTCAGTGCATTAGTAAATCCAAAAGGCTTCACCAACCATTCATATAGTCCTTCATTTGTCTTAAATGTTGTCTTCCACTCATCACCTTCCCTGGTCTTGATTTGATGATATCCACTCTTCAAATCTATCTTTGTAAAGTATTTTTATCCACTCAAACAGTCCATTATGGCATCCATCCTAGGAAAAGGAAACAGGTATTTCACTGTGATCTTATTTATTTCTCTTGATCGGTACACATCCTCCATTTTCCATTCTTCTTAGGTGCTAATACCATTGGTACCACACAAGGGCTCAAACTCTCCTTGATCAAACCTTTATTCAACAGCTCCTGCACTTGATTATTCAGCTCTTCATTTTCTACCGGTATTAACCGGTGTGAAGCTTTGTTAGGCAAACTAGCTCTGGGAACCAAGTCCATGTAATGACTAATACTTCTAACAGGTGGCAATCCATCAGGTACATTATCTGAAATGATGTCCTCATATTCTATTAGCAAGTCTCTTATCTCTATCCCGTGTTCTCCTTCTGGTTCCGGTTACTCAGTCTTCTTAGGAATTAAGGAAAAACACACATTCTCATGTCTCAGCCCATCCATGATTTTCCTTCCATCTACTAAATAGATTCTGGTATTTTTACAAACTTCACTCTTCAAAGGTTCCTCCAAAGGTAACAAGTTTTGCTTCATCCCATTGGCCACAATAGTGTATGTATTTTTCCTCCCATAATGTATTCCCTATCTATGAAACTGCCAAAGTCTTCCCAACAAAAGATAACAAATATCCATAGGCATAATATGACATAAAACTTCATCATGATAATTCCTAATTTTTAATATTACTAAACTATATTCACTTACTAACAACTTATGTTCATCTTGAATCCATGCTATCTGATAAGTCTTAGGGTGTTTCAATCTCTCCAATTTCAACTTATTCACCATCTCTTCTGAAACAAGATTATATGAACTACCACTATCAATAACAACTTTATAGCACTTACCAGATACCTTACATCTGGTCTTGAACAGGTTCTTCCTCTGCAAGGTTTCTTCATCTCCTTTGGTATGACACAAAGCTCTCCTCATCATCAACAATTCTCCATCTTCTAGTTTATTGTCTGGTCAGTGGGGTTTTCTTCCACTACTTTTGCTCTTCTGGTAGCCTCCGTCTTCTTACATTCAAATGCATGGTGCCTTTATCCTCCATATTTAAAGAAGGTTCCTCTAAATGTCCTCGTCTTGTCTTCCAAAGTTCTCATTCTGATAACCATTCGGTTCTCTCCTCTGGTAGAAATTTCTATCATCCTTCCGGTATGAATTACCATCCTTGCTCACTTCCTTGTCCTTGTTTTGAGCTGTACTAGTTCCTCTTCCTCCGGTATATCCTTTTCCTCTTTGAAATCTTCCTCCGGTAAACCTTCCACCTCTACCTCTCTATCTCTGCTCATGTCTTTTGTTTAATTTCTCTTCAGCTTTTATTGCATACTAGTAAGCCTCTTCAACACTCTCCAATTTGATCATAATGAGTTCATCTTGTATAGACATCCGCAATCTGTTCAAATATCTTGCAATTTGTTCAACTTGTAAAATGCTTCGGTGTACTCCTTCACACTAGATTCCTTCTATCTCAGATTCTGCAACTTCCGAAATAAATCGACCTGATAATTCGTCGACACAAACTTTTATGTCAACTTAGCAATAATCCTATCCCATGACTTAATCTTTTCTTTACCTCTTCTTTGTCTATCAACTTGTAAGTGCTCCCACCAAAGAGATGCATGACCTTTCAACAGGGTACATGCATATTTCACCTTCCTCTCTTCTCCAGTGTTTTCAAAATCAAAATACTTCTCCATCTCTGAGATCCAATCCATCAATTCATCCAAATCTAATTTTGCATCATATTCCGGTGGGGTAGAATAAGGCTTAGTGTTTGCCCTACTCAAAAAACTTAAAAACCTTTTTTCATCCGGATCAACTGCTGGTAGGCTCACTTGTTCTGTCGAGGCTTCTTCTCCTTCATCTTCACTCACATCCTCAATATGTCAGCCTCTTCTCTGGGTTGTCTCCACGACTTCTAAATGGGTTTCTATTCCTCACAATATCTTCATCACAACAGGGTCTACATTCCCATGCACTCTACCATTCCTAGTTCCTCTTCGCACCATTGATTCATGCTAGTCCTCTACAATTGCAGGTCAGATCTGTGATCCGCACAACCTCTGGAATGAAACTTTACTCTGATACCACTTGAAGCAGTCAATGGTGAGGAGGGACCTCAAGGAGATCAGTCCAAAATGGTTAGCAAGAGTAAACATAACGGAAACACACAAACATGATGGAGGCAATGCAAAATAGATAGTTTTATTGAATGAAATTTGATTACATCCAACCAGTAACAACCGGGTTACAACATACTGGCACACATGCCTGATAGAATAGGTCACACCAGGACCTTGAATCAAAAGATCTATCTTCTAAGCACAGACTATCTCTGATTGATTCTAATTGATCTTCCCTTGATTGCATTCTAAAGCATTATTACAAATATATATCGATCCAAAGGATCCAGTCGGGCCAAAAGGGATCAAAACCCGAAGAACAAGACCTAATGTGCAAAATGAAAAAGGTCGGCCTCCACCAAGAGATTCCTCCATAAAATCCAAAGGTGTTGGCATTATAACAGACAAAGGGAGATTGTTGGCATTTCAATAAGGATATTGAGAAGGTTGTTGATGATTATGGATATAACTGATTAAGGATGTTTACTGTCTTAATATTATTATTTTGTCATTGATTTCAAGAAATTGATTTACTAATTGAGTATGATGTTGCCATATCTTAAGAAGTATGATTTGATGAGTATAAAGATGTCGGTAAAAGACACAGAAAGAATGTGATGAATAAGGGGAGGAATAAGTTATTCAATGGGAAACTATTACCGAGTTAGACAATGATGAGATCATGATGTTTTGATTGTTTTGATATCCTACGTATGTTGTTGATTGTAAGGTTAATACTATACTATGTTACCGAGCAAAGAACCTAGTCGGTAAACCCTAAGGTTATCGCTATCGGTTAATGAAGGTAGAATGTCTACCGAGTGAAGTTTAGTATTTACCGAGTTGCAACCGAGTAGTAACAGAATGCATTGAATGAATAAAAGCATTATTTAATGAAGGAAGCTGATGGGCTGGTTATGATTAAATGATTGGTATGTCGTGAATGAAGTTTGTTACAGAATCTATGGCAAAGGAAAATCGACAGGATGATCTACAGCTCAGATTGAACCACAATACCCTAGCACAAGTTCCAAGAAATGTATGAAAGTTCCAAGGTAGGGTAAAACGGTTTCAGATTGAAGGATACATTAAACCTAGTCAAGTTTGAAGATCTGATGGCTATGATTGATCATGGGAAATGTGATCAAGGAGATTAAGCGGTTGGCAAATTGCTTATAAATAATGAACTGTTGATAAACAATATATGCGGGCAAGTGTATGCACAGGGATGCTACATAGTGATTACTGAGCACATAAGCTTGAAGACCTATTTGAATAACAGAGTATAGAGCCCAACAGATGGACAAGATAAGTCCTATTGTATTGAGCAAATAAGAATCTGCTTTAGCATTTTAGATGTGAAGTTGCAGATAGATTTTTATAACTGTTATTTTGTAAAGTGACAGAAAATCTCTTAACTGAGTGGGCTTAACAATCTTATTTGTAAAACCCTCTAGCAAGGTGACATTCTGATTGAGTGTTTGAAATCCTTTAACAAGGTCACTTCTAACAAGGTGAAGATCCTAATAGATCTGAGGGAAATCCCTTAACTGGGTCACATCTAGCAATGTGTTTGTAATCTTTAACAGGATTTTCTTTTAACTGAGCATACTCTAGAAGAGTATATTTCTTAGTGGGTCCGAAATCCCATAGTGGTTTTTCCCTATTTGGGTTTCCATGTTAAATTTGGTGTTATGAGTGTTATGTTATGATGTTTATATGCTTTTGAGTTTGCATGTTTAGCAATTTTGGTTATATTACTGAAGTATATGTTACCGAGGTTGAATCTATTATTTTTCTGGAAGATTAAGTTTGTATGATTCACCCCCCCCCCCCCCTCATCTTATTAGCTTGGCATCTGTACTTAACATTAAGTATTAGAACTATCAATTGGTATCAGAGCTTTGGACTCTGAAAGAAAAAGTTTAAAGGCACTTGAGGAAAAGATCTAAAGATGTATAAGAGGGATGCACCGAAGCTGAACAAGTGAAGTTTCTCTACATGGCAGAAAAGGATGAAGCTGCACCTATCAGGAGTTGGAGAATATGTTGTATATTATCTGGAGAATGATTTCATTACACTGAGCACCTATCCATTGACAATGGAAGAGATAAAGGGAAAGCAAGAACATATCCAAGCAATGATTGAAATAACATCTGCATTGACCGACTCAAAGTTTAATGATCTAGAAGGCTACAATGATGCAAAGGCAATGTGGGACAAGCTCATATCTGTGTATGGCGGTGATGGACATGTTAAAAGAGCAAAAGTGGATAGTCTAAGAGGACAACTTGAATCTATGAGGATGAATGAAGGTGAGAACATAAGCCAGTACGGTACAAGACTAAAGGAGATTGTCAATCAAATCAAAAGAGCAGGTGGAACTATTGAAGAAAAGGATATAACAAGTAAGTTGTTAAGAACCCTTGTACCAGCTTATGCAATCTGAGTCTCTGTAATCAATGAATTGAGGTCTGTACCCAATATGCCAGTTTCTTTGGATGCTACTATTGGTAAGCTACATGAATCCCTGATGAGGATATTTTTTTTTTTTTTAGAAGAGTATGTCTTTTATAAATGATCTTTCTAGTGTTGTTGTCTCCATGCTTTGGGGGCAAGAATAATATTTCAATTATTTGTCTTTTTCCAAGGATTCACCTTTTAGTTGTTGAGTTGCATCTTTCATAATTTGATATCATGCTTTTCATAGAATTATCCTTCATGAAAGTACATGTGTGTTCCTTGGTTAGGATCTATTCTCTATTTGAAATGATGAATATTTCATAAACAATCTCTCCTTAATGAAAGTGTGCAATTCTTCACTAAGGATTTTCCCTAGCAATGGGAGAAGATACATGTATTCTTAGTCTCCTTCTCCTTTTGAAAGACATTATCTTTATCAAATATCTCCTCTATTTTTGGAGGTGAATTTCTTTATGTAAATGTCTCTTCCTTCATACATCCATCAAAGAGACCCCTTTACACTTATTGCATGATATCTCTTTTACAACTATCTTTATTCTTTCTCATAATAGTCATACCTCTTTATCTTGGAGATATGTACATTGTTTCCTAAAGGATATCTCCTTGGTGATGAAGGTGTATATTCTTATTTCTATGTTCCTTAAGACCTTAACATAGGTCTATGTTGACATCTTAAGGGGGAATACATCATGACCTCCTTGTAGCATATTTTTAATTCAAATTATGGTTTCCTTGCATAATGCCTAAGTGCTTGGTTGTCGTTATTTCAAATCTTATATGGGGTGTACATGCTTGATATCAGACCTAACTCTTATACAAGATGCTTCATTCTTGAAACCATACACATCATTTTTCAATTACATGTCTTATATAGGTTTTTGCATGCTCGAAACTAGAACTAACTCTTAATATGAGATGCTTAACTTTTGAAATCAGATGATATTTTAGCAAGATGACTTGAAATAGCATAACACAAATTGCTAGACTATTCCAACTCTTCCTTCTTGCATGGATCACCTAGCATAATACAACTTGCTAGCCTATGGAATTCATGTTTCTTATTTATCTCCTATGAAACCATAGAATAACACACTTTTCTAGTGATTGGATCATGGTTTATTGCGATTTCAATTGGTGTATGTCCTTGTCCTTTCTATACGTCCACTTGTGCTCTTGTAATAACATGTCGAGAATGATATTAGTGGTTGAGACATTTTTTATTATCACAATCTCTTCAACTTGTTGACTTGGAACTTTGTGTTTTAGTACTAATGTGGTTTGTTTTTGCTTATAATTGAAGGTTACTCTCATGGATTGGTACGATTCTATGCTTGGGGGCTTGATCATCCCTTAGTATTATCCTATCCCTAGTGGTGCAGGAGCACCTAGGACATAGGCTTATAGTTTTTTCTCAATTTTGGCTTGTACTGACCTTAGCCAAGTTAGGTAATTAACAAGGACTCTAGGAGGGTCCAAGAGTGAGTGTGATGAATCAAGTGTAGGTGTAGTTGAGTTAGTTTCTTCCTAGGTTTGCATTTTATGCATAAGTAGTGGTTTGAGTAGGAAATTGACCTTCTTGATGGTCAAAAGTGGTAAAAATTGGTATGAGAATGAGTGAGGTTTAGAATAGTCTTAGGAAATAGTAAAAAGTCATGAGTAAAGACTTAGAATAGGTTTCAAAGGTTGGAAAAGCAAAAAGTGCAAAATTATAAAAGTTGTCATGACAACTTTTGTCCTAAAATGATTAGCGATGGAGTTAGGGATAGCACAATGCCCTAGAATATCTCCGCACATGGGGAATAATATAAGAACCTCCTCTTACATGGTTACCAAGGTTGGAGTTTTTGTTTTTGTATGATCAATAATCTGAAACTACTCATTTTCGGATTGTTTGTCACTATTTTGGCTTATTTTGCTCATAATATGAATACAAATGGATTGAATCCATTGATCCAGTAATGGATTGATTTATTTAGTGTGTTTTAGAGTCATTTGATTCATTTCAATCTTTTTAGTTAGTGTGTGTTAGTGATTCCATTGCTTTGTTTTCAATCAGCCAATTTTGGCTTGTAAATAACAATTTTGTGTAAAATGGTTGCCCCATAAAATCCCTCTGTGCTACTATCACAGCCTATTGGGACATGGAAGAAAACCACTTGTATAGTGTACATATGAAGGGAGGAATTCTAGAAGTGATGTTTGACATGGCTATCACCTTGTTCTAGGCGAGTTCAGGAGTAACCCAACTAGAGAAGACAGGGTGAAATTTGAGTGCATAATGTAGGGGTGAGCACAAAACCACAACCAAACCTTTTTGAGGGGTCCACGAAGTTCATATAGACTTTCCACTACAATGAGAAGCCTTGACAAGACCTGGAGATGTCCATTTCACTAAATTGATCAGTCACTGCCGGTTAGGAGGCCTAGAAACCCTTCAAAACCCTCATTTTTGGGTTAGGGAATTGTACGGTGGGTTGAGAAACCAAAACCACTAAAATCACTTGGGGATAGGTATATGATTGAAGAAAATCAAACCTTGTTGCAGGGTCTTTTGGACCGTTTTCTTCTAAGCCCTAGAAAACCAAATTTTCGAGGCCTAATAGGGGTTCATTCCTTGTAGCCCTTTTCTAGGCAAAATGGTGAAATCAGTAAGAAAGGTAATGAATGAAAACCACAAATGGACCTAAAAGGAATTAATTTCATGTTAAAATCACACCTCTACAACAACTCATAATAGCAGGAGGTGAAATTGACAAGTTGAAGACAAGACATCCAGAATGAGCATATGGGAAACACTTTGAATTGGTAGGGTTCCTAGTGAAACACTTGATGCAAACACCTTGAGATTGGAAATAAAAAATCCCTAAAATAGATTGAGAAGGACTTGGACGTCTTAGAGCATAGCTAGACTTGGAGAGGTTGGTGGAATAGAGCAACACCAACCAGGTGGAGTGAGAGCAAGCTAGGTGAACCCCATCACCTAGCGTGTATTTATCTCAAATGCTCTATCTCTTTATTTCTACTTTACCAAGTGTTTATGGTGAAAATGGATAACAATAATAACAAAATTGAAAGGCTAAATGAATTCAACCACCAAACCCTAGCCTAACAACAACAAAGATCCACCATAACATATGAAGATTACCTAAGACAATGCAAATAACACAAAATCCCAAAGATTATACCATCACATGTCCAATAGGGTTTTGATCTCCATTCTTCCTATCTCCATTGATCTTGCTTGATATATTTGCTCTCAGATTTTTATATGCACAAGAGCTCAACAAAGAATGGAATGTGGTTGCAAGTAGGATCGTAGTGTAGCCAAGTCCTCCAAAATTGTTGATTAGTCTGAGTGATTAGGGTTTGATAATGAAGAATGCATCTCCTTAAATAGAAGACACAATATGAAATGGAAGGATAAGATTGAGAGGTGTAAAAAGGAGGTCGGCTAGTATTAGAGGGTAGGTAAAGGAAATAATAAAATAATGAAAGGGGTAGGTAGTGTATGAATTAAGAGATGAATGACATGTGTCATGGGTAGAAAAAGCTAATGAATTAATTAAATAAATAAATATTTATTTAATTAATAGAAGAAGTAGGATAATTAAATAAATAAAAATATTTATTTAATTTAGGAAAGGGATAATTTAAATAAATAAATTTATTTATTTAAATGAGAAATAAGGCTAGAAGAGGATAAATGAATTAATTAAATAAATAAAGATTTATTTAATTAATAGAAGAATTAGGCTTAGATAATTAAATAAATAAAATATTTATTTAATTAGACATGACAATTTTAGGTGTCTACATTTTGCCCCTCTTTGAGACAATGCGGCTTGTCACGTTGTTTCAAAGAAGATAAGATGAACTGATACAGAGTTGCCCCAGAATGGGAATGATATGCCCCCTCGAGAGATTGGATGAAAATGTCTGGAAAGATCCCAGACAATCTCTCGATAAGAAAGAGAGGCTAGAATGGACTGACCGAATAAAGTGACAAAGTCACGGGATAAAGAAGACTGACTCGGGAAACGAAAGCGAGGGCTAGGGTAGGCTAAAGATAGACCACGGGGGAAAATACATCCTCATTGTCATCTACACATTCACAAGAGCATATTGCAGAGCAAAAATAGAGCAGGAGCAGTCAGCAGCGATGGCTTTTGTTCACAGATTCGACCGTGTTCGCCAATTCTAGAGGCCAGCGGAGGCAGGAGAGCCGGTGAGTACCACAAAACCTCCTCGTACTTTGATGCATTTATTGTTGTCATTAATGCATACTAGGTAATGTAATAAATGTGCATTTATGTCAGGAAAGCGCATTTGCATTTGAAAAGTATGAATTTGCATCTTCTAGGTCAAATCGGCAGTTCTGTGATGAACATACGCTGTCGATTGGATAAGCTGCTGAGAGGATACACTCAAGTAGGTCCTCTAGGAAGACTAGGATAGATCAAGGCACTTTGTGATGAACAGTGAGTACCAAGATAAAGTACTTTGTGATGAACAGGAAGTACTAAAATATGAGCAGCACTTTGTGATGAACAGGGAGTGCAAATGTGAGTAACACTTTGTGATGAACAGGAAGTGTGTCACACACGTAATACTTTGTGATGAACAGTGAGTACCACTAGGATAAATAACAACACTTTGTGATGAACAGTGAGTGTCACTAGGATAGATAACCATCTGCATTTAGATAGCGAGTAGCATTTTGTGATAAACAGTGAATGTCACTATAACTGACATGATTAAGTTGCTTGACTGCAGGAGTATTTGTCGATGCTAGAGTCAGGGGAGAGATTATCGTCGACACAGAGATTGCGACCTGAGTTGACACTTGAGGACCGAGCCGCGATTGAGGCTATGGGATTGAGATACATTCTGTATGTGCCTGAGTTTCGGGCAAACATGGGTTTGTTGACTGCGCTGGCCGAGAGATGGCATTCAGAGACATGCACATTTCATCTGCCGATGGGTGAGATGACAGTCACCCTGGAGGATGTATATAGGATTATGCGAATACCGATTGATGGGGAGTTAGTACCCTACGATTGAGATGGAGACAGGGATGCACTGAGATGAGTGTTCTAGGATCCAGGACTAGGGATGAGGGTGGGACATGTGGCATGGGATACCATGACATGGACAGGATTAGCACTACCTGTATATGGTGAAAATGGATAACAAATAACAACAATATTGAAAGACTAAAATGGATTCAACCACTAAACCCTAGCCTAACAATGAACAAAGATCCACCATAACATATGAAGATAACCTAAGACAATGCAAAATAACTCAAAATCACAAAGATTATACCATCACATGTCCAATAGGGTTTTGATCTCCATTCTTCCTATCTCCATTGATCTTGTTTGATATGCTTGCTCTCAGATTTTTGTATGCACAAGAGCTCAATAAAGAACGGAATGTGGTTGCAAGTGGAATTGTAGTGTAGCCAAGTTGCATGAAAGATCATTAGCATGTGTTATTAGTCATTAGGGTTTGACAATGAAGAAAGCATCTCCTTAAATAGAAGACACAATAAGAAATGGAGGGTTAAGATTGAGAGGTGTAAAAAGAGAGGTCGGCTAGGATTAGAGGGTAGGTAAAAGAAATACCAAAATAATGAAAGAGGTAGGTAGTGTATGAATTAAGAGATGAATGACATGTGTCATGTGTAGAAAAGGCTAATGAATTAATTAAATAAATAAAGATTTATTTAATTAATAGAAGAAGTAGGACAATTAAATAAATAAAATATTTATTTAATTTAGGAAAGGGATAATTTAAATAAATAAATGTATTTATTTAAATGAGAAACAAGGCTAGAAGAGGATAAATGAATTAATTAAATAAATAAAGATTTATTTAATTAATAGAAGAATTAGGCTTAGATAATGAAATAAATAAAATATTTATTTAATTAGACATGACAATTTTGAGTGTCTACATTTTGCCCCTCTTTGAGACAATGCGGCTTGTCGCGTTGTTTCAAAGAAAATAAGATGAACTGATACAGAGTTGTCCCAAGATGGGAATTATATGCCCCCTCGAGAGATTGGATGAAAATGTCTGAAAAGATTGCAGACAATCTCTCGATAAGAAAGACGGGATAGAATGGACTGATCAGATAAAGTGACAAAGTCACGAGATAAGGAAGACTGACTCGGGAAATGAAGGCGAGGGCTAGGGTAGGCTATAAGATAGGCCACGGGCAAAAGACATCCTCATTGTCATCCACACCCTTAGAAGATCATAGTGCAGAACGAGAAAAGAGCAGCAGCAGTCAGCAGCGATGGCATCCATTCATAGATTCGACCGTGCTCGCCGATTCGAGCGACCAGGCGATGCAGGAGAGCCGGTAAGTATCCGAAAACCTCCTCGTACTTTCACGCATTTCGAGTTTTGTCATAAATGCATGTTTAGTAGCAATAAATGCGCTAGGAATAGGATAGTTTAAATATGCAAAAATGCGCAACCGCGTCTGTGTCAGTGCCAGGCGCGTCTATGTCGGGCAGGCGTGTCTGTGTCGGGTCCAGGCGCGTCTGTGCCTGGAACCGCGTTTGTGCTGAATGCGGACGCATTTGTGAAATGTAGAAGCGTCTGTGCTTTGTAGGAGCGTTTATGTCATGTAGGGACGTCTGTGTTCCCTGGTCGCGTTTGTGCATGGCATAGGCACATTTGTGTTCAGAAAATGCGTCTGTGTTGCAGAAGTGCGTTTGTGCAGTCTATAAGCGCGTTTGGGTGTTAAAAGCGCGGTTGTGTGTCAAAATGCATGGTTTTAGTCTTTTAGGTCAAACCGGCAGTTCTGTGATGAACATACGCTGTCGATTGGATAAGCTGCTGAGAGGATACACTCAAGCAGGTCCTCTAGGAAGAGTAGAATAGATCAAGGCACTTTGTGATGAACAGGGAGCACCAAGATAGGCAGCACTTTGTGATGAACAGGGAGTGCGAATGTGAGTGACACTTTGTGATGAACAGGGAATGTCACACACGTAGTACTTTGTGATGAACAGGGAGCACTACTAGGGTAGATAGCAACACTTTGTGATGAACAGTGAGTGTCACTAGGAGAGATAACCAGATGCATTTAGGTAGCAAGTAGCATTTTGTGATAAACAGTGAATGCCACGATAACTGACAAAATTGATTGTGTGACTGCAGGAGTATTTGCCGATGTTAGAGTCACGGGAGAGATTCCCGTCGACTCAGAGGTTGCGACCAGAGTTGTCGATCCAGGATAGGATATCCATTGAGGAGATGGGTCTGAAACATGTGCTATTTGTGCCTGAGTTTCGGGCAAACATGGGGTTGCTGACTGCGTTAGATGAGAGATGGCACTCGGAGACGTGCACGTTTCACCTGCCGATAGGTGAGATGACAGTTACATTAGAGGATGTCTACAGGATTCTGCATATCCCTATTGATGGAGAGTTGATTCATTTTTGCGGCAGCTATATGCATGCATACCTATGTGATGAAATGTTCTTATGTGATACATGTTTTATGATATGGATGCTTATATGATGCAATGCAATATATTTTTGTTCTTTTATGTTGTATATGTGATGCATTATGCAAATGTGAATGTATGTAATGCAAATGAATATGATAATGCAAATGATTATTTTCATGATGAAAATGTGAGATGTGCTAACATGTGTTGTATGCAGGATGTGATGCAATTGTGATATCTATATGTATGTGTGAAATGCTTATATGTGGTGATGTAGGTGTAGCTATATGAAATGCAAATGTTTTTGGTGTGTCATTATACTCAGTCATGTGATAGCGGGCCACGCGGACTCGAGAAGGACGATGGAAGTCAATCAAGAAAGGGGGATGGAAGATAGAAGATATGAAAGTGAAAGAGCTTCTTGTGCGTTATCATCATTGAGCTTTATTATGACAAGTAGGTTATGACAATCGAGGCATATGTTCGACTCAGAAAGTCATTGTACCTGTTTGCATGGAGATAAGACAGTCACAAACAAGGAATGCCCCAGTTCATACTAGACTCACAGTGTCCTCATATCCTTGGACAAGTCATAGCATTACTAAAAGACAATCCACAGACAACAAATGCAAATAGGTGACGATACCCCATCCTCGCCTTTCTAGTCAACGACATCCTGGAGATAGAATCTCTAGTCAAAGACATCCTGGAAAAGCTAAAAGACATGTCACCAAAAAGATAAAATCAAAAGAAAACCAAGACTCGACACCAACATCCACTGTAGTCCTCAAGTTTAGTGTCTCTTGTCACTTGTATAAGTCTTATTCGATTGTGGTCACAATGTTTACTTTCACAAAAAGGATAGATAGCACTGAACCATATGTTGTCTGAGTCTGTTGAAAGATTTGATTTTGTTGAAGCTCATTGTTGCTGCTGTGTCTCATTTGAAACTGACTGAATCCATGAAACTGATACTTTATTGTGGAGAAGATGGAACTTCATTGCGGACTGGCGATGCAGATGTTGCTTTATTGCGGATTGTGCGCGGATAGACTTGAAGGAAGCTGGAAGAAACTGTACTCCTCGAAACATGTGATGTTCTCAGTTCCACACCCATCACTAGACGTAGGATTGGCCGTAGTCACAGATAGGATCTGATTTTATTATGGATGGCAAGGGAGTGAAAAGGGAGGGTTATGGATGGCTAACCAATTCTTAGGTAGATCAATAACAAGCCATGATGGGAATGGGTAAGTTTATTATGGATGGATAGGTTGTGAGTGTGTGCAAAGTGAAAGGATGAAAGTGAATCCTGAAGGAGGGAGGAGCAATGTCTCTACGCATGGCGCTGGTGACCCAGTTTTCACCATGGTACTTGCCCAGGGCGCCACCGAAGTGGTTTTCACCGTTGGACGAAATTATTTCTCTTTACTTTTCTCGATTTTTCAAAAAAAATTTTGTTGTCACAAGGCTCCTGTTTGCTAGGTTTTCACCAAGTAACGATTTTTTTGTATTTTTGCAATGTTTTGATTTTTTTGTATTTTTGAAATTTTTGATTTTTTTTGTATTTTTGAATTAGGATATTCCAAAAGAGCTTATGTCTAGAACCTGCGAAGATGCATGCTGTTGATAGGATCCTCCAAGGGTTCACCTTCTGTAGTTGAGAGCTGATATGCCCCAGATCCATATACTGCTGTGATGATGTAAGGACCAAGCCAGTTGGGTTCAAATTTGCCCTTCTTATCTCTGTCTTGCTGATTCTTGGTGTTCTCTCTGAGGACTAAGTCACCTACCTCAAATGTGCGAGGCTTGACCTTGTGATTGTAACTGCGACTCATTCGTTGTTGGTAAGCCTTGAGATGATTAAAAGCAGTGTGTCGTCGTTCTTCCAGCAGTTCTAGTTCTTGTAAGCGAGAGACCCTGTAGTCTTCATCGTTGATTACGTTTCTCAAGGAGACCCGTAAAGAAGGTAACTCAACCTCAATAGGCAAGATGGCTTCAGAGCCGTAAACAAGTGAGTAGGGTGTAGCTCCTGTAGGTGTGCGGACACTAGTACGATAGGCCCAAAGTGCGGGATTGAGTTGGACATGCCAGTTACGGCCAACGTCGTCAACTGTCTTTTTAAGGATTTTAAGAATTGTTTTGTTAGACGCCTCAGCTTGGCCATTACCTTGGGGGTAGTATGGTGTGGAGAAACGATGAGAGATATGGAAGCGCTCACAGAGTTCACGAACATCCTGATTCTTGAAAGGACGCCCGTTATCGGTAATAATGGAAGTAGGGATCCCGTATCGGCAAATGATGTAGTTCAGAATGAAAGTAGCAATTTGTTTCCCAGTAACTTGTGTGAGAGGCACGGCTTCAATCTACTTTGTGAAATACTCTGTGGCTGTGATAATGAATTTATGTCCATTGGAAGAAGGAGGGTGAATCTTGCCTATGAGATCGAGTCCCCACTGACAAAAGGGCCAAGGAGATGCAAGTGGTTGTAGTTCCTGTGCTGGTGCATGTATGAGGTCTCCATGAATTTGACACTGCTTACACTTCTTGACAAACTGATATGCATCTTTTTCCATAGTAGGCCAGTAG
The DNA here is from genome assembly GCF_030272615.1 of Cryptomeria japonica. Lineage (NCBI taxonomy): Eukaryota > Viridiplantae > Streptophyta > Pinopsida > Cupressales > Cupressaceae > Cryptomeria > Cryptomeria japonica. The sequence goes on along the minus strand of NC_081409.1, from coordinate 680,978,775 downwards.
TATCCAGTCCTGATGAGTTTCTTGGCCAAGGTAGGACCACTAGTATGCGGACCACATATTCCTTCGTGCACTTCTCGTAATGCAATCTGAGCTTCGTCACTCTCTAAACATCTAAGGAGGGTGCCATCTAGACCTCGTCGGTATAGGATATCAGCTAGGATAACGTATCGGGAGGATTGGCGAATGAAAGTGCGGCGTTGGTTGTTCGATAGATCGGGAGGTAAGATATTGTCGCGAAGGTATGTGAATATGGAACCATATAACTGGGATTCAGGACCAACAACACATATCATTTCAGTAGGAGTGATCTCATATGACGGAATCAGCAGGTTGTCAACCAGGAACTCATAGCGAGTCTCATTTTGCGGTAGATCAATGAGCGAAGCAATTGTAGCCATGGCATCAGCAGCGCGATTCTGTTCTCTTGGTATCTGCTCAAACTCTATCTTTGCAAAGTGTTGTTTCAGATCATCTACCAGTTGTTTGTAAGGCATTAGCTTTTCATCTTTTGTTTGATAATCATCAGTTACTTGACGGATGACCAGTTGAGAATCCCCAAAAACATGAAGCTCTTGGATCTTCCACTGAACTGCAATTCTTAGCCCAGTTGTTAATGCCTCGTATTCCGCTATATTGTTGGTGCAAGGAAATGATAAGCGGTATGACTTTGGTATAGAATCGCCTTGAGGAGTTATAAAGAGTATACCCGCTCCTGCCCCATGCTGTGTGTATGAGCCGTCAAAGTATAGTTGCCATGGCTTTGCAGGTGATATTGTTAGAATGGACTCATCTGGAAATTCTGACTGTAGAGGAACATCATCTATCATGGGGGCATCTGCCAATTGATCTGCAATTGCTTGTCCTTTTATAGCTTTTCTGTCCACGTATTCAATGTCGAATTCACTCAAGATCATTACCCACTTGGCTAGCCGCCCAGTAAGTGTAGCTTTGTTGAGAAGATATTTTAGTGGATCAATTCTGGCAATCAACCTAGTCTTGTGAGTGAGCATATAATGTCGTAATTTTTGTGAAGCAAAGACCACAGCGAGACATGCATGCTCAATTGGTGTGTAGTTCAGCTCATATCCCACCAATGTGCGACTGATATAGTAGACCACTTTTTCCTTGCCGTCAGGTATTTGCTGTGCTAGGAGTGCCCCCAGTGCTGTCGGAGTAGCTGATATGTAAAGTAGCAATGGTTGATCTAGGATTGGTGGCATCAAAACTGGTGGGTTCAAAAGATATTCTTTGAGTGCCTGAAAAGCCTGTTGACAGTTCTCATCCCATTTGAACTTGATGTTTTTGTGTAGCAGGTGCTGGAAAGGATTGCACTTATCTGCAAGTTGTGCTATGAATCTTCGTATGGACTGGAGTCTCCCTTGTAAAGACCGAAGTTGACTGATATTCTTGGGTGGCGGCATGTCCAAAATAGCCTTGACCTTTGCTGGATCAACCTCTATTCCTCTTTTAGACACAATGAATCCTAGGAGCTTCCTGGAGGTTACTCCAAAGACACATTTCTTAGGATTTAGTCTTACCTTGTACTTTTCCAACCGATCAAAAGCGACTGAAAGTATGTCCAAGTGTGTATTTCTATCTATTGATTTAACCAAAAGATCGTCAACATAATCTTCCACGGTTATGTGCATGAGATCATGGAAGATAGTAGTCATAGCTCGTTGATACGTGGCACCTGCATTTTTCAGCCCAAAGGGCATGACATTCCAGCAGAAGGTTCCCCATGGACAAGTAAATGATGTTTTATGTTGATCTTCGGGTGCTATCCTGATTTGATTATATCCAGAAAATCCGTCCATTAAGGATAACATCTCATGGCCTGCTGTGAGATCAACAATTAAATCAATGTTTGGTAATGGGAAATCGTCCTTTGGACAAGCCTTGTTGATATCCCTGAAGTCTGTACATATTCGGATGCTGCAATCTGGTTTGCTAATAGGTACTAAGTTGGAAATCCATTCGAGATAATCAATTGGGCGTATGAATCCGACATCCAGTAATTTTTCCAGCTCTGCCTTGACTAATAATGCCACTTGTGGATGCATTTTCCTCAATTTCTGCTTTACTGGTTTTGCCCCCGGTTTGACTGTTAAATGATGCATTACTAAATCGGGGTCTAGTCCAGGCATATCAGCATAAGACCATGCAAAGTTGACTTGTCGTTCCTTAAAGAAGCTTATGAATTTTGCTTTCTCGGCCTCTGTCAATGATTGAGCCAAAAATATGTTTTGTGGAACCTCTGCTGTACCAATGTTTGTCTTTATAGTCTCCTCTACCAACATGGATGATTTTTCCTCGTATGATGCTAGGAGAATGTCAAGCCTTCCATATTCGGGCGCCTCAGAGAGGTTTTCACCCTCAGATACGTCCTTTCTTTTTACTTTTTTAGAGTCAGATAGCGCCACAGTGTGGTTTTCGCCATAAGACCCTTGTTTTCTTTTTATTTTCACATTTTTGCGACTAGAAGGCCCGACACCCTCACCAAAGTATGCCATGTTATTAAGCTCTATGGCGTATCCTGCTTTATGGTCTCCAAGAGGAAGATCATCGCGAATGCCAAGATAATCGACAATAGCTTCGTCATTTTGAAATGTATCAAGCTGTGCTGGTCCATCCTGATCCCAGTCAATGAGTTGGGGGTGAACGAGGGGAAGGTCTTTAGTGTTTTTAGAGTCCGCAAGGCTAATAGTGAAGATGTGGTTATATTCAGGTATGTCCAGATAGTCATCGAGGTCGTCAATGGCACTCTCCTCATCAGTTTCAATCGTGAGTGAGTCCAAATTATCATCACTAGTAGCACCCTCAGGGACAGGTGTCCTCATCCTATGTGATCTTGACCTAGGGCCTTGAAACGACGACTGTGCGGGATCCTTATGGGTCAGTTCTTGGCCAACTCTGAATTTTTTGTAAAATTCCTCCTCCTCTGTAGGTTCCTCTGGCTCTCTAAATGTCTCGTTGAGCTCATAGTCGCTGGAGGATTTGTCTGAACCCCATTCCCATTCGTTGGAATCTGTAGAATAGTCATCTTCTTGTTGAACTTCAGCCACTTTGACTCACCATATTTGTTTTGTTCTTTTATTTTGAATCTTGGGATTTAGAAAACCAAGCCCCTTGGAGCGTTCCCTTCTTGTAGTTAGCTCAAGTTGTAAAGGCTCCATGACACCTTCTTTGCGTAGTCCAAGAGGACTTTTTCCATCATACCCGAATCTTTGCAGAATTTTGAAACCTTTGCCATAGTTCTCACAGGGTATTATAATTTGATCATGTGTATCCTCTTCAGCGTCCTTATATAGCATTTTATATAAATTTTCTTCCTCTAGTTCGCCCCATTTTTGAAAGACGGTAGGATCCCATTTGAGTAGCATGATGGAGATTTGCTTATTAGGATGTGGCCTCCCATATTCCTTGGGGGAGTTCATGACTTGTCGTAAGAACATTGTTTGATTCAGAGTGTATTCTCCCATGCCTTTGTCTTGAAACTTGGCTCTAAGTTCACCTTGTTTGGATGTCGAGGGCTTTAATGACTCAGGATCAATATATGCTGAAGAAGGAGTAGCCTCACGATTGCTGGGAATGATGGTCTTAGTATGTGATCTCAAGTTATTGCAATATATGAATGGATTTGGATCACCATTGACCGTTACCTCGACTCCATTATGAGGAAACTTAATGCATTGGTGGTATGTTGATGGGACTGCCCTCATTTCATGAATCCACGGACGTCCTAGCAATATGTTATACGTGAGGTCTAGATCCAGGACTTGACAAACCACGTCCTTTGTGACTGGTCCTATTCTTAGTGGTAAGATGACCGTGCCCTTGGATGAATGCTCTTCATCATCATAAGCCTTAATAGTGATTTGGTTTGTAGAATTCACAGCTTTGTCAGAATATCCCAATTGTCTGATGGTGCTCAATGTACAAATATTAAGACCTGCTCCTCCATCTATCAGGACTTGTTTTATTCGGTGTTTATGTATGAAGGCTTCAATGTGTAGAGGTGCATTATGAGGCTGACTTATGGAGGCATCATCGGCTTCTGTGAATGTGAGGGAGTGTGGAACAGATAAGTATCCCACCATGGCTTGAAACTGGTCCACGTTCAGATCAGTAGGGACAGCAGTATCTCTCAAGGTTTTATCAAGGATAGCTTTATGTGCAGGAGATATACGTAAGAGCTCAAGAATAGAGATGAGCGCAGGTGTCTTCCCTAGTTGTTCTACAAGGTCGTACTCAGGTTTGATTGATGAAAGATTGGTATTCTTAGTAGAGGCACCTGGCAATGTGATCTTACCTCGACGGGTTGTAACATGACATTCAGAGGTAGATGCGGACGAAGATCCCACACCTTTTAGGACAATTTTGGGTCTTTGAGAAGGATTCTCAGGATTTTTGTTTTTGATAGTAATGGTAGAAATATGATTGTCCATTGAGATGTGATTGATAGTGGAATCATAATTGTAAGATGCTCTGGTGTAATTGGCTTGATCATCTGTGACTTTGCCTTTTCCTTTGTCATGTTTTGGGAATGGTTCCTTAAACACCTCATGCTCTTGGTTAGATGAATGTCCCTCAATCTCTATATCTCCTCTGTCAATGAGATCTTGTACAATGTTTTTCAATCGATGGCAATTACCTGTCTTGTGACCCTTGCTCTTATGAAACTCACAAAACTCATCATCATTCCACCAATTCGGTTTTACCTTTGGTTCATATGGAGGAAAATCTGGGACTGTGATCACTTTGTTTGCTACAAGCTTTTTGAATACTGATTCAAGTGGTTCTCCCAATGGAGTGTACTTCCTTCGTGGTTTAGAAGTTGTTTGATTGTTCACTTGATTGTTGGTAGAACTTGATCCAGAAAAGACGAACTTTGGTCTTACTGTGTTGGCATCAACAACACCATCATTAACCGTGTTCTTGTTCTTGTTCCAAAATTTTGGTTTGTCCTTTCCTTTGAAGTCCTCTTTGTTTTCTTTGAATAGTTTGATAACTCCTTGTTCAATTAAGACCTTTTCTGTTGCTAGGCCCTTTTCAATGACATCCTTGAATGTAGACAAACAAGCTTTTCTGAGATCATAGCCAATAGCTTTATTAACATTTTGTGTGAACATCTCCACCATTTGTTTTTGCGGGATCTCACAAGAGCATCTGCTAGCTAAGTTTCTCCATCTCTGTAAAAATGTTGCGAAAGATTCTCCTTCCTTTTGTTTAGTATTGCACAAGGTAGTAATTGAGACATCTGTTTCAATGTTGTAAGAGAAATGTTGAATGAATGCCTCTGCCAAGTCGCCCCATGACTTAATACCGGGAGGTAATTGAGAAAACCATTCCATCGCTTGATCTCCTAAGCTCTGTGGGAACAACCTCATTAAGTATGTTTCTTCTGCGGCTACCTCAATGCAAGCTGTGAAGAATTGTCTTATATGTGCCTTGGGGTCTTCTCTCCCTCTATATTTGTCGAACTTTGGTGTTACAAAGTGTGGAGGAAATGGAGGCATTGGAATGCTCTTATCGAAGGGATAAGGGCATATATCTCTCATAGTGTATGTAGGTTTGGATGTACTCATGTCCTCCACTTTCTTTTGTAGATCTCTAATTTGTTGCTCCAAATTATTTTTGGGAGGAGATTGATTTCTTGTAGCATACCCCATGTTTGAAACACCCATTTGAGCAGGAGCTTGTTGCATGTATGGATGATACTGATTGTAGACATGTCCATATGGAGGTCTATATTGTTGCGACATGTATGGAGCACTTGGCATAACTTCTTGTTGAGGGACTCCATATCTGTTTTGTGTGTATAAACCATATTCAACAGGTCTTTCATTTTCCATTGTGTTGCCCCCAATTTTGACATGAGGTCTCCTTGTGTCAAAATTTTGAGGATGTCCTTGAGTATCCACTTGTCTTGATTGACCCATATCTTGAGCATGTGTTTGAGCATAGGGCCTCCATGATGGTCTTTGAATGTAAGTATCATATGTTTGAGCTTGTGTATGTGGGATTGCCGGTTTTTCAAGCAGAACTGATGGTGACTCAGGCATCATATTCGGTCCTCTATTTCCTCCACTATTTGGTCTCCTTTGATCCATGTTAGGTTGAGTTTGTTGTGAAGGTCTACTTTCCATAAGTTGAGATAAGTCAAAATCATGCGGTATTTTGGCTCCACTTTGTGCCATCATGTTTAGAAAATATTGACGATCTCTCCTCATTATCTCTTCAACCAATCTATTGAATTGAGGGTCCATTATAGATTCTTGTATGTCTGCTGATAGTATTGAAGAATTGTCCACTATGTCATTGTGTGTAGCATTGTTGTTTATAGTGTTTGCGCTTTCCACATTTGGATTGTTTCTATAAACATTCATGTCTGGTAATGTAGTGTGCTCAGGATTGTAGAATAGATCATTGTCATACTCATAAGAACTCATGTTTACGGATTCTTGAGCTTCTTTAGCTATTCTCTTAGATTTTTGAAGGCGGGTTTCAACCATGAACTAGGTGTTTGACCAATATGTGAGAGACTAGATGGAAAATGAAAAGAGTATGGAAGATCAAGAGTTGTATGGAGTGTAAATGAATCTTGAGGTGTACTTGCAATGTCCAAAGTGTAAGACCAAGTATGTAAGTAGTAGAGTAGGTGTGACTTCCAAAGAGAGGATAGTTTCTCTTGATGAGGTAAGCTGACCTTGACTCTAAGTAAGACCAAATGAGACCCAAAGGTAAGAAACCTTGATGAGGGACCACTTAGCAAAGTGTAGTAGTATGTAGTGTGTTGACCACGTATGATGAGGACAAGCAAGTGACCTTTTGACTCAAGTTTAGACAAGTATGAATGTAAAATGAGGTATGAAGCAATGATGGACTGTGTAAGACCTTAGAACAGGCTGAATGCTAGATTAAACCTAAAGAGACAACCTAGGAAGCTCAAGTATGCCGAAACTGATTTTCTTTGTTTGCTTGACTGTTAAAATTTTTCAAATCCTGACACAGACGCCTCTGTATACTTCACAGACGCGGTTTTAAGACACAGCCGCTACTCTGTTTGACGCAGACGTGATTCTGAGATTTTCCTGTTGATGTTTGCCGGGACTGTAACAGTTTTTTTTTTTTTGGCAATTGTGGACACAGACGCGCCCGTATACTTCACAGACGCGATTCCCAGACACAGACGTGTCTCTGTTCGACACCGACGCTGATAAAAACACAGACGCTATTCTATACTTCACAGACGCGTTTATCCGACACAGACGCGGTTTGAACAGACACAGACGCGTTTCCGTAACCTTAGTGCAATCTTTCCTATCTGTGAATTTGTTTTGCTGTGACCAAATCTGATTGTTCGACTGTTTTTCGTGACAAGAGGACACAATGTTGATGACTCAATGTTTGCAGACTGTTTAGACTCCAAAAAGTGTGTTGTTTGATGTAAAAAATTTTTGCATACACTTGAAGACACAAAAGACACAATGTTTTGTTGTTTGGTCTTTGAGTGTTTGAGTGTTTAGCATAAGACAAGCACAAATCTTAGGGCTGGCCAAGACAATAGTTGTTGATCCCACATAGGGTGTTACCCCCGAGGCTACGCTATTCAGAGCGGATACTTAGATGCTTGACCTCACTGGCTCCACCCTCGGCACTCACTTCTCGGGTCAGCCAAGCATTAGTTCCCATGAAAACTCCCCATGGCGAACTTTGTATCTCTACTAAGAACCGTATGTGTGTGGGCCGCTACCAGAGGTCCGACCTCCTGCCTCAACAACTAGAAGGATTTGGGCATCTAAAACAAAGAGGTACTAGTAAGGGCATCCGCTCGTGTGGCCATACATGCGGCACTTTCAGCTCTGTAAATACAGAAGGCTCCCAGCCGGTAGGGGTTACGCCCTACAAATGATCAAATAAATTTGATCAAACGGGTTTATGGGGAGACATAGTGTCGGTATGAACTAATCAGCACACGTTATTCATAGTTTTCACCATGAATACATTTGATTATAGTGGTTTGGATGAGGTGGGTTTTCCTCGCTACCACTTGGGTCGTTCTCTTCTCACTAGTAGTCCTACTGACCACACGGGAAGACAGGCCCTCTAAAGAGTAAACAAAAAGAGCCTATTGCTCAAGACACAAAAGACAATGATTCAATTTTAGTGCACCAATTGAAGTGTTTGCTAAGCTATGAAACAAGGCACACAATAAAAAATTACAAAACCCTAGCTAAGGCCCTGCAACAAAATTGTTAGTAGTTTGGGTTGTTTCAAATGATAACCCCTTCCTGCAAGCACACAAGTTAGGTAAATTTTTAAAAAAACCAAAAAGACTTTGTGAAAAGGGGCCTTCAACAAAATGTATTTAGCCTCCAAAGCAAGCTGCACACAACCAGGTTAGCTAGATCTGCAAGGGTTAGCCGAAAATAAACCAGATCTGAAACTCTAAGTACAAAATCTGAAAACCCAAATCGAAGGAACTTGAAAAAGTTGCAAAACAGAAAGCACAGACGCCTTTATACCAGACACAGACGCGTCTGAACTACACAGACGCGGTTCTATAGTTCACAGATGCGATCAGAGACCACAGACGCCTCTCCCTAACGCAGACGCGATAATATCAGTCACGGACGCGGTTAAAATTCTAAGACGCGATTCCAGAAACTTGCAAAAATAAAAATTGGCAAAAACACAGGCGCGATTCACGACATTACAGACGCTTCTGAAACACAAAAACGCGATCCGAACACTCGCAGACGCGGAAAAAAAACTAAAATGTCATCGAAATCGTCCGATCTGCAACTTCAAAAATGCAAAATCTGCAACAAAAATGTTAAATGCAAAGGGACAAGAGTCCCACCGGGCGTGCCAAAATGTATATGGTGAAAATGGATAACAAATAACAACAATATTGAAAGACTAAAATGGATTCAACCACTAAACCCTAGCCTAACAATGAACAAAGATCCACCATAACATATGAAGATAACCTAAGACAATGCAAAATAACTCAAAATCACAAAGATTATACCATCACATGTCCAATAGGGTTTTGATCTCCATTCTTTCTATCTCCATTGATCTTGTTTGATATGCTTGCTCTCAGATTTTTGTATGCACAAGAGCTCAATAAAGAACGGAATGTGGTTGCAAGTGGAATTGTAGTGTAGCCAAGTTGCATAAAAGATCATTAGCATGTGTTATTAGTCATTAGGGTTTGACAATGAAGAAAGCATCCCCTTAAATAGAAGACACAATAAGAAATGGAGGGTTAAGATTGAGAGGTGTAAAAAGAGAGGTCGGCTAGGATTAGAGGGTAGGTAAAAGAAATACCAAAATAATGAAAGAGGTAGGTAGTGTATGAATTAAGAGATGAATGACATGTGTCATGTGTAGAAAAGGCTAATGAATTAATTAAATAAATAAAGATTTATTTAATTAATAGAAGAAGTAGGACAATTAAATAAATAAAATATTTATTTAATTTAGGAAAGGGATAATTTAAATAAATAAATGTATTTATTTAAATGAGAAACAAGGCTAGAAGAGGATAAATGAATTAATTAAATAAATAAAGATTTATTTAATTAATAGAAGAATTAGGCTTAGATAATTAAATAAATAAAATATTTATTTAATTAGACATGACAATTTTGAGTGTCTACACTACCAATAGTGTTGACAGGAGTTATCAGTGGGTTCCTCTGTCTGGATAGGACAACACGAGGGGTGGCTGCAGGGGACACAGGGGTTAGGAGAGTTGATCTTGGGGTGGGTCCTTCTAGGGCTCAAACTCCATCGAGGCCAGGCGGCTCCGAGGGAGGGAGTTCATCATAGCCTTAGAGGGCTCCCTATGTATCAGTATTGTACCATTTTTGTATTGTAGATACCTGCGGGTGATTTTGTAGCCATATGATTCTTTTGACATCATTGTATCATGATACTTTTGATTATATATGAGAGATGATCCATTTTTGCGGCAGCTATATGCATGTGTACCTTATGTGATGAAATGTTCTTATGTGATACATGTTTTATGATATGGATGCTTATATGATGCAATGCAATATATTTTTGTTCTTTTATGTTGTATATGTGATGCATTATGCAAATGTGAATGTATGTAATGCAAATGAATATGATAATGCAAATGATTATTTACATAATGAAAATGTGAGATGTGCTAACATGTGTTGTATGCAGGATGTGATGCAATTGTGATATCTATATGTATGTATGAAATGCTTATATGTGGTGATGTAGGTGTAACTATATGAAATGCAAATGTTTTTGGTGTGTCATTATACTTAGTCATGTGATAGCGGGTTACGCGGACTCGAGAAGGACAATGGAAGTCAATCAAGAAAGGGGGATGGAAGACAGAAGATATGAACGTGAAAGAGCTTCTTGTGCGTTATCATCATTGAGCTATATTATGGCAGAATAGGTTATGACAATCGAGGCATTTGTTCGGCCCAGAAAGTCATTGTACCTGTTTGCATGGAGATAAGACAGTCACAAACAAGGAATGCCCTAGTTCATACTAGACTCACAGTGTCCTCATATCCTTGGACAAGTCATAGCATTACTAAAAGACAATCCACAGACAGCAAATACAAATAGGTGACGATACCCCATCCTCGCCTTTCTAGTCAAAGACATCCTGGAGATAGAATCTCTAGTCAAAGACATCCTGGAAAAGCTAAAAGACATGTCACCAAAAAGATAAAATCAAAAGAAAACCAAGACTCGACACCAACATCCACTGCAGTCCTCAAGTTTAGTGTCTCTTGTCACTTGTTTAAGTCTTATTCGATTGTGGTCACAATGTTCACTTTCACAAAAAGGATAGATAGCACTGAACCATATGTTGTCTGAGTCTGTTGAAAGATTTGATTTGTTGAAGCCCATTGTTGCTGCTGTGTCCTGATTGAATCCATGAAACTGATACTTTATTGTGGAGAAGATGGAACTTTATTGTGGACTGGCGATGTAGATGTTGTTTTATTGCGGATTGTGTGTGGATAGACTTGAAGGAAGCTGGAAGAAACTGTACTCCTCGAAACATGTGATGTTCTCAGTTCCACACCCATTACTAGACGTAGGATTTGCCTTAGCCACAGATAGGATCTGATTTATTATGGATGGAAAGGGAGTGAAAAGGGAGGGTTATGGATGGCTAACCAATCTTAGGTAGATCAATAACAAGCCATGATGGGAATGGGTAAGTTTATTGTGAACGAATAGGTTGTGAGTGTGTGCAAAGTGAAAGATGAAAGAGAATCCTGAAAGAGGGAGGAGCAAAGTCTCTACGCATGGCGCTGGTGACCCAGTTTTCACCATGGTACTTGCCCAGGGCGCCACCGAAGTGGTTTTCACCGTTGGACAAAATTATTTCTCTTTACTTTTTTTTCGATTTTATCAATTTTTTTTGTGTCACAAGGTGGCATTTGCCAGGTTTTCACCAAGTAACGATTTTTTTGTTTTCTAATTTTTTTTGTATTTTTGAATTAGGATGTTCCAAAGAGCTTATGTGTAGAACCTGCGAAGGTGCATGTTGTTGATAAGATCCTCCAAGGGTTCACCTTTTGTAGTTGAGAGCTGATATGCCCCAGATCCATATACCGCTGTGATGATGTAAGGACCAAGCCAGTTTGGTTCGAACTTGCCCTTCTTTTCTCTGTCTTGCTGATTCTTAGGGTTCTCTCTAAGTACTAAGTCGCCTACCTCAAATGTGTGAGGCTTGACTTTGTGATTGTAGTTGCATTGTTCCTTGACTGAATGATCTGTAGCTCAAGTGATTGTCTTCCTTGATGAAGGAATTGAGATAGAATTACTAGTGTGTGGACTACACAGGCCCATATGTGTGTCACCTGAAGAAGTTTGGGCATCCCTGATAACAAAGTCCTTTGAGGAAGCTTCTTTAAAGGTCCATGATGTATCGCCAGAAGGGAATGGATGTGTGGAACAAGTGGAAGAGTTATGAAGGCTTATGATTGTGAAAAGAAGTGAAAGTAGGAAAGCATGATGGAGACTTAGGATCAACAAGTAATCTTTTTGACTTGCAATTGTAGAATTTTTGCCCCCAGTTATTTTGATATTAGGGGAGATCAACTCTTGCTCTTTTTCTTTCATTGGATTTTTATCCTTGACCTTGATTTTTGCAGAGTCCAATAGCTTTTGATTTTGATTTGGACTAAAGGACTTTTCTTTATTATTGACTTTTAGATTTTTCTTTTCAAATCTTGATTTTTGATCCCCAATAAATGAGGGCTTTTGTAATTCTTGTTGATCCAAGTCTGGAAGTGGAGTGGAAATGGAATGAGTGGATGAAATGGTAAAGCTATGTGAGTTCTCAAGAGGGCTGACGATATGCTCAATAGATTCTTTGTTGGAACCACTCTTAGGACTATTGATATCAAGAGTTGCTTGCACCACTGGAGGAGATTTGCATTCAGACTTAGTAGCCACAACAATAGGTGGTTCACACCCAATTCCTTGCAAATTGTTTATAGACTGTTCTTGTTGACTGAATACCTTAGGAGATAGTGGGAGTTGATCAACATGAAAGATATACTCACCACATCCCATGTCTTTAATCTTGAACTTGTCTTTGAGCTCTGCTTGTTTGGATGTAGAAGCTTTTAAGGATTCAGGATCCACATATGCTGATGAAGGAACAACTTCGCGATTGACTGGGATTGTTATTTCTGATTGAGGTTGCAGATTGTTGCAATATATGAATGGATTTGGATCTGCTTTGATGGTCACTTCAACTCCATTGTGTGGAAACTTGATACATCGATGATATGTAGATGGTACTGCACTCATCTAATGAATCCAAGGACGTCCTAGCAATATGTTGTATGTGAGATCTAGATCAAGGACCTGAAAAACCACATCCTTTGTAATGGGCCCAACTCTGAGAGGTAAGGTGACTGTGCCTTTGGATGAACGCTCTTCATCATCATATGCCTTGATGGTAATTTTGTTTGTAGAATTCACAGCTTTGTCAGAATATCCCAATTGTTTAATAGTGCTCAATGTACAAATGTTTAGACCTGCTCCTCCATCTATCAGGACTCGTTTTATTCGATGTTTTTGTATGAAGGCTTCAATGTGTAGTGGTGCATTATGTGGCTGACTTACATATGCGTCATCGGCTTCTGTGAAAGTAAGGGAGTGTGGAATGGAAAGGTATCCCACCATGGCTTGAAACTGGTCCACATTCAGATCAGTAGGAACAGCAGTATCTCTCAAGATTTTATCAAGAATGGCTTTATGTGCGGGAGATATGCGTAATAGTTCAAGGATTGAAATGAGCGCGGGTGTCTTCTCTAACTGTTCTACAAGGTCATACTCAGGTTTAGTAGATGAAGAAGAAGTGTTTTTAGTGGAGGCACCTGGCAAAGTAATCTTACCTCGATGAGTTGTAACATGACATTCAGATGTAGGCTCGAAAGAAGATCCAACACCTCTTAGGACAATCTTGGGTCTTTGAGGAGGATTCTCAGGATTTTTGTTCTTGATGGTAATAGTAGAGATATGATTATCCATTGAGATGTGATTGATAGTTGAGTCATAGTTGTAAGGTGCTCTAGTATAGTGTGCCTGATCATCTGTGACTTGAGCTTTTCCTTTGTCATGCTTTGGGAATGGTTCCTTAAACATCTCATGTTCTTGATTGGATGAGTGTCCCTCAATCTCAATATCACCTCTATCAATGAGATCTTGTATGATGTTCTTCAGTCGATGACAATTACCTATCTTATGACCCTTGCTCTTATGAAATTCACAATACTCATCATCATTCCACCAATTTGGTTTAACCTTTGGTTCATATGGAGGAAAATTTGGAACTGTGATCACCTTGTTTGCCACTAGCTTCTTGAAGACTGACTCAAGTGGTTCTCCCAATGGAGTGTACTTCCTTAGTGATCTAGAAGTTGTTTGAGTATTCACTTGATTGTTTATAGAACTTGATCCCGAAAAGATGAATTTGGGTCGCACTGTGTTGGCATCAACAACACCATCATTGACTGTGTTCTTGTTTTTATTCCAAAATCTTGGCTTGTCTTTTCCTTTAAAGTCATCTTTGTTTTCCTTGAATATTTTAATAATTCCTTGTTCAATTAGGACCTTCTCTATTGCTAAGCCTTTTTCAATGACGTCCTTGAAGGTAGACAAACAAGCTTTCCTTAAGTCATAGCCAATGTCTTTATTAACATTTTGTGTGAACATTTCTACCATTTGCTTTTGTGGAATTTCACAAGAGCATCTGCTAGCTAGATTTCTCCATCTTTGTAAAAATGATGCAAAAGATTCTCCCTCTTTTTGCTTGGTGTTGCACAAAGTAGTGACTGATATGTCTGTCTCTATGTTGTAGGAGAAATGTTGAATAAATGCCTTTGCTAAGTCACCCCATGACTTAATACCAGGTGGAAGTTGGGAGAACCATTCCATAGCTTGATCACCTAAGCTTTGTGGGAACAATCTCACCAAGTATGTCTCTTCTGTTGCTACCTCAATACAAGCTGTGAAAAATTGTCTTATGTGTGCCTTAGGATCCCCTTTTCCTCTATACTTATCAAATTTAGGCGTCACAAAGTGTGCAGGAAATGGAGGCATTGGAATGCTCTTGTCAAATGGATAAGGACATATGTCTCTCATTGTGTATGTTGGTTTTGGTGTATTTATGTCCTCCATTTTCTTTTGTAAATCTCTGATTTGTTGCTCCAAATTGCTCTTAGGTGGAGATCGACTTCTTGAAGCATACCCCATGTTTGAGGCACCCATTGTAGGAGGAGTATATTGCATGTATGGATGATATTGATCATACACATGTTCATATGGAGGAGGTCTGTAATGATGTTGCATATATGGACTACTTGGTATAGATTCATGTTGAGGAACCCCATATCTATTTTGTGCATGTATACCATACTCTACAGGCATGTCATGTTCTATTGTATTGCCCCCAAATTTGACATGAGGTTTCCTTGTGTCCAAATTTTGAGCATGCCTTGGAATATCCCATTGCTTTGGTGGTTGATCCTTAGCATTGATATGTGATTGAGCATATTTTTCTCCATAAGACTTCCATAATGGTCTACGAAGGTGAGTATCATATCTTTGACCATGTGTATGTGGGACCTCTGGTTTTTGAAGCAAAGCTGATGGTGATTCAGGTACCATGTGTGGTCCTCTATTTCCACCACTATTAGGTCTCCTTTGATCCATATTGGAGTGAGGTTGTTGCAAAGGTCTATGTTCCATTATTTGAGACATGTGAAAATCATGAGGTATCTTGGCTCCACTTTGTGCCATCATTTGTAAGAAGTATTGTCTATCCCTCCTCATTATTTCCTCAACCAATCGATTGAAATAGGGATTCATAATGGATTCTTCCACATTTGCTGAATGTACTGAAAGGTTGTCCACATTGTCATTTTGTGTAGCATTGTTGTTTATAGTGTCCATGTTCTCAACATTTGGATTGTTTCTATACGCATCCATGTCAGGTAATGTAGTATGATCAGAATTGAAAAAGATCTCATTGTCATACTCATAAGAACTCATGTTTGCGGACTCTTGAGCCTCTTTAGTTTCTCTCCTAGATTTTTGAAGACAGGTTTCAACCATGAACTAGGTATTGACCAAGATGTGTGAGACTAGATGAAAAATGGAAAAAGTATGAAAGACCAAGAGTTGGATGAATTGTAAATGAGTCTGAAGTGTACTTGTAATGTCCAAAGTGTAAGACCAAGTATGTATGTAGTAGAGTAGGTGTGACTTCCAAAGAGAGGATAGTTTCTCTTGATGAGGTAAGTTGACCTTGACTCTAAGTAAAACCAAATGAGACCCAAAGGTAAGAAACCTTGATGAGGGACCACTTAGCAAAGTGTTGTTGTATGTAGTGTGTTGACAAAGTATGATGAGGACAAGCAAGTGACCTTTTGACTCAAGTTTAGACAATTGTGAATGTAATGAGAGATGTAAAGCAATGATGGGCTGTGTGAGACCCAAAGACAGGTTGAATGCTAGATGAAACCTAAAGAAACAACCTAGGAAGCTCAAGTATTCCGAAACTGATTTCTTTTGTTTGCTGGACTGTAAAATTTTTCCAATTTGTGAAGTTGTTGGTTGTGACCAAATCTAAATGTTTGACTGTTTTTCGTGACAAGAGGACACAATGTTGTTGACGACTCAATGTTTGCAAGTGTTTAGACTTCAAAATGACTCCAAGAAAGTGTGTTGTTTGATGTAAAATTGTTTTGCATACACTTGAAGACACAAAAGACACAATGTTTTGCTATTTGCTCTTGAATGTTTTGAATGTTTAAAATAAGTCAAGCACAATTCTTATGGCTGGCTAAGACAATAGTTGTTGATCCCACATGGGGTTTTACCCCCGAGGCTATGCTATTCAGAGCGGATACTTAGATGCTTGACCTCACTGGCTCCACCCTCGGCACTCACTTCTCGGGTCAGCCAAGCATCAGTCCCCATGAAAACTCCCCATGGCGAACTTTGTATCTCTACTAAGAACCGTATGTGTGTGGGCCGCTACCAGAGGTCCGACCTCCTGCCCCAACAACTAGAAGGATTTGGGCTTCTAAAACAAAAAGGTGCTAGTAAGGGCATCCGCTCGTGTGGCCATACATGCGGCACTTTCAGCTCTGTAAATACAGAAGGCTCCCAGCCGGTAGGGGTTACGCCCTACAAATGATCAAATAAATTTGATCAAACGGGTTTATGGGGAGACATAGTGTCGGTATGAACTAATCAGCACACGTTATCCATAGTTTTCACCATGAATACATTTGATTATAGTGGTTCGGAAGAGGTGGGTTTTCCTCACTACCACTTGGGTCGTTCTCTTCTCACTAGTAGTCCTAATGACCACACGGGAAGACAGGCCCTCTAAAGATTGAACAAAAATAGCCTATTGCTCAAGACACAAAAGACAATGATTCAATTTTAGTGCACCAATTGAAGTGTTTGCTAGTCTATGAAAACAAGGCACACAATAAAAATCCAAAAACCCTTGCCAAGGATCTCCAACAAAGATTTATTAGTAGTTTGGATTGTTTGAAATAATCACCCCTTCCTGCAAGCACACAAGTTAGGTAAATTTTAGATCCAAAGACTTTGTGAAATATGGGCCTTCAATAATGCGTTTTGTTGACCAATTCAAAGATCTGATTCATCATAAAAAAAGACCACCTGTAAAATTTCAAGAGATTTCCAGAAATGTAAGAAAATCCAAAAAATTTGCTAATTTGCTCCAAAAATTAATTTTTTATGAAAAATCATAAAAAATTCATATAAAATGCAAAATCGATCCAAAAAATCTAAAATTTTTACTGGAGAGTCCTTATGGTCTTCCAAACTTGCACAAAAATTTTCTGCAACAAATCCAAGTAGTTTGTGAGATATGAGTAAAATAATGCAAAACCCTAATTTTCAAAGATCTAATTTTTGAGGAATGATTTTGCATAAAATTTAAAATAAATAAGAGCAGATCTTGTGTATAATTCTGAGAGATTTCCAAAAATGTAAGAAAATCTGAAAAATTCACTAATTTTCTCTCAAAATTAATTTTTTATGAAAAATCATAAAAAATTCATACAAAATGAAAAATAGATCCAAAAAATCTGAAATTTTTACTAAATCTTTCTGATACGTTTTCTGACCTGCACAAAAAATTTTATGTCAAAATTCGAAACGGTTTGTGAGATCTGATCAAAATAAGGAAAAACCCTAATTTTTAAAGATCCGATTTTTAGGGAAATATTTTGCATCAAAATTAAAATCACAAAGAATAGATCCTATGTATAATTATGAGGGATTTCCAAAAATATAAGAAAATCCAAAAAATTCTCTCATTTGCTCTCAAAATTAATTTTTTATGAAAAATCATAAAAAATTCATAGAAAATGAAAATGTGCTCCAAAAATTCTGAATTTTGTCTTGGGAGCTCCTGATACTTTCTTCAACTTGCAAAAAAAATTTGGTGCAAAATTTCCTATCCGTTTGTGAGATATGATCGAATCTCTCCAAGATCTTGATTTTGTGTCCAAAACCCTAGCTGCACAACGTTATTCTCCAAATTGTTTTACGAAATAGCAATATAGGGTTAGAAAAATCTGCAAACAAAATATAGATCTAAGAAAAATCCATGTCCCACGGGGCGTGCCAAAATGTGTATGGTGAAAATGGATAACAATAATAACAAAATTGAAAGGCTAAATGAATTCAACCACCAAACCCTAGCCTAACAACAACAAAGATCCACCATAACATATGAAGATTACCTAAGACAATGCAAATAACTCAAAATCACAAAGATTATACCATCACATGTCCAATAGGGTTTTGATCTCCATTCTTCCTATCTCCATTGATTTTGCTTGATATATTTGCTCTCAGATTTTTATATGCACAAGAGCTCAACAAAGAACGGAATGTGGTTGCAAGTAGGATCGTAGTGTAGCCAAGTCCTCCAAAATTGTTGATTAGTCTGAGTGATTAGGGTTTGATAATGAAGAAGGCATCTCCTTAAATAGAAGACACAATATGAAATGGAGGGATAAGATTGAGAGGTGTAAAAAGGAGGTCGGCTAGGATTAGAGGGTAGGTAAAGGAAATAATAAAATAATGAAAGGGGTAGGTAGTGTATGAATTAAGAGATGAATGACATGTGTCATGGGTAGAAAAAGCTAATGAATTAATTAAATAAATAAATATTTATTTAATTAATAGAAGAAGTAGGATAATTAAATAAATAAAAATATTAATTTAATTTAGGAAAGGGATAATTTAAATAAATAAATGTATTTATTTAAATGAGAAATAAGGCTAGAAGAGGATAAATGAATTAATTAAATAAATAAAGATTTATTTAATTAATAGAAGAATTAGGCTTAGATAATTAAATAAATAAAATATTTATTTAATTAGACATGACAATTTTAGGTGTCTACACCAAGAGTATCACAAAATCATACTTTTCTAAAATGGGGGCTAAATGTAGCGTCGTAAATTGTACACCTTTATTAGTGTGTCCAATTTCACACTCTCATAGCACCTATTTTAGTATTTCCCTTTCGTTTATGCATTATGGGACCTTTATTGTAATTAATTAATATTTAATTCAATATTAAATAGGTCTTATTTCATTTTATTACATCATCACACTCTTATTTGGGCCCTTAATTCTAGGTGTGCCCTTTATCATTTTATCATGATTTTATCCTTAATCTTACCCCAAATTTTAACTTTTGAGACACATTCTACATATGTATTTATTATGGTTTGAGCCATCAAGATGGAATCAACATCAGAACCTTTCTATCTTGCATCCCTAGAGATTTAGAAAAAAGTTGATATGACCAAGGTGACCTACCACCCTAGTCCCGCACTTTTTTCCCCAAATTTTGAGAGGATAATTTGACAATGTTATCAAATTCAAATCCCGCTCTGTACAAAAATATACCAAATCCAAGTCAACCTCAAGGTGATTTTAATCTAAAATCCCTATATAAGGCATCTCTCTCAGTTCATTTTGAACATTACATCTTAAGCTAATATTATCATCCAATTGAAGAGGAATTCTTCTTCTACAAGAGTAGATCTAATTCAAGGAGAAGAAAAATATATCAAGGCATCTTCCATTTATATTTTATTTATGGTTTCATGATGGACTTCATGTGATTTATCATTTTATTGCATCAACACATGGATGACTTATCCTAAGAACATTGCATCACTTATTGAAGGTATAATATATCTGCAT
Source organism: Cryptomeria japonica (assembly GCF_030272615.1). Classification (NCBI taxonomy): domain Eukaryota; kingdom Viridiplantae; phylum Streptophyta; class Pinopsida; order Cupressales; family Cupressaceae; genus Cryptomeria; species Cryptomeria japonica. The sequence continues at coordinate 680,958,971 of NC_081409.1, read as the reverse complement.
TCAATCATTTCAATTCCTTGTTGTCAAGAGGCAAGCTTTTCCAATTTAATTCAAGTTTAATTTCTATTTCAATTAGGGTTAATTATAAACCTGGGGTTTGACCTAAGGAAAACCCCTATCCACATCCTCTTTTCTTTCCTCTTGTGAGTAGCTACGCGTACCTAATGAAGCCGAAAGACATCAGACAACATCAAGAGCTAGCTGGTACATGACTTTTCTTTGAATTTGGACTTTATTTTCATGGACCAAGGCACTAGGGAAACCTTATCCTAGGACCAGGCTACTGGGGTGCCCTAGTCCTCAATATTCTACACCAGTTTTCAAGGGTGGATTCTAGATAGTCTTAGGTTCTAGATTTTCTGACAACATATCATACTCAAAAGAACAAGGTGCTAGGGCACCTTGGTCTTGCATCAACATCAAATTTTAGTCACAGATGCATTGTTAGATTTCCTACTTAGTTCTATGTCTGTTACAACATTTCCAATTATTTTTTTAGTCATTTACAGTAACTTAAGTGTTTATTTTATTCATACCTTAGTCATAGTTTGCATCACTTCATCATATCTCCATAGTTCATTCACTTTTCATGGAAATGAAGGAATCTAAACCCTTGAAGTATCGCTTAACTCTCTTTCACAAGAGTTAGTCAAATATGATCACTCCTCTAGGTGATATTGTATTCCAAATGTTAGTTTAAAAGTGGATCTTGGTCTCATGTTCTACCCAGTTTCATTTTCATACTATACAACTTTTGGTCTCGATTTCTGATTACTTTGTTTTCTCTCTAAAATACTTTGCCTCTATTCACAAAAAGAAGAGAACAACAAGAATAGGAAACACGACAACAATTGACAAGGTTTACAAGGAAACCTCCTACACTTCAAGCTTAACAAAGCTTAGGCGGTATACCTACTTGTGACTACCTTCTCACAATTTAGTAAACGACTTACAAAAAACCAATTCAAATTTCTGCAAACCTTCTCACTTTAGCACAACTGAACATAAATGAAAGATTTATTTTCATTGTAAAGGATCACAAAGAATGTCACAAATGCTAGCAACTTAAACTGACTTAAAAGAGTCAATATTCTTTTCATGTTTATATAAACAATTGATGCTCCAATAGTATCAACAAATTTCAAAATGGTACCCCTGATCTTCTCCTCATATTTGTGTGCAAAAATTGTTTGAGCCTGCTTCAATTTTTCTATCTCATCTTGAATGCTCTCAGCTGATTGGAAACCAGAAGTCATAGGGGAAGGAGGGAATTCAACAATAGGACTGGAAGGAGGGGTCCTAGCAGGAGAAGAAGCAATCATTAGTTGGGAAGACTCACCCTTTTGATATTGTCCTTCCAATTTACCCTTTAGGTCTATAATGATGTTATCTTTAGAAGCTATCTCAACTTTTGTTGCATTGTAGGCATTGAGGACTACCTCTAGTTTTGCTTGGAGGTCAACTTTCTCTTTTGCTTCGTTTTCAGCCACTACCACTCTGAATTTAGCAAACTCTAAGGTTGTGCTAGTAGCTTCAATTATGCCTATAGCTTTCACTCTCTTTACAATTATTCTCCTTGAGTAGTCAGATCTTGAGGATTCTCCCCTTCTTCTATTCTCTTCTCTTTTAAGTGACCACATTACTAGGACTGCATGGTCATCACTTTAAGTTATTCCCTTTAAGGGTTTGGTTTCTTTTCTTACTGCATCAAATTTTTTTGCATCACCTATGTCCCATTCTGGGAGAATTAACACTCCAGCACTTGCAATCAATTTTGTCCCTTCCTCGGGGGTAATTGCTTCAAAATCCTTTAGCATCTCTTGCTTTATTTCTGCTTCAATAGCAGATGTATCTTTATGGGATTGTCCACCTTTCCTCTTTTCACATGTTTCCTTAAATTGCCCCATATGCTTCCTCCAAACAAATTTGAAAAAGGCTCTTGACTTTACAAAATAGTCATCGGCCAAAAATTCATCACTAGCTTGCTTAATGACAGGATCCAACTCTCTTCCTGCAAATTCTTCAATAGTCAGGTCCATTTTAGCACTTGCCGGCTCTTCTGACATTTCTTCTTGCAAGTATTCATAAGTAAATAAAATCTCCCCCAGGCTTCCTAGTTGCATTAATCGCTCAACAACTACCTACTCATCACCTATATGTAATGGGGAATGAGAAGGCGAATACAGAGATTTACTTGGTTGGGCCTCTTATTCCAACCTCTTCCTTTTTGGGGAGGCTTGTGATGCAGGAAAATCCTCCATTGGCCTTTTACCCTTTGATGTGGAAGGTTCATCCCCCTTAAGCATCACTACATTGTATCCTGAGTTATTGAACATAACATACTCTCCAGGGGGAACAATTTTAGCAAACATGGGCTTGGTCAAGACGAGCTTGACCTCCTCAGGGTCTGCCTTCATGACTGCATCCTTTTTCTCATTCTAAGTTTGCATGGCATCCTAAAAATAATCTATCAAAAATTTAATCTTTTCCAAATGGGTGAAAACTCTTCAATGGATTGTAATTCTTATCAAAATGTTGAACAAAATCAAGAGTTTTCTTGAATAATAACCACTTTTCCTTTCTCACCTCTTTCTCTACCAATTTAAACTCATTCCTTATTATATCTTTAGGGAATAAATGTATATGCATTATGATGTAATAATTTTATCAGTGAATAAGAGCAGAGCAGAGCGAAGCATGGTTAAATTCAAGGAGTCGTGTTTGCCAAGTTAAATTCAAGGAGAAAGATCACCAGATCAATAGATGCATTATCTGACCAGTATGATCCAACAGACTGAAACCATTATTTCTGACAACACTAAATTCATGCAGAGTCTTAATCTGATTTTGGCAGATATCTTTCAGATTGTACATAATCGGTTACAAGCTATGAGGTAGAATTTTGAATTCTTTGATTTCTTTTTTGACATCCTTTGTCATTGATGTCAAAGGGGAGTAGTAGTGTGGAGAAAAATGTACAAAAGAGATTATTTTCTCAGGGGGAGCACTCATATTTTTGGATATCAGTTTTTGGATTTTTCTCATGAGTGTTGCCATGAAAGCCAAATGGAGATATTGTTGGCATTATACACTCAAATGATAATAGTTGATGTTGTCATTGATGGCAACCAACTGGTAACATGGTTCACAAGTTACACCGACAATTGACATCATCTACTAGCATCGGCAGGCACTACGGATTATTTACATCGACATCCAATCTATACCAACAAAAGATCTTACTGACACCTCAACCAACATGGAAATTATATTGTTTTGTATTGTAATTATATTGTATGGCCGACATGATGTATTGTAAAGACTCATATATATGTATGAGATCTTATAGGTCATTTTGTAAGAGTGAAAAAAGTATGTATGGTATTAAGCGAAGTAAGGATATATAATTAGGTAATGAATATGAGAGCGCATATCTGTATATGCTTTTTGATGTAATTATTTTATGAGTGAATAAGAGCATAGCCAAGTGAAGCAAGGTTTATGGCAGAGGTATCTGACATAGCTTAAACTGGTATTGAATTCAGCATTGCAGATGCTATTTTGAGCAGTACATTGTCATTGGATTTAATCATCCAATTTTGTAGTCAGTGGGACTTCTTTTTGTGATTCAGCAGTGAGCTCTAGGTTGTTGGACTTCCTGCATGTGCAGGCCCCTATTGTATAAGTAATATTTGTTCATATTGGCCAGTGAGTAAATATTGTGGGTCACAAATCTCACCGAGGTTTTTGCCCCACCGGGTTTCCTCGCAATAAATATATGTGTTATGGTGTGCATTGATGGTTATACTTTTGTTTCTCTTTACTGCATTATTATTTGCTTACTAGTATATTAATTTGGGTTATAAAGTTGCAAACAAGTTTAAATATTTTGTTAAGTGGCAGAGAGTGATTCCCCTCCCCCCCTCTTAGTGTCTTTGGGACTGATCAAGTATCTAACAATTGGTATCAGAGCCTAGTCCCTATTTGCAGAAGCCTAACAGCTTGAGGAAGATTCTAAAACCGGTACCGATGGAAAGTTTGATACAACAGTTGAAAGGAGCTCTTGAAGATTTTGATGCAGAAAAATTGAAGAATATCAAACTGGAAGATGAACTCAGAATTTCTCAGGAATTTATCAAAGTACTTGTAGACACTTAAAAATAATTATTTTAATTATTTTTAATTTCTCGCATAATTAATTAATTAATTATGTTAATTCAAATTCCTCTCAATATTAATTAAATATAATTAATATTGTCACTATAGCATATGATTGATTTATTTAATAAATCAATCCCTTTCTTTATTCTTCTAAAAAAAATCAAATCCTCACAAATCTTCCTCTTAGCTAATTAATTTCAATTAATTAGTTAACCTACATGATTTCTACAAATCATCTTCTTAATGCATTCTTCTAGAAACTCCCTAAACTCATTTAACATTATTCTTCTAATTTTTTATTCCCTCCACTCATTCTCTCTCCTAGTCAAATTCTCCTACAAATATTAATCCCACTTAACATTTCCTCTAATCCCCCTCCTAATGAGTCGTTAATGGTTAATCATCATGATTAGCCACAAAGTCAACTCTTTGTCCTTTTCATCCAGCCACTAGCTTTAAATGCTCTTTTCCTAGGTGAATGTAAGATTTTCGAAATCACACATTCCTCTAGGCATCCCCTCTCCTAAGGAATTTTTAATTCTTTTTTTCCTCCGATCCCCATGATATCCTTTTTTGGAGAATTTTTAATTCCTCCAATGCATCTTGTGGAGTGTGGAGATACGAAATGCCTTTAAGGCATATTTCTTGGTCTCCACACCCTCTCTTGGACCTTGTGTGAGCTCACAAGTAAATCTTAGCCCTTCATCTCAAATTCATCCTAGCCATCCGTTTTCCTCTCCTCTTTCTATAAAATAGGGATCCATCCCTTCATTCAAAACATCTTGAAATCCAGTAAGTTTATGTTGCCCTTTTGAGCCTAGGAAATCATCTTGGCAACTTGATCATCTCATCCTTATCATTTTTTCAAATCCATTTCATTTGTGCACAACTTTGGAGAGCCATCCACATCCAACAATCAAAGGAGCACATCAAGTGGAGCATTATCAAGGGGCGCCTTCACTTCATCAAGTTCAATCCGAAGGAGAAGGTAAAATAGCAAAGTGAAATGGTCTTTTAATGATATTTTAGCATTCTGCATGTTTATTTCATTATGTTTTGATCATTTGACCTTCAAATCTGTTTTCCCCTCTTCATTTTGGCACGTCCGGTGGGACCCATCTCCCTAAGAACTAATGTATTTTTTAAGTTTTTGTGATTTGTGAGACGCAGGTTCCAGAATAGTGCGACTGCAGAAAAAAAAAAATCTTTTTTTTTTGCAGGTTCCAGAATAGCGGCTCTGTATTTCTGCGCAACAGCTTCTTTTATGTTTCTGTTGCGTTTTTGTTTCTGTTCTTTTTTCTGTTTCTGTTTCAGTTTCAGCACGATAGCTCTGCGATTAGCGCAAACGTTTTTGTGGGAATTTGAATTCCTGTTATCCGATCTGTTATTTGCTATGTTTAATTATAATCTGTGTGAAAGTAGAAGAGTATGCTCTTATCTATATAGACAATCAGAAATCCAGACCTTTCACTTTTCTATTTTGTTTAGCGTGACTGTATGCTCTGACCGGAGGAAAGTGTGAAAATAAGAGAGTATGCTCTTGTCTATCTAGACAATCAGAAATCCGGACCTTTGACACTTTTCTATCTGTTTAGTGCTACTGTCTGCTCTGTTAATTTGTCTGAAATTTTTAGGCACTAACTGTAGTTTGCATTTTTTTTTTTCATTTCCTATTATCTGCTCTGTTTAAAGATAATCTATCTGACCGCAGGAAAATGTGAAAGTAGGAGATTATGCTCATCTATCTAGACAATCAGAAATCCAGACTTTTGACATTTTTTTTTTTATTCTGTTAAATTTAGGGTTTCTACTCTGTTAAATCTAGGGTTTCTATCTGCTCTGTTAAATCTAGGGTTTCTGTCTGCTCTGTTAAATCTGAGGTTTAAATTAAAAAAAAAGTAAAGTTTTTTCTGTTTTTTCGCCATATCTTTTTTATCTTGACTCCATTTTCCTCCAAACTTTACCGAATTCTCCGCATTGCCATTTTCCACATTTTCTTCCTTGGGGGCCTTATCCCAAAAATCCACTTTTTGAAGCCTAAATCTCATATTTCTCTATTTTCAGGGTTTGCCATAACTTCTTCCCCTTTTATCCAATCATCTCCAATTTTTTCCCATATTATCCATCTCCAACTTTTGCTTCTTTGCCCCTCTTTAACAAATTTTCCCATTCCTTCATCTCTCCTCCAAAATCCCCATTTTTCGCTTGCCTATCCCTTGGAAAGTGGCAAAAACCTAGTCAAACCTCATTTACCCATCACAGCTTTCTTCAAATCCACATTTGTCATTAGTAAAAAAGTTTTTATTCATGTTTTTCTATTCATTCCCAAAAAATCAAAAAAATTAATATTTTTGGTCATTTTGTTGTTTTTTGCAGGACGCTTGTTGAAGACTATTTTTCCAAACTACTAATCAAGTTGTTTTGCAGGATGCTTGTTGAAGACTATTTTTCCAAACTACTAATCAAGTTGTTTTGCGGGACGCTTTTTGAAGACTCCATTTTTCAAACTACTAATCAAGTGGTTTTGTAGGTTGCCTAGCTGATTCAACCAAATATTGTGCATTTATTAAAATTAGGCACCTAGATATTAATTAAAATGGAATGAACCATTGTCTTATGTGTCTTTAAGAAAAGCGTAAAGGTAGGAAAGTATGCTCTCATCTTACTAGACGATCAGAAATCTAGACCCTCCAACCTTTTCTTGTTTGATTGTGTGTTTACCTCTAGCGAGCCTGCCCTCCCAACTTGCTCTTTGAGAAGGTAAGAGGGGAACAACCCAAGTGAGTACACCCGGACCTGGGGTTCCCAACTCACTATAATAAATAGGCCATTGACTATGAAAGGGTTAATGGTTGGGGCTATATGAGAGTTCACTCTCACATTGGGTGCTTAGTAGGATCCTAGAGATCTCAATCATGCTTGTGTGACTACTAAGTTCTTGGTGCTTTGTTGGGCTATAGGCCTCAACTACGCTTGCACAACTTTGAAGGGTAGCTCCTAACGGGAAGACTTACTAAACACCTTGTTCATAGTGGCCAAAAATGTTCTAGTCATTGGTACAAGAGGTCGGACCTCTGAAGCAGCCCATATTCTTACGGCTCTTAGTAGAGACACAAAGTTCGCCATTAGGAGTTTTCATGGAAATTGATGCTTGGCTACCCCGAGAAGTGAGTGTCGTCAAGGGGAGCCAATGGGGTCAAGCATCTAAGTGTCCACTCTGGGTAAGCGTAGATGGGAAACCAATTGGGATTCAATAACTATTGTCCTTGCCAGCCTTAAGAATGTTGTATATGAGCATGAGTGTCTTTGATATACTATGCATTTGATCAATGTGTTTGCTTTGTTTGATACATACTTGCCAAGAGTAGACTAAAAACACATCACTATCCCCAAACACTTTGCAAAAACATTTGTCAAGACACAAACAATTGTCCAAGCCATTACCCACACAAAGTCCAAAATTGCGTCAAAACTTTGTCCATCCCATTTTTCATAAGCCTAAGAGAGAAGCTAAGAGTCTGTCATCTCCATCAACATTCAAGTTTGTCCTTTGAAACACCAACTATCATCCAAATCAAGGTGATCATATCCCTTCATACAACTTGCCATTCAAATCGATCCTCCATTAAGTCGTATTCATGTCAAAGACAACCTAGTTATCAAGTTTCTTCTAAACCATCACTACCATACCTTCTTCATCAATCATCCTCAAATTTCTTAAATCCTTTCATCCTCAATTTTCTTAAATCCTTTCATCACAAATTTCTTAAATCCTTTCATCACAAATTTCTCAAGTCCTATCATCACAAATTTCTTAAATCCTTTCATCACAAATTTCTCAAGTCTTTTCATCCTGAAATTTCTCAAATCCTTTCATCACAAATTTCTCAAGTCTTTTCATCCTCAAAATTCTTAAATCCTTTCATTACAAATTTCTTAAGTCCTTTCATCCTCAAATTTCTTAAATCCTTTCATCACAAATTTCTTAAATCCTTTCATCATAAATTTCTTAAGTCCTTTCATCACATTTTTCCTAAGTCTTTTCATCACAAATATCGTGTATGGTCGCAACTCGATCCCAAAAGAAAAAGATGGCTGAACAACAATATGGCATGCCAGACATTGATGTCCTATATGAAGATCCCACGCAAGATCATACACAAAGTGGGCAACCTAGCGATCAAGATCAAAGTCAAAATCTTGACATGGTTAACCAAGATGAACTTTGTCCGGAAGTGCAAACTTTCCTAGCGGATTCTTATAACCAAGAGATGATGGAAAGTTTATAAAACACAATCCTACTACACTTCTAAAAACTCTCCTTGAACATGGAGCTCAAATTCCGCCTGAATTTAATAGATCCGCTCTCACCCAACAACCACAAGGAGACCTCACTCCCACACAAAGTGTTGCACTTACTATTCAAACTCAATCAATTGCAGCCCCATCAATCATCCAAGCTCAATCAATGCCACCCGTGGTACCTCCTACCGTGGTCTCCGTCCCACCTTCTTCCTCCTTACCATCTATACCACTATCAAATCCGATCTCATCCATTCTCTATCAAACTTCTATACCACATCCTTCTATTCAACCACAAATTTCTATTCCACAAACTTCCCTTCCTCCCAACAATGTCGCAAATTTTATCCGGGTCGTATTCAATCCCGTCACAACCGTTTGCGGACTACAACCAACTGTCACTCAAACCCTAACGACATTGGTCATCACATCCCACATTCTCACCTCCTCATCATATCAATATATTGGTGGTGGTGCACCTTATTTGGCTCATCCAATTCTTGGGGCAAATACAATTCATCAATATCAAAGTCCACAACAAGACCTCATCAAGGACATGAAACAAAGGACTAATAAAAGGAAAACTTACTCATTCGAAGAGTTTTGCCCTTGTCCTTACGATCCATCTATATCAGTTGCACCATATCCCCCAGGATTTGAGATTCCTAAATTCACCAAGTATGAAAGCAAAGGAGACACCCGCGATCATGTTCGAGAATTCCACATCTTATGTCAAGAAGTCTCCTATAGTGACCTTTATCTTCGCAGACTCTTTCCCAAGAGTCTCATGGGAGACGCCCTGGCATGGTTCTCATCTCTACCATGAGGTTCCATTGTCTCTTTTCCAGACTTGGCAGAAAAATTTGTGGCCCACTATGCATACAACATGGGTAATGATGTTTATTTGATGGACCTATGTAATACAAAACAAAGGCCCAGAGAAACCTTTGCCAATTTCCTACAAAGATGGCGACATCTTATCAAGAAATTCCAGTGGCACATGCCAGAACAACATCAAATTGAATTATTCCAAAAGAACTTGGTGCCTGAACTTTCAAGACCTTTAATATCTGAATGTATCAAATCCTTCCAAAAATTGACAGATAAGGGCCTCACCCTCGAACGTGTCTTGTTGGAGAAGGAACCTTGAAACATTACCAAAAATCAACACAAAGTTCTTCCTCTTATTATAACGACAAGCCAAAATTCTGGTCCAAAAACAAAAATGTGGTCGATGATGGTATAATTGATGCAAAGCGGGTCTAAACCATCGCCACTCTCTCAAAATCCACCACCAATAATCATCAATTCAATAATTGAGATAATCTAAGTCAATCCAAAAAACCTCACAACAATGTTTCAATCTAGAGACGACCACCCCGATCGAATAACAGGACTCCAAGAGATTTCACTCCTCTGGCTGAGCCTATTGAAGTGGTGTTTCAAAAACTTGTCCAAGCAGGTGTAGTGGTTTTTCCAATCACTCGCCCATTTGACCCCAATCAACCTAAACCGAGATGGTATAATGAAAATGAGTATTGTGAATACCATTGTATCAAGGGACATGATACACGAAAGTGTATGAAACTAAAGATCTACATACAAGATCTCATTGATAGAGGTGAGATTGAATTAGCAAATGCAAAACCTGGTAATAACAATGACAAACTCAAAATGTACCAAGAACCCTTCCCGAATCATGATAAAGGAAAATGCTCATCATCTAATGCAATGGGTTATGACTACTCTAATCACATAATTGGCTTTGATTTTTTAGTAGGTCACATTGAACTTGTAGACAATCATGTCAATGTCATAACCATCCAAGGAGTCAATCCTCCTTCTTCCCAAAGCAGACCAAATCCTGCTAGGATAGTCATTCAAGGCGCCACACCTTCCACTTCCCATTTCTAGAATGACTGCAATGCAACTACACGTTGAGGAAGGGTCACCATCCAAGGAGTCCCTCCCCCACCAAACCCCCCATCCATGTCTTCCACCTACCGATATGACCTCCTTGATCAACTTGGGAAGACACCTGCGTAGATCTCCATTTTGAAACTTCTCAAGACCTCCCCGGTCCATAAAGAAATTTTGGAACAAGCCCTTCTCCAATCACGCGTTCTAGATAACATCAACGCCACCCAATTCCAAGCCCTCATTGGAAACCTTGCTGCCTAGAAACACATTATATTTAACTCCAAAGATGCTCCCGCAAATGAAGACCATAACAAACCTTTGCACATTGAAGCTCTCATCCACAAGCACAAGGTCAAACGTATCCTGATAGACGGTGGATCCAGGCTTAATCTGTGTACATACAAATTAATAAAACAATTGGAACTTTCTGAGGATCTGATAAACACATCAGGAAGGATCACAATAAAGGCATATGATGATGCAGAAAGAATTTCAAAGGGCATGATCACCTTACCTCTTCAAGTGGGCCCCATTACAATTGAAACCCCTTGCCAAGTACTAGATCTTTATCTCCCCTACAACATTCTCCTCGGGAGGCCATGGATTCATTCCTTGCAGGCCGTACCCTCCACCTATCACCAATGCATCAAATTCCCCTATAATGGAAGAGTGATCAATATCAAAGGTGATCCCCAACCTTTTCAATATTGCAAACTATTAGAGGGGAAGCATCTATATCATTGCCCACTAAATAGACTCTCGCCACGCCTCCATCTGACACATCAAATGTTGCCTCCACATCATCCCAACCAAATAATCAAATCAAGATCTTGGACAATGGCTGTGGAGAATACAAATTGGAGGACATCTTATTAATAGGAAACCTCCCTCTCTCTCCTAAGTCATTTGGCAAACCAAAAGAGATAAAAAAGGACCCAAAACCAATCATGCAATGCCAAAACACTACCTTCCAGCAATGGGGCCCACTTGATAACGAGAGCCTCGAAGCAAATAGCTCTTCATGGCTGTACCGGGAAGAAGACGAAGATCCAACAAGAATATCCAAAGAAATGTACCCAAAAGCATCTACCATAGTTGAAAAAATGGGTTACAAAGGACATGGCCTGGGACCAGAGGAGAAAGGAAGAAAAACACCCATAAATCATATCTCCTACAGATACAACAGAGGCTTGGGGTACATCCCGGTGCCTAAGATTACTATTGTTGGTGCCCCTTCTAGTCCTTCTTTGGATATCGAAAGCGCTGACGAAGAGGAATTCCACGAAATGCCTTATGAATATGAGAAAGATATCTTCTTGGACACTTACATCAATACCATCACCCTCGTAACCCCTCCCACTTCACATGAGCTACATCTTGTCCATCCTGAACTCATTGACTAGGGCCAAAGAGACAAACCTACTTTAGATATCTGCGCCGACGATAATGCTCTCATTGCTCTCCTAATAGCGCAAAATATGGGAGATTGTAGCAGAATCGAGGGTATTCAACTACACGAAAAGGGATACTTTGGTAGTCAAGTCAATGCCCTTAGCCACAATAAAGATAATAAAAGAAAAAGATATGATTCCCTAGGTGAAAACTTCCCTGAGGCGCCTTTGGATGAACAAGAAATAAAAACAAAGGGCATATCTAAAAGTGAAAACCTAGAAAAGGCACTTAACGATGAGGGATTTGACCTCCCTACCATTGGTTATCTTCCATAGGACAAATCAAATTTGTTGATAGAAGAAATAGACAACATCAACATGGGCACCAAAGTCATTCCAAAAAATGTGCTCATTGCCAAATCCCTCACAGAAATTGAGAAACAAGACTTCATCAACTTCCTTACAGAGGTAAAAATCAATTTTGCATGGTCCTATTCCAATATGGCAACGTTGGACCCTACCTTGGTGGTTCACAATCTTGTCGTCCGCCCAGATGCAAAACCTGTAAAATAGAAATTGCGCAAAATGCACCCACATATTGCACTCCTGGTCAAGGTGGAACTTCAAAAGTTGTTAGACGCAGAATTTATCAAACCAATAGATTATGCTGAATGGGTCTCCAACATTGTACCTATCGACAAACCTGCTGGGGGCATTCGCATCTGCACAGATTTTCAAGATCTAAATATAGCTTGTCCTAAAGATGATTTCCCACTCCTCAATATAGACATGATTGTGGACCTTACAGCAAGACATGAAATGTTATTGCTAATGGATGGGTTTTCTGGATACAACCAAATCAGGATAGCAGATGAGGATCATCATAAAATTGCATTCACAACACCATGGGAGACTTTCTGTTATCGGGTCATGCCTTTTGGTCTCAAAAATGCTGGAGCTACATATTAATGTGCAATGACAACAATTTTTCATGACCTCTTACACAAAATTATGGAGGACTATGTGGATGATCTGCTAGGCAAATCTAAGACAAGACAAGAACACATTCCCATTCTAAAGCAGATCTTTGATAGATTAGAAAAATACAAACCACGGCTAAATCCAAAAAAGTGTGTGTTTGGAGTCACATCGGGAAAACTATTAGGATTCATTATTTCCCGCAGAGGCATCGAGGTCGATCCTACAAAATTAAAAGCTATCATGGAAATGCCTCCACCAAAAACTCTTAGATAGCTACGCAGTCTCCAGGGAAAACCCCAGTCTGTTAGACGTTTCATTTCACAACTAGCAGATAAGTGCCATCCATTTGCACACCTCCTATGCAAAGACACAAAATTTAAATGGGATTGCCTATGTCAAAAGGCCTTTGAGAAATTAAAAGAATATCTAGCATCACCTCCCATATTGATGCCTCCTGCTCTTGGAAAACCCGTTATTTTGTATATATGTGCTACTGCAGTGGCATTGGGGGCATTATTGGTGCAAACAGATGATCAAGGGAAGGAACACACCATTTACTACATCAGTCGAACATTGGTAGGATATGAACTCAATTATACCCCCATTGAAAGAGCATGTTTGGCATTAGTGTTTAGCACATAGAAACTACGACACTATATGCTAAATAATAAGACATAATTAATTGCTAAAATTGATCCACTTAAATATCTCTTGTCCAAAGCTACTCTCACTGGCAGAACTGCCAAATGGGTCATGCTCTTAAGCGAGTTTGACATTGAATATGTGGACTGAAAGACAATCAAGGGACAAGTCATTGCAGATCAGTTGGCTAAAGCTCCACTTCCAAGCGACCATCTTCTTCTCACAAAATTACCAGATGAGTTCATTATGACTGTTAGCACATCCTCCACATGGAAATTGTATTTTGATGGCTCCTACACTCAAAATGGATCAGGGGCAGGAATATTATTGGTCACACCTCAAGGAGATGGCATCCCCAAATCATACAAGATAGCCTTTGTATGTACCAATAACATACCAGAATACGAGGCCCTCATCACAGGTTTACACTTGGCTATCCACTGGAAAATAAAGAAATTACAAGTCTCTGGCGATTCCCAACTCATCATAAAACAAGTCAATGATGAATACTAGACAAAAGATGATAAACTCCTTCCCTACCATACCATGGTTGAAGATCTTAAGCAACATTTCACGGCAATCAAGTTTGACCAAATCCCATGAACAAACAACAGGGCTAGAGATGCAATGGCCACCATTGGCTCCCTCCTTCAAATGCCAGCACATAGTCAGAAGTGCGAGTTCTTGGTCGAGCAATTGTTTGTACTAGCATACGACCTACCAGAGTCTAAAATGGTGTGTGTTCTCGTTGGTCCCGAGTCCCCTTGGTACCAAGAAACCTTCACTTTCCTCAAAGACAACACCATTCCCCCACACCTCACCAAAACCCAAGAGCAAACCTTCATCCGTTGATGTGCCCGTTACACCATCCTTCCAGACACCTTGTTCAAAAGTCATTTTGATGGTTCCCTCCTAAGGTGTTTAGATAAACAAGAAGCAGAAAGGGCATTATGCGAAGTACATGAGGGTATCTATGGGGCACACTCAATTGGACTCATGTTGGCTAAAAAAATTTTGAGAACAGGATACTATTGGCCTAAAATGGAAGAAGATGCATACAATTATGTGAAGAAATGCATCCCTTGCCAGCAGCATGGTGACAAGATTCATGCACCGTCACAAGAATTGCAGCCATTCATTACACCATGGCCCTTCTCGCAGTGGGGGCTCGATCTCATTGGGAAAATCCACCCTTCATCTTCCAACAGACATAAATTCATTATCACCGCCACCGAATACTTCACCAAGTGGGTAGAGGCTATCCCTCTTACTTTCACCACCGGCAAGCAAATATCCAAATTCATCCTGAACTACCTAATCTGCTGATATGGCATCCCAAAAGTTATCATCACAGATAATGGTAAACAATTTAAGAAACAGGATGTCAAAGAAATCTGCCAAAAATTCAACATCCAACACCGCTTCTCCACTCCATATTACCCCCAAGGCAATGGCCAAGTTGAGGCTTCTAATAAAACCCTAATAAAAATCCTCAAAAAGACAGTCAATGAAGCGGGCCGTGATTGGCACCTCCAAATCCATCCTGCATTATGGGCCTACCGCACCTCCATCCGCACCCTCACAGGTGCCACTCCTTATTCCCTAGTATTTGGTTCCAAAGCCATCCTTCCCCTTGAGATCGAGATCCCGTCTCTAAGGGTATCGCTGCAAAATATCCTACCAGAGGAAGAATACAGAATTGCCCGCTTACAAGAGCTAGAATTGTTAGATGAAAGGCGCCTCAAGGCCTTGAATCATCTCCGAGTATATCAAAATCATCTGCGCATGAGTTATCATAAAAAAGTCAGAACCTGAGAATTCCAAGTTGGTGATCTTGTCCTCATGGAGAATCAGAAAAATCTACAAGAAAGAGAAAAGAAAGGCAAGTTCGAGCCTAATTGGCTTGGACCATATGTAATCACAGCGAAATATGGATCAGGAGCTTATCAGTTGGCTACTCCCAAAAGCAATCCTTTGGATGATCCAATGAATATCATGCACCTCAAAAGATTTTATGCTTAGTCCTCAGAAAGTCTTAAATGGTCAAAAAAAAAAAAAAAATCAAGAAAAAAAATTGAAAAAAAGAAAGAAAAAGAAAGAAAAACAATTCATCCATTAGTGAAAACCACTTGGTGGTGCTATGGACAAGTACCTTGGTGAAAACCTCTGTGCAGACGCCAAGGTACATAATTGGATCCAATGTCTATCATGTCGATACTACAAATCATCTACCATCTAGCCCACCCATGCGCAACATTCCTTCTTTTTTGCCTCCCAATAAAACATGTGTATGATGATGAGTCTTCACCTGAGTCATGAATAAGGAATGTCCCATTGAAATTGAGATTTTATGCCTCTGTATGTAAGCTTCAAGAAGTCTTGAGAAACAATCCCAAGTCCATCCTAGTTGTACTCTTGGCAAGAGGTATCATGTGGTCACAAGGAAGAGACTTGTTAGATTTTGTTAGATCTTTTTATATAGGCTTGCATATTTTTCCCTATGACTACCACTATTTACGACTGCCTGGGTTCTTCCATATCCAGGTACGCTATGATAGGTGCATACTAGGGCATATTTCATAGTATGGCATGTTTTGGATCCTTCTTGTATAAATCGGCGACCTGGTACTAGTGTTTATCAACACTTACCTTCTCGTGTACAAGAGGTATCGGTGTGTTTGAGGGTTTCCTTGCACGAACCCATAATTTTGTATTAGTGTTTCTTAACACTTGCATTGTTGTGTGCAAGAAATTCCCGTTTGTCTACAGAGTCAGTGGTGCAAGTCACTCAGGGCAACATCAAACTAGGTTGGCTCTCCACATTTGTTGTGCACAAAATCTCACCATCATTCCATCAAATCCTAAACTCAATAATCCCATGGAGTTCTCAATTGCCCCCATTTTCCTCCGCGGTCTCGCATCTCTTATTCTTCTTTCCAAATACCTCATGACAACTTCATATATCTTCCTCATGTATCCCTTCCACCCTAATTTTTCTTTCTCTATTTTTTTTTTTCCCTCACATAATCAATTCTGATTCTTATTTATGTCTTATACAGGATGTATCCTTCCTGAAATCAGATGCTCTGATCATGTCTTATACAAGATGAATCCTTCCAAAAACCAGACGTTATGATCTGATCATGTCTTATATAGGATGAATCCTTCCCGAAACCAGACGTTGTGATCAGTCATGTCTTATACAGGATGTATCCTTCCTGAAACCAGACACTCTGATCATGTCTTATACAGGATAAATCCTTCCTGAAACCAGACGTTGTGATCGATCATGTCTTATACAGGATGAATCATTCCTGAAACTAGACATTGTGATATGATCATGTCTTATATAGGATGAATCCTTCCTGAAACCAGACGTTGTGATCAGTCATGTCTTATACAGGATGTATCCTTCCTGAAACCAGACACTCTGATCATGTCTTATACAGGATGAATCCTTCCTGAAACCAGATATTGTGATCAATCATGCCTTATACAGGATGAATCCTTCCTGAAACCAGACACTTTGATCATCTTTGTCTTATACAAGATGAATCCTTCCTGAAACCAGACGTTGTGATCTGATCATGTCTTAAACAGGATGAATCCTTCCTGAAACCAGACGTTGTGATTAGTCATGTCTTATACAGGATGTATCCTTCCTAAAACCAGACACTCCGATCATGTCTTATACAGGATGAATCCTTCCTAAAACTAGATATTGTGATCAATCATGTCTTATACAGGATGAATCCTTCCTGAAACTAGACACTTTGATCATCTTTGTCTTATACAGGATGAATTCTTCTTGAAACTAGACTAAATCTAGATCTTATCAATCGAATCAAATCAAATCTATCGGGATATCAATTTCGCAAAACTCCAAAGATCAAATACCTCAATTGATCTCTCGAGGGGGCATCACCATACTGTAATCTATAAATCAAGAGCTAGGGCATCCTATCAAACCAATATCAACATCAAAATAGATTAGTCTTTGAATCAATGTGTCATCACACCTTGTTTCAAAGAGGGGCAAAATGTAGACACTTAAAAATAATTATTTTAATTATTTTTAATTCCTTGCATAATTAATTAATTAATTATGTTAATTCAAATTCCTCTCAATACTAATTAAATATAATTAATATTGTCACTATAGCATATGATTGATTTATTTAATAAATCAATCCCTTTCTTTATTCTTCTAAAAAAAATCAAATCCTCACAAATCTTCCTCTTAGCTAATTAATTTAAATTAATTAGTTAACCTACATAATTCCTACAAATCATCTTCTTAATTCATTCTTCTAGAAACTCCCTAAACTCACTTAACATTATTCTTCTAATTTTTTATTCCCTCCACTCATTCTCTCTCCTAGTCAAATTATCCTACAAATATTAATCCCACCTAACATTTCCTCTAATCCCCCTCCTAATGAGTTGTTAATGGTTAATCATCATGATTAGCCACAAAGTCAACTCTTTGTCCTTTTCATCTAGCCACTAGCTTTAAATGCTCTTTTCCTAGGTGAATGTAAGATTTTCAAAATCACACATTCCTCTAGGCATCCCCTCTCCCAAGGAATTTTTAATTCTTTTTTTCCTCCAATCCCCATGATATCCTTTTTTGGAGAATTTTTAATTCCTCCAATGCATCTTGTGGAGTGTGGAGATACAAAATGTCTTTAAGGCATATTTCTTCGTCTCCACACCCTCTCTTGGACCTTGTGTGAGCTCACAAGTAAATCTTAGCCCTTCATCTCGAATTCATCCTAGCCATCCGTTTTCCTCTCCTCTTCCTATAAAATAGGGCTCCATCCCTTCATTCAAAACATCTTGAAATCCAGTAAGTTTATGCTACCCTTTTGAGCCCAAGAAATCATCTTGGCAACTTGATCATCTCATCCTTATCATTTTTTCAAATCCATTTCATTTGTGCACAACTTTGGAGAGCCATCCATATCCAGCAATCAAAGGAGCACATCAAGTGGAGCATTATCAAGGGGCACCTTCACTTCATCAAGCTCAATCCGAAGGAGAAGGTAAAATAGCAAGGTGAAATGGTCTTTTAATGATATTTTAGCATTCTGCATATTTATTTCGTTATGTTTTGACCATTTGACCTTCAAATCTATTTCCCCCTCTTCAGTACTTCAAGATAACTTGGTTATAGAAAACAATAAGAGAAAGAATTACATGTGCAATTGAAAAATTAAGATGATGAAGAAAAGGAAACTCTCAGAGATATTGCAGAAAAATTGAGACAAGAGAACAGTAACATGAAGAATGAGATGCAATATTTAACCATGAGACTATGCAAGGATATTGAAGATAGAAAGAGGAATGAGGAAGATCTGGCCAGAAGACTTAATGAAAGTTTAGATGAATCTCTAAGGCTTAGTTATGAAAATGATATGCTTATAACAGATTTGGTTCACATGCAACATGACAAAGAAGAACTTATTAGACAAGTTAGCACTTTGGAAAGTGAGTTGGTCACTGCAAATGAATAGAAAGATAAGTTCAAGAAGAGTTTAGATAATCTTGATGATATGCTAAAAAGTCAGAAACATGATGGAGAAACAGCTGGACTTGGATTTGAACATGGAGAAAGTTCCATGACTGCATAAAATTATGATCACAACAAAACGGTAAGGCAACCTAATGCTTATAAATTTAATGGGAAATGTTTTAATTGCAACAAATTTGGTCCTAGAGGAAATTAGTGCAAATTTAGGAATAATCAGAATACAAACTTACCCACCGGTCAATGTTCCAAATGGAATAAAAATGGTCATAACTCAGACAATTGTAGAATGAATGTGAAATACTATGTTTGTGGTAGGTTTGGACATTTATCTAATCAATACAGAACTCAAACTGGTCAAGGTTATGGAAAGGCTATTCAGAGAAACAATGTAACTTGCTATGCATGTAACAAGATTGGGCATATAGCAAAATTTTGTAGAAGTAAGACTATATCGGCAAAGAAAAGATGACTGAAATCAAGCAAGAATTTTCTAAACAATGGATTAGGAAGAGAGATCAGAGAAGTGATGAATCTGTCTCTGCACTGGCAGAACAGGGTAATCCTGCACCGACAGGAGATTCTTCATCTAACTAAGGAATAATCTTTAGGGGTAAGGCAACAAATTGAAAATCGTGCATTTACCCTCAGTTGGTGGTAAGAAGTTATATTTATTCTTTACCAACAGATATGTGGGGTTTTCACTTCACCGACAAAGCATTTATTGCAGTTGTAAGTTAATATTTGGTTATAAAGGCACGGTAACTTCTCATTTCGACTTACCAAGCATCCAAGCATTCTAAGAGAGAAAAATTGAGAAAAGGCATTCTAAAGGCGAAGAAACAAAGGTCTTTTCAAAGCATTCAAGGATTTCTCAGTTAAAAGGTATTTATCTTTTGCAATAACATCTTCATCTTCTGTTCCCAAATTCCTAGTAAACCCTACCATTGTGGAGAACATAAAATGACCTAGACCCGTTTTCAAGATCATTCCTAAGATAGAAAAACTGGATGACTCTATTGGTGCATTTTCTAGAATCTCGAAGGGAGTCATGTTTGCTGAAGACCCTAGGGCATACATACATTGTTACATAAAAATTTTAGGGTTCGAAGATTTAATGAATATGTATATGAATGTAATCACTAAGAAGAATGAGGTAGTGAAACTGGAACACAAGGTAGTTGAGGATTTAGGTTTCATTGATATCCTCCATATGTCAGAATTCTCAGATGAAGCAGTCTGCTATGTCCTTGGCAGGGTTCATGGTGAATTTATGTGGTTGGACTCAGTATTTAAGATTACCAAGGAAGCTATTAGGGTTGTTACTAGTTTACCCTCCATTGGTTCTAGACCTAACAAGATGAAGAAAATCCCAAACAAAGAGGTTATGAGCTTAACCAGAGCTACATTTGACAACAGGTCACTTAGGGTCAATGATATAAAGGATAAAAATGTTAAATTTGCTAGCATGGTCATTAGCTATAAAGTTGGTCATACTAATAGGTTGAATTTTGTATTTAGTTCCTGCATTCATAGTACACATGAGATGATATTAAACAATACTAAAATTGATATTTGTGAATGGTTAAAGGATGAACTATTAGAGAATTTGGACAAAATCAAAGGTGATAAGAAAGGAACCTTCAAATTTGGAAGTCTGATAGTGTGTTTAATGCTTTACTTCTCAAAAGAGATTCTTGGTATAGGACATAAGGATTTTGCCTACAATATTTCTGTTGGAAAACAGATAAAGGAGGCAATTACCAGTATGGGATCTGATGGTGATGAGTTGGTAAAAGACTATTTCAAGAATTTCCAAGCTAAAATGAGACAAAGGGAAAGGATTCCCCAAAGCATTATGGATAAATATGATAAACAAATATGCTTTGTAGTGAAAAGGGATGGAATTTGGATGGAGGTAGTTAGATTTGGAATTGTCTGGATTACTAAAATGGGATATGAGGTGGATTCTCACATCTTAGATTCATATACTAAAATACTCCTAGATGCTCCACCAGAACCAACAAAGGAGATATTTGGTAATGCTGAAACCATTAAAAGTGGTGTTACTATGATGAAGCAGAGGAAGAAAAGAAATACATTTATGAAAGATTCTTCTAAGATGGTAAAGGATGTTATAGAAGGATTGATGAATCTTGGTAGTACTGCTACTAGTATGAAAGAAAGTCAATCAGAACAACAACCAGTAGCTCACATTTCCCCTGTGGCTACTTCATCTGATTCTGACAGTGACAAGGCCGCTAGATTCAAGAGAGTAGACAGGAAGAAAAGAAAACCCTCATAGGCACCTGCTCCATCTCCCAAGAAGTCAAGGACACAAAGAAAGAAACAACAGGTTGTAAAAGAGCTCAATGGTCTGAAGAAGAAAGTGACTCCAAAGAAGAAACCTGAACCTAAGGCACCAGATACTCTTACAATGGAAGAGTTGATCAATGAGATCACCCAAGATGGTAACCTTGGTAATGTGGAAATTTTTTATCATTCTTTCAAGGATTCAGATAAGGAAACCATAGAATAACGTATTATTTTATACCTAGACATATACAAAAAAGTTCTTATAGAAGTTGTAGATGTTTTGCCAAATGATTTGTACTTAAGGTTAGAGGCTAAGAGAATGTCTGTAATGGAGTTAGAAAAGAAATTAATGGTAGAAGGTCTACTTGTTGTGCATCCTATTAATTCTAAGCAGGAAATTGATGATTTAATATCAGAGGCAAATAGAACAGTTTTTGTGAGTGGTCACTGGCAAGTTAGTCTTATGGCTGGCAGAGTTAAGGAAATTGTAGATGAGACATCGAATAAGTGGGATATATTTTTTGTTGAAAGAGAGAAGAAAAAGAGAAGGATAGACAAAAAGTGGACAAGTCATTTACCAAAGTATATCAGAAAGATAAAGATAAAGGGAAAATTGGAAGTGTACCTAATATCATAATCAAGGATAACCTTCCTCCACCGGCATAGGACACCCTACCAATAATTGCAAAGGCACCAACACAAATAGATAGTCATCCTGAAGAAGAGAAGGTATAGGAATTGACACAAGATGACACTAATCTAGAGTCTGACATTCTTTTTACTATGAATGTGGACACTCAGGACTTTAATATTGTGTTGGATAAGGAAACTACAAAGGTAAAGAAAGCTGAAACTATAAATATTGAGATCTCTGAGTCACCGGTCAACACTGTTGACTCTCAACAGAATATTGAGATACCAGCTGAAGTTAAGAAAACTAAAACCATCCCAGATGATACTCAGCTTAACATTGAGAAACTGGGAGAAGCAGAAGTAGAAGCACAAAATGAAACTAGAACAGGGCTTGAACAGAGTGTAGCTAAACTAGCAGTCGTCAAGGCAAATAGTAAGGATGATACTAAGGATGAAAATAAAGTTGAAAAATAGAGTGTGCATAAGGAAGAACCAATGAATAAAGAAGAGGTTAATGATGGAAGCAAGATTGTAGAAGTGGTTAAGGAATCCAGAGATGAGAAGAAACCAACTGCAAAACCTCACACTTTGCCTAGCACTTCCACCATGGATTACAGACCTACTAATGTGACATATCTACTTTTAGATTCCATAAAGAAGATCACTGAATGCAACACCTTAGCATTTAAGGCCATTGATGGTACTTTACCTATTTCAAAATTGATTGCACCAGATTGTAAGATAGATCATATTTTTGGATCTTTAGGTAAATTGGACACATTGTCCAAATCCATTGCTTCAAATATTCTAACTGTAGATAAAATTAATGAAGAGATTGTTAAGAAAAGGGTGAATAAGGAGAAAGGTGAATTATTTGATAATACTATTAAGGACTGCACAGAGCATATTGATTCTTTATTACTGGTACTTAGTTCCACTATTTTAGAATATAAAGAATTGTATAAGGAAGCATGCAAGCCTCACCACCTAACAGATGATATTGATGAGGAGAATAGAAAAGGAGATTGATGATATAGCAAATAACATGATAGGTGCTTCGAGACTTACTTCAGTTTTGGATCAAGAAATGGCAGTTTTTGAAGAAAAGATTAAAAAATTAGAAAAGGAAAAAGTAAGGATAAGAATGAAGTCCCAGAAGCTGAAAAAATAAACTTGGTCCTAGATTGGACAACCTTCTAACACAGTGGATTGAGTTTTCTAAAGAAACCATTCAAGGAGAAAGATCACCGCAACAACAGATGCATTATCTGACTGAGATGATCAGACAAATTTAAATCATTATTTCTAATAGCACTAAATTTATGCAAAGTCTTACTTTGATTTTAGCGGATATTTTTCAGATTGTACATAACCGGTTACAAGCTTTGAGGTAGAATTTTGAATTCTTTGATTCTTTTTGACATACTTTGTCATTGATGTCAAAGGGGGAGTAGTGTGGGAGAAAAATGTACGGAAGGGATCATTTTCTCAGGGGGAGCACTCTTATTCTTGGATCAGTTTTGGACTTCATTTTTGGATATCAGCTTTTAGATTTTTTTCATGAGTGTTGCCATCAATGCCAAAGGGGGATATTATTGGCACTATACACTCATATGAGAATAGTTTATGTTGTCATTGATGGCAATCAACTGGTAACATGGTTCACAAGTTTCATCGACAACATACATCATCTATCGGCACCGACAGGCACTACAAGTATATTCACACTGACATCCAGTCTACATCGATAATAGATCAGTACTGGCACTCTAAGCCGACATGGAAATAATATTGTTTTGTATTGTAATATTATTTGTATAGCCGACATGATGTATTGTAAATACTCATATATGTATGAGATCTTGTAGGTCATTTTGTAAGTAAGAAATTATAATTAGGTAATGAATGCAAGCGGTATATGAGAGCGAATAACTATATATGAATTATGATGTAATTATTTTATGAGCAAATAAGAGTAGACCATAGTGAAGCAAGGTTTATGGCAAAGGTATCTAATAGAGCTTAAACTGGTACTAAATTCAACATTGAAGATGCTATTTTGAGTAGTACATGTCATTGGATTTAATCATCCAATTTTGTAGTCAGTGGGACTCCTTTTTTGTGATTGAGCAGTGAGCTCTAGGTTGTTGGCCTTCCTGCATGTGCAGGCCCCTATTATATAAGTAATATTTATTCATATTGGCCAATGAGTAAATATTGTGGGTCACAAATCCCACTGAGGTTTTTCCCCTATCAGGTTTCCTTGCCAAAAATATTTGTGTTATGGTGTGCATTGATGGTTATACTTTTGTTTCTCTTTACTGCATTATTATTTGCTTACCAATATATTAATTTGGGTTATAAAGTTGCAAACAAGTTTAAATCTTTTGTTAACCGGTTAGACACTGATTCACCCCCCCTCTCAGTGTCTTTGGGATTGATCAAGTATCTAACAATTTTGGTCTTCATTTAAATGTAGGCATTGCTCTACGTAATCTTTTCTCTAAGGACATGAGGATGTCTAATGCAGATGAAGTGGGATGTTGTATTTGTATATGGATGTAACTTTGTTATGATGATATACGATGTCCATGAACAAACTGGTTTAGTTATATTGATGATATACAATGTATATGTACATGAGTACATTGGTGTAGTTGTATTGATAATGATGAAAAATCATGTTTGCATATTCATTCATGGTAATTATGTGTATACAATACATGGAAATATTGATGATCATTATGTGTCTATAGTGTAATGCTTGTTTATCTATATTTTTTCATTGAATGAGTCTAGCAATTTTTTCATCTACTAAAAAAATGTTGTAATAAAACCATAGGGAATATTGAAAAACTGAGATAGGATTTTGTAGGAACCCCTCTCATGGCCAGATAGGTTCAAATGGATCATTTGCAAGTGCCATGAATTCTCGGTTAGAGCCCGTCAAAGTTTGACAATTATTAGCAGTTAGGGTGCTCAAGGGACGACGCTGGTAGGGTATGACCCCGAGTGTTTGACCGAGTAGGAGGGGAAAAATAGGACCATGCATAGGGTAAGAATGCCTAATTAGATATGTTAGAATCGACGGTTCATGATCACTACGAGCAGAACGAGAAATTGGCCACGCAACAACATTTGATTGAATTAGACTGACGATTTTTTCACCAAATGAAAAAAAATGTTGCCCTAATAAAACCGGAGGGAATATTGAAAAACTGAGATAGGATTTTGTAGGGATCCCTACCATGGTCCTATAGGTTCAAATAGATCATTCGCAAGTGCCACGAAATCCGATTTAGGGATCGGGAAAGTTTGACAATTTTTAGCACTTAGGGTGCTCAAGGTACGACGTCACTAGGGTATGAACCCAAGCATTCAACCGAGTGGGAGGGGAAAAATAGGAGCATGTATAGGGTAAGAATTCCTAACTGGACATGTCAGAACTGACGGTTCATGATCATGACGAACATAACGAGAAATTGGCCACGTAACAACATTTGATTGAATGAGACTAATGATTTTTTTAGGAAATAAAAAAATGTTTCCCTAATAAAACCATAGGGAAAAATGAAAAACTGAGATAGAATTTTGTAGGGACCCCTCTTGTGGCCCCGTAGGTTCAAACGAATCAGTCATAGGTGCCACGGATTCCGTGTTAGTTCCCATCAAAGTTTGATAATTTTTAGCATTTAGGGTGCTCAAGGGACGATGTTGGTAGGGTATGACCCCAAGAGTTTGACCGAGTGGAGGGGGAGGGGAAATAGGAGCATGCATTAGGTAATAATGCCTAACTAGAGATATTGAAACCGAGAAAAACGAGAAATTGGCCACACGACAATATTTGATTGAATGAGACTGACAATTTTTTCGCCAATTGAAAAAATGTTGCCCTAATAAAACTGTAAGGGATCTTGAAAAACCGAGACGAATCATCTCGATACATGAATCCCCCATTGGTAACTTATGAAAAATCTTGAGCAATTTCGCCAATATGAGTAACCTATGACTAGACATAAGAAATATTGGTCTAGATGACCTTAATACATTAAACATGATTATATTTCACCTTATTTACATTGAGAATCCATCAAAACACTTGTCATCCAAATTTGACCTCGTGGAGGCTTGATGAGCAAGGTAGTCATTAAATTTGGTGAAGCTGCCAAAGGCAACCAAATTTAACACTTATGATTTAGATGAAATGAATTATATATAATATGAAGATTATACAAACAACACTTACGATGAAATGAAATGAATTGTATTGTTCATTAAATAACCATTATTAACCATTGTTAATTATTGGATTGAAGATTAAAGTTTAAAATGATAACACCATGCACACATAAGAAACAAGTTATATAATCAAATATCAACTTTTGTATATATGAAAATGTCAAATGATTACAAGTGTATGTCCATTCACAAATATGGCATAAACACCAACTCAAACAAAATGTATGTCTATATACATGAATGTATGTTCATATACAAAATATACATGCCAACAAGACATGCAAGCATCTCAAAACTA
This sequence comes from Cryptomeria japonica, assembly GCF_030272615.1. Classification (NCBI taxonomy): domain Eukaryota; kingdom Viridiplantae; phylum Streptophyta; class Pinopsida; order Cupressales; family Cupressaceae; genus Cryptomeria; species Cryptomeria japonica. Next base: position 680,932,558 of record NC_081409.1, on the reverse strand, counting down.
TTTATAATATCCTAAGATACTGATGGATCATCAAAATCGATCCTCTTCGCCACACTGCTTGGCTCTAAAGGATCCAACACAAGCAAAAACAAACCATGATTAAGATTAGTTATATTATATAACTCACATTGGAAAATTTAACATAAAAATGAACTATAATTGAACTATTCTTGTTTACCTCATCTCCACATTTTTCCTTCAGCTTTGGAGGACTCTTGATGTATGTCTTTGGTATAGGAGGTATGTTGTCAATATTTTCATACACAACCTACATATGTTCACAAACATGACATTGATACAAGTTAACATATAATTTCCATTGATAATAACAAATTATATCTACTAAACATAAAATAAAATAAAATAAACACATGTACCCTAGGCATCCCTTCTTCTTCTTCTTCTTCATCTTCAGGTATAGTGGGGGTAGTCAATAAGGATGTGAAGACAAGAATTTTCTGTACATTTACACAACAAGTATGTGAAACTATCAATCCATGTCTAGACGTGTATAATCATTATAAGTTATTTAAACTAGTCATTCAATCATATTTACATTCAATTAACTTTCCCTTGTCTCCAGCTGCACTACCAGATCCCGAATCGCACAGCCTTCCACTCATGCTACTTGTGCCCTACAAGAGTAAAATAAGATATAAATGCAAGTTACTACATAGTCTAATTAATACCAATATAAATGATGAGCATGTCTGTACAATAAAATAAAAACGACTAGGTGCAATAATATATATATTGTAAAGTTATCAAGGCCAAATGAAATGGCCGTCAAGGTGCCCTCATGGATCTGTGTCAACTCCTCCTCTATCATCAATTGTTAAATAGACCATATAAATAAAAATAAGTACTTAATATTATCTATATTATAAATATTTATTTAAAATATAGAATGAACTATGAAAATACAAATCTTATCACTATGTCATCAACGTATGAGGAGGGGACCTCCTCGTCTCTAGCATGTGAGGACTCTCCAGGGTATCCTCCAGTCCCTATCATAACATCTGGTGCATCATGCATCTCATGCACCTCATAATCTGTAGTGTGCGCAGGAGGATCAACACGTTGTCCAACTGGACCCAAGCATAGGTGCCCACACATGACACAACTATGGGGTACACAAATGTGTGGAGCCGAGGAGGACATGTCAGTGCCACCGGATGCACCGCTACCATCAAAAGAAGGCTGAGCTACTGCCCCAGCCTGAGAAACCAAAAGGCTACTCAAAGAGTGAATAACCAATATGGTTTGTGACGCCACCTCATAGATGATATCTGGATGTTGCACTAGAGGTGGGGGATCAATAGGAGGAGGGGGGACATATGGGCCCTGGACTACTCTGACTGCCCTAGGTCTATTTTGGGGCATACCTAAACCCACACCCTGGAAAGGTTGGATGTCAAAGTAGTTCACATGTTTTTCTAAAACAAACTCAGCATACATTTTTTTGATGAAGTAGAAGGGGACACCAAGATTGTTGTTGGGTGGTTTATCAAAAACCATCCACCAATGATCCCAAAAGTTTTAAACAATATCATCATTTGTGCTCCATTTAATAGAAAGTTTTTTGGGGGCGGTCTACGGGTTGACCAATGTGGGGATTCACAAACAATGTGGCGATATCGACTTTGCATATCTTGAGATCCTTGATCTCCTTATAGGACAAGCCATCTGCATATTTTTTCCTCGTAGAATCTTGCCACAAAAGAGCGACATTGTGCTCCTCAGTGATAGTTTCTATACTCTTTATGATGGACATGAGGGGATCAAACATTGGGTTTAGGTGAGGGATCCTATGATAGACATCTGCAATCCCCCTCAATTGGTTCAAATTTTGTGCAATTAAATCTTGAATTGAGGGGGGGTTTGGCAAAGGAGGGTTTTGTGCAGGAGGGTTTGGTTGTTGCGGTTGTGGTTGATCAATGTTTTCACTATTATCCCCCATTTTTAACCTAATTGAATGTAAACAATTGAATTTAGTTAACAAATTTGAACAATTTTGTATTTGATTTATAAAAAAAATAAATTTTCATGAAAAAAACATATTTTGAATGAAAAAAAAAAATATTAAAAAAAAAACAAAAATTGGAATGAAAATGATGAAAAACAATAAAAACCCTACCTTTTATTGGATTTTTTTGCAAATTTGGGTCACAAAAAGCAGATATTGAGTTCAATCGAATATTGGATATGCTTGAATTTGTGCATCCCGTGGGTAAAAAATAACCTACGGGCTGTCGTAGTCCTCTTTTATTGTCTCAAAGAAATCAGATATCCGATTTTTATAGTTAAATTATTTTAGAATAACAATATATTATATAATATATTATTAAATTATATAATATAATATAATGTTATATATTATGTATTATATATTATATATTATATATTATCTATTATATTATAATATAATATAATAATATATTATATATTATATTATAATATAATATAATAATATATTATATATTATGTATTATATATTATATATTATATAATATAATAATATATTATATATTATGTATTATATAATATATAATACTATATTATATTATATAATAATATATTATATATTATATAATATATTATATAATATATTATATAATATATTATATAATATAATATATAATTTATTTTTTAATTTAAAATTACCTATATAAATCGGATATCTGATATTCTCAGATATCTAATTTAATCGGATATCCGATTTGCCTAGGTGTTTACCATGCCAAGGTGTACTGACACCCAGGGCAAGCTAAAAGTCAACACAGATTTTCACATTTTTAGGCAAGTGGAAAAGATTATTTTTTTCACATCACCACTTTTTGGCCCCCCATGATCTTGCACTAACCCTATATATATATATATATATATATATATATATATATATATATATATATATATATATATATATATATATATATATATATATATATATATATATATATATATATATATATATATATATATATATATATAATTATATTTTATTTTATTGGGTGGTGGCGGGTTTAACCCACCACCACATTGTGGGGAGCGACTAACAGCTATGGGCGCTCAACCCACAATGTGGGGAGCACCCATGTTGTTGGCGCTCAACCCACAGTGGGGGGAGCTAACCCCACAATGTGGGAAGCACCCACGATTGTGGGTGCTCCACCCACATCTGTGGGGGGATATCCACAATGTGGGGCTTTCCACGATGTGGGGATGTATACCCCTCCCCCCCTGCAACATTAGAAACCACAAACTCTATGTTCTACGCACCCTTGGGTGTGGGTCGTTGTTAATTATATTTATTTATTTATTTATAGTAGATTTAGTTTATTATATATATATATATATATAGTACTTTCAGTAGTTTAGCTTAATTTGTTGGATTAAATTGGTGTGAAGTTAAATATGGATATATTTTGGAAAGATGTAGCTAGTTTTAGTAAAAAGGAGTTAATTTGGATAAACTTAGATTTATTTGTCTTTGTTATTAATAATAGTATATTTGTAGTCGTAAATTCATGGTTTGATTTAATGTTGTATTTGAATGATTAATAAAAGACATTTTAGTCTTTGATTATTGTTTGCTAGGGACTATTAATTGTTTTCTTTGGTAAACATTATCTATAGGGAAATGTGTTGGAAAATGTTCAAAAGAGAGGGAATATGCAAGTTTTATGTATTTGAGTGCCTTATACTTTTAATTGATTTTAATATGGGAGTTATGGCCCATTATTGTCATTCTTCATAATTTCCTCTTCTATGTGGTATGGTATAGTTGAGTTGACCCGTTGGTTGACTGAACTACCTCTAGGTAGACTATCCCTTGTAGAGGTTGAAGGTTGCCAAATCTTAGATTTCTATGCATGTTATTTCATGTAATTAATTGATAATGTGGTTAAGTACTTAATTATGAAATATACCTTTAAGAATTATAATAGATTCTAATAATTGAATATAATCATACGTTTTATGAAATTATAATTCTTGAGGGGAATTTATATTTGAGGAGTATAAGGGTGATGCATATAGACATAACTTTATATTATAATTTTCTTATATCGGGTAAAGTGTGTTTTGTAATCAAGTGAATCATGTGCCTAAATTCCAATTAGACAATGGTATTTAGTTGAGTATGTGAATCTTATAATTATAGTTTTGTTATCTTAAATTCAACATTTAGTAGTGCTCGTGTTTAGAGGTAAAGAGTGGATAGAACTAAGAGGTAGAGTTCTTACTCTATATGTTAGAGGTTATTCCTCAAAAAAATAAAATAAGAAAAGCTATTCCAAATGCTCTCTTGTATGCAATATTGTTTGGAAACTAAGATTTAGGTGTGGGTGTTTAGGGATGCATTTCCTTGGTGTTATCTAGTTCAAAATATATAAGATGTAATCATAACTCGCACTTTAGATGATCTTAGTGTTCTTGGGTATTATATTGGTTTATTTTAGTGATGGAGTTAGTGTTTGGGGATCCCTAATGTAGTTTTGTAGGGATCCTATTGTGCAAATAGTCTTTATGTCAAATTTATCTAGAGCTTTGTCTTTGTTTCACCTAAGTGGGTGGCAGCTGGTGAGAGAACTGTCTGGTGTAGGAGACCCTAGAAAGGGTTGTGTGTACCCGCTTTTGTTTTGATTTTTAAGTCTAACTACGAAGTCTTTGTGCATTCACGTAATCAAGGCCATCTACGATGAGCCCCCGAGACTGTAGGTCCAGCCCTTAGGTCTATCTCTTCTGAGTCATTTGGTCTTGTCACTCTTCCTAGGCTAAATGTTTACCCTTGTTAGTTCTTTGGTGGATGGTTAATCCAGTTTAAGTCTTGTATGATTTAACATGTTGAACTCTGATGTCATGGAAATGGGGACAAGGCAACAACAAAGTTCAATGTTAATAAGTTAGTTTCAACCATAAAAACAAAACAAAGAACTAAAAACCATTCCAAACATATCAAAAGAGATTTCAAAAAGCATGAAAGAAGTTTAACAAAATAAAAGAAAGGACAAGAGCCTCCCTAAGATGCTTCCATGATGCCTTTTGATGCTTCTCCCTTGTTTCTCCCCTCTCCAAGTCCCAAATGAGTGTAGCTCTCAGCTTTTAGCACTATCCATGGATGCCATATGGAGATTCAAGATGGTTGAATATGATAAGAAAATGCTATGCAAGTGTAGACAGTGATGCTATGAGAAAGCTCTATGCTAATGCCAGTATAACAACAATACTCTAATGCTTTCTTTTTGCTTGAGGAGAAGGGTTCTATTTATAGAAGAAATGGGGAAATGAAGGGTTAAGATTGAGTAATCTTAACAAGGGTTAGGATTGAAAGATATTCAATCCATGTGAGACTTTCATCCCAATCCCATGTTGACAATTGTCACCATGAGGAGGCTTGAGAGGAGAGATAAGGAGCATTAAATGCTTGAGGGGACATGATGGTTACCCTAGTCAAAGAAATAAATGCTTTGAAGAGACACATGGGTTACATGAGGGTTAAGTTAGGGGTCAAAGTCCTTAATCATGGGTGCAAGTGGAATTAACCATTAATGGTCATGTAAGAGCCATAAGTGGTTTGGAAGACTTTAGAGGTTAATTTGTTGAACACACAAAGCATTAATCGATTTTCAAAGACTTTGGAGTCTTTGAGAAGTGACTCCAATTTGCTTAGGAATGTGACAATATTTAGGGGATGGATTAGGTTACTTAGGAAAGGTTTAGAAGAATCTAGAAGGGGTTTAGGCATGCAAGTGGATTTTGTAGGAAAATGCAAGTGGGAGGAATTTTGGTATTTTTAATTAAAATAAAATCATTTATTTCAATTAAATGGTGTAGTTTGCATTTGGATAAATATTCAAATAAATATTAATTTATTTAAATGAGAAAAAGGAAGATAAAGCATTAAAATGCTTGAAGACTTTGAGGGAAACCATTAAAGGCTTGAAGACTTTAAGGGAAGCAATTAAAGGTTTGAAGTGGGTGAGGATAAATAGGATTTTAAATAAATAATTTATTTAAAATAGTTGTACAACTTGCATTTGTAGGAAAATGCAAGTGGGTGGAGGATAAAGGTGATTTAAATAAATGATTTATTTAAAATAGTTGTGCAACTTGCATTTGTAGGAATATACAAGTGGGTGGAGGATAAAGGTGATTTAAATAAATGTTAATTTATTTAAATGTGAGAGATGATTTAATTAAATAAATATGATTTATTTATTCAATTAATGGTCTGAATTTGGTTAAGTGAATTAAATCAAATAAATTGAATAATTTATTTAATTAATAGGAGAAGAGGGTTAAGATGAATTAATTAAATATATTAATTTAATTAATGATTGATTGATGGTTAAATAATCAAATAAATACTAAATATTCATTTAATTAAGTGGACAGATTTATGTGACTACATTTGCCCCTCTTTGAGACAGTGCGGTTTTATTGCATCGTTTCAAAGAAAGAAAAATAGGTGTGAAGAAATATGCCCCATAAATGTAAATTTAATGAGTGGTATGCCCCCTCGAGAGATGGGTCAATTTTTTTTGAAAAATCAGGCGATCTCTCGAAAAAGAATGAAAAGTGGAGGGGAGGTAGAATAGAAGAAATTAGAACTAATGATGAAAGAATGGGAGAAAATGGAGTGAATATGAAGAAACAACAAGCCAGTGAGTACCCTGAGGTCATGCAAGAGATACATAGCAGATGTAGTGAGGGGTTTGGATTGATGCTATACAATTGATCAAAATTGGTTGGACAATCTGGTGCAATTGGTTTAATTGCCCCAGTCAAGTCAAAGCGTGACAACTGATGTCAGTTAGTCGCTTGGACATGATAAAATATGAGTAAGTAAATCAAAGTGACCCGTTGGTGACTTAGACAATTGATGTAATTGCCCGATGAAGTCAAGGTATATGAAGCATATTACTCATTGAGACTTAGACAATTGATGTAATTGTCTGTTGGATTGTGTTTGATTGGTTGATCAATTGATAGTGTGTGCGTGTGATGGATGGTTGTGGGGAATCATGGCAACCCCGTTGAGACTAGGTCATTGTGATAAATGTCTGATGTAGTCTAGGATTACCATAATCAATTACTTGTTGAGACCCGAAGATACTTGATTAGAGTATCTGTTGATAGTCTAGGCGTGTGGGAGTCGATGTATCTGTGTAGATAGAGTAACTGGCTTAATTTTGTAGATGAGTGAGGATGGGAAGCGATGAAGGGATTAGGATGATGTTGATGATCAAGATAGGGAGGGTGAGGGGGGATTTGATGTTAGATAGAAGATATGGAGGATCAGGACTGAGTCCTATGGAAGAAGATGAGTAAAATAGAGTATGCATTATTATGACTATGTATGCATGATATGCAGCTATTATGAATGTATGGATGGGTGGAATGCAACGGAATGCAATATATACAGATGATATGGAATGACGATCCATGGTGCTTTATTTTTCATCATCGACCTTTAAAATGTTGTAAGAAAATACAAGCAACTTGACATAAAGATTCAAGATGACCTAAGTATTCCTTACATGGATTTTGATATACCAAGTTAATACAAGCAACTTGATATAATGGATCAAGTTGACCAGAGTATTGCTTGCGAAACAAACAAGGATTATCTCTTTTCATGCATGACTTGGATCATCCTCCTTGATCTTAGACTGATCATATCCTGAGACAAGTGCATAGCATAATAAGAGATAAAACCTTTATCCAGTTTGGATGAGGTAGGAGGAACCAAAGAAAGAGCATTGTACCTACAAACAAATAGTATATACATAAAGGATAAAGAATATGGATCCTTGGTAATGGTTCATGCTCATATGGTCGAGGTATACGCTGTAGTCAGCAAGCTGTAGTGATCTATGATTGTATTTTGCATATGATCACGTAACTTAGTGAACTTCCCACGTAGACACCATTAGTACATGCCCCAGAATTTCATCAGAAATAAATCGTAGAGGATACAAACAATTGTTGTAGGAACCTAAAATAAATAACCCATAAATCAATCAAGTATTTGATAGCTTAAACAAAATTTTCTTGTCAAAGAAAATGTCATCTTGTCTTTGTTTTGGTAAGGAAGGATGCATCCTTGTTGAAGACAGTTTTGAGTGTTGATGTTGATTGTGTGGTCGATTGATAAGTGGTCATTCTGTGGAGTATATCACAATGTTTGTTTGGGATCTGCTCAGATGGGTATGTACAATGTATTGCCCTGTTGTTGATTGATTTTCAATGTTTTTCTGATGTTTTTGGTTTTTGTGATTGTTTTGAATGTTTTTGGTATTTTGATTGTTTTGAATGTTTTTGGGATTTTGATTGTTTTGAATGTTTTTGGTATTTTGATTGTTTTGAATGTTTTTGGATTTTGAAGTGTTTTGGATGTTTTTGGATTTTGAATTGTTTTGAATGTTTGTGGATTTTGAAGTGTTTTGGATGTTTTTGGATTTTGAATTGTTTTGAATGTTTGTGGATTTTGTGAGATAGTTTTAAATGAAGAACTTTAATGAATCACAAGACAATGTAGAATCCACTTCCATCAATAGTTTAAGGGAATTGCCCCCAGTTTAGACATGACTATAAAAAAGTGGGATGCAGGATGCATGTAGTACTTTCTTGGATTTGTAGATTTATAAAAAACCATGGTTGATGGATGGATGGATGTATGTATGAAGTAGATGTGATCGCAACAAGTTTGAAAGACAATGGAGCCATAGCCTTTTACGAGTGGCGCCTATTTGCTAGGTTTTCACCATCGCATTTACCCAAGGTGCCACCAGAATGGTTGTTCACCATTTGGATGCATGATTTTTTATTTTTTTTACTCTTTTGATGTTTTTGTATTTTCTTTAGGTCATTTATTTGGATGTTTTTGGTATTTTTGCCAGTATATATGGGAGCCTGATGCTCTGTACAACTTAGGTATAAAACTGTTTGAGGTGCATGCTGTTGATTGGATCTCCGAGCGGTTCTCCTTCTGATGTAGCCAACTAATATGCCTCGGACCCAAATATAGCAGTGACAACATATGGGCCCAGCCAGTTTGATTCAAACTTGCCCTGATGTTCTCTATTTGGTTGGTTGTGAGGATTCTCTCAAAGAACAAGATCACCTACCTCAAATGTATGAGGTCTAACTCGGTGATTATAACTTCTTCTCATGCGTTACTGATAGGCTTTGAGATGATTGTATGCAGCTTGTCGCTTCTCATCAAGTAATTCTAAGTCTTGGAGGCATGAGACTCTGTATGCTTCATCATCGATGAGATTGTGCAAGGAAACCCGTAATGATGGTATCTTGACCTCAATAGGCAAGATAGCTTCTGCACCATAGACCAATGAATAAGGAGTTGCACCTGTAGGGGTTCGAATGCTAGTTCGATATGCCCATAGACTGGATTTAGTTGAACATGTCAATCACGACCGGCATCATTGACCATCTTCTTGAGGATTCTTAATATGTTTTTATTGGATGCTTCAGCCTGACCATTGCCTTGTGGGTAATAGGGAGTGCAAAAGCGATGTTGGATATGAAATTTCTCACAAAGTTTGCGGACATCCTGATTTTTGAAAGGAAGACCGTTATCTGTGATGATGGACATGGGTACACCATACCGGTAGATGATGTAGTTGAGGATGAATGAAGCGATCTGCTTGCCGGTGACTTGGGTAAGTGGAACAGCTTCGATCCACTTTGTGAAATATTCAGTGGCAGTAATAATGAATTTATGGCCATTAGATGAAGATGGATGAATCTTACCCACAAGGTCAAGGCCCCACTGACAAAAAGGCCATGGTGTTGTGATTGGTTGCAGTTCCTGGGCTGGTGCATGTATCAGGTCGCCATGAATTTGATATTTCTTGTACTTTCTAACAAAGTAGTAGGAATCCTTTTCCATAGAGGGCCAATAGTATCCATTGCGCAGGAGTTTCTTGGCTAGTGACGGACCACTTGAGTGAGTCCCGCAAATTCCTTCATGGACTTCTTCCAAAGCCTTTGTTATCTCATCTTGTTCCAGACATCGAAGGAGAGTACCATCAAGACTGCGTCGGTATAGGGTTTCAGCAATAATGGTATATCGAGCAGTTTGGTGAATAAAGGTTTTACGTTGGTTATTTGATTGGTTGGGAGGAAGGGTGTGATCATGGAGATAGGTGTAGAACTCGCCATACCATGGGGATTCAAAACCGACAAGGCGACATATCATCTCGGATTCGAGGATATCATAAGCGGGGATCCAAAGCTGTTCTACCAAGAACTCGTAGCGTGTTGAATTCTGTGGAAGATCTAGGAGAGATGCGATGGTAGCCATAGCGTCAGCAGCTCGATTCTGATCTCTTGGTATCTGCTCAAATGTAGTCACATAAATCTGTCCACTTAATTAAATGAATATTTAGTATTTATTTGATTATTTAACTATCAATCAATAATTAATTAAATTAATATATTTAATTAATTCATCTTAACCCTCTTCTCCTATTAATTAAATAAATTATTCAATTTATTTGATTTAATTCACTTAACCAAATTCAGACCATTAATTAAATAGATAAATCATATTTATTTAATTAAATCATCTCTCACATTTAAATAAATTAACATTTATTTAAATCACCTTTATCCTCCACCCACTTGTATTTTCCTACAAATGCAAGTTGCACAACTATTTTAAATAAATCATTTATTTAAATCACCTTTATCCTCCACCCACTTGCATTTTCCTACAAATGCAAGTTGCACAACTATTTTAAATAAATTATTTATTTAAAATCCTATTTATCCTCACCCACTTCAAACCTTTAATTGCTTCCCTTAAAGTCTTCAAGCCTTTAATGGTTTCCCTCAAAGTCTTCAAACATTTTAATGCTTTATCTTCCTTTTTCTCATTTAAATAAATTAATATTTATTTGAATATTTATCCAAATGCAAATTACACCATTTAATTGAAATAAATGATTTTATTTTAATTAAAAATACCAAAATTCCTCCCACTTGCATTTTCCTACAAAATCCACTTGCATGCCTAAACCCCTTCTAGATTCTTCTAAACCTTTCCTAATTAACCTAATCCATCCCCTAAATATTGTCACATTCCTAAGCAAATTGGAGTCACTTCTCAAAGACTTCAAAGTCTTTGAAAATCAATTAATGCTTTGTGTGTTCAACAAATTAACCTCTAAAGTCTTCCAAACCACTTATAGCTCTTACATGACCATTAATGGTTAATTCCACTTGCACCCATGATTAAGGACTTTGACCCCTAACTTAACCCTCATGTAACCCATGTGTCTCTTCAAAGCATTTATTTCTTTGACTAGGGTAACCATCATGTCCCCTCAAGCATTTAATGCTCCTTATCTCTCCTCTCAATCCTCCTCATGGTGACACTTGTCAACATGGGATTGAGTTGAAAGTCTCACATGGATTGAATATCTTTCAATCCTAACCCTTGTTAAGATTACTCAATCTTAACTCTTCATTTCCCCATTTCTTCTATAAATAGAACCCTTCTCCTCAAGCAAAAAGAAAGCATTAGAGTATTGTTTTTATACTGACATTAGCATAGAGCTTTCTCATAGCATCACTGTCTACACTTGCATAGCATTTGCTTATCATATTCAACCATCTTGAATCTCCATATGGCATCCATGGATAGTGCTAAAAGCTGAGAGCTACACTCATTTGGGACTTGGAGAGGGGAGAAACAAGGGAGAAGCATCAAAAGGTATCATGGAAGCATCTTAGGGAGGCTCTTCTCCTTTCTTTTATTTTGTTAAACTTCTTTCATGCTTTTTGAAATCTCTTTTGATATGTTTGGAATGGTTTTTAGTTCTTTGTTTTGTTTTTATGGTTGAGACTAACTTATTAACATTGAACTTTGTTGTTGCCTTGTCCCCATTTCCATGACATCATTTGGTGAACCCGACGTGAAAACAAGCACCAAAAACATACCATTTCTTTGTAAATTAACATGTCTGATTGTTGAAATTGTCACACAGGTTGCGCTTTAGCGCTATTGAACACGTTTTAGTGCTACCGACACTTTCTCTTTTAGCGCTATTGTTCTTACAATAGCGCTATTGTCAAAGTTTCAGCGCTTTTGAAGTGGTTTTAGCGCTTTTGTCGTTATTCTGGCGCTATTGATAAACTTTTAGCGCTTTTGGCTCTTTGTCATTCCTGTTCTTTCGGCGCTTTTGTGTTAAATAGCGCTTCTGTTCAAACACAGACTAGCGCTATTGTAACAAAGAGTTGTACGAAAATTCCTTGTAACAAAAAACCAAAAATTTTAGGCTTGTAGAAGCCCACCAAAACATGCGGATTTTTCTAACATATTGTCTTTCATGCAGGTTCTAATATTTTTGTGCAAGGGAAGGAGTTAGTTTAGATGCTTTAAAAGTTTCTTTTTTTACTTTCTTTTAATAAAAGTTGGTTAAAAAGAATCCATTTTTCCTTCTTGCACAAGTTAAAATAAACCTCACATTTTATTTTGGAGTGCATAAAATGAACCTCAAACTTGTTTTTGGTGCTTAAAAAGAAAATTCATCTTTCTCTATTGCAAGGTAAAAAGAACAACAACTTCAAAATTTTGCTTTCATTGCAAGTTAGGATTCATCTTCATTTTGGTGCTTAAAATCAACAAACAAAGTTTCTTTCCTTGCATCAAACTTAAAAATCACAAGCCACACTTCAATTTTTGGGCAAATAAAAAGAACAATCCACTTGTTTTGATTTTTTTTGCAAAAACAAATTTTACTTCAAGCAAAAACGTGTTTTTCATTAAGTTGACCAGGATTTCCGAATTCTAGATTACAAAACACATTGCCTTTGAAGTTAAAAAGAACACCATGACTGTTGGAGCAACATCTCCAAATAGTTAGATCACATTTGAAATGGTGGATTAAAAAGAACAAGTGTCTTTCGTACTTGGCACACTTGTGCAAAAAGTCAGTCGAGTGGTCCTACCTCTAACACACACTATCCTCTCCCTTGACTTTCGTGGTCCTAGGTGCAAGAGAAAAGTGTTAGTAACACTCAATTTTTTTTGTCTTTTTAAGAGAGGCCTGCCAAGGGATCGATACTCTTGGGAACGACCTCGAGCGGTAAATCCTTCGAGCCGCTATAGAAATCAAGTGACAGTGAAAGTTGTAGCCTTAGGTATAGCTGTTCCTACAGTGTAACTGGCCGAAAGGACAAATGGGCCCCACCACCAGTTACAAGGCTCTTAAGTGAGTCACTGCAGAATGAACTTATGTCCAAAAACATCAAACATGACTAAACACCTTTAAGTAGTAGCCCACCCATTCTATTGATTGAGGATATTTGTGATATAATTTAGTGCAAGAGCATAGATGGTTTTGCTCCCAAGATACTCACCATACATATTTCCTTGAGTAGAAACATAGCTTTTTGAAAAGTCACTTGTGGCTTGATAAAAGTGGTGACTCCCCCATCATAGGGATCATCTATTTGCTATGCTCGTGCAAGACTTAGTATATCACATCCTTACCAGCCACGGTGGGATTCATAAGGTATGTAGTACCAAAGTCGAAGAAATATCAAGATGTGGGCTAAATTTATCACAACTGGCCATTTGACCTTAGGGATAAAAAGTGTTTGAAGTGTGTTCGTTTTAGTCAAGACCAAGTGTAAATTGAGCCGACTTCAGGCTTTGGAAATACACCTTAAAATACATATAAAGGAAGGGTTATATAAAAGTCCAAGGATTGGGTTGATCTAGACCCATACTCATTTGTGCCTTTGGGGCAACATTCTTGTGTTTGTGTGCTTGCTTTGTTTTCTTGTCAAAGAAAAATCAAAAAATCAATCCCAAAAACAAAGTATTCATCCAACATCTTTTAAATACAACCAAAAACATCAAAAACAAAGTGCAAACAACAAAAAATCAAAATTTTATGATCATTCTTCACATCTTGCGAAAGAAGATACGTCATCAGAATATCAACTTGAAAAGAAGACCATTAAGCTCAAAGGCTTTGATCAAACGAAGGGAATTCTTCTACATCAATAGACAAATCTTTGTCTCTCATAGAGTCTTTCTATATCATATGTGTCTCTACCTTCAAGGCAAAACAAACGAATTTGATTCCGAATCATTGAACCGCGGAGCTTTTATGCAATATAGAGCTCTGAGTTATCACAAAAACCAAGGAGGTAAGATTAATCCCAAATTTTTCCCAAACGTCTGCATCACCTACAACACAGCTCGAGAAATACCTCCAACACCTGAAAGGGAAGAGGTAGAGTTTGTCCCATTTGTGACACAAAGTTTTAATTGAAGTTGAAAACATTTTCATCCATCATCTTATCCATACATCATCACTTCATCATCAATCCGTTCCAACTCTCAAAACATTAAGAGGTTCTTGTCCCAAATTTCTCTTTTAGATATTGCTTGAAATCAAACACATCACATCACTTTTTAGATTGTTTCTACATCTAGGATAAGCTCATCCTAAGAGACACATCTACGCAGGTTAAAACTAGTTCATGAGTGAATCCTCTCATTACTAGGTAGTTAAATCTGTAACACATCTCAGATTTCTCTACACCTTATCACATCCAAACTTATCAAACAAACAAGCAACTCAAAGAAGGAATTTCGGTTACATCCACCTTAAAGGTGCCAGAGATCCACGTGCAACACAATTCACCAACCATCAATCTCTCATTTCAACAAAAACTCATCATCATTTTCACACAACTTCAACAAAAAGCTTATAAACAAAATGGCCCAAACTCGATCACAGTCCAGGCAAAGAGAAATAGAAAGGGAAGAAGAAGAAGAGGAAAATCTCAATGAATTTCAAGAAGCACTTGGAGGAAATGAAGATGACGAAAACCCAAGTACTCCCACTCCTGCAACAATAGAAAGGGCTCAACATAACCCTCTCTTTAACAGACTTTTTGACAAAGTACTCAGGAGCAATGTGGATGCTCACTTCTTAAGACTCGCTCAAGAAGGAGCAAAACTCCCCTCTGACTTTGATCTGGCCCAATTGAGACAAGCATCAAAATGACAAAGTCGCCATGAAGAGGATAGAGGAAGAGATCCCATCAGATATAACATTCCTCGAGGTAACCCACCACCTCCTCCTCCAAATGAAATGGAGATGTTGTGGCAACAAGTCAAGAATCTTGCCCAACAACTTCATAGTGGTGTCAAAACTAACCAATTCTCACTCAATGACATCTGTCCCTATCCTTTTGATAGGAATCTTTATATGCCACCCTTTCCATGAGGATTTGAAACACCCAAATTCAAAAAATATAGAGGAAAGGGAGATCCTCGTGATCATGTCAGAGAATTTCATTCCGCTTGTCTCGAAGTGGCATATGAAGACACATACCTAATGCGCCTTTTTCCCCAAAGCTTGGGAGGAACAACCACATCATGGTTTTCCCGACTACCAAGTGGCATTAGAACATTTGAGGAACTCATCCAAAAGTTCCTAGCTCATTACTCTCATAACATTGAACACGACATCACCATGGCTGATCTGTGCAACACTAAACAAAAACTAGGTGAACTATTCTCAGTATTCCTGCAATGATGGCGTCAAATGTCTAGTAGACGTTCTCTTCAGGTACCTGAACGAGAACTAGTGGAAATATTCATTTCCAACTTAAACGAAGAAATGGAATTTCACCTGGATGTCAAAGACACAGACTCTTTTAATGATATGATCACCAAGAGTTTGAAATGTGAAAGGGCACTCATCAAGAAAGGACTCATCAAAATATTTAATGAACCAAAAGATGGTCCTCGCTCACACTTCAATAGCGATAAACCAAGCTTCTGGAATAAAAACAAGAATATCGTCAACGATGGGGTTGTGGATGCCCGGACTATCCAAAATGCACAACCTGTGGTTCGGTTTGCAGGACAAAATCCTCCACCTCAGAATAACACAAATGGTCCTTCTAATCAAGGTTGCATCACATCTCACGATGAACCAAGACCTCGTCAGCAAAAACAAAAACGCACATACACTCCCTTAGGGGAACCCATTGAAACAGTATTGCGACAACTCATTTCTCAAAATTTGGTCACTCTCCCTAAAACATCAAACTATGAACCTCAGGTCAAACCCACATGGTGGCGAGATACTAAACACTACGATTTCCAATAAGGGAGAAAGGAGCCAAGACCATGTTAAGAGGCATTTGGAGATGTCTCATTATCTTTGTTTCTTTAGTTAGATATATTAGCATGTTTTTAGTGTCTCTCTTGGTATGCCTTTTTAGATTAGTTTTTGATTGATTAACACTAACGATCTTTTGGTTTTCGTGTGTTGTTTTGTCATTTGCTAACCTTGTCCATTTAGGAGGGCATCAAACTCTTATCGAATTTTTGATAGATCCAATGTGTGCATCTAGAGGTGTAGGATTGTATGCGGTAGGACAGAACATGAGTTGTTCTAGGAAGAGAAATCTCAGGTATGAGACAACAAGTATGTTAGTTTTGTGTTGCTTATATCAGAAATCATTATGTTACATTGTGTACAATCATAATCTCTTATTAATATTGTAATATGTGATCATTTAAAAAAAAATCATTACTACTTTAGTGGTGTTTGCTTGAGTATAAGTGGGCTTTACATGTTCATGTAAATGGTAGATGGAATGAATTAAAAATGTTATAATTAGTATTGGTAATAGATTATGATGTTAGAAATGAGAGAGTGATTGGGGTTAGGAACAATTGTCATCGGTGCTTTTAAATGAACCTAATGGAGTTAATTAGTTGTTGCATTGGTGAAAATCATATTTATCATAAATAGATTAGAAATGATCTTGCATATGTGCATGGAAAGAACTATTGATACTAGAAGTATTGTGCATTGGATTAGTTGTAATTATGATGTCATTGTTTATGGTTATTAGTGAAATAAATGACGTTGAGATACCCTAGGGAAGATCTAGATGTGATGATGTGTTTTCTTTTCACTTGTGTAACATGCTTGGTGATTTTGTTCATGATGGCCATTGGTAATAATGTTAATGGATGTTAGATGCATATGAGCAATAATGGATTATGTTGTATTAAAGTAGATGTTCAAAAAAATATTCTCTCTATCTGCATATGATAGTTGGTAAATTTCTCTAGGTTATTTTGTGGGCATTACAATTCTAGAGAAGTATATCTTTGTATGATGATAGAAGACCTTACAAAGAATATTTGAAAGAAATAAAGAGTGATAATACAATAAACCATTATAATGTTAAGTACAACAACGACTTGGGGGAAGTAGTATTTTTTATCCATAATAAATAATATAATAATACATATAGTAGTGACTAATTTAATAGATATCCAAGAAGTAGAAAAAGATTTGACATAACTTATGAAATAAAATTTTATGGAACTTGTTGGTAATTGGAGCTATGAACCCCAAATTCTTAGGGTTGGATAGTCTCCCAAGTGTTATGTTACAAGTGTAGTTGTCGTTGCACCAAAAGATCAACCTGTTCATGCCTGATACAACCACTAGACTTATATAATCCACATGAGGTGGTTAAACTATTGGCAAATGCACACTCCAATGAGAAATTTTAGGTGATTGATGGTATTGTCATTGATGGCAACCTTACAATCATATGACTCCGGTAGGCACAAACACCAGAAAAATCTACACCGACATACAGTTCACCGACACCAAAAAGATTGATTATCGACACCTTGGCCGACAAGCTTTTGTTTATTATATTGTAATTAATTGTAATATCTTTTTGTAAGCCGACAAGGCGAATTGTAATAAGGCTCATATATAAGTATGAGATCTTAGAGAACATTTGTAATGAGTATATATAGATGGATATCATGTGCGAATATTCAGGCAGATTGTAAAGTAAGGTTTATGATTATTGCAGAGCTTAAAGTAAAAGAACTAAAGTGTAGACTAAGTCCTAAACTGGATATCCTCATCTCTTTGAGAAAAGAGATTTCTGAGGCTCTTGTTCCAGGAATTAAGACACTGGAAGAGCAAATGCACTTTCTCACCGGTACAATTCAGAGGACTGAAGCAACACTAAAGATAGTGAGAGATTCTACAACAGTTTGAATGTTGCTTTAGCAGAGTTATATCAGATTGTAACCCACCAGTTATAGGGATCATAACAGGAACTCCACTCAACTGACATTGAATGACAACCTTTGTCATTGATGCAAAAGGGGGAGTAGTAGAGGATGAGAAAAAGGATATGATAGAAGAGATCATCCTCTCAGGGGGAGCACATATTTTTGGAGCAGACAATTTTGATAACACAGTTCTGACAGTTTTGGTAAAACATTTTTGGATACACTTTTGGCTTTTTCTCATGAGTGTTGCCATCAATGCCAAAGGGGGAGATTGCTGGAAAATGCACACTCCAATGAGAAATTGTAGGTAATTGAAGGTATTGTCATTGATGGCAACCTTACAATCATATGACTCCGGCAGGCATCGACACCGACAGACTCTACATTGACATACAGTTCACCGACACCGAAAAAATTGATTACCGACACCCTGGCCGACAGGATTTTGTTTATTATATTGTAATTAATTGTAATATCTTTTTGTAAGCCAACAAGGTGAATTGTAATAAGGTTCATATATAAGTATGAGATCTTAGAGAAAATTTGTAATGAGGATATATAGATGGATATCATGTGCGAATATTCAGGCAGATTGTAAAGTAAGGTTTATGATTATTGTAGAGCTTAAACCGGTACTGAACCGGGCATAGCAGATGTTGATCCGAAGTAGTACATGACATTGGATTTATATAATCCACTTTTGTAAGTCAGTTAGACTTCTCTTTTATATTTAAGCAGTGAGCTTTAGGTAGTTGGTCTTCCTGCATGTGCAGGCTCCTATTGTAACAGTAATATTCACTTATTGGCCAGTAAGCAAATATTGTGGGTCACAAATCCCACCGAGGTTTTTCCCACACCGGGTTTCCTCGTTAAAAATATTGTGTTATGGTGTGCTTTCTATGTTGTGGTTGTTCTTCTTATTTACTGCATTAATTCTTATTTACCGGTATACTGTTTTTAGATACAATTCATTTAATAAGTTGAGAAAATCCATTAACCGACAAGACACTGATTCACCCCTCCCCCCCTCTCAGTATCTTTGGGAATCCTAACATAAACCATGTCACAAACTCGAGTGTTGCACTACACAACACAAGGAGACCAAGGGCGCACACCATGCAACAATCCCCCTCCAAACGCAAGCAAGGGGTTTGAACCTGTGACCAAGATAAAAAAACATAGTGATTGAGGGTGACTCTATGGTTATAATACAGAGTGTTATGAAGAAGAAATCGAATTTTTGAAAGTTGCAATATTTTCTTGATCATATTTTACAAAAGTTAGATTCTTTTGATTCCTTCTTAATATGTCATTGTCATAGAGAAATTAATAGAGTGGCGGATTTTCTGGCTAATCTAACTATTGATAGAAAAACACATTTTTTTAAAGTTGATCCCAAAGAAATTCCTTCTAAAGTTTGGGAAGGGATTTAGAATGATTAATGCTTCATATGGTTTTATTGCAGTCTAGTTTCTAAATGATTTAATTCTTGGTGATTTTAAATTCCTTTCCCGCCCTCCTTGAATTTTCAAGTTTGTGTACATGTTCATTTTATGGATGACTATCATTATATGTCTGGTATATGAAGTAGAAATTGTATTTCTATTTTATGTACTAGTGATATACGATGTCATTCATAGGGCGAGGGTGTGGATATTCATGATACACTCAAGGGTGGCGGTGTGTGCGATGTAAAGGCTTGGATTTTTAGCTTAAAATGGATATTGGCATGTGTGAGGTATTATCTGATGTACGTAATTGGGCTATTATTGTCTGATGATATCTTCAATACTAACTTGCAGATTATTTGTCTAAGTTCGGTTGTGGCAGGAAAGACATTGTTCTATGATTTTTGTAATCATTTTTTGGCAAAGGTGTTTTCTCCCATTAAGTTATCATTGATGGCTGTCAGGTTTGAAGTGTTATTATGTATTGTGAAATATCACATCGATGCAATCTGCAATCTTGAAATGATATTTTGTCTATCTTTTTTTTCCGTTGACAAGGTGGTAAGTTGGTGGCGGACATTTATTACTTCAATTAAGAAACTTTTTCCATGCCTTTCGCTTAGATTATTTAGAAAGTGGTAGGCTGCATTTTGTTTCACATGTATTGTGGGTTATCTTGGTGTGATTTTTTTTGCAAATGTCGAGTCTCTTGTCTTCTGTAAAATATAGAGTGGTGCTTGAATTTGTTATTTTGGAGGAAGAAAATGAGGATAATTATCAAAAACTCGGTAAGGTTTTTAACCTGTTTTCTCCTGAGGTGGCTTATGAAATCCGCAAACTTTTGGGGAATCATTGGTTGGAAATATGTGTTAATATTTATTACTCTAAGAATATGTCTCGATTTGTTACAATTTGTTATGATGTTTTACTTGATGCTGAATTGGTTCGTCTTCTGGTCTCCATGTTCATGTTTCCAACAATGTGTAATTGGGATATGGTTTTTCCTGCTTTGGATAGTTATCATTTTGATGTGGCGACTTTCTATTACGGTGGTTTTCTTCCTCGTCATGAGATTCTGGGCAATAGATGGTATGGTCAATTATTGTATGAGTTAAGAATAGGGCTGATATGTGATACTTTGGATGATACCCTGGCATGTATGGAATTTCTTGTTAATTGGGTACTTGCTCAGATTGTGGATAAGGCTTTGGTTGTTTTTTGTAGCTTTGCACTCACTACTTTCTTTGAGCTTTCAGTTTTCTGATCCTGCATGGCTGGAATTTCCTCTAAGGGTTGTTCCTCCTCTGGATGCAGCTAATGATCCCCCATCTAAAGACACTAGCACTTGGTTTTTGAATGTCTAATACTTTTCTATGATATCTAGGAGACGTGGTATGGTTTTTTGATCCAGGTATGGACAAATTTGGTATAGAATTCAGTTTTCACAAGCCAGGTTGAAGATTTTTTTGCTCCCCAAATGGTCAAAGCATACGGGCATCTTGGTGCCTTTGCATGATTTTCTCAAGGATATATTTGTTGAGATCTAGCTCTTCATTTTTTAATTAGTTGAGCTTACGTTTTGTTGGATATAACCATATGATGAACTATTGTATCAAGAAAAGTCCTAAGGGACCTCATTGTATCTCTCAAATGAATGGGTTTGGGTGGGATATATGATCAATTGGATATGTAATAACTATTTTGTAAGGGTAGAATAGTTTGGTTTATGGAAGGCGATAACCGGAGGTTTTCTTGCGGGTTCTTTCCTTTCGATGTGCCTTTTGAACCCGTTGTAAAAAATTATAAAATATAATAAAAAAGTTTAGTGGCTTGTCCACTTTTATATATATATATATATTGTAGACACCCAAAATTGTCCAATCTAATTAAATAAATATTTTATTTATTTAATTACTTTAGCTTAAATCTTCTATTAATTAAATAAATCTTTATTTATTTAATTAATTCATTTATCCTCTTCTAGCCTTATTTCTCATTTAAATAAATACATTTATTTATTTAAATTACCCCTTTCCTAAATTAAATAAATATCTTATTTATTTAATTGATCCCACTTCTTCTATTAATTAAATAAATCTTTATTTAATTAATTCATTAACCTTTTCTACCCATGACACATGTCATTCATCTCTTAATTCATACACTACCTACCCTTTCATTATTTTATTATTTCTTTTACCTACCCTCTAATCGTAGCCGACCTCCTTTTACACCTCTCAATCTTATCCCTCCATTTCATATAGTGTCTTCTATATAAGAGGATACTTCCTTCATTATCAAACCCTAACTACTTGATCAATTGACTACACTACGCTTTTGACCATATGCGATCCTACTTGCAACCACATTTCCGTTCTTTGTTGAGCTCTTGTGCACATAAAATCTGAGAGCAAATATATCAAGCAAGATCAATGGAGATAGGAAGAATGGAGATCTAAACCCTATTGGACATGTGATGGTATAATCTTGGTGATTTGATTTGATTTGCATTGTCTTAGGTAATCTTCATATGTTATGGTGGATCTTTGTTGTTGTTAGGCTAGGGTTTTGTGGTTGAATTCATTTAGCCTTTCAATATCATTATTATTGTTATCCATTTTCACCATATACATTTTGGCATGCCCCATGTGACATGGATTTTTGTTAGATCTGTGTTTTTGCAGATCTTTCTAACCCTATATTGTTGTTTTGTAAAACAATTTGGAGAATAACCTTGTGCAGCTAGGGTTTTGGACACAAAATCAAGATCTTGGAGAGATTTGATCATATCTCACAAACGGCTAGGAAATTTTGCACCAAATTTTTTTTGCAGGTTGAAGAAAGTATCAGGAGATCTCAGTACAAAATTTAGAATTTTTGGAGCAAATTTTCATTTTCTATGAATTTTTTATGATTTTTCATAAAAAATTAATTTTGAGAGAAAATGAGAGAATTTTTCAGATTTTCTTACATTTTTGGAAATCACTCAGAATTATACACAAGATCTATTCTTTTTTATTTTAATTTTGATGCAAAATATTTCCCTAAAAATTGGATCTTTAAAAATTAGGGTTTTTCCTTATGTTGATCAGATCTCACAAATGGCTTCGAATTTTGACATAAATTTTTTTGTGCAATTCAAGAAAAGTATCAGAAGGACTTAATAAAAATTTTAGAGTTTTTAGATCAATTTTTCAATTTATATTAATTTTTTCTGATTTTTCATAAAAAATTAATTTTGAGAGCAAATTAGAAATTTTTTTGGATTTTCTTACATTTTTGAAAATATCTCAGAATTATACACAGGATCTGTTGTTTCTGATTTTAAATTTGATGCAAAATAATTCCTCGAAAATCAGATCTTTGAAAATTAGGGTTTTGCATTATTTTACTCATATCTCACAAACTGCTTGGATTTGTTGCAGAAATTTTTTTATGCAAGTTTGGAAGACCATCAGGACTCTCTAGTAAAAGTTTCAAATTTTTTGGATCAATTTTTCATTTTATATGAATTTTTATGATTTTTTATTAAAAATTAATTTTTGGAACAAATTAGCAAACTTTTTGGATTTTCTTACATTTCTGGAAATCTCTTGAAATTTTATAGGTGGTCTTTTTTTATGGTGAATCATATATTTGAATTGGTCAACAAAACGCATTGTTGAAGGCCCCTATTTCACAAAGTCTTTTGGATCTAAAATTTACCTAACTTGTGTGCTTGCAGGAAGGGGTGATCATTTGAAACAATCCAAACTACTGATAAATCTTTGTTGCAGGTCCTTGGCAAGGGTTTTTGGATTTTTATTGTGTGCCTTGTTTTCATAGACTAGCAAACACTTCAATTGGTGCACTAAAATTGAATCATTGTGTTTTGTGTCTTGAGCAATAGGCACTTTTTATTTAATCTTTAGAGGGCTTGTCTTCCCATGTGGTCATTAGGACTACTAGTGAGAAGAGAATGACCCAAGTGGTAGCAAAAGAAAAGCCATCTTCTTCCAAACCACTATAAACAACTGTATTCATGGTGAAAACTATGGATAACGTGTGCTGATTAGTTCATACCGACACTATGTCTCCCCATAAACCCGTTTGATCAAATTTATTTGATTAGTTGTAGGGCGTAACCCCTACCGGCTGAGAGCCTTCTGTATTTACAGAGCTAAAAGTGTCGCATGTATGGCCACACGAGCGGATGCCCTTACTAGCACCTTTTTGTTTTAGAAGCCCAAATCCTTCTAGTTGTTGGGGCAGGAGGTCAGACCTCTGGTAGCGGCCCACACACATACGGTTCTTAGTAGAGATACAAAGTTAGCCACGGGGAGTGTTCGTGGGGACTGATGCTTGGCTGACCTGAGAAGTGAGTGCCAAGGGTGGAGCTAGTGAGGTCAAGCATCTAAGTATCCACTTTGAATAGCGTAGCCTCAGGGGTAAAACCTCATGTGGGATCAACAACTATTGTCTTGGCCAGCCATAAGAATTGTGCTCGACTTATTTTAAACATTCAAAACATTCAAGACCAAATAGCAAAACATTGTCTCTTCAAGTGTATGCAAAACATTTTTACATCAAACAACACACTTTTCTTGGAGTCATTTTGAGTCTAAACACTTGCAAACATTAAGTCCTCATCAACATTGTGTCCTTTTGTCACGAAAAATAGTCAAACAGTCAGATTTGGTCACAACCAACAACTTCACAAATTGGAAAAATTTTACAGTCCAGCAAACAAGAGCAATCAATTTCAGAATTCTTGAGCTTCCTAGGTTGTTTCTCTAGGTTTTCATCTAGCATTCAACTTGTCTTTAGGTCTCACAAAGTCCATCATTGCTTTACATCTTGCATTAAATTTACATTTGTCTAAACTTGAGTCAAAAGGTCACTTGCTTGTCCTCATCATACTTTGTCAACACACTACATACAACAACATTTTGCTAAGTGGTCCCTCATCAAGGTCTATCACCTTTGGGTCTCATTTGGTCTTACTTAGAGTCAAGGTCAACTTACCTCATCAAGAGAAACTATCCTCTCTTTGGAAGCCACACCTACTCTACTACATACATACTTGGTCTTACACTTTGGACATTGCAAGTACACCTTAGATTCATTTACATTTCATCCAGCTCTTGGTCTTCCATACTTTTTCCATTTTTCATCTAGTCTCACACATCTCGGTCAATACCTAGTTCATGGTTGAAACCCATCTTCAAAAATCTAGGAGAGAAACTAAAGAGGCTCAAGAGTCCGCAAACATGAGTTCTTATGAGTATGACAATGATATCTTTTTCAATTCTGATCATACTACATTACTTGACATGGATGCCTATAGAAACATTCCAAATGTTGAGAACATGGACACTACAAACAACAATGATACACACAATGATGATATGGACAACTCTTCAGTACATTCAGCAGATGTGGAAGAATCCATTATGGATCCCCGTTTCAATCGATTGGTTGAGGAAATGAGGAGGGGTAGATAATACTTCTTACAAATGATGGCACAAAGTGGAGCCAAGATACCTCATGATTTTGACATGTCTCAAATAATGGAAAATCGACCTTTGCAACAACCTCACTCCAACATGGATCAAAGGAGACCTAATAGTGGAGGCAATAGAGGACCACATATGGTGCCTGAATCACCATCATCTTTGTTTCAAAAACCAGAGGTCCCACATACACATGGTCAAGCATATGATACTCACCTTCGCAGACCATTATGGAAGTCTTATGCAAAAAGATATGCTCAATCACATACCAATGCTAAGGATCAACCACCAAAGCAATTGGATATTCAAAGGCATGCTCAAAATTTGGACACAAGGAAACCCCATGTCAAATTTGGGGGCAACACATTAGAACATGACATGCTTGTAGAGTATGGTATACATGGACAAAATAGATATTTCGTTCCTCAACATGAATCTATACCAAGTGGTCCATATATGTAGCATCACTATAGACCTCCTCCATATGAACATGTGTATGATCAATATCATCCATATATGCAATATGCTTCTCCTCCTATTAGTGCCTCAAGCATGGGGTATGGTCCAAGAAGTCGATCTCCACCTAAAAGCAATTTGGAGCAACAAATCAGGGACTTACAAAAGAAAATGGAGGACATAAATACACCAAAGCCAACATACACAATGAGAGACATATGTCCCTATCCATTTGACAAAAGAATTCCAATGCCTCCATTTCCTACACACTTTGTGACGCCTAAGTTTGATAAGTATAGAGAAAAAGGGGATCCTAAGGCACACATAAGACAATTTTTCACAGCTTGCATTGAGGTAGCAGCAGAACAGACATATTTGATGAGATTATTCCCACAAAGCTTATGAGATCAAGCTATGGAATGGTTCTCTCAACTCCCACCTGGAATTAAGTCATGGGGTGACTTAGCAGAGGCATTTATTCAACATTTCTCCTACAACATAGAGACAGACATATCAGTCACTACTTTGTGCAACACCAAGCAAAAAGAGGGAGATTCTTTTGCATCATTTTTACAAAGATGGAGGAATCTAGCCAGCAGATGCTCCTGTGAAATTCCACAAAAACAAATGGTAGAGATGTTCACCCAAAATGTTAACAAAGACATTGGCTATGATCTAAGGAAAGCTTGTTTGTCCACCTTCAAGGACATCATTGAAAAAGGCTTAGTGACAGAAAAGGTCCTAATTGAGCAAGGAGTTATTAAGATATTCAAGGAAAATAAAGATGACTTTAAAGGAAAAGACAAGCCAAGATTTTGGAATAAAAACAAGAACACAGTCAATGATGATGTTGTTGATGCCAATACAGTGCGACCCAAATTCATTTTTTCTGGATCAAATCAGGTGAATACTCAAACAACTTCTAAATCACGAAGGAAGTATACTCCATTGGGAGAACCACTTGAGTCAGTTTTCAAAAAGCTAGTGGCAAACAAGATAATAACAATCCCAGATCTACCTCCATATGAGCCAAAGGTTAAACCAAATTGGTGGAATGATGATGAGTATTGTGAATTTCATAAGAGCAAGGGTCATAAGATAGGTAATTGTCATCGACTGAAGAACATCATACAAGATCTCATTGATAGAGGTGATATTGAGATTGAGGGACACTCATCCAATCAAGAACATGAGATGTTTAAGGAACCATTCCCAAAGCATGACAAAGGAAAAGCTCAAGTCACAGATGATCAGGCACACTATACTAGAGCACCTTACAACTATGACTCAACTATCAATCACATCTCAATGGATAATCATATCTCTACTATTACCATCAAGAACAAAAATCCTGAGAATCCTCCTCAAAGACCCAAGATTGTCCTAAGAGGTGTTGGATCTTCTTTCGAGCCTACATCTGAATGTCATGTTACAACTCATCGAGGTAAGATTACTTTGCCAGGTGCCTCCACTAAAAACACTTCTTCTTCATCTACTAAACCTGAGTATGACCTTGTAGAACAGTTAGAGAAGACACCCGCGCTCATTTCAATCCTTGAACTATTACGCATATCTCCCGCACATAAAGCCATTCTTGATAAAATCTTGAGAGATACTTCTGTTCCTACTGATCTGAATGTGGACCAGTTTCAAGCCATGGTGGGATACCTTTCCATTCCACACTCCCTTACTTTCACAGAAGCCGATGACGCATATGTAAGTCAGCCACATAATGCACCACTACACATTGAAGCCTTCATACAAAAACATCGAATAAAACGAGTCCTGATAGATGGAGGAGCAGGTCTAAACATTTGTACATTGAGCACTATTAAACAATTGGGATATTCTGACAAAGCTGTGAATTCTACAAACAAAATTACCATCAAGGCATATGATGATGAAGAGCGTTCATCCAAAGGCACAGTCACCTTACCTCTCAGAGTTGGGCCCATTACAAAGGATGTGGTTTTTCAGGTCCTTGATCTAGATCTCACATACAACATATTGCTAGGACGTCCTTGGATTCATTAGATGAGTGCAGTACCATCTACATATCATCGATGTATCAAGTTTCCACACAATGGAGTTGAAGTGACCATCAAAGCAGATCCAAATCCATTCATATATTGCAACAATCTGCAACCTCAATCAGAAATAACAATCCCAGTCAATCGCGAAGTTGTTCCTTCATCAGCATATGTGGATCCTGAATCCTTAAAAGCTTCTACATCCAAACAAGCAGAGCTCAAAGACAAGTTCAAGATTAAAGACATGGGATGTGGTGAGTATATCTTTCATGTTGATCAACTCCCACTATCTCCTAAGGTATTCAGTCAACAAGAACAGTCTATAAACAATTTGCAAGGAATTGGGTGTGAACCACCTATTGTTGTGGCTACTAAGTCTGAATGCAAATCTCCTCCAGTGGTGCAAGCAACTCTTGATATCAATAGTCCTAAGAGTGGTTCCAACAAAGAATCTATTGAGCATATCGTCAGCCCTCTTGAGAACTCACATAGCTTTACCATTTCATCCACTCATTCCATTTCCACTCCACTTCCAGACTTGGATCAACAAGAATTACAAAAGCCCTCATTTATTGGGGATCAAAAATCAAGATTTGAAAAGAAAAATCTAAAAGTCAATAATAAAGAAAAGTCCTTTAGTCCAAATCAAAATCAAAAGCTATTGGACTCTGCAAAAATCAAGGTCAAGGATAAAAATCCAATGAAAGAAAAAGAGCAAGAGTTGATCTCCCCTAATATCAAAATAACTGGGGGCAAAAATTCTACAATTGCAAGTCAAAAAGATTACTTGTTGATCCTAAGTCTCCATCATGCTTTCCTACTTTCACTTCTTTTCACAATCATAAGCCTTCATAACTCTTCCACTTGTTCCACACATCCATTCCCTTCTGGCGATACATCATGGACCTTTAAAGAAGCTTCCTCAAAGGACTTTGTTATCAGGGATGCCCAAACTTCTTCAGGTGACACACATATGGGCCTGTGTAGTCCACACACTAGTAATTCTATCTCAATTCCTTCATCAAGGAAGACAATCACTTGAGCTACAGATCATTCAGTCAAGGAACAATGCAACTACAATCACAAAGTCAAGCCTCACACATTTGAGGTAGGCGACTTAGTACTTAGAGAGAACCCTAAGAATCAGCAAGACAGAGAAAAGAAGGGCAAGTTCGAACCAAACTGGCTTGGTCCTTACATCATCACAGCGGTATATGGATCTGGGGCATATCAGCTCTCAACTACAAAAGGTGAACCCTTGGAGGATCTTATCAACAACATGCACCTTCGCAGGTTCTACACATAAGCTCTTTGGAACATCCTAATTCAAAAATACAAAAAAAATTAGAAAACAAAAAAATCGTTACTTGGTGAAAACCTGGCAAACGCCACCTTGTGACACAAAAAAAATTGAAAAAATCGAAAAAAAAGTAAAGAGAAATAATTTTGTCCAACGGTGAAAACCACTTCGGTGGCGCCCTGGGCAAGTACCATGGTGAAAACTGGGTCACCAGCGCCATGCGTAGAGACTTTGCTCCTCCCTCTTTCAGGATTCTCTTTCATCTTTCACTTTGCACACACTCACAACCTATTCGTTCACAATAAACTTACCCATTCCCATCATGGCTTGTTATTGATCTACCTAAGATTGGTTAGCCATCCATAACCCTCCCTTTTCACTCCCTTTCCATCCATAATAAATCAGATCCTATCTGTGGCTAAGGCAAATCCTACGTCTAGTAATGGGTGTGGAACTGAGAACATCACATGTTTCGAGGAGTACAGTTTCTTCCAGCTTCCTTCAAGTCTATCCACACACAATCCGCAATAAAACAACATCTACATCGCCAGTCCACAATAAAGTTCCATCTTCTCCACAATAAAGTATCAGTTTCATGGATTCAATCAGGACACAGCAGCAACAATGGGCTTCAACAAATCAAATCTTTCAACAGACTCAGACAACATATGGTTCAGTGCTATCTATCCTTTTTGTGAAAGTGAACATTGTGACCACAATCGAATAAGACTTAAACAAGTGACAAGAGACACTAAACTTGAGGACTGCAGTGGATGTTGGTGTCGAGTCTTGGTTTTCTTTTGATTTTATCTTTTTGGTGACATGTCTTTTAGCTTTTCCAGGATGTCTTTGACTAGAGATTCTATCTCCAGGATGTCTTTGACTAGAAAGGCGAGGATGGGGTATCGTCACCTATTTGTATTTGCTGTCTGTGGATTGTCTTTTAGTAATGCTATGACTTGTCCAAGGATATGAGGACTCTGTGAGTCTAGTATGAACTAGGGCATTCCTTGTTTGTGACTATCTTATCTCCATGCAAACAGGTACAATGACTTTCT
Organism: Cryptomeria japonica; assembly: GCF_030272615.1. NCBI lineage: Eukaryota > Viridiplantae > Streptophyta > Pinopsida > Cupressales > Cupressaceae > Cryptomeria > Cryptomeria japonica. The sequence goes on along the minus strand of NC_081409.1, from coordinate 680,902,656 downwards.
GGGCCGAACAAATGCCTCGATTGTCATAACCTATTCTGCCATAATATAGCTCAATGATGATAACGCACAAGAAGCTCTTTTACGTTCATATCTTCTGTCTTCCATCCCCCTTTCTTGATTGACTTCCATTGTCCTTCTCGAGTCCGCGTAACCCGCTATCACATGACTAAGTATAATGACACACCAAAAACATTTGCATTTCATATAGTTACACCTACATCACCACATATAAGCATTTCATACATACATATAGATATCACAATTGCATCACATCCTGCATACAACACATGTTAGCACATCTCACATTTTCATTATGTAAATAATCATTTGCATTATCATATTCATTTGCATTACATACATTCACATTTGCATAATGCATCACATATACAACATAAAAGAACAAAAATATATTGCATTGCATCATATAAGCATCCATATCATAAAACATGTATCACATAAGAACATTTCATCACATAAGGTACACATGCATATAGCTGCCGCAAAAATGGATCATCTCTCATATATAATCAAAAGTATCATGATACAATGATGTCAAAAGAATCATATGGCTACAAAATCACCCGCAGGTATCTACAATACAAAAATGGTACAATACTGATACATAGGGAGCCCTCTAAGGCTATGATGAACTCCCTCCCTCGGAGCCGCCTGGCCTCGATGGAGTTTGAGCCCTAGAAGGACCCACCCCAAGATCAACTCTCCTAACCCCTGTGTCCCCTGCAGCCACCCCTCGTGTTGTCCTATCCAGACAGAGGAACCCACTGATAACTCCTGTCAACACTATTGGTAGTGTAGACACTCAAAATTGTCATGTCTAATTAAATAAATATTTTATTTATTTAATTATCTAAGCCTAATTCTTCTATTAATTAAATAAATCTTTATTTATTTAATTAATTCATTTATCCTCTTCTAGCCTTGTTTCTCATTTAAATAAATACATTTATTTATTTAAATTATCCCTTTCCTAAATTAAATAAATATTTTATTTATTTAATTGTCCTACTTCTTCTATTAATTAAATAAATCTTTATTTATTTAATTAATTCATTAGCCTTTTCTACACATGACACATGTCATTCATCTCTTAATTCATACACTACCTACCTCTTTCATTATTTTGGTATTTCTTTTACCTACCCTCTAATCCTAGCCGACCTCTCTTTTTACACCTCTCAATCTTAACCCTCCATTTCTTATTGTGTCTTCTATTTAAGGGGATGCTTTCTTCATTGTCAAACCCTAATGACTAATAACACATGCTAATGATCTTTTATGCAACTTGGCTACACTACAATTCCACTTGCAACCACATTCCGTTCTTTATTGAGCTCTTGTGCATACAAAAATCTGAGAGCAAGCATATCAAACAAGATCAATGGAGATAGAAAGAATGGAGATCAAAACCCTATTGGACATGTGATGGTATAATCTTTGTGATTTTGAGTTATTTTGCATTGTCTTAGGTTATCTTCATATGTTATGGTGGATCTTTGTTCATTGTTAGGCTAGGGTTTAGTGGTTGAATCCATTTTAGTCTTTCAATATTGTTGTTATTTGTTATCCATTTTCACCATATACATTTTGGCACGCCCGGTGGGACTCTTGTCCCTTTGCATTTAACATTTTTGTTGCAGATTTTGCATTTTTGAAGTTGCAGATCGGACGATTTCGATGACATTTTAGTTTTTTTTCCGCGTCTGCGAGTGTTCGGATCGCGTTTTTGTGTTTCAGAAGCGTCTGTAATGTCGTGAATCGCGCCTGTGTTTTTGCCAATTTTTATTTTTGCAAGTTTCTGGAATCACGTCTTAGAATTTTAACCGCGTCCGTGACTGATATTATCGCGTCTGCGTTAGGGAGAGGCGTCTGTGGTCTCTGATCGCGTCTGTGAACTATAGAACCACGTCTGTGTAGTTCAGACGCGTCTGTGTCTGGTATAAAGGCGTCTGTGCTTTCTGTTTTGCAACTTTTTCAAGTTCCTTCGATTTGGGTTTTCAGATTTTGTACTTAGAGTTTCAGATCTGGTTTATTTTCGGCTAACCCTTGCAGATCTAGCTAACCTGGTTGTGTGCAGCTTGCTTTGGAGGCTAAATACATTTTGTTGAAGGCCCCTTTTCACAAAGTCTTTTTGGTTTTTTTAAAAATTTACCTAACTTGTGTGCTTGCAGGAAGGGGTTATCATTTGAAACAACCCAAACTACTAACAATTTTGTTGCAGGGCCTTAGCTAGGGTTTTGTAATTTTTTATTGTGTGCCTTGTTTCATAGCTTAGCAAACACTTCAATTGGTGCACTAAAATTGAATCATTGTCTTTTGTGTCTTGAGCAATAGGCTCTTTTTGTTTACTCTTTAGAGGGCCTGTCTTCCCGTGTGGTCAGTAGGACTACTAGTGAGAAGAGAACGACCCAAGTGGTAGCGAGGAAAACCCACCTCATCCAAACCACTATAATCAAATGTATTCATGGTGAAAACTATGAATAACGTGTGCTGATTAGTTCATACCGACACTATGTCTCCCCATAAACCCGTTTGATCAAATTTATTTGATCATTTGTAGGGCGTAACCCCTACCGGCTGGGAGCCTTCTGTATTTACAGAGCTGAAAGTGCCGCATGTATGGCCACACGAGCGGATGCCCTTACTAGCACCTCTTTGTTTTAGATGCCCAAATCCTTCTAGTTGTTGAGGCAGGAGGTCGGACCTCTGGTAGCGGCCCACACACATACGGTTCTTAGTAGAGATACAAAGTTCGCCATGGGGAGTTTTCATGGGAACTAATGCTTGGCTGACCCGAGAAGTGAGTGCCGAGGGTGGAGCCAGTGAGGTCAAGCATCTAAGTATCCGCTCTGAATAGCGTAGCCTCGGGGGTAACACCCTATGTGGGATCAACAACTATTGTCTTGGCCAGCCCTAAGATTTGTGCTTGTCTTATGCTAAACACTCAAACACTCAAAGACCAAACAACAAAACATTGTGTCTTTTGTGTCTTCAAGTGTATGCAAAAACTTTTTACATCAAACAACACACTTTTTGGAGTCTAAATAGTCTGCAAACATTGAGTCATCAACATTGTGTCCTCTTGTCACGAAAAACAGTCGAACAATCAGATTTGGTCACAGCAAAACAAATTCACAGATAGGAAAGATTGCACTAAGGTTACGGAAACGCGTCTGTGTCTGTTCAAACCGCGTCTGTGTCGGATAAACGCGTCTGTGAAGTATAGAATAGCGTCTGTGTTTTTATCAGCGTCGGTGTCGAACAGAGACACGTCTGTGTCTGGGAATCGCGTCTATGAAGTATACGGGCGCGTCTGTGTCCACAATTGCCAAAAAAAAAAAAACTGTTACAGTCCCGGCAAACATCAACAGGAAAATCTCAGAATCACGTCTGCGTCAAACAGAGTAGCGGCTGTGTCTTAAAACCGCGTCTGTGAAGTATACAAAGGCGTCTGTGTCAGGATTTGAAAAATTTTAACAGTCAAGCAAACAAAGAAAATCAGTTTCGGCATACTTGAGCTTCCTAGGTTGTCTCTTCAGGTTTAATCTAGCATTCAGCCTGTTCTAAGGTCTTACACAGTCCATCATTGCTTCATACCTCATTTTACATTCATACTTGTCTAAACTTGAGTCAAAAGGTCACTTGCTTGTCCTCATCATACGTGGTCAACACACTACATACTACTACACTTTGCTAAGTGGTCCCTCATCAAGGTTTCTTACCTTTGGGTCTCATTTGGTCTTACTTAGAGTCAAGGTCAGCTTACCTCATCAAGAGAAACTATCCTCTCTTTGGAAGTCACACCTACTCTACTACTTACATACTTGGTCTTACACTTTGGACATTGCAAGTACACCTCAAGATTCATTTACACTCCATACAACTCTTGATCTTCCATACTCTTTTCATTTTCCATCTAGTCTCTCACATATTGGTCAAACACCTAGTTCATGGTTGAAACCCGCCTTCAAAAATCTAAGAGAATAGCTAAAGAAGCTCAAGAATCCGTAAACATGAGTTCTTATGAGTATGACAATGATCTATTCTACAATCCTGAGCACACTACATTACCAGACATGAATGTTTATAGAAACAATCCAAATGTGGAAAGCGCAAACACTATAAACAACAATGCTACACACAATGACATAGTGGACAATTCTTCAATACTATCAGCAGACATACAAGAATCTATAATGGACCCTCAATTCAATAGATTGGTTGAAGAGATAATGAGGAGAGATCGTCAATATTTTCTAAACATGATGGCACAAAGTGGAGCCAAAATACCGCATGATTTTGACTTATCTCAACTTATGGAAAGTAGACCTTCACAACAAACTCAACCTAACATGGATCAAAGGAGACCAAATAGTGGAGGAAATAGAGGACCGAATATGATGCCTGAGTCACCATCAGTTCTGCTTGAAAAACCGGCAATCCCACATACACAAGCTCAAACATATGATACTTACATTCAAAGACCATCATGGAGGCCCTATGCTCAAACACATGCTCAAGATATGGGTCAATCAAGACAAGTGGATACTCAAGGACATCCTCAAAATTTTGACACAAGGAGACCTCATGTCAAAATTGGGGGCAACACAATGGAAAATGAAAGACCTGTTGAATATGGTTTATACACACAAAACAGATATGGAGTCCCTCAACAAAGACCTGTTGAATATGGTTTATTAGCCTTTTCTACACATGACACATGTCATTCATCTCTTAATTCATACACTACCTACCTCATAGGAAATTGCCATCGACTGAAGAACATCATACAAGATCTCATTGATAGGGGTGACATTGAGATTGAAGGGCACTCATCCAATCAAGAACATGAGATGTTTAGGGAACCATTCCCAAAGCATGACAAGGGAAAAGCTGCAGCTATAGATGACCAAACCAACTATACCAAAGCATCCTACAACTATGATTCAACTATCAATCACATCTCGATGGACAATTATGTCTCTACCATTATCATCAAGGACAAAAACCCTGAGAATTCTACCTAGAGACCCAAGATTGTCTTAAAAGGTGTTGGATCTTCTTCCGAACCTACCTCTGAATGTCATGTCACAACTCGTTGAGGTAAAATCACTTTGCAAGGTGCTCCAACCAAGAACACTGCTTCCTCATCAACCAAACCTGAGTATGACCTTGTAGAACAATTATGGAAGACACTCGCGCTCATCTCCATTCTTGAGCTCCTACGCATATCCCCTGCACATAAATCCATTCTTAACAAAATCTTGAGAGAAACTGCCATTCCTACTCATCTGAACGTGGACCAGTTTCAAGCCATGGTGGGATACCTTTTCGCTCCACACTCCCTTACATTCACAAATGCCGATGACGCCTCCATAAGTCAGCCACATAATGCACCATTACACATTGAAGCCTTCATACACAAACATAGAATCAAACAAGTCTTGATAGATGGAGGAGCAGGTCTAAACATTTGTACATTGAGCACTATTAAACAATTGGGATATTCTGACAAAGCTGTGAATTCTACAAACAAAATTACTATCAAGGCATATGACGATGAAGAGCGTTCATCCAAAGGAACAGTCACCTTACCTCTCAGAGTTGGGCCAGTTACAAAGGATGTGGTTTGTCAAGTCCTAGACCTGGATCTCACATACAATATATTGTTAGGACGTCCATGGATTCATGAGATGAGCGCAGTACCATCTACATATCATCGATGTATCAAGTTTCCACATAATGGAGTTGAAGTGACCATCAAAACTGACCCAAATCCATTTATATATTGCAACAATCTATAACCCAGATCAGAAATAATAATTCCAGTTAATAGAGAATCTATTCCTTCATCAGCATATGTGGATCCCGAATCATTAAAAGCTTCTACATCCAAACAATCAGAGCTCAAAGAAAAGTTCAAGTTTAAAGACATGGGATGTGGTGAGTATATCTTTAATGTTGATCAACTCCCACTATCTCCTAAGGTATTCAGTCAACAAGAACAACCTACAAAAAAATTGCAATGCCAAGGAATTGGGTGTGAACCACCTAGTGTTGTGGCTACTAAGTCTAAATGCAAATATCCTCTAGTGGTGCAAGCATCTCTTGATATCAATAGTCCTAAGAGTGGTTCCAGAGAAGAATCTATTGAGCGTATTGCCAGCCCTCTTGAGAAATCACATAGCTTTACCATTTCATCCACTCATTCCATTTCCACTCTGCTCCTAGACCTGGATCAACAAGAATTACAAAAGCCCTTACTAATTGGGGATGAACAATTAAGCCTTGAAAAGTAAAAACTAAAACTCAAAACTAAAGAGAAGTCCTTTAGTCCAAATCAAAATCAAAAGCTATTGGACTCTTCAAAAATCAAGGTCAAGGATAAAAATTCTACGAAAGAAAAAGAGCAAGAGTTGATCTCCCCTAATACCAAAATAACTGGGGGCAAAAACTCTAAAATTTCAAGTCAAAAAGCATACTTGTTGATCCTAAGTCTCCATCATGCTATCCTACTTTCACTTATTTTCACAATCATAAGCCTTCATCACTCATCCACTTGTTTCACACATCCATTCCCTTCTGGCGATACATCATGGACCTTTAATGGAGCTTCCTTGAAGGACTTTGTTATCAAGGATGCCCAAACTTCTTTAGGTGACACACATATGGGCCTACGTAGTCCACACACTAGTAATTCTATCTCAGTTCCTTTATCAAGGAAGACAGTCACTCAAGCTACACATCATTCAATCAAGGAACAATGCAGTTACAATCACAAGCCTTGCCCATTTGAGGTAGGTGATTTGGTTCTCAGAGAAAACTCCAAAAATCAGCAAGACAGAGAGAAGAAGGGAAAGTTCAAACCAAATTGGCTTGGTCCTTACATCATTACAACAACCTATGGATCTGGTGCATATTAGCTCTCAACTACACAAGGCGAACCTTTGGAGGATCCTATCAACAACATGCACCTTCACAGGTTCTACACATAGCTCTTTGGAATATCCTACTTCAAAAATTTCAAAAATACAAAAAAAAATCAAAAATTTCAAAAATACAAAAAAAAAATCAAAAATTTCAAAAAAATACAAAAAAATTTAAAAATTTGAAAAATACAAAAAAATTATAAAACAAAAAAAATCGTTATTTGGTGAAAACTTGGCAAACAGGCGCCTTGTGACAACAAAAAAATCCAAAAAAATCGAAAAAAGTAAAGAGAAATAATTTCGTCCAACGGTGAAAACCACTTCAGGGGCGCCCCAGGCAAGTACCATGGTGAAAACTGGGTCACCAGCACCATGTGTAGAGACATTGCTCCTCCCTCCTTCAGGATTCTCTTTCATCACTTCACTTTGCACACACTCACAGCCTATTCATCCATAATAAACCTACCCATTCCCATCATGGCTTGTTATTGATCTACCCAAGATTGGTTTGCCATTCATAATAAACCTCCCTTTTCACTCCTTTCCATCCATAATAAATCAGATCCTATTTGTGGCTAAGGCAAATCCTACGTCTAGTGATGGGTGTGGAACTGAGAGCATCACATGTTTCAAGGAGTATAGTTTCTTCCAGCTTCCTTCAGTCTATCCGTGCACAATCCGCATGTAGCGTCGTAAATTGTACGCACTTGCTAAAGCAGTACAATTTCACACCTAGTTTAGCACCCGCCTTGGCGCATTTTGCATTTTGCATTGCATTTTCCCTTTAACACTTAATTAATTAAATTAATTAGGTCTAAGGTTCTATTTTATCATCTCCCATATCATAAAGTTGGGCCCTTTTTCATTAAAGTGTGCCTCTTTCATTTTATTCCTCCAATACATCATTTAATCAAAAACCCTAATTAGGTCCTATTTTGAACTTGGGGGCTTGATTTCGGGGGTCAAAACATCTCGAAATCACCTGTAACTTCGGGATTCTCTCTAAACTCATCATATTCGACGGCCTTGAAAATTTGGTGAAAAGTTGTCGGGACCATGGCGCCCGGCGTGCACATGGTCCCGGACATTTTTCCCGAAATTTTAGGAGCACGATCCAATCATAAAATAAAGCTTAACCCCAAGAAATTGGCGAGAGATTCAATCTCTAGGTCGGCCAAAAGATGAAATTGCGACCTAGGGTTTCATACATAAGAGCTCTCTTTCTTCATTGGAAGGGATCCGAATTTTATTTTTAGGAACCTCATATGCAGTGAAAGAGCAGATCTTTGAAGACTTCAACAACTTTCAACATCCCTCTATCAAACATTTATCAATTCCATTCATCTATTTAGGGCTTGGAAGACATTGAAGAACAATAGGAGATTACCGACTGAAGATTGGCTTGTACCTCTCCCTTGGGGGTTGGGTATGATTTCATGTTGTTTTCATGTCTTTGCATAAGCTTCAATATATCATTTATTCATGCTTTAGATCACTTTGCATCTTGATTTAGAGCATTTACATTATCATTTACAAGCAATTAGGGTTTACTTTCTAGGTTGCTCTAGTTTGCTTACTTGCATTTTAGATCTTGCACACACACAAGGTCTGCACACACATTACTTTTACAATACAACTTGGCTATTCATGGAGGTGGAAATCACCGAAGCGAGGGTTTGACTAAGGCAAAACCCTATATAGCCACCCACCATATCTTTTCAGATATAAGTGCAGGTTTCGGGATTCGGACGACGCCGCAAGTTGCAGATCTGATGGAAGCAGACTGAGACAGAACAACACACCAAATTTCAGAACAAAAGACCAAGATAGGGGCGTGGGGCGCCCTGGTCCTGCCAGGACAGGGGCGCTGGGTGCCCTGGTCCTTCTGTCAGACAGCAATTTTCAGCATTTTTGACAGCTTTTCAGGTTGCAAAACAGCAGTTTCCAGAGCAGTTTCAGGGGCAGAATCAGGACAGTGGCGCCCACACCCCCGTCCCGAACATTTTCACTCAGATTTTGACTCTGGGTACGCATTTTCATTCTTGTCTTGTCCTTGTGTTTACAGCTTTCCATTGTTTAATCTCAATTCTGCAATCTTGTTACTAGTTCATACTTACACTTTAGGGTTAATAGTTGAACTTGCATCATTCTACCTATCATTTGCAACAAAGGAATAGAAATCCTAATAGGTAGCCCATGGCTCTCTCTTCCACAAAAAGAAGTAGCCAATTGTGTGATACCTCTAGGCTCTTTCGTATTCCACAAGTGTGTGAATGAAAGTGAGATTAGGGCATGTTTGCTTTGTGTCACTTTTTCCCCCACACACCGCAATAAAGCAACATTTGCATCACAGATCCACAATAAAGTTCCGTCTTCTCCACAATAAAGTATCAGTTTCATGGATTCAGTCAGTTTCAGATGAGACACAGCAGCAACAATGGGCTTCAACAAATCAAATCTTTCAATAGACTTAGACAAGATATGGTTCAGTGCTATCTATCCTTTCTGTGAAAGTAAACATTGTGACCACAATCAAATAAGACTTATAGAAGTGTCAAGAGACACTAAATTTGAGGACTACAGTGGATGTTGGTATCAAGTCTTGGTTTTCTTTTGATTTTATCTTTTGGTGACATGTCTTTTAGCTTTTCCAAGATGTCTTTGACTAGAGATTCTATCTCCAGGATGTCCTTGACTAGAAAGGCGAGGATGGGGTATCGTCACCTATTTGTATTTGTTGTCTGTGGATTGTCTCTTAGTAATGCTATGACTTGTCCAAGGATATGAGGACACTGTGAGTCTAGTATGAATTGGGGCATTCCTTTTTTGTAACTATCTTATCTCCATGCAAATAGGTACAATGACTTTCTAGGTCGAACATATGTCTCGATTGTCATAACCTAGTTGCCATAATAAAGCTCAATGATGATAACGCACAAGAAGCTCTTTCACTTTCATATCTTCTATCTTCCATCCCCCTTTCTTGATTGACTTCCATCGTCCTTCTCGAGTCCGTGTAGCCTACTATCACATGACTGAGTATAATGACACACCAAAAATATTTGCATTTCATGTAGTTGCACCTGCATTTCATACATATAGATATCACAATTGCATTACATCCTGCATGCAACACATGTTAGCAATCTTACATTTTTATCATATAAATAATTATTTGCATTATCATATTCATCTGCATTTCATACATTCACATTTACATTTGCATACACATATAAAACATAAAAGAACAAAAAAAAAAATATTGCATTGCATCATATACATATTTGCATCCATATCATAAGCATCACATAAGAACATCTCATCACATAGGGACACATGCATATAGTTGCCGCAAAGATGAATCATCTCATATATATATATATATATATATATATAAAGTGTCATGATACAATGATGTCAAAATCATATGGCTACAATCACCCGCAGGTGTCTACATCATCATACAAAAATGGTACAATACTAATACATAGGGAGCCCTCTACTGCTATGATGAACTCCTTCCCTCAGAGCAAAAAAATCAGTTCATCTTATCTTCTTTGAAACAATGCGACAAGCCGCATTAATTCAATAAAATGCATCAAATAATTAATAGAAGAAGTGGGATCAATTAAATAAATAAGATATTTATTTAATTTAGGAAAAGGGCAATTTAAATAAATAAATGTATTTATTTAAATGAGAAATAAGGCTAGAAGAGGATAAATGAATTAATTAAATAAATAAAGATTTATTTAATTAATAGAAGAATTAAGCTTAGATAATTAAATAAATAAAATATTTATTTAATTAGACTGGACAATTTTGGGTGTCTACATTTTGCCCCTCTTTGAGACAATGCGACTTGTCGCGTTGTTTCAAAGAAGATAAGATGAACTGATACAGAGTTGCCCCAAGATGGGAATGATATGCCCCCTCGAGAGATTGGATGAAAATGTCTACAAAGATTGCAGACAATCTCTCGATAAGAAAGAGAGGCTAGAATGGACTGATCGGATAAAGTGATAGAGTCACAGGATAATGAAGACTGACTTGGGAAACTAGGGCTAAGGCAGTCTATAAGATAGACCACAAGGGAAAAACATCCTCATTGTCATCTACACATCCAAGAGATTAGAGTGCAGAGAGATAAAAGAGCAGCAACAGTCAACAGCAATGGCTTTGGTTCACATATTCGACTGCGTTCACCGATTCTAGAGGGCAGCAGAGGCAGGACAGCCAGTAAGTACCACAAAACCTCCTTGTACTTTGATGCATTTATTGTTGTCATTAATGCATACTAGGTAATGTAATAAATGCGCATTTATGTCAGGAAAGCGTGTTTGTGTCCAAAAATGTGAATTTTTGTCTTCTAGGTCAAATCGACAGTTCTGTGATGAACATACGTTGTCGATTGGATAAGCTGCTGAGAGGATATACTCAAACAGGTCCTCTAGGGAAAACTAGGATATCAATAGGGCTAGGATTGACAATTCTGTGATAGAACATACATTGTCAATTAGGAAACTATTCAAGAGGATTCACTCAAGCATAGGCCCTAGGATAAGATAGATCAAGACACTTTGTGATAAATAGTGAGTACCAAGATATAGTACTTTGTGATGAACAGGGAGTACTAAAATATGAGTAGCACTTTGTGATGAACAGTGAGTGCAAATGTGAGCAGCACTTTGTAATGAACAGGGAGTGCCAAACACGTAGTACTTTATGATGAATAGGGAGTACCACTAGGATAGAAGCAACACTTTGTGATGAATAGTGAGTGTCACTAGGACTGAGATGATTGATTTGTGTGACTACAGGAGTATTTGCCTATGCTGGAGTCACGGGAGAGATTCCCATCAACTCAGAGGTTGCAACCTGTGCTAACATTTGAGGATCGAGCTGCCATTCAGGTTATGGGTTTGCGATTTATTCTATATGTGCCTGAGTTTCAGGTGAACATGGGATTGCTGACTGCACTGGCGGAGAGGTGGCACTCTGAGACTTGCACTTTTCATTTGTCGATGGGGGAGATGATAGTCACCCTGGAGGATGTATATAGGATTCTGCGGATACTGATTGATGGGGAGCTAATTCCGTACGATCGAGACGGAGATAGGGATGCCCTTAGATGAGTGTTCTAGGATCCAAGACTGGAGATGAGGGTGGGACACGTGGCATGGGATACCATGACATGGATAGGATTAGCACTACCAATAGTGTTGGCAAGAGTGATCAGTGGGTTCCTCTGTCTGGATAGTTCGACATGAGGGGTGGCTACAGAGGACACAGGGGCCAGGAGAGATGATCTTGGGGCGGGTCCTTCTAGGGCTCAGACTCCGTCGAGGCCAGCCGGCTCTGAGGGAGGGAATTCATCATAGTCGTAGAGGGCCCCCTATGTATCAGTATTGTACCATTTTTGTATGATGATGTAGACACCTGCGGGTGATTGTAGCCATATGATTTTGACATCATTGTATCATGACACTTTATATATATATATAAGATGATTCATCTTTGCGGCAGCTATATGCATGTGTACCTATGTGATGAGATGTTTCTATGTGATGCTTATGATATGGATGCAAATATGTATATGATGAAATGCAATATTTTTTTTTCTTTTATGTTTTTAATATGTTATGCAAATGCAAATGTGAATGTATAAAATGTAGACGAATATGATAATGCAAATAACTATTTACATGATGAGAATATAAAATGTGCTAACATGTGTTGTGTGCAGGATGTGATGCAATTGTGATACCTATATGTATGTATGAAATGAGATATTTGGTAATGCAGGTGCAACTACATGAAATGCAAATGTTTTTGGTGTGTCATTATACTCAGTCATGTGATAGCAGGCTACACAGACTCAAGAAGAACGATGGAAGTCAATCAAGAAAGGGGGATGGAAGATAGAAGATATGAAAGTGAAAGAGCTTCTTGTGCGTTATCATCATTGAGCTTTATTATGGCAAGTAGGTTATGACAATCGAGGTATATGTTCGACCCAGAAAGTCATTGTACCTATTTGCATGGAGATAAGATAGTTACAAACAAGGAATGCCCCAGTTCATACTTGACTCTCAGTGTCCTCATATCCTTGGACAAGTCATAACATTACTAAGAGACAATCCACAGACAACAAATACAAATAGGTGACGATACCGCATCCTCGCCTTTCTAGTCAAAGACATCCTGGAGATAGAATATCTAGTTAGAGACATCCCGAAAAAGCTAAAAGACATGTCACAAAAAAAGATGAAATCAAAAGAAAACTAAGACTCGACACCAACATCCACTGTAGCCCTCAAGTTTAGTGTCTCTTGTCATTTGTATAAGTCTTATTTGATTGTGGTCACAATGTTTACTTTCACAAAATGGATAGATAGCACTGAACCATATGTTGTCTGAGTTTGTTGAAAGATTTGATTTTGTTGAAAACCATTGTTGCTGCTGTGTCTCATCTGAAACTGACTGAGTCCATGAAACTGATACTTTATTGTGGAGAAGATGAAACTTTATTGCGGATCTATGATGTAAATGTTGCTTTATTGCGAATTGTGCACGGACAGACTGAAGGAAGCTGGAAGAAACTATATTCCTTGAAACATGTGATGTTCTTAGTTCCACACCCATCACTAGACGTAGGATTTGCCTTAGCCACAGATAGGATCTGATTTATTATGGATGGAAAGGGAGGTGAAAAGGGAAGTTTATTATGAATGGCTAACCAATCTTAGGTAGATCAACAACAAGCCATGATAGGAATGGGTAAGTTTATTATGGATGGATAGGTTGTGAGTGTGTGCAAAGTGAGAGGATGAAATTGAATCCTGAAGGAGGGAGGAGCAATGTCTCTACGCATGGGGCTGGTGACCCAGTTTTCACCATGGTACTTGCCCAGGGCACCACCGAAGTGATTTTCACCGTTCGACGAAATTATTTCTCTTTACTTTTTTCGATTTTTCAATGTTTTTGTGTCACAAGGTACCTGTTTGCCAGGTTTTCACCAAGTAACGATTTTTTATTTTTATAATTTTTTTTGTATTTTTGAAATTTTTGAATTTTTTTGTATTTTTTGAATTAGGATACTCTGAAGAGCTATGTGTAAAACTTGCGAAGGTGCATGATGTTGATAGGATCCTCCAAAGGTTCACCCTCTGTGGTTGAGAGCTGATATGTCCCAGATCCATATGTTGTTGTAATGATGTAAGGACCAAGCCAATTTGGTTTGAACTTGCCCTTCTTCTCTCTATCTTGTTGATTTTTAGGATTTTCTCTGAGAACTAAGGCACCCACCTCAAATGTGTGAGGCTTAACCTTATGATTGTAACTGCAATGTTCCTTGACTGAATGATGTGTAGCTTGAGTGACTATCCTCTTTGATAAAGGAGCTGAGATAGAATTACTAGTGTGTGGACTACGTAGGCCCATATGCGTGTCACCTAGAGAAGTTTGGGCATCGTTGATAACAAAGTCCCTCAAGGAAGTTCCATTAAAGGTCCGTGATGTATCGCCAAAAAGGAAAGGATGTGTGGAACAAGTGGACGAGTTATGAAGGCTTATGGTTGTGAAAAGAAGTGAAAGTATCATGACATGATGGAGACTTAGGATCAACAAGTATGCTTTTTGACTTGAAATTGTAGAACTTTTGCCCCCAGTTATTTTGATATTAGGGGAGATCAACTCTTGCTCTTTTTGCTTCATAGGATTTTTATCCTTGACTTTAATTTTTGTAGAGTCCAATAGCTTTTGATTTTGATTTGGACTGGAGGACTTTTCTTTATTTTTGACTTTTAGATTTTTCTTTTCAAAGGTTGATCTTTGATCCCCAATTAGTAAGGGCTTTTGTATTTCTTGTTGATCCAAGTCTAGGAGAGAAGTGGAAATTGAATGAGTGGATGAAATCGTAAGGCTATGTGAGTTCTCAAGAGGGCTGGCGATACACTGAATAGATTCTTTGTTGGCACCACTCTTAGGACTATTGATATCAAGAGTTGCTTGCACCACTAAAGGAGATTTGCATTCAAACTTAGTAGCCGCAACACTAGGTGGTTCACACCCAATTCCTTGGCATTGCAAATTATTTGTAGATTGTTCTTGTTGACTGAATGTCTTAGGAGATAGCGGAAAAGTGATCAACATGAAAGATATACTCACCACATCCCATGTCTTTAATCTTGAATTTTTCTTTGAGCTCTGCTTGCTTTGATGTAGAAGGTTTCAAGGATTCTGGATCCACATATGCTGATGAAGGAATAGCCTCTTGATTGACTGGTATTGTTATTTCTGATCTAGGTCGCAGATTGTTGCAATATATGAATGGATTTGGATCAGCTTTGATGGTCACTTCAACTCCATTGTATGGAAACTTGATACATGGATGATATGTAGATGGTACTGTGCTCATCTCATGAATCCATGGATGTCCTAGCAATATATTGTATGTGAGATCCAGGTCTAGGACTTGACAAACCACATCTTTTGTAATTGGCCCAACTCTGAGAGGCAAGGTGATTGTGCCTTTGGATGAATGCTCTTCATCATCATATGCCTTGATGGTAATTTTGTTTGTAGAATTCACAGCTTTGTTAGAATATCCCAATTGTTTAATAGTGCTCAATGTACAAATGTTTAGACCTGCTCCTCCATCTATCAAGACTCGTTTGATTCTATGTTTGTGTATGAAGGCTTCAATGTGTAAAGGTGCATTATGTGGCTGACTTATGAAGGCATCATCGACTTCTGTGAATGTAAGGGAGTGTGGAATGGAAAGGTATCCCACCATGGCTTGAAACTGGTCCACGTTCAGATCAGTAGGAATGACAGTGTCTCTCAAGATTTTGTCAAGAATAGCTTTATGTGTGGGGGATATGCGTAAGAGTTCAAGTATGGAGATGAGTGTGGGTGTCTTCCCTAACTGTTCTACAAGGTCATACTGAGGTTTGGTTAGCGAGGAAGTGGTGTTTTTAGTTGGAGCACCTTGCAAAGTGAATTTACCCCGACGAGTTGTGACATTACATTCAGAGGTAGGTTCAGAAGAAGATCTAACGCCTTTCAGAACGATCTTGGGTCTCTGGGTAGAATTCTCAGGGGTTTGTCCTTGATGATAATGGTAGAGACATAATTGTCCATCGAGATGTGATTAACAGTTGAATCATAGTTATAAGATGCTATAGTATAGTTGGTCTGGTCATCTGTGGCTTTAGCTTTTCCTTTGTCATGTTTTGGGAATGGTTCCTTAAACATCTCATGTTCTTGATTGGATGAGTGCCTTTCAATCTCAATGTCACCTCTATCAATGAGATCTTGTATGATGTTGTTCAGTCGGTGACAATTTCCCATCTTATGACCTTTTCTCTTGTGAAATTCGCAATACACATCATCATTCCACCAATTTGGTTTGACCTTTGGTTCATATGGAGAAAAATCTAGAATTGTGATTACTTTGTTTGCCACTAGCTTCTTGAAGACTAACTCAAGTGGTTCTCCCAATGGAGTATACTTCCTTCATGATCTAGAAGTTGTTTGAGTATTCACTTGATTGTTTGTAGAGCTTGATCCCAAAAAAACAATTTTGGGTCGCATTGTATTGGCATCAACAACACCATCATTGACTGTGTTCTTGTTTTTATTCAAAAATCTTGGCTTATCTTTTCCTTTAAAGTCATCTTTGTTTTCCTTGAATATCTTAATCACTCCTTGTTCAATTAGGACCTTTTCTGTCGCTAAACCTTTTTCAATGACGTCCTTGAAGGTGGACAAACAAGCTTTCTTTAGATCATAGCCAATGTCTTTGTTAACATTCTGGGTGAACATCTCTACCATTTGCTTTTGTGGAATTTCACAAGAGCATCTGCTAGCTAGACTCCTCCATCTTTGTAAAAATGATGAAAAAGACTCTCCATCTTTTTGCTTGGTGTTGCACAAAGTAGTGACTGATATGTCTGTCTCTATGTTGTAGGATAAATGTTGAATAAATGCCTCTGCTAAGTCACCCCATGACTTAATTCCAGGTGGAAGTTGGGAGAACTATTCCATAGCTTGATCACCTAAGCTTTGTGGGAATAATCTCATCAAATATGTCTCTTCTGCTACTACCTCAATGCAAGCTATGAAAAACTATCTTATGTGTGCCTTAGGATCCCCTTTGCCTCTGTACTTATCAAACTTGGGTGTCACAAAGTGTGTAGGAAAAGGAGGCATTGGAATGTTCTTGTCAAATGGATAAGGACATATGTCTCTCTTTAAGTATGTTGGCTTCGGTGTATTTATGTCCTCCATTTTCTTTTGTAAGTCCCTAATTTGTTGCTCCAAATTGCTCTTAGGTGGAGATCGACTTCTTGGACCATACCTTATGCTTGAGGCACCAATTGGAGGAGGAGCATGTTGCATATATGGATGATATTGATCATACACATGTTCATATGGAGGAGGTCTATAGTGATGCTACATATGTGGACCACTTGGTATAGAGTCATGTTGAGGAACGAAATATCTATTTTGTCCATGTATACCATACTCTATAGGCATGTCATGTTCTAATGTGTTGCCCCCAAATTTGACACGGGGTTTCCTTGTGTCCAAATTTTGAGCATGCCTTTGAATATCCAATTTCTTTGGTGGTTGATCCTTAGC
Source organism: Cryptomeria japonica (assembly GCF_030272615.1). Classification (NCBI taxonomy): domain Eukaryota; kingdom Viridiplantae; phylum Streptophyta; class Pinopsida; order Cupressales; family Cupressaceae; genus Cryptomeria; species Cryptomeria japonica. The sequence continues at coordinate 680,885,062 of NC_081409.1, read as the reverse complement.
ATTGATATGTGATTGAGCATATTTCTCTGCATAAGACTTCCATAATGGTCTGCGAAGGTGAGTATCATATGCTTGACCATGTGTGTATGGGACCTCTAGTTTTTGAAACAAAGATGATGGTGATTTAGGTACCATATGTGGTCCTCTATTGCCTCCACTATTAGGCCTTCTTTGATCCATGTTGGAGTGAGTTTGTTGCAAAGGTCGATTTTCCATTATTTGAGACATGTCAAAATCATGAGGTATCTTGGCTCCACTTTGTGCCATCATTTGTAAGAAGTATTGTCTATCCCTCATTATTTCCTCAACCAATCAATTGAAACGGGGATCCATAATGGATTCTTCCACATCTGCTGAATGTACTAAAAAGCTGTCCATATCATCATTGTATGTATCATTGTTGTTTGTAGTGTCCATGTTCTGAACATTTGGAATGTTTCTATAGGCATCCATGTCAAGTAATGTAGTATGATCAGAATTGAAAAAGATATCATTGTCATACTCATAAGAACTCATATTTGCGGACTCTTGAGCCTCTTTAGTTTCTCTCCTAGATTTTTGAAGACAGGTTTCAACCATGAACTAGGTATTGACCGAGATGTGTGAGACTAGATGAAAAATGGAAAAAGTATGGAAGACCAAGAGTTGGATGGAATGTAAATGAATCTGAGGTGTACTTGCAATGTCCAAAGTGTAAGACCAAGTATGTATGTAGTAGAGTAGGTGTGACTTCCAAAGAGAGGATAGTTTCTCTTGATGAGGTAAGTTGACCTTGACTCTAAGTAAGACCAAACGAGACCCAAAGGTGATAGACCTTGATGAGGGACCATTTAGCAAAATGTTGTTGTATGTAGTGTGTTGACAAAGTATGATAAGGACAAACAAGTGACCTTTTGACTCAAGTTTAGACAAATGTAAATTTAATGTAAGATGTAAAGTAGTGATGGACTTTGTGAGACCCAAAGACAAGTTGAATGCTAGATGAAAACCTAGAGAAACAACCTAGGAAGCTCAAGAATTCTGAAACCGATTGCTCTTGTTTGCTGGACTGTAAAATTTTTCCAATTTGTGAAGTTGTTGGTTGTGACCAAATCTGAATGTTTGACTATTTTTCGTGACAAAAGGACACAATGTTGATGAGGACTTAATGTTTGCAAGTGTTTAGACTCAAAATGACTCCAAGAAAAGTGTGTTGTTTGATGTAAAATTGTTTTGCATACACTTGAAGACACAAAAGACACAATGTTTTGTTGTTTGGTCTTGAATGTTTTGAATGTTTAAAATAAGTCAAGCACAATTCTTATGGCTGACCAAGACAATAGTTGTTGATCCCACATGGTGTTTTACCCCCTAGGCTACGCTATTCAGAGCAGATACTTAGATGCTTGACCTCACTGGCTCCACCCTCGATACTCACTTCTTGGGTTAGCCAAGCATCAGTCCCCATGAAAACTCCCCGTGGCGAACTTTGTATCTCTACTAAGAACCGTATGTGTGTGGGCCGCTAGCAGAGGTCCGACTTCCTGCTTCAACAACTAGAAGGATTTTGGCTTCTAAAAGAAAAAGGTGCTAGTAAGGGCATCCACTCATGTGGCCATACATGTGGTACTTTCAGCTCTATAAATATAGTTAGCTTTATAAATATAGAAGGCTTCCAGCTGGTAGGGGTTACGCCCTACAACTGATCAAATAAATTTGATCAAACGGGTTTATGGGGAGACATAGTGTCGGTATGAACTAATCAGCACATGTTATCCATAGTTTTCACCATGAATATAGTTATTTATAGTGGTTCGGAAGAGGTGGGTTTTCCTCGCTACCACTTGGGTCATTCTCTTCTCACTAGTAGTCCTAATGACCACACGGGAAGACAATGATTCAATTTTAGTGCACCAATTGAAGTGTTTGCTAGTCTATGAAAACAAGGCACACAATAAAAATCCAAAAACCCTTGCCAAGGACCTGCAACAAAGATTTATTAGTAGGTTGGATTGTTTGAAATAATCACCCCTTCCTACAAGCACACAAGTTAGGTAAATTTTAGATCCAAAAGACTTTGTGAAATAGGGGCCTTCAACAATGCGTTTTGTTGATCAATTCAAAGATTTGATTCATCATAAAAAAAAGTCCACATGTAAAATTTTAAGAGATTTCCAGAAATGTAAGAAAATCCAAAAAATTTGCTAATTTGCTCCAAAAATTAATTTTTTATGAAAAATCATATAAAATTCATATAAAATGCAAAATCAATCCGAAAAATATGAAATTTTTACTAGAGAATCTTGATGGTCTTCCAAACTTGCATAAAAAAATTTCTACAACAAATCCAAGCAGTTTGTGAGATATGAGTAAAATAATGCAAAACCCTAATTTTTAAAGGTCTGATTTTTGAGGAATTATTTTGCATCAAATTTAAAATCACAAAGAATAGATACTATGTATAATTCTGAGATACTTCCAAAAATGTAAGAAAATCCAAAAAATTTGCTAATTTTCTCTTAAAATTAATTTTTTATGGAAAATCATAAAAAATTTATATAAATTGAAAAATTGATCCAAAAAATCTGAATTTTTATTGAATCCTTATAATACTTTTTCTAACTTGCACACAAATGTTTATGTCAACATTCAAATCCATTTGTGAGATCTAATGAAAATAAGGAAAAACCGTAATTTTTAAAGATCCAGTTTTTAGGGAAATATTTTGCATCAAAATTAAAATCACAAAGAACAGATCCTATTTATAATTATGAGAGATTTCCAAAAGTGTAAGAAAATCTGAAAACTTCTCTCATTTGCTCTCAAAATTATTTTTTTATGAAAAATCATAAAAAATTCATAGAAAATGAAAATGTGCTCCAAAAATTCTGCATTTTGGATTGAGAGCTCCTGATACTTTCTTCAACCTGGAAAAAAAATTTGGTGCAAAATTTCCTAGCCGTTTGTGAGATATGATCGAATCTCTCCAAGATCTTGATTTTGTGTCCCAAACCCTAGCTGCACAAGATTATTCTCCAGATTGTTTGACAAAACAACAATATAGGGTTAGAAAAATCTGCAAAAAAAACATAGATCTAACAAAAATCCATGTCCCATGGGGCGTGCCAAAAAATCAGTTCATCTTATCTTCTTTGAAACAACGCGACAAGCCGTATTATTTAATTAGACTGTATCAGTTCATCTTATCTTCTTTGAAACAATGTGACAAGCCGTATTATTTAATTAGACTGTATCAGTTCATCTTATCTTCTTTGAAACAACGCGACAAGCCGCATTGTCTCAAAGAGGGGCAAAATGTAGACACCCAAAATTGTCTAGTCTAATTAAATAAATATTTTATTTATTTAATTACTTTAGCTTAATTCTTCTATTAATTAAATAAATCTTTATTTATTTAATTAATTCATTTATCCTCTTCTAGCCTTATTTCTCATTTAAATAAATACATTTATTTATTTAAATTACCCTTTTCCTAAATTAGATAAAATATCTTATTTATTTAATTGATCCCACTTCTTCTATTAATTAAATAAATTTTTATTTAATTAATTCATTAACCTTTTCTACCCATGACACATGTCATTCATCTCTTAATTCATACACTACCTACCCTTTCATTATTTTATTATTTCTTTTACCTACCCTCTAATCATAGCCAACCTCCTTTTACACCTCTCAATCTTATCCCTCCATTTCATATAGTGTCTTCTATATAAGAGGATACTTCCTTCATTATCAAACCCTAACTACTTGATCAATTGACTACACTACGCTTTTGAGCATATGCGATCCTACTTGCAACTACATTTCCGTTCTTTGTTGAGCTCTTGTGCACATAAAATTTGAGAGCAAATATATCAAGCAAGATCAATGGAGATAGGAAGAATGGAGATCCAAACCCTATTGGACATGTGATGGTATAATCTTTGTGATTTCATTTGATTTACATTGTATTAGATAATTTTCATATGTTATGGTGGATCTTTGTTGTTGTTAGGCTAGGGTTTTGTGGTTGAATTCATTTAGCCTTTCAATATAGTTATTATTGTTATCCATTTTCACCATATATATATATTATTATATTATATTATATTATACATTATATAATATATAATATATAATATATTATTATATTATTATATAATACATATTATATAATATAATGTTATTTTAAAATAATTTAAGTATAAAAATCAAATATCTAATTTTTTGAGACAATATAAATGGATTGTGATAGCCCGTGAGTTATTTTTAACTCATGGGCTGCATGATTTTTTATAATCTGATATCCGGTTGGACCTGATATCCGATTGTTTGACCCAAATTTGCTAAAAAATATATTTAAAGGTAGTATTTTTATTGTTTTCAATCATTTTCATTCAAATTTTGTATTTTTTTTTAATGTTTATCTGTTTTTTCATTGAAAATATGGTTTTTTCATGAAAACTAGGTTTTTTAAAATCAGATACAAAATTGTTCAAATTTGTTAACAAAATTCAATTAGGTTAAAAATGGGGGATAACATTGAAAACATTGATCAACCACAACTGCAACAACCAAACCCTCCTGCAAAAAATCTTCCTTTGCCAAACCCCCCCTCAATTCAGGTTTTAATTTCACAAAATTTGAACCAATTGAGGGGGATTGCAAATGTCTATCGTAGGATCCCTCACCTGAACCTAATGTTTCATCCCCTCATGTCGATCATAAAGAGTATAGAAACCATCACTAAGGAGCACAATGTCGCTCTTTTGTGGTGAGATTCTATAATGGAACAATATGCAGATGGCTTGTCCTATAAGGAGATCAAGGATCTCGAGATATCCAAAGTCGCTATCACTGCATTGTTTGTGAATCCCCGCACTAGTCAACCCGTAGACCCCCAAAAAATAAAAATTTCTATTAAATGGTGCACAAATGATGGTATTGTGAAATTTTTTTACGATCCTTGGTGGATGGTTTTTCGACAAACCACCCAACAACAATCTTGATGTCCCCTTCTACTTCATCAAAAAATTGTATGCTGAGTTTGTTTTAGGAAAACATGTGAACTGCTTTGACATCCAACCTTTCCAGGGTGTGGGTTTAGGTATGCCCCAAAATAGACTTGGGACAGTCAGAGTAGTCTAGGGCCCATATGTCGCCCCTCCTCCTGTTGATCTCTCACCTCCAGTGCAACATCTAGATATCATTTGTGAGGCAACATCACAAACCATATCGGCTATTCACTCTTTGAGTAGCCTTTTGGTTTCTCAGGCTAGGTCAGTAGCTTAGCCTACTTTTGATGGTAGCGGTGCATCCGATGGCGTCGAGACATCCTCCTCGGCTCCACACATTTGTGTGCCCCATAGTTGTGTCATGTGTGGGCACGTATGCTTGAGTCTAGGTGGACATCCTATTGATCCCCCTGCACACGCTGCAGATTATGAGGTGCATGAGATGCACGATGCACCACATGTTATGACATAGACTGGAGGATACTTTGGAGAGTCCTCACATGCTAGAGGCGAGGAGGCACCTTCATCATACATTGATGATGTAGTGGTAAGATTTGTATTTTCACTGTTCATTGTATATTTTAAATGAATATTTATAATCTAGATAATATTAAGTTTTAATTTTTATTTACATGGTCTAATTAATAGTTGATGACCGAGGAGGAGTTGACACAGATCCAAGAGGGCACCTTGACAGCCATTTCATTTGGCCTTGATAGCTTTATGGTAAATATAGTATTGCACCTAGTCGTTTGTATTTTATTGTACATACATGCTCATCATTTATATTGGTAGTAATTAGATTATGTAGTAACTTGCATGTATATCTTATTTTACTCTTGTAGGGCACAAGCAACACAAGTGTGAGGCTATGTGATTTAGGATCTGGTAGTGCAGTTGGAGATAAGGGAAAGGTAATTGAATGCAAATATGATTGAATGAATAGTTTAAATAACTTATAATGATTATACACATCTAGACATAGATTGATAGTCTCATATACTTGTTGTGTATATGTACAAAGAATTCTTGGCTTCACATCCTTGTTGACTACACCCACTATACCTGAAGATAAAAAAGAAGAAGAGATGCCTCGAGTTTATTTAATTTTGTGTTTAGTAGATATAATTTTATTATTATTGATGACAATTATATGCTAACTTGTATCAATGTCATCTTTGTGAACATATGTAGGTTGTGTATGAAAATATTGAAAACATACCTCCTCTACCGAAGACATACATCAAGAGTCTGGAAAAGCCAAAGAGAAAATGTGGAGATGAGGTAAACAAGAATAGTTCAATTATAGTTCATTTTTATGTTAACTTTTTGAATGTGAGTTATATAATATAACTAATCTTAATCGTGGTTTGTTTTTTCTTGTGCAGGATCCTTCAGAGCTGAGCAGTGTGGTGAAGAGGATCGATTTTGATGATCCATCAGCAACTTAGGATGTTATAGATAGTTTTGGGATGCTTACATGTCTAGTTTGCATGTATATTTTGTATATGGACATACATTCACGTATATAGACATACATTTTGTTTGAGTTGGCATTTATGCCATATTTGTGTATGGACATACACTTGTAATCATTTGACATTTTTATATATTTAGAAGTTGATATTTGATCATATAAATTGTTGCTCATCTTTGCATGGTGTTATCATGGAAATATTTAATCTTGAATCCAATAATTAATAATGGTTATTTAATAAACAATACAATTCATTTCATTCCATCGTAAGTGTTGTTTGTATAATGAACAATACAATAGAATTCATTTAGATAATACAATATAATTCATTTAATTAACAATATAATACAATTCATTATTACCCTATTCATGCTCCTATTTCGCCCCCCCCCCCCCCAACTCGGTCGAACGCTCGGGGTCATACCCTACCGACATCGTCCCTTGAGCACCCTAAGTGCTAAAAATTGTCAAACTTTGATGGGCCCTAACTCGGAGTCTGTGGCACCTAAAAATAATTTTTTTGAACCTACGAGGCCATGAGAGGGGTCCCTACAAAAGCCTATCTCGGTTTTTCAAGTTTCCCTATGGTTTTATTAGGGAAACATTTTTTTGGCTGGTGAAAAAATCATCAGTCTCATTCTATTGAATGTTGTCGCGTGGCCAATTTCTCGTTCTTCTTGTCATGATAATGAGCATTCAACTCTGACATGTCTAGTTAGGCATTATTACCTTATGCATGCTCCTATTTTCCCCCCCACTCAGTCGAACGCTCGGGGTCATACCCTACCGACGTCATCCCTTGAGCACCCTAAGTGTTAAAAATTGTCAAACTTTGACGGGCCCTAACTCAAAATTCATGGCACCTACGAATGATATGTTTAAACCTGCGGGGCCATGAGAGGGGTCCCTAAAAAATCCTATCTCGGTTTTTCAATTTTCCCTACGGTTTTATTAGGGCAACATTTTTTCAGTTGGCAAAAAATCATTAGTCTCATTCAATCGAATGTTGTTGCGTGGCCAATTTATCATTCTGCTCGTCGTGATAATGAACCGTCTGCTCCAACATTTCTAGTTAGGCATTATTACCCTATGCATACTCCTATTTCCCCCCCCCCCCACTCGGTTGAATGCTCGGGATCATACCCTGCCAGCATCGTCCCTTGAGCACCCTAAGTGCTAAAAATTGTCAAACTTTGATGGGCTCTAACTCGCAATCTATGGCACCTGTGAATGATCCATTTGAACCTAGAAGGCCATGAGAGGAGTCCCTACAAAATTCTATCTCGATTTTTCATGTTTCCCTATGGTTTTATTAGGGTAGTATTTTTTCAGTTGGTGAAAAAATCTCCAGTTTCATTCAATCGAATGTTGTCGTGTGGCCAATTTCTCGTTGTGCTCATCATGATTGTTGGCATTTTACAGTCTTATGAGAATAGTTGGTGTTGTCATTGATGACAACCATCCGACACTCATCTGGTAGAGCCACTGGCAGGCACCGACACCGGCATAGACATCTACATACACCAGAAGACACTTCATCGGCAGCGGCAATAATGCATACCGACACCCTAGCCGACAGGGAATAAACTTTTGTTTATTGTATTTAAATGTAATTATCTTTTGTAAAGACAACATGGAATATTGTAAAAGACTCATATATATGTATGAGATCTTATAGGTCATTTTGTGTAGTAAGTTATATGCATGGAGAGAATATATGGATGATATTTTGTTTAAGGAGATATAGTTGACAACGAAGGTTTTGGTTATAGAATGAGCTTAAACCAGTACTGAACCTGACATAGTTGATGCTAATTTGAAGTAGTACATTGTATTGGATTTCATAATCCACTTTTGTAGTCAGTGTGACTCTTATTGAGCAGTGAGCTTTAGGTAGTTGGCCTTCCTATATGTGCAGGCCCCTTAATGTAAGTAATATTTATTCATTGGCTAGTGAGTGAATATTGTGGGTCACAAATCCCACTGAGGTTTTTCCCACACCTGGTTTCCTCATTAAACATCTTGTGTTATGGTGTGTTTTCTATACTATTTTTATTGTTCCTATTTACTGCATTAATTCTTATTTACCGGTGCACTGTTTTGGAATGCAAAGTTCTTAATAAGGTTAAATATTCTATAAACCAGTTAGATACTGATTCACCCCCCCTCTCAGTATCTTTGGGATTGTCACTAATCCTAACAATTGGTATCAGAGCTTGGTCCTCTATTTGCAAAATCCTAATAGCTTGAGGAAGATTCTAACACCGATACAGATGGAGAACTTAAGAAAACAATTGGAAGGAGCTCTTGTAGACTATGATGCAGAGAAGTTGAAGAATATCAAACTTAAAGATGATCTAAGGACTGCACAGGAATTCATTCAAGGACTTTAGGATAATATTACTATAGCTCGAAATAAAAGAAAAGAACTTCATGAGAAGATGCAGAATGATAATGATGAAAAGGAAACTCTTAATGAACTTGTGAACAAGTTGAGACAATAAAAGAGTACTATGAAGAATGAATGCAAGATATGACTATAAGGTTTTGTAAAGACATTGAAGATAGAAAGAAGAATGAAGATGACTTGACTAGGAGACTCAATGATGCTGGAAATGAAAATCTAAGACTCCGTCATGAAAATGATATGTTGAAGACAGATCTGATTCGCATGCAACATGATAAAGCTAAACTCATGAGACAAAAGGGAATTCTGGAAAATGAGTTGGCGACTACAAATCAACACAAAGAGAAATTCAAGAAAATCTCAGAAGAATTTGATAACATGTTGAAAAGTCAGAAACCTAATGGAGATACTAATGGACTTGGATTAGAAGTTGGAGAAAGTTCCAGTACTGCAAACAATCATGATCATAGTAAACCGGTAAGACAACCTTGTTCTTATAAATTTAATGGGAAATTCTTTAACTGTAACAAGTATGGCCATGGAGAAAATCAGTGTAGATTCAGAAACAATCAGAACATCAATGTACCCACCGGATAATGTTCCAAATGCAACAAAGCTGGTCATAATTTAGAAAATTACAGAATGAATGTGAAATGTAACGTTTGTGGAAGATTTGGGCACTTATCTAATCAATGCAGAACACAAACTGGCATAGGATATGGAAAAGCTATTCAGAAGAATAATGTAACTTGTTATGCTTGTAATAAAATTTGACATATTGCAAAATTTTGTAGAAGCAAGACTTCACCGACAAATAGTAAACGACCCAGTTTGAAAGACAAAGAAAAGGTAGATGAGGTAAAGAAAGAATTTTCAAAACAATGGACTAGGAAGACAGATCAGAATGTTGATGAGACAATTTCTTCATCGGTAGAACATATTATTACTCCACTGATAGGATATTCTTTATCCAATTGAGAAGTAACCCTTTGGGGGTCTTGTAGCAAATTGAATATCATGCAGATTACCCTCGGTCGATGGTGAGAAGATAACTTTCTTCTTTACCGACAAATGTGTTAAATTTTCACTTAATCGGCGAGCATTTAATGTGGTTGTTGAAAGAAATTTCATTATAAATCATCGGTTTTCCCTCATTTTTGTTTCACCAAGCATTCAAATTAGCAGAGAGCCCGAAATTTGAGAAAAGGCATTCAAAGCAAAGGTGTGAAGCGATTTCTTTCAAGCATTCAGACATTATCAGGCAGCTAAAGGTATTTTTCAAATGGCTTCTTCTTCTTCTCCCAAATTTATTGCAAATTCTACTATTGTGGAAAACATAAAACTCCCTAGGCCCGTATTCAAAATTATTCCCAAAGTAGCTAAGCAAGATGATTCCATAGGAGCATTTTCAAAGATTCTTAAAAGTGTAGCTTAGGCTGAAGACCCTAGGATATATATTCATTGTAACATTGCAGAATTATGTTCTGAGGAATTGCTAAAAGTGTTTAGAACCATAATTTGTGATGAAATTGGCACTATTAAACCTGAGCACAAGATTGTGGAGACTTTAGGTTTTGTTGAGATACTGAATATCCCTGAATTTATGGAAGAAGTAGTGAGAATTGTCCTAAGTAGGTCACATGGAGAATTTCTATGGTTAGACTCTGTTTGCAAATTTACCCGGCAAGAAATTAGGGTAGTAATAGGTTTACCCTCAACTAGCAACAGACCAGACAAGACAAAGAATGTCCCTAACAACAAAGTAATGACCCTTACCGAAGAAACATCTGATAGTATATCACTAAGAGTAAATGACATCAAGGACATCGATGTGAGATTCATAAGTATGGTTTTAGGTTACAAGACTACTCATGCAAACAAAATTAATTCAATTTCTAGTTTTTGCATTAATAGTGCTTATGAATGGTGAACAACAATGCAAAAATAGATGTGTGTGAATGGCTGAAGGATGAACTCATTGATAATTTTAAGAAGATTAAAGGTGATAAGAAAGGGACATTTCATTTTGATAATCTCTTAGTATGCTTAATGTTGTATTTGACAAAGGAGATCCCCAGTATAGGACAGAAAGACTTTGGATATGACATATCGGTAGGAAAACAATTACAGAAAGCCTTCACCGGCATGGGTACTACTAAGGACAGCAATATAACTCAATATTTTAAAGCTTTTCAAGCCAAAATGAAAACTAGAGAAAGACTATTGTAGAGTGTAGTGGATAAATATGATAAATAAATTTGTTTTGTAATCAAGAAGGATGAAACATGGATGGAAGTTGTACTACCTAGGACTATATGGGTAACAGAAATGGGTTATGAGGTAGATCTCAACATAATTGAGACTTATGCAAAAGCCTTGTTAGATGCACCTAGAGAACCAACAGAAGAAGTTTTTGGTAGTACTGAAACAATTGAAAACAATGTGAAAACAAAGAAGAAAAGGAATAAAAGAGAAAAATACATAAGAGATGCATCAAAGCAAGTAAAGGAAATCAAAGAAATTGTTATGAACATTATTGGTATATTGGCTAGTGAACTTGAAGGACTGCAACTGGAGGCACACATTTCACTGGTTGGCACATCTTCTAATAGTGAGATACCAACTGAATTCAAAAGAGTTGAAAGGAAGAGAAAACCTTCATCGGTACCCTCTCATCCACCCAAAAGGACAAGAACCTTAAGGAAGAAACAATAGGCAGTAAGGCAACCGACTAAGAAACTGACTCCCGAGAAGAAACAGAAACCGGTCATACCTTCATTGGATAATTTGCTAAATGAAATAACTAGTGATGTTAATTTGGCTAATGTGAGCAAATTGTATAACACATTCAAAGATTCAGACAAGGAAAGCATTGAAAACAATATAATTTCACATTTGGATATATAAAAGAAAGTTTTAATTGAAGTTGTGGATGACTTGCCCAATGAACTATATAGAAGATTAGATGCAAAGAGGATTGCAGTTATGGAATTGGACAAGAAACTAAAAGTTGAAAAACTTCTAGCTGTACATCCGGTTAACTCAAAAGAGGAAATTGATGGCCTAATTTGTGAGGCTAACGGATCCATTTTTGCTAGTGGTCACTGACAAGTAGGTTTGATGGTAGGTAGAGTAAATGAGCTTGCAGAGGAGACTGCTGATAAATGGGATATCTTTTTTGTGGAAAAAGAAAAACAAGAGGAATTGAACCAACCAAAGAAAACATTCAAAATTTATCAGAAGGATAAAGACAAAGGAAAAGGTAAAGTTGGTGGAATACCAAACATCAAGATAACTGATAACTTGCCACCACCTTTGGATACTACACTGGTACATACTAATGTTCCACCAGTTATTGAAAGTGAAGGTATCACACATGACAACACTAATCCTGAATTTGAAATACTATTCACCATCAATGTAGACACTCAGGAAGTAAATATTGTTGTGGATAAGGACGTTACAGAGGCTAAGGATAATAATGTTGGCAGTGGCAACATTATTGATAAAACGGTAGAAACTGTTGAGGTTGAGATCCAAACAAAGAAATCATTATAAACTGAGAAAAGATTGGATACTGGAATGAATACTGAAGGTATAAATTCTAGCACAAAGAAACCTATTGAAACTAAGACATCGACAGTTGAGCACACAAAGAAACCGACAGAGGCAGAGGTACATATTGAGGTAGTGAAATTGGTAATCACTGAGATACCTAAACAATCAAACAAACCTTTACTGGTTGAAATGCAAACTCAGATTGATCCTCTAGAGGATAATACAGGCAAAATGGTTACAAATGTTGGAAGCACAAAGGTAATCAAGGTAGTTGGTCAGACATCTGATACTTCATCAAGTGAATTCAGGCCTACTAATGTGATAGAGGTACTCCTGGACTCTATCAAGAAGATAACTGACTGTAATGCATTGGCTTACAAAGCAATTGATGACACAATACCAATTATTAAATTGATTGCACCAAAATGTAATATAGATCATGTAAAGGATTCTTTAGGTAAATTGGACACATTGTCCAAATTCATTACTAATAATGTAATAACAGTTGATAAGGTGATTGAGGACACCTTCAAAGAGAAAGTTGAAAAGGAAAAGGATAAATTCTTTGAGGATACAATAAAGAAGTGCACATAACACACAAATACACTATTATCGGCACTGAATACTACAATTTTGGAATATAAAGAGCTATATAGAGAAACATGCAAACCACATCTTTTGACAAAGGACATAGAAAAGGAAATAAGCAGAGTACGGAAAGAAATAGATGACATAGTTGATAACATAATTGGTTCATCCGAACCTATATCAGTTATTGAGAAGGAAATATTAGGTTTTGAGGAGAAACTGGAGAAATTTGAGAAAGAGGAGGCAAGGATTAAGGCTAATGCCAGAGAACTTAAGTATAAACTTGGTCCTAAGTTGGACAACCTTATCTCTCTGAGAAATGAGATCTCTAAGGCATTACTTCAAGGAGAAAGATCACCATAAGAGCACATGCATCATCTCACCAACACGATCCAACAGACCGAGGCAACCTTGAATGACACCAATAGATTCATGCAGAATTTAAATTTGGTTTTGGCAGACATATTTCATATTGTAACCAGCCAGTTACAAACCTTGAGGTGAAATTTTTGCACTCGTTTGACAATTTTTGACAACCTTTGTCATTGATGTCAAAGGGGGAGTAGTGGACAGAGAAAAATGATTAATCAGAGGAGATCATCTGCTCAAGGGGAGCACATATTTTTGGTAACTTTTTGGACTTCAGTTTTTGGAACAGTTTTTAGATTTTTCTCATGAGTGTTGCCATCAATGCCAAAGGGGGAGATTGTTGGCATTCTACAATCTTATGAGAATAGTTGGTGTTGTCATTGATGGAAAACATCTAGCAATCTTCTAGCACTCATCTGGTAAAGCCACTGATAGGCACCGACACCGACATAGACATCTACATACATCTGCAGTGGCAACAATGCATATCGACACCCCAGCCGACAGGGAATAAACTTTTGTTTATTGTATTTAAATGTAATTATATTTTGTAAAGACAACATGGAATATTGTAAAAGACTCATATATATGTATGGGATCTTATAGGTCATTTTGTGTAGTAAGGTATATGCATGGAGAGAATATATGGATGATATTTTGTTTAAGGAGATATAGTTGACTGCAAAGGTTTTGGTTATAGAATAAGCTTAAACCGGTACTGAACCTGGCATAGTTGATGCTGATTTGAATTAGTACATTGTATTGGATTTCATAATCCACTTTTGTAGTCACTGTGACTCTTATTGAGCAATGAGCTCTAGGTAGTTGGCCTTCTTGCATGTGCAGGCCCCTCATTGTAAGTAATATTTATTCATTGGCTAGTGAGTGAATATTGTGGGTCACAAATCCCACCGAGGGTTTTCCCACACCGGGTTTCCTTGTTAAACATCTTGTATTATGGTGTATTTTCTATGTTGTCTTTATTGTTCCTGTTTACTGCATTAATTCTTATTTACTGGTACACTATTTTGGAATGCAAAGTTCTTAATAAGGTTAAATATTCTGTAAACCGGTTAGATACTGATTCACCCCCCCTCTCAGTATCTTTAGGACTGTCATTAATCCTAAAAGTGATAACGAACCATCAACTCTGACATGTCCAGTTAGGCATTATTACCCTATGCATGCTCCTATTTTTCTCCCCCACTCGATCGAATGCTCAGGGTCATACCCTACTGACATCATCCCTTGAGCACCCTAAGTGCTAAAAATTGTCAAACTTTGATGGGCCCTAACTCAGAATTCATGGCACTTGCAGACAATCCATTTGAACCTACGGGGCCATGAGAGGGGTACCTACAAAAGCCTATCTTGTTTTTTCAATTTTCCCTACGTTTTTATTAGGGCAACATTTTTTTGGTTGGCAAAAAAATCGTCAATCTCATTCAATCGAATGTTGTTGTGTGGCCAATTTCTTGTTCTTCTCGTCATGATAATGAACCATCGGCTCCTACATGTCTAGTTAGGCATTATTACCCTATTCATGCTCCTATTTTCTCCCCCCACTCGATCGAAGGCTCGAGGTCATACCCTACCGACGTCGTCCCTTGAGCACCCTGAGTGCTAAAAAATGTCAAACTTTGACAGGCCCTAACTGGGAATCTGTGGCACCTGCAAACAATTTGTTTGAACCTACGGGGCCATAAGAGGGATCCCTACAAAACCATCTCTCAGTTTTTTAAGTTTCCCTATGATTTTATTAGGGCAACATTTTTCGTTTGATGAAAAAATCGTCAGTCTCATTCAATCAAATGTTGTCGCGTGGCCAATTTCTCATTTTGCTCATTGTGATAATGAATCGTCAGATCCGACATGTCCAGTCAGGAATTATTACCCTATTCATACTCATATTTTTCCCACCCACTCGATCAAACGCTCGAGGTCATACCCTACCCGCGTCATCCCTTGAGCACCCTAAATGCTAACAATTGTCAAACTTTGACGGGCCCTAACTCAAAATCCCTAGCACTTGCGAACAATATATTTAAACCTACAAGGCCACGAGAGGGGTCCCTACAAAATCCTATCTCTTTTTTTCAATTTTCCCTATGGTTTTATTAGGGCAGCATTTTTTCAGTTGGCAAAAAATCGTCAGTCTCATTCAATCAAATGTTGTCATGTGGCCAATTTCTCGTCCTGCTCGTCGTGATAACAAACCGTTGGCTCTGACATGTCCACTTAAGCATTTTTACCCTATGCATGCTCCTATTTTTCCCCCCCACTCGTTCGAACGCTCAAGGTCATACCCTACCGGCGTCGTCCCTTGAGCACCCTAACTGCTAAAAATTGTCAAACTTCAATGGGCCCTAACTCGGAATCTGTGGCACCTGAGAATGATCCATTTGAACCTATAGGGCTATGAGAGGGGTCTCTACAAAATCCTATCTCAGTTTTTCAATTTTCCCTCCGATTTTATTAGGGCAACATTTTTTCAGTTGGCAAAAAAATCGTCAGTCTCATTCAATGAAAAATATAGATAAACAAGCATTACACTGTAGACTCATAATGATCATCAATATTTCCATTTATTGTATACACATAATTACCATTACACTTGCATGTGACATCCATGAAGGAATATGCAAACATGATTTTTATTCATTATCAATACAACTACACCAATGTACTCATGTACAGATACATTGTGTATCATCAATATAACTAAACCAATTTGCTCATGGACATTGTATATCATCATAACAAAGTTACATCAATTCACATCCATATACAAATACAACATCTCACTTCATTTGCATCAGACATCCTCATGTCCTAAGAGAAAAGCTTACATACAACAATGCTTGCATATAAATGAAGACCAAAATAAGCAACTTTTTATGCAGAATGAATGTGCTACGAGAAACAAATTATAACACTTAATATAGATTATTTTGTCAAATTATAAATAGATCATTTGAAACATTTTTAAGACATACAAGATTGTATAATTGTGAAACTTAGCAGTTTCATACAAGCATAACTTTGAAGAAAGACGCATGTTGATTAAAGCCCTTCTCACTGTATTTATCTCTATGGTTGAATACGATGGTAGATATTGTCATTTCTAAATAGGAATAAATTCACTTGACTTAGTGTTTATGCACAAAATTTAATCTCATTAATGTATAAAGGAATATGTACCATCACCAAGAGTAAACTAGTCAACGATGAATGATCTAGCATGAACTTGTATTTTTAAGAATTGTTAGTCTACACTTAAAATGCATGTATGAACATAAAGGCTTTATGATAATCAGTTCAACTGAAATGCATGATAATAAATGAAAAGGTGGGATTATATACCATAAAAATACGTCCCTTCAAATTATATCAAGAGAACCCACTATGTTGACGCAAAAATCATAATGTGATACTGTTGTATATCATCAAAAAAGACCTATATGAGCATAAAGGTTTTGCGATAATTATATCATCAAAAATTGTAAAGCTCATCAAATGCATGATAATAAGTGGTGTTGCAAAAATTCATCCCTTCCAATTATATCGAGTGTACCTACTATGTGCATGCAAAAACCGTGTCGCCAAAAAAAAACATTCATCAATAGACCTGCATTTTGAACACATGCTTAATATACACGTAACAAACTTGAACATTAAGGTTTAATGATCATTATTTGAAATAAAATGCATGATAAAAAAATAAGGCACCATTAAAGACCTACTACTCAAGTATGCCTGAAGGGTCATCTCTTTGCTTAAGAGTATCCAATATTGCTTCATGATCAACAGTAGTCACTGTCCATAGGTCTTTGGTCTTCGGCTTTTCTTTATGCTTCAATAACTTGACATTTTTAGCTATAATAAGGTGTGAATACATTAGAATGGTTTTGTATCTCTCATAGTCTTCAAATGCAGATATGCCATTCTTTCTAATCATGTATGATTGCAACCAAGTTCCCACAACAACAACTGAACCTGTAGGATATGTGAACACATCATCATCTATCACTGGTTGTGTTAGCTTCTATTTTCCCTGTACACATCATGCCAACCAATATTTTGATCTCTCCTCATTCCCTTGCAGTGCAACAACTGCAAAAACATGTCTGGTTGTACAAGATCCGATAGACGGTCATGCTCAAGTGAACTTTCCCTGTCATCATTTGACAAGGATATTGTTTGAGATAAAGGAGTTAGATATTGGGGAACCCACGTATCAACCCACTCATTTGACTCACACTGATCCCAATCACACCAAACACAACTCTAACAAAATAATCCAACGCTCGTGTCCAAATGGTCCATGTACTTGCATCTGAGCTGAGAAATGAATGCATCTTTGAAGAATATTTAATTGTTTGACAATCCAATCTGTATCTGGCTGTGCTATCCTCAACCAACCAAAAGAATCTGGCCATTGCTGAATCAAGAGTACCTCCATGTGACAATGTTGAACTACACCAATCAACAATGGAATGTGCTTCAGAGAAATTTTCACATGAAATCCTCAATTTCTCCTTAACTAGAGCTCTCTTCAAACATGCATCTGCTCCATCATGCTCCCCCTTCCCATGCCCTACCTCAAAAAAACACCAAATATGAGGTATGTGCCTCTCTACATGCATTCTACTCAACCAATAAAACATACAGGCATTCTTGAATTGACCCGTACAGTTATTTGACCATATGATATGTCGATCAATTGCGATACATTTCTCATGCAAGAAATCAAAAAAATTGTCGAAAGAAGGTTGCACATACTCGAAGGAGTGTGATCTATCATCACTCATATAAAAATGATACTCCTTGATTATCTTCTTGTCCTCTTCTATACTATCAAGAGAATGTCTATATGTAATGTGAACAAAAATAGCAATCTGGATTGAATTGTAGTACTGAGACTGTACCTCATTCTATGGTTGCAATGTATAGTTCTCTACAAAATCAACCACCGATACAATAGTGCCAATCGGGAAAGAGTTCTTACACACCCTGAACTATTGATCCAACCACTGAGACCTATGGGTGTGCCTTGCATACTTGTAGAAAATATTTTCCTTAAAATCCAAAATAAAATCAGCAACACTCACTTCTCTTGAGACTAATTCGCATCTAGACTTTCACCTCCACTCTTCAAAGTATATTTCACTGCCTCATATCTTTTTTTCTCAACATAATTCTTTCCAAACTCGTGTTCGCTGCCCTTATGAAAACATGAAACAAACTTTGACAACTCACCACATTGTAAGCACTTCTCATTCAAACAATCATTTCTATAGAAATAGTAGCCATCATCTCTAGGGCATAAAAATAGATCTTGCAAGTCTCTTGATGATCTCAGAAATAGCATTGCACCACACTCCTACAAAATCTCATTAGTATGCATCGTAGAATGAATATGGCATAAAAGTTCAAGGTGCATTGAAAAATCCACATGGTACTTGCAACAACAAGTATTACGAATCTTAAGAGGAACACAATAAAATGGCTTCAAAGATTCAAAGGCCCTTTGTGATATTTTCAAAGTTGGATATACTTCACAAAAACATTTGTACAACATTGTTTGGCTTGATTCCAAGAAATGTTTGGAGTACGGTGCCTATTCTTAGTTTTAAAATGTCCTTTACACTGGGTGATACTCTAGAAATAGAGTGCCAAAATTGTTGAATCTCCTCCTTCACATTGTCAGTCAACTTTCTATCAACATGTGGAAGCCTCCCACCAAAAGCCCATGTATCATGTTGAAGTGGATCGTCAAGTCTTTGTCTTTGTGCGAGTTCTCTATCCAAAGTTTTACGGTTTATGTTCAAATCAACACAAGTTTGTGTCATTTGATGAGCCTTCCTCAATTGATGTCTTACTAAGGAGGTTGTAATCACTCTTTGAGCGGCTCTCTTATATCTTTCTTTGGTATTCTTTCCAATAGAATTGAGAGCGTCAAATAGATTTTTGGCAATAATAGAATTTCTCTCCATCTTCTTGTTCATACGAATCTTCAATTTGTTTAGCAATGGTACCATCTTTATCATCTTTAGAAATTGAACAAAGAGTTGGCATTGCTCATTCAATGTCTTATTGCTAAAATTTTGGTCGAAAAGTTGTGTAGCCCACAACCAAGCAGTTCTTGTTGACCTCTTGCCTTCAAGATTCGCAATAATGTTCTCATCAATTTCAAGAAACCATTTAGGGGTTCTTGAAGGTCTTGGATTTGGAATTCATCTTTCATCCATGAGAGGGTCTTCATTTCTAAAGTAATTAGGTGTTACATATTGTTCACTTGGTTGAGAAATTCCACCTTCAATGTCAAAGTTTTCTAGATTTTCACCTCCAATGTCAAAATTTTCCACATGTTCACCTATGTCAAAATTTTCTACATTTTCACCTCCAATGTCAAAAAAATTCATATTTACACCACAATTATGGACACTTTCATTGTAAATTCCCCAAATTTTACTTTCCATTCTCACGTCATGCTAAGCATTTTCATTATCACTTTCAACATATTCAAAATTTTCACTTTCAAAATCTACATTTTCATTTTCAATAACTTGTTCAACATTTTCAAATTCAATTTCCTCTTCACTTGAAGTAAAATTAGCAATATTTAACATACCTTGTCTTCTTCTCCTCCTATGACCTTCTCTATCTCTTTCTCTAAACACTTCAATTTGGTCATTTGAAAGTTTTATTTTGTGTTTAGACTTTCGACAGCTACTACTCCCCATTTATCTCCACAAAGATGATCCTAAATGATTGACAATGTAAGATTTGACTTTAAGAATCTCTCAAAAGCTCAAATTTGTCTCAACCTGTCTAAAAACTTGTGATTGTTGATAGAAAATAGAATATGAAGACTGTGGGCCGTTGGAATCCACAAAATGGCCCACAAAGCTCTTTTTTATTTACAAAAATTAGATATCCGATTTTAATGTATAAATTTGTGGTCCTAAATTTTTTTCCCGTTGCCGCCTTTTTTTTAACTGTTGCCACATTAATGGTAGTGACAAAAATTGGATTATTCGATAAAATCCGATATCCGATTTCATTACTCATATTTTAGAGAGAGAGAGAAAGAGAGAGAGAGAGAGAGAGAGAGAGAGAGAGAGAGAGAGAGAGAGAGAGAGAGAGAGAGAGAGAGAGAGAGAGATTAGGGGAGAGGGGAGAAAGAGAGAGATTAGGGGAGAGAGTGGGGAGGGGGGAGAGTGAGAGAGAGAGAGAGAGTTAGGATTCCCACAAATACTGAGAGGGGGGGTGAATCAGTATCTAACCGGTGAATAGAATTTCTTAACTTAAAACATGTAGAGCATATAATAACAGTGTACCGGTATGCAAGAAATAATGCAATAAACAGAATTAAAAACAACCACATGAAAAACACACCATAACACAATGATTTAACGAGGAAACCCGATGTGGGAAAAGCCTCAGTGGGATTTGTGACCTACAATATTCACTTACTGGCCAATAAGAGAATATTATTTACAAGAGGGACCTGCACATGCAGGAAGGCCAACTGCCTAGAGCTCAGTGCTCAATGGGAAGTCTCACTAACTTACAATGATGGATTATACAAATCCAATATCTTGTACTGCTTCAAAATAGCATCTATAATGCTAGATCCAGTATCGATTTCTACTCTGCTTCTTACATAAACCCTTAACCTATAATTTGCATAATAGGTCTACCTTATTTTGCCTAAATATGATCTTCTATCTTACTTACAAATGTTCTACAATGATCTCTCTTATATAAGAGTCATTTTACAATGATTCCAAGTCGTCTTACAAAGATTTTACAATAATAAACAAAATAAAATATAACAAAAATCATGTCGGCCTCTGTGCTGGTATGCTTTCTTTCTCTGTCGGTGTCGATGGTCTGAGTGTGACTAGTTGATGTCGGTGTAATGCCTTGCTAGTGTCATAGGATTGTAAGGTTTCCATCAATGAAAAAAACTTCAATCACCTACAATGTCTCATTGGAGTGTGCATATGCCAACAGAGAGAGATCAGGGGAGGGGTCATATGGTGTCCTAAGGGGTCATATTGAGTCCTACGACACCATATGAGCCCTTAAGACACCAAATTGAGTTGTTATGGCTCATATTGTGTCCTAAGGGGTCATATTTTGTCATATGACCCCTTAGGACACAATATGACACCTTAAGACACAATATGACCCATAACGACACAATTTGGTGTCTTAAGGGGTCATATGACCCACAGAGACACCATATAGAGTCGTAAAGGCTCATATTGTGTCCTAAGGGGTCATATGATGTCTTAAAGGGGTCATATGACACAATATGACCCATAATGTCACAATTTGGTGTCTTAAGGGGTCATATGGTGTCCTAAGGGGTCGTAGGACACAATATGACCCCTTAGGACACCATAGGACCCATAACAACCCAATATGGTGTTATAAGGGGTCATATGTTGTCCTTAGGGGTCATATGATGTCCCATGACTCCTTAGGACACAATATGACCCCTTAGGACACGATATGACTCATAATGACACAATTTAGTGTCTTAAGGGGTCATATGACCCATTACGACACCATATAGAGTCATAAAGGGTCATATTGCTCCCTAAGAGGTCATATGATGTCTTAAATGGGTCATATGACATAATATGACCCATAACGACATAATTTGGTGTCTTAAGTGGTCATATGGTGTCCTAAGGGGTCGTAGGACACAATATGACCCCTTAGGACACCATAGGACCCATAACGACCCAATATGGTGTCATAAGGGGCCGTATGTTGTCCTTAGGGTTCATATGGTGTCCCATGACCCCTTGGGACACCATATGACCCCTTATGACACAATATGACCCATAACAACACAATTTGGTGTCTTAAGGGGTCATATGACTCATAATGACCCCATATAGAGTTGTACAGGGTTATATTGTGTCCTAAGGGGTCATATTATGTCTTAAAGGGGTCCTATGACACAATATGACCCCTTAGGACACAATATGACCCATAACAACACAATTTGGTTTCTTAAAGGGTCATCTAATGTCTTAAGGGGTCGTAGGACACAATATGACCCCTTTGGACACCATAAGACCCATAACGACCCAATATGGTGCCATAAGGGGTCATATGTTTTCCTTAGGGGTGATATGGTGTCCCCTGACCCCTTAGGACACAATATAACCCATAACAACACAATTTGGTGTCTTAAGGGGTCACATGGTGTCCTAAGGGGTCATATGGTGTCCCACGACCCCTTAGGACACCATATGACTCATAATGACCCAATATAGTGTCATAAGGGGTTGTATGTTGTCTTTAGGGGTCATATGGTGTCCCACGACCCCTTAGGACACAATATGACCCATAATGACACAATTTGGTGTCTTAAGGGGTCAAGTGGTGTCCTAAGGGGTTGTAGGATACAATATGACCCCTTAGGACACTATAGGACCCATAACAACCCAATATGGTGTCATAAGAGGTCATATGTTGTCCTTAGGGGTCATATGGTATCCCATGACCCCTTAGGACACCATATGACCCCTAACGACACCATATGGTATCATAAGGGATCATATGACCCATATCAACACTGTATAGAGTCATAAAGGGTCATATTGTGTCCCAAGGGGTCATATGGTGTTTTAAAGGGGTCATATGACACAATATGACCCCTTAGGATACAATATAACCCATAACAACACAATTTTGTGTCTTAAGGGGTATATGGTGTCCTAAGGGGTCGTAGGACACAATATGACCTCTTAGGACACCATAGGACCCATAATATCTCTCTCCATCTCCCCTAATCTTTCTATATCTATCTCCCTTCCCCCTCCCCATCTCTCTCTCCCTTCCCCCTCCTGATGAGGTTTACCTAGCCTACTCAACACATCACCTAGTTGGTGTTGCTCAATTCCACCAACTCACTAGGCCTAGTTGCACTCTAGACCTCCAATTCCTTCTCAATCTCTTCTAGGGCTTGATTTCTGACCTTTCTAAGGTTTATGCTTCAAGTGTTTTGGTTAGGAACCCTACCAATTTCCCAGTGCTTCTTAGGTGCTCAATTATGGCTTCTTGACTTCAACTTGTCAAACTAGCCTCCCGTTGTTGTGAGATAATGCAGAGGGGTGGAGGTATCTAATAACATGTTTTGTATGCATTTCGGGTCCATTATTGGCTTGGAATCATTAGGTTTCTTACCGAATTCAAAATCTTGCCTAGAAAAGGGCTACAAGGAATGAGCCCCAATTAGGCCTCCAAATCCGGTTTTCTAGGGCTTGAAGAAAAATGATTCAAAGGACCCCTAAATAAGTTTTGATTTTCTTCAAAGATACACCTATACCTAAAGGTTTTTTGTGGCTTTGGCCCCTGGTTTCACTGTACAATGTATGAACCCCAAAATGAGGGTTTTGAAGGGTAACCTGGCCTTTAACTGACAGTGAATGAATAAGTTGGGGTTTTGGTATCAAAAGGATTTTTCAAATATTCTCCCTGCATATAAAACTCTTCCCCAACTCCATGGACCCCCCCAA
The DNA here is from genome assembly GCF_030272615.1 of Cryptomeria japonica. Taxonomy (NCBI): domain Eukaryota; kingdom Viridiplantae; phylum Streptophyta; class Pinopsida; order Cupressales; family Cupressaceae; genus Cryptomeria; species Cryptomeria japonica. The sequence goes on along the minus strand of NC_081409.1, from coordinate 680,861,119 downwards.
ACTATGAAATGGTGATTTGGCACACACCCCTGCACTTAGCACTTCATTTTCACCTTATTTCCTCTAGTCAGGTTTCTCCTGGACTCGCCTAGAATAAGTTGGAAATCATACTTAAACTCCTCTCTATCACTTGAAACTACATATGTATAATTTACAGGTGGTTTCCTACCATGTCCCAACTAGCCATGATGGTATCATGTGTGGAACTCATGGGGCAACCATATTTATAAGAAAACTACTATATACAAGCCAAAAATGGTTGTTTGCAAACTTGAACAAGAAAACACCAATGAACAGTATTTACAAAAATATAAATTGAACCAACAACACAATTACACACATGAGTAACTCAATCCATTTCTGGATCAATGGATTCAATCCATATTCAATTACAAAATGAGTAAAATCAAGCCAAAATGCTGCCAACAAGACTGAAATTGAGTAGTTTCAGTTGTTGAACTTACATCACACACTTCTCCAACCTTGGTAAACATGAAAGAGAGGGTATATATAGGTTTCCCATGTGTGGTGTCCTCCTCAATCCCTAACTCCACCGCTAACCAATTCAGGACTAAAGTTGTCATGACAACTTTTTGCAACTTTGTGATTTTTGCACTTTCGGCTTCTCCAACTTATAAGACCTATTCCAAGTCATCACATATGACTTTTCAAACATGTATAAGACCTATTTAACCCTCCCTATACCAAGTTTTGACACTTTTGACCTTGAAGAAGATCAACTACCTACTCAAACCCACTATTTAGACAAAAATGCAAACCTAAGAAGAATGAACTCAACCTAGGCCTACATTGACACAAAATACTAACTCTTGGACCCTCCTAGAGTCCTTATTCACTACTGACTTGGCTAGGGTCAGTACAAGCCAAAATTGTGAAAGCAAATTTTCCTAAGTCCTAGGTGCTCCTGCACCATTCTCCCAAACAAAAGAAGATCATGTCACCTCTTTGGGAATCAGATTCGGATCAATCCCAAGATTCTTGAACTCTGTCTCAAGAACCCATGTAGCTTCAACATCATCCATACCCTTCCATTTGATGAGGTGCTCCCAATAGGCCTGATGCCTTATCTTCTTGGTAATCCTTGAACCCAACACCCTCTTGGCCTTTGGATTTGGTTTGGCTGGTTAGTGAAGGTTGCTCACATCAACTAAAACCTCTGAGTGATTGCAAACTGAACCTTGAACTGGTCCCTTGTATGCAACTAAGTCTGTTATATTGAAAACTAGTGACAAGCCTATGTCACTAGGTAGATCCAGCTTGTATGCATTTTCTCCATACTTGGCTAGAATGGCACATGGACCTATCCTTCTCATTTGTAATTTGTCTGGCACTCCTTGTTGTAGCCTTGCTTTTTTTAGGTGCACCATGATAAAATATCCTACTTGAAATTGTAGGTTCTTCCTCTTTTCATCAACTTTTTGTTTGAGCTTGCTTGTGTTCCCCATCAATGCTTGTTTAACTGATTCATGGACTTCCTTCATTGATTGAGCAAAGTCCTCTAAATATCAACTTCTTTCTATTGCATTTCGTAAGTGTCTCAACTCCAAAATGCGTCTTGGTTGTACACCATAGACCACTTCAAAAGGGCTCTTGCTGGTAGTCCTATTTATGGTGTCATTATATGCATATTCACCTTGTGAGATTACTTGATCCCATGTTTGACCATATTCCTTAGTAAGGCATCTTAACAAGTTTCCCAAGCTTGTATTCACCACTTCGATCTGCCCATTTGTTTGAGGATGGTAAGATGATCCAAAAGAGAGATTGGTGCCAAGCTTTTTCCATAGTGTCTTTCAAAAGTGACTCATGAACTTTGAGTCCCTATTTGAAACAATGCTCATGGGTAAACCATGTACCCTCACCACCTCTTTGAAGAACAATTGAGCAATTTGGCATGCATCATGAGTAGTCTTGCAAGGCACAAAGTGAGCCATTTTGCTAAATCTATCCACAATGACATAAATGTTGTCATATCCCTTCTTTTTCGTTGGTAAACCTACTACAAAATCCATGCTAATGCATTCCCAATGTCTATTTGGTATGGGAAGAGGTTGGTATAAACCGACATTTGTAGAAGTGCCCTTGGCCTTTAGCAAATTATGCAAGTCTCCACATATTTCTTCACATCTTGATTCATCCTTGGCCAATAATAGTATCTTTGAACCAACTCTTGAGTCTTATTGACTCCAAAATGTCCACTAAGGCTGCCATTATGTTTCTCTTGAATAAGTTTTTCTCTCATTGAGCCTCTAGGCACACAAATCTGCCCACCCTTGAACAATAGTTCATTTTGCAAGGTAAAATCAGAATACTCACTATGGAAGTGATTTTGGTACTCCTTACATACCTTGTAGGCATTTAAGAAGTCTTCATCCTCTAGGTACAAGTCTGTAAAACTGTCCACACCTATGCTTCTCAGTTGGATTTCTTGGACTGTCAAAAGTCTTCTACTCAATGCATCAGCTACCCGGTTTAACTTCCCTTTCTTGTGCTTAATGGTGAATGTATAGGCCTACATATACTCCACCCATTTCATGTGTTTATGATTGAGTTTATCTTGTGAGTTTAGGAAACTCAATGCTTGGTTGTCCGTATAGACCACAAATTCTTTAGGGAGGAGATAGTGTCTCCACTTCCTCAATGCCTGCACTAAAGCATACAACTCAAGATCATAAGAGGAGTAATTCCTCTTGGAATCACTTAGCTTCTCACTAGGGAGAGCTATTGGTCTTTCTTCTTGGCTTAGGACAACACCTACTGCAACATTGCTTGCATCACATTCTACAATGAAAAGTTTCTCAAAACTAGGCAACACTAGTACTAGTTGGGTAGCTATCTTCTCCTTCAAGGTTTCAAAACCTTTGTTTTTTGCTTCACCCCACTGAAACTTTTCCTTTACTCCACCTCTAATGGTATCTAGCATTGGTGCACATATAGCATTGAATTGCCTAATGAACTTCCTGTAGTACTGAGCTAGTCCATGGAAGCTTCTCACCTCTGTTCTTGTCTTAGGAGTAGGCCAATTTACAATGTCTTCAACCTTGCTTGGATCCATCTTGAGTTTTCCTTGAGATAGTGCAAACCCAGGTTAAACCAACTCTTTCTTGACAAACTCACACTTATCCAAATTCATGGTTAGCTTTTCATCATACAATCTTTGTAATACATCTTGCAAATGATTAATGTGATCTACCCTATCTTTGCTAAAAATGAGAATATCATCAATATGTACTACCATAAATCTACCTATCAAGTCCTTCATCACCTTATTCATGAGTCTCATGAAGGTGCTTGGAGCATTGGATAAGACAAATGGCATTGCAAGCCATTCATAAAGACCCTTGGTAGTCTTAAATGCAGTTTTCCATTCATTGCCCTCCTTAATCCTAGTTTGATGATAGCCACTCTTAAGGTCAATCTTGGTAAAGTACTTGGCTTCCCCTAAACAATCCATTAGGTCTTTTATTGTAGGAATAGGGAACCTATATCTGATGGTGATCCTATTTATGGCTCTATATTCACACAATCTCCAAGTACCACCTTTTTTTGGTGCTAACACGGTAGGGACAATACAAGGGCTAATACTTTTCCTAATTAGGACTTGGTCTAAGAGCTCTTGGATTTGCTTGGAAATTTCAACATTTTGTTGGGGATCCATTTTATAAGCCACCTTATTAGGAAAGGATGCTCTGGGAATGAAGTCTATTTGATGGCTTATGGTTCTTTTAGGAGGTAAGGTGGTTGGTTGTCCTTCACTTACTATGCCTTTGAATTTCTTCAACAATCTTGCACCTCTAATGGAAAATCTTATTTCTCTTTCTTGTCTTATTCTTTGGGCTTCATCACAAGTGTAAACCCTATACCTTCACCTTCCTCAAGTGTCTTTAATAACTATTTTTCACTTACCAAAAGAACATTAGGACCTGCTGCCCTCTTTTCACCTTCTTCAAGGATAGACTGAATCTTGAATGTGACTCCATCTTTCTTGACTGAGTATACATTCTTGTCTCCATCATGGATAGCTTGTCTATCAAATTTCCATGGTCTTCCCAAAAGAAGATGGCATGCATCCATGGTTAGGACATCACATAACACCTTGTCCTTATACCTCCCAATGGTAAAATCCACCCATGCTTGCTCATTGACTAGGACATGTTGGCCTTTGTTTAACCAAGTGACTCTATAAGGATTGTTGTGAGGTATCCTTTTCAATTTGAGCTTACTCACTGCCTCTTCTAATATAATATTGTCTGTAGACCATGAATCAATGATCACTTTGCACACTTTATCCATAATCTTGCATTTGATTCTAAATAAGGACCTTCTTTGGCTTGGCTCTTCTTTGACCAGTTCTTTGATCAAATTTCTCCTTATCATCAATTTTTCACCTACCTTTGACTCTAAGGAAACCTCTGAAGTCTTGCTACTTGAAGACTTTTCTAGGAGATAGCTCACTCTTCTTTCACCACCATATGTTGATGATCTCTTCTCTAGACACCTATATGCTGGATGACCAAGTTGGTTACAATGATAACGCTTCATTGTTGCAAAGTATGAGGAACCTCTACCTTGACCACTAGATCTTCCTCTGAAACCACTATTGGATCCCCTTCCTCTATTGAATCCTCCTTTACTACTGCCACTATCTTGTTGCTCAGTGAGTTTAGACTCTCCTTGTGTTCTTTGTTTGGAAATTCTTCCTCCAAAGCCTCCTCTATGGCTTCTATTGTCTTTTTCTCTACCCCTGCCCCTATTGTTTCTTGATTCATGTCTTATTTTCAGTTTTTCCTCCACCTTAAGGGCAAGTTGATAGGTTTGATGGACTGTTTTTGGCCTCATTAGACTGATTTCTTCTTGGATGTTCCACTGTAGACCATTTAGGTGCCAAGCAACCTTGAGACTCTCTTCTTCCACCACGTGAGATCTAAGGCTAAGTTTGTGAAACTCCTCCATATAGCTACTGACATCAAGATCTTTTTGTCTTAATTTTTGCCTCTTCCTATGAATTTTCACTTCATAGTCATCAGGGAGATAGACTTCTTTGATTTTGACTAACATCCCTTTCCAAGAAGAGATGGGTGCTTTGCCCATTTTCTTCCTTTCATCTTGCACAAATTTCCACCATGTGAGAGAAGCTCCTCTCATCCTTGAATTGGCTACCTTGACTCTCTGAGCTTCAGTTATGCCTTCACATTCAAAATGGTTCTCCATGCCTTATATCCATTCTAGGACTACTTCTACCTTGATCTTACTAGTGAACAATGACAATCCTTCTAGTGATTTGCCACTCAAGGCCTTCAATGCCTTCAAAAAAGGTTCTTTCTCTAGGATAGGATCAGGTTTAGGTATCTTTTCTATCTCTGACACTTCTTTACCCTTCCCTTCTGCTCCTTCCACTTTTACCAACACTTCATCTGTCTTGATTTCTACCTCTCCAAGCTTACTCTCCAATTCTAGCAACTTCTCATTTAGGAGTCTATTCTCTTCCTCCTGATCATCCACTTTATTTTCCAACTCTACATTGGTCACCATGCTATTGTCTCCTACAAATTCCACTGATGACATCTAATCACCTAGCCCAAATCTTATAGGCTCTAATACCAATTTGATGGGATTTACCTAGCCTACTCAACACATCACGTAGCTAGTGTTGCTCAATTCCACCAACTCACCAGGCCTAGTTGTACTCTAGACCTCCAAGTCCTTATAAATCTCTTCTAGGGATTGATTCTTGACCTTTCTAAGGTGTATGCTTAAGGTAGTTTAATTAGGAACCCTACCAATTTCCTAGTGGTTCTTAGGTACTCAATTATAGCTTCTTGGCTTCAACTTATCAAACTGACCTCCCGCTACTATGATATGATGCAGAGGTGTGGAGGTGTCTACTAACATGTTTTTTATGCATTTTTTGTCCATTAGTGGCTTACAATCATTAGGTTTCTTACTGACTTCAAAATCTTGCCTAGAAAAGGGCTACAAGGAATGAGCCCCAATTAGGCCTCCAAATCTGGTTTTCTAGGTCTTGAAGGAAAATGATTCAAAGGACCCCAAAATAAGTTTGGATTTTCTTCAAAGATACACCTATCCCTAAAGGATTTTTGTTTCTTTGGCCCCTGGTTTCACCGTACAATGTATGAACCCCAAAATGAGCATTTTGAAGGGTTTACTAGGCCTTTAACCGACAGTGAATGAACAAGTTCGGGTTTTGGTATCAAAAGGATTTTTCAAATATTCTCCCTACATAGACAACTCTTCCCCAACTCCATGGACCCCACCAAACTCTGAAATGGTGATTTGGCACACACCCCTACACTTAGCACTTCATTTTCACCTTATTTCCTCTAATCGGGTTGCTCCTGGACTCACCTAGAATAAGGTGACAGTCATACTTAAACTCCTCTCTAGAAATTGAACCTGCATATGTACAATCTAAAGGTGGTTGCCTACAATTTCCGAACTAGCTGTGATGGCAGCACATGTGGAACTTATGGGGCAACCATATTTACAAGAAAACTACTATATACAAGCCAAAACTGGTTGTTTGCAAACTTGAACAAGAAAACATCAATGACTAGTATTTACAAGACTCTAAATTGAACCAACAACACAAGAACACATAGGAGTAACTCAATCCATTTCTGGATCAATGGATTCAATCCATATTCAATTTCAAAATGAGTAAAATCAAGCCAAAATGTTGCCAACAAGACTGAAAATGAGTAGTTTTAGTTGTTGAACTTACATCACACACTTCTCCAACCTTGGTAAATGTGAAAGAGATGGTATATATAGGTTTCCCATGTGTGGAGTACTCCTAAGGCATTGGACAATCCCTAACTCCACCGCTAACCAATTCAGGACAAAAGTTGTCATGACAACTTTTTGCAACTTTGTGATTTTTGCACTTTTGGCTTCTCCAACCTATAAGACCTATTCCAAGTCATCACATATGAATTTTCAAACATGTCTAAGACCTATTTAACCCTCCCTAATTCTTATACCAAGTTTTGACACTTTTGACCTTCAAGAATATCAACTACCTACTCAAACCCACTATTTACACAAAAATTCAAACCTAAGAAGAATGAACTCAACGTGGGCCTACATTGACACAAAACACTAACTCTTGGACCCTCCTCGAGTCCTTATTCACTACTGACTTGGCTAGGTCAGTACAAGCCAAAATTGTGAAAGCTAATTTGCCTAAGTCCTAAGTGCTCCTGCACCACCTCTCTCTCTCTCTCTCTACCCCCCTATATCTCTCTCTCCCTCTCCCCTAATCTCTCTATCTCTCTCTCCCTTCCCCCCCTCTCTCTCTCTCTATCTCTCTCTCTCTCCCTCTCCTAATCTCTCTCTCTCTCTCTCTCCCTCCCCTAATCTCTCTATCGACCTCCCCTAATCTCTCTCTCTCTCTTGCCCCACTCCCCCCTCTCCCTCACCCTCTCCCTAATATCATATACTAATTTATTTATAAATTAATATATTAAAATATTAATAAACAACAGATTAATTATGTGCAAATTTAGTTAGTGAATTTACCTATTAAAATTGGATATTTGATTTTTGTTGTACAAATTTCAAATTTGAAATTTTGGCTCAGCAATGCTTTGAGATTTGGCTTCGAAGTGATAAGCCTGGAAAGTCAACTGAAAAAACGTGTTTTTCAGTTGACTTGATTTTCTAGACTTTACACTGGTGGCTGATGACATTTTTTGTAGCCAAAATTAATAAAACGAAAAGGGTTTTCTAAGGACGTTCTCATCTTTCCAACAATATAAGGCTTGTCTTATTTTGACTTTAATAAATAATTATTATTTGTTTTCTAATTGAATTCTGACAATAGTCCTAATTGATAGACTGATTGAAAAACACTAATAACTTTCAAATGGTATAACATTTTTTGAATCCGAAACATGCATCGCATCCTATGCTTTGTCTACTATAGGGAAAAAAATAAAAATAAAAAATTCATTAGGTTCTAGCCAAGTTAAGGTGGTCAGATGTAGGAGTTTTTGAATTTCTTAAAAGATGTAGTAAAAAATTCATAAATAATTATTTACATTATAAAAAAATACGTGTTACATTCAGACATGATTCTAATACTTATATTATAAATATTATAAAAAATATTATGCTTTGATTGTGATTAGGGTGGTCAAACATACGTCTACTTCTTATCTTTTTCTTGAAATTTTAGTACCACTACATTGAAATTTGAAATTTTCATCAGATAGGATTTTTTTTTTTTCAAAAAACAACTAGTAGCTTGGAAACTACATTCAATTTGCTGTAGATTCTCTTCTTACATATTTTAAAAATAATGTTCACAACTTATTCAAATTTTCATGTCAAGTTGCATAACTCTGATTTTCTGAAATTTCATCGCCACTTAAGGGCTTGTTTTGGCACACCATGATCCTGCACATACCCATATACCAAATATAGGTTGCCAATAATGAGAAATATGCAAATTTATACATGTAAATCCTCAAAATCCACAATCTTCTATAGCTATAGGTTGTAGCTATATCATAACATTAAATCTTAGCTCCATCATTTTTTAACCGTTTAAGAAATATAACATTAAATCTTAGCTCCATCATTTTTTAAGGTGACATTCTGATTGAGTGTTTGAAACCCTTTAAAGGTCACCTCTAACAAGGTGAAGATCCTAATAGATATGAGGGAAATCCCTTAAGTCACATCTAGCAATGTGTTTGTAATCTTTAACAGGATTTGCTTTTAACCGAGCATACTCTAGAAGAGTATATTTCTTAGTGGGTCCGAAATCCCACAGTGGTTTTTCCCTATTTGGGTTTCCACGTTAAATCTGGTGTTATATGTGTTATGATGATTATGTGTTTATGAGTTAGCATGTTTAACAGTTTTTGGTTACATTGCTAAAGTATAAGTTACCGAGGTTGAATCTGTTGATTTTATGGAAGATTAAGTTTGTATGATTCACTCTGCCCCTCTCATCTTGTTAGCTATTGGCATCTGTACTTTACATTTAGTATCAGAACTTACAATAATCTCTTTATGTGGTTGAAGAGTGTGGGTTTCCTTCTACAAGCATTTATTTTGGTTGTTGATGGCATCCACAATCTGTAAGAGAGTAGTTGAAATCAATTTTGGTAGTTGAGTGAGTCATGGAAGACACATCAATCCAATGAGTAGCAAGAAGCATTACCAATTCCTATTAGTTTACAACAAATTTCACTCAAATCCCTCCACAATTGACATCACAATTTTAAAAAACCAAATTTCAAGCAAGAAGAGGGTTTTCTTGTACACAATTTCTTCAAAAAAATGACTAACTATAAAAATGATCCCACTTTGTTGTTAAAACCCAAATCACTTTTACATTTTTAAAAATAATTAATTAAATAATACTTTTAAATTCCAAATCCATATAATTTACCCTAATTATGCAAATGAATTAAATATAAATATATATAAGCCACATTTTGAATTTCAAACATTAAATTACCATTTTAAGCCCCAATACCAATTTTACATTAAATTTGAAATAAAATATTTAGAATATTCTTTTTCACCCAAATTTCACCCTTGAACCCAAAATCAATATTTAAAACATTTTTTTTTTAATAGGTAATAGGCCAAGGGCCTAAAGAATTTTATTAATATAAAATATTTTACATCTCGGTTCAGTGTGGGCACTGGTAGGAAAGAACCGAGGAAAGAAAACCTCCAGTCTAGCCCAAGGAAGACTGACTTCCTAGAAAAATATACAGAATCCTTTGATGGTATTTCTACCTTACATTGCTTGGCAATTTTGCCGTTACAATAAAAATGTTAAAAAATTATACAAATGTTGTGGAATTTTGAAAGTTCTGGAAGCATTATTTTTGTTTTCTGATTTTGATCCTAGGGTGTGGCTTAATAGATTCGATCATTGCTTCATGGTATCCTTGCCCTGCAAAACAAACATACCACCCCCAAAAACACAAACCATGCACTCAAAAATCTGTAATACATCTTAAATTAACATGTCAGCATATGTTAGTTCAAGATTAAGCAACACTTTGGTGAATAAAAGAAATTGGACCGCCCTAGTATAGTGGATGATATAGTGATAATCAGAAAATGCTCCAAGCAGGCATTTCAATTCTAGAGTTTATCCCAAGAAAAATTTTAGGAGAATTATAAAATTTAGAATATGATTCTGTAAAGCGGAAAATCGCGATCGAACCCTAGTTGCCCTCCCCTCTTCCAACTCCGAGGAGAGAGAAGGGAGGTTCGCTAGGATTCGATGGTTTTCACTTAGGGGAGAGACTTTACATTCAAAAGAGGGGTTGAAACCCACAAGATCCAATCCCACGCAATGCAAGATTGGATGCTAAATGAGTTTCAAGGGTTTAGACAGCAAGGCTACCCTCTTTTGTAAAGAATGTTGATAGAAGAATTAAGCTAAGCATGCATAGAAAGTGATAAAGATTCGCTTATAAACTGAGATAGGAATACAGTATGAAGCTGCGGACCTAGAATTAGCAGTAAAATGTCGATACGGCGCTGTCCACCAAATTTGAGCAAAAGTTGTCGGGACGATGGCGCCCGGCGCCACGGTCCTCCGAAAAATCCGCGAAACGAAGGGGGATCTGTTTGTCTCTGCACAAGGATTCCAGATCTTCAATTTCAGCTGCGTACCTGCAACCTACACACAGAAAAGCGAAGACGATTGGGGGGTTAGGGATTAGGGGTTTGCCTTTAGGTCAAACCCCGGTTTTGGAATTAACCAAGAAATGAGCAAGTGCTGTAAATGTAAATGACTGTAAAACAAGTACTAATACCTTGTTCTAAGGATGTTTGTATCCTTATGTGCGAAGGTATAGATGTTGTATGTTGTTGTAGTATGTTGTATGTGATCTCCTCTTTAATGGTTGAATCCTTGTCTTGAATGCAACACTTAGCCTTGAATGGAGACTTGAAATGATCAATTGCTTGAAGGAATGCTTGAATGCTTGAATTCTTGAATGCTTGAGTATAATTTCCATGCCTTTTCCATCATATCAAATGAAAGAGGAAAATGTAGTTTATATACTTGTCAATTAGGGCTGATAGACTGATTTTCCCGACCTTAGGCCGACCAGGAAAGTTTAATTTCCAATTTGCAAACAAAAAGACCCGAGACCCCTTAGGAGACCGGGCCCAAAATAGGACCCAGGGACCAGGGCACTGGGCGCCATGGTCTTGGGGACCAGGGCGCTAGGCGTGGGCACTCTGGTCCCACCTCCCGGGACAGCAGGGTGCAAGGAGGTTCAGGCCAGGGTGCTTGAAAAATGCAGTTTTCAGTGTCGTGAGCAAGTTTCGGGGTCTCCATTCAGGTTGCGTGTTGCGTCGCCATCGTGAAGACCGAAATGCAGTCGAAATTGCAAGTGTCACAATTTTAGGACTCTACATTTAGCCCCCACTTTAGCGGGAGTATAAGCGTACGCTCATACTTCCGGTAAAGTACAAGGAAACAACATTGAAAAACTTTCACCACATCAAGGAGGCAAGACACACCAAGCCCCCAGTGGACTAAGGATCTTACGACTTCGATTGACACAGTAAAAGGGAAGATCACGAGGGAGAACCATGACTGTCAGTAGTAAGGTTCCCTCACTATGAGTCATGCAAGAAAGATATCAAAAATTTTCAGGGCAAGGCTAAATTTACCAAGAAATTTTCAAGTATCTTGAAAAGATATGAACGGGATGTATACCCCCCTACGTTAAAGCGATCGCACACGCCTCACCGGGGGTGATTGTTTTAACGTAGTGATACACATAAGAAATGAGAAAGGAAAGGAGCACGTTATCACAAGGATTTAGCCCCCAAGTGTGAGATAAACCCAAGGATAATAGACACAAAACACAAAGCACGAGGTGACTTCGCTTTCCTCGGGGTCAGTATGCTGTATGATAATTCATGTATATATATCATATGTATGTATGCATAATTGTTCTTCATTCCCCAATCAAGGAAGGTCACCTAGAAGAAGGGAACACATGTGTCTTTTGAGTCAACATGAGAGAGATCGAGAGATCTCAATACTTTGCATCGTCCTCAAGTAGACAACACTAAGGACAACAAATAGAAGAATGAGAATAACATATAGAAGAAGTAACAAAAGAGAGGGGGAGAGAATCTGCTATGCTAATGTAACTAGTCTAGCACGTCATCTACCCCCTGATCTTGCTAATCAATGTTTCGGGAAGGCAGGGAACACGCTAGAGGAGGAACATCCAACACAGCAGATGGAGCTATCACAAGATCCAAACACGGGCTATGTTCATGTTCCGAGCCACGTTGTTCTTGTCTAGGAGCTAGGATAAGTGCTTTAGAAAATTCATTAGATAAATGGTTATCAATATCAACAAGTTCATATTCACTATCAGAAGCAAGAGAAGTAACATTTTCATCATGAATAACATTTTCATCTATATCATCATCAAGATTTATAAAAATAGGATCTTTAACTCGCACAGGATCAAGACCATCATGCATCTTATGTTTAGGAGATTTAGGCTCAATGTCCTGCTGAGGAGAAAATGGAATAATGCTTGTTGAAGGTGTTTTTGGAGATTGCAAAGTTCGAGAAGTAGTTGCCTGAGCTCTAAGATGATGCTTTCATCGGCGTTCACGTGCAGAACGATTTCGTCTAGTCTTAGTAGGAAGTGGAGAAGATTGAGGAGGAGGAATGTTCTCGTCCTTAGCACTTGGGTGTTTAGGTTGTGGTGTCTTAGGCTGGATAATAGGAGAAGAAGAAGGTCTCTTCTCTCTATAAAAAGAAGGAGGAGGAACTGCTCCATATAAAGGAGGAATTTTTGGTTTAGGAAGGAGACCAAGTCCATCATGACGAGGAGGGATAGGTCTACTTTTAGGAAGTTTATTAGATATAGACATAGTCACATCCATAGGGATGGGTTGGGAATCTTCTTGAGGAAAGACATTATTTTTATCTTTCAAAGGAAGAACTTCCTTCTCAAGAATGATAGGAATATCAAGTTTAGGTGTTCTAGGTTCACTTAGAGATAGGATCATATCTATTTTCCACTTTTGATAAGATTTGAAAAGATGATCACTTCGCGGAGGAAGAGATTGGAATTGTTTAGGCCAAAAATAATCAATAGGAACACTAGAGGTTCTTTCAACTGGTTTAAAGAGACTATGATTGACAGTAACAACTTCACCATTATGGGGAAATTTCAAACACTTGTGAATAGGAGAAGCAATAGCTTTCATGGAAGACAGCCAAGGATAGCCAAGCTTCACACGAAATTGTTCGGAAGATGGAATAATAGCAAAGTTCACATCAACAGATTTGTTATGGACCTCGATAGGCAATGTAATAGAACCAATTGCAGGAGAAGAAAATGCATCAAATAATTTCACAATCACATCTGTTTTGTCATATATCACTTGATTCAATTGCAAAGTAAAAAGAAATTCTTCAGTAATAACATTAATCATGCACAAAGGATCAATAAGCACTCCACGACAAGGTGTATTCTTAACTTTTGCAACTATGTATAAAGGACCATCAGGTGCCCTAATGGTTTCACTGGAATCAAATGTGATGGAAGGTTCTTTAGGGATTTCTTGCTGCTCTACAAAGTTAATCACATTCGGAGTCATAGACACAAGACCATCAGATGAAAGAGAGGAATCATTAGTCTCAATTGCATTAGAGGTATGAGAAGGTAATGGATCAGTAAAAATCTGAAGATTTTGAGTAGGAGGAGCTACAGATGTATTGCCTTTATTGTTCACTCCAGAAACAGAGATAGTATTATTATCAATCAAATCTTGAATTTTCCCCTTTAAAGAAAAACATTTTTCAGTATCATGCCCAGGCTGACGATGAAAGTGACAAAAAGCTTTGTTATCAAAATAAGGTGAAGTAATCTTTGCAGGATCAATTTGTCTGATAGGAGGAAGAGTAAGCACATTTTGTTCCAATAACTTATTCATAATACTATGCAATGATTCATTCAAAGGAGTATACTTTCTTTCTTTCTTGAAAAATTTAGAAATAGGAGGCACACCTGATGCTGTATTCACATTGTTGTTGATGATGTTTTCATTGAATTTGATGGAATCTCTGTTCGGTTTAAACTTCCCAAATGGTTGTTGACTGCTATCACCCTTATCACTCGGAGCCATAGGATGTGATTGTTCCATTTGACTCACAGTCAGTTGATAATTGTGAAGAGTTGCACACAACTGTTGGAAAGAAGTAAACTCAGAAAACAGAAGATTGTCTCGAATATCTTTTTGTAAATTAGAAATAAAGATTCTTTGAATATCATTGTCAGGCACTGGAAAAGAAATTTGAGCATACAAATGCTTATATCTACCAATGAAATCAGTCACTTTTTCTTTAACACCTTGTTTACAATGCATTAAATCAATCAAAGTAACTTTAGGACTTATATTGTTTTGAAATTGTTGAATGAAAGCATTTGCAAGTTGTTTGAAAGAAGTAATAGAATAAGAAGGCAACGAGCAATACCATTGTAGGGCTTTGTCTCTTAATGTTCTAGTGAACAGTTTTGCAAGCAACCTTTGGTCATAAGCAAAATCGGTACATATTGTTTGAAAGGTCTTAACATGTGTTAGAGGATCACCCTTACCATTATAAAGCTCCAAATGTGGAATTTCAACATGTTTAGGGGGAATAGCTCGGACAATGTCAAGAGAAAGTGGGCTCGCAACGTCAAATGTGGGCACACTAAACTTAGATTGATTCATAGAGGCAATTTGTTGCTGTAAAGAAGAGACAGTTTGTGCAAGATTGTTAATGGTCGCTTCAGTCGAAGAATTTATATTGGATGTGTTAGATTGAGATGGAGGTGTTATGTTATTGAAAGAAGGTAAAGAGTAAGGTGGTGGGACTCTATGATAATTAGTCATAGGAGATGATTGGACAGGAGGAACACTACAAGGAGGAATGGAATGGTTAAACAAATTGCCCCCTTGCGTCATGTTCATTTGTGGTGATATAATAGGAACACTCATTGAAGGAATGAATGAAGAAGTCAGATTAAATGAAGGAAGAGGGTTAATTGAAGAAGAGGGATTGCCCCCATGACTGGTGATCATAGGAGGAATGTCTTGTGTAGAAGTAGCCATTATGTTTGATGTAAAGGTAGGTATGCTAGCAATAGGAGTCATCAAAGGAATAGAATGATTGACTTGAGTAGGAGGTTGTGTATAACCTAAAGATTCGGCACAACTCTTCATAGGCATCACATTTGAATCCACAATGTGTGCAATACCATGCAAAATATCAATTCCATTCTTATCGCTTTGAAGCATATGTTTTAGACCCTCAATTAAAGGAAGAGCTTGACTATCAGGGTATTCTTGAGACATCCATTGTCGAAAATCGTCAAATTGGTTATCCAATTTCGAAAGTTGTTCTTCAGAAAACTCATGGAGAGCTTCTTCATCATTAAGAGGATTAGAGGAATTACCCATGTCCTCGTTAAAAAGGCTATTCAAATTAGGTTCCATCTCCTCAGTAATTAAACCTTGGAAAGACTTAATTCTAAGGCTTCGTCTAACGGGAATAGTGTAAGTAGGGCTTATTGTTGTAAAACTCATGCACTAGAAAGAGAGAGAAGATTTTGAATTTAGAGGTAGCAATTTTCAGTAAAATCAGCCAATCTTCTGGATTTAAGCTGTAAAATGCAATCACGACAGTCTCCCGAAATTTCGGAAAAAATGTCCGGGACCGTGGCGCTCGGAGTGCAACACGGTCCTTGCAACTTTTTTTGAAATTTGCAGGGATGAAAGGTATGATGATTTTAGAGCTAATCTGAAAAAATTGAGTGATTTTACGATCTGTAGATAGGCCAAATTAAAGTTGCAATCTCGAAATTGAACCCTACCAAGATTGTCGAAAAATGCAAAATTTGAATTTTGAAAAAGAGAGGGAAACTGAAATTTTGAATTTTATGTTTTTAGAGGGAATGTCAAGAGCAATGCAAATTTTGAAATTTGAAAATTGACTCAATTTCACGCAAAATTCAATTTTGAAAGCGGAAATTAAAGTTGTTGTAATTAAGCACTTAATTTCAAAAGTCACAAATTGCAAGAATTTGAATAAAGCACTGAAATTTCGAATGAATGCAAACACACTTTTCAGATTTAGGACAGTAAGAACACAATTTTGACACAAAATTTCAATTTCAATGATTTTTAAATGTTTAGAAGCCCTAATCCATGAAATCACAAGACCAACTTTGATTGTAATTTTGAAGGTGTTATAATTGATAAAATCAACCAAAATTCTAAATTTTAGCAGAAAAACACAGTAAGATCTCGCTCCCGAAATTTCAGAAAAAATGTCGGGGACGATGGCGCTCCGTGCCACGGTCCTCGCAACTTTTTTCCAAATTTTCAGGGATGAAAGATATTGTGATTTTATTGCGGAATCCAAAGTTACAGCTGATTTGGAGATGTTTTGATCAGTGAAATTGTCGGACAAAGGTTGAATCAAGAGGGTTTCAAAAATTAGGGTTTTGACACTTAACCACTTAATTTTCAAAATTAAAGCACAAATATGAATTGATAATTTGTAATAGAAGGGCAGATCTGAAACAGGCATTAACATTTAGACATTTCGCAAGTTCAATTACTAAAAAGAAAATTTAGGGTTTCTATGCAATCACCTCTAAAATTTTGCAAAAGATCAAACATGGAAATGTAATCAATTTTTTCAGATCTAAGCATGAAAAATCAGAAAGTATGTTCACGTCGGGTTCACCAAAATGTAAAGCGGAAAATCGCGATCGAACCCTAGTTGCCCTCCCCTCTTCCAACTCCGAGGAGAGAGAAGGGAGGTTCGCTAGGATTCGATGGTTTTCACTTAGGGGAGAGACTTTACATTCAAAAGAGGGGTTGAAACCCACAAGATCCAATCCCACGCAATGCAAGATTGGATGCTAAATGAGTTTCAAGGGTTTAGACAGCAAGGCTACCCTCTTTTGTAAAGAATGTTGATAGAAGAATTAAGCTAAGCATGCATAGAAAGTGATAAAGATTCGCTTATAAACTAAGATAGGAATACAGTATGAAGCTGCGGACCTGGAATTAGTAGTAAAATGTCGATACGGCGCTGTCCTGCAAATTTGAGCAAAAGTTGTCGGGACGATGGTGCCCGGCGCCACGGTCCTCCGAAAAATCCACGAAACGAAGGGGGATCTGTTCGTCTCTGCACAAGGATTCCAGATCTTCAATTTCAGCCGCGTACCTACAACCTACACACAGAAAAGCGAAGACGATTAGGGGGTTAGGGATTAGGGGTTTGCCTTTAGGTCAAACCCCGGTTTTGGAATTAACCAAGAAATGAGCAAGTGCTGTAAATGTAAATGACTGTAAAACAAGTACTAATACCTTGTTCTAAGGATGTTTGTATCCTTATGTGTGAAGGTATAGATGTTGTATGTTGTTGTAGTATGTTGTATGTGATCTCCTCTTCAATGGTTGAATCCTTGTCTTGAATGCAACACTTAGCCTTGAATGGAGACTTGAAATGATCAATTGCTTGAAGGAATGCTTGAATGCTTGAATGATTGAATGCTTGAGTATAATTTCCACACCTTTTCCATCATATCGAATGAAAGAGGAAAATTTAGTTTATATACTTGTCAATTAGGGCTGATAGACTGATTTTCCCGACCTTAGGCCGACCAGGAAAGTTTAATTTCCAATTTGCAAACAAAAAGACCCAAGACCCCTTAGGAGACCGGGCCCAAAATAGGACCCAGGGACCAGGGCGCTGGGCGCCCTGGTCCTGAAGGACCAGGGCACTGGGCGCTCTGGTCCCACCTCCCGGGACAACAGGGTGCAAGGAGGTTCAGGCCAGGGTGCTTGAAAAATGCAGTTTTCAGTGTCGTGAGCAAGTTTCGGGGTCTCCATTCAGGTTGTGTGTTGCGTCGCCATCGTGAAGACCAAAATGCAGTCAAAATTGCAAGTGTCACAATTTTAGGACGCTACAGATTCATAGACCACTCATCCACAAAATGATAGATGCAGAGCATATAACTGCATATGAATATAATCCTTGTATTTCATCTATCATAGGTTACCCCATCTATACAATTCTTAGTTTTAAACCAACGAAATGTCATTCCTACATTTAACAACAGTTCGACTATTAAGAAAACATTAGTATGACCTGGAAACTATAGTTGTCTATACTGCCTAATCAGAATTGAAATTGAAGCAAACACAACCAAAAAATAAGACCCAAATGAAGCATGTTTTGCCAATATTAATCAATGGACCCCAACAAACCGAAAAACCCATATTGTCTAGATAACAGAGACTAATAGATTAAAAAGACCTTTGAAACAACTATACTATAACCTAGACCACACCGAAGTAAAGAGTTATATAACATAATAACAACCTACAGGGTGGTAGAATCCGAATGTCACAAGATTGAGCAAAATTCTAGGTCCTCAAGAGGACAAAGCGGCGAGAGTTATTCCTCTTGTCCTTGAGGGTCTGGGATTACAGGCTCCCCATCCAGCTCAATACCCTGCAGTTTCAGGTAATCCTCAAACCAGGAGTCCTTTCTTGGAGCGTTAAGGTGAAAAAGGTAGAAGAGGAACTCAAGGCTCCTACGAATTTATTCAATTCTAGCATTGAAGGCGGTTGGGTCTTCAATAACCATAATATGCTTCCTGGGCACCGGGTTTTTATCAATGATCAATATGTCATAATGCCTAGGTGTTGGGATGGTCAGTTCGTCACTAATACTGGCAAGAACCCTCTCATCTCCCCCAGAATGGATGCTTTAAAGACTTCCCTGCATAGGGTGGCCATAACCTCTCTGTCCTTCTCAAAATACAATGTCATAGCTAGGAACATGGATGCTATATCCTGGTTGGCCCTAGTCCAGTCCTCATTAATGAGATATTGGGTAAAAGTACAAAGCCATGTCACACTTTTATAAAGGAAATGGTCAATGTTGATTCAACTTTTTAAATTAAATCAATAGAAAGTGAAATATATGTTTTGAATTTTGAAATGATGTAAACTAATAAAATTTATATTCTTATGTCTATTTTATGTTTGTAATTTTTACAAAAAATAAAAAAATTATTTGAATGTAGTTTTTTATGAAGTAAACACTATAATTTAGTTGCTGAAAAATGCTGAAATTGAAGTTACACAAGCCACAACACTTTATTTGGTAAATTTTATCTTTTTTTCTTGAATTTTTTCTTTGTATATTGATAACTTGAAACTTTAGTGTATGGATATATTTTTTACTATTTTTTATAAATATATATTTTTCAATAAATTCGAAAAGTTGTGTGTGCTGAAATATATATCTTTCCAATTCCCACCATCTTTTTTCTTAATTATTTATCCAAATTAGAAAATAATTATATCATCTTGACATAGATTCTTTTCTCTACTGCATCATATTTTTTTCAAATTTTTTTAATAAATTTTAGTATTTTTCCTTGACAAGATAATCAACCTTATATTTTAGTGATGATGATCTACTTTCAATAAAAATGAAATATAAAATATAAAACCAATTAAAATATTAAAAGACATATATTTTGGAAAATTCACTTATAGATCTATAAAAGGGCATTTTTACATTTCAAAAAAATATTATTTATAAGAATAGGAGTTGTTGTAGCATCGAGTTTTTTTTTTTTGTAATTAGACCAAAAGTAGTATAAAATATACATTTATTAGACACTTCCAATTGGAAAAGTTGTGGCCCATATATAGCTTAGCTATAATGAATCTATATAGACCATATGTTTGACTAAAATTAATTTTTAGCTAGAATTACTTAAATTCACTTGTGCTGATAAGCTAGCCTAAAACGTGACACAATTTTGTGCTTTTACCCTCTTGCCCTAGAATTCTTTCGACTGCGTAAATCACCACCTCATGAGGGAAATGGATAATCCTTCTCAACCTATCCTTCGTGATGTCCCCACAGAAGGCCATCTGTCTTTTAAAACTTTTCAATCTAACTGGGGTATCCATGGATGAAATTCACTTCTGATAAGCCTGAGAAAATTGAAAAGGCTGGTTTGTGAACTCTTATTTAATAAGGAGAGAATTGATGCATTTGCAATAACCAGAGCTGGGAGTAATGATATTATGACACTTAGATCATTTTCTTAATATTTCAGGTGTTATGCCAGCGCAATTAAGATTTGAAATTATTGTTATGACAGAGCTTTCTTGTCGATCACAGAGTCTTGTAACCATTAAAGATCAAGGTTGTAACTGCATACTAGTACTTATGCCTGCCAATAAATTAAGTGTATAATTTATGTGTTAGACATACTCGAAGAAAGGGGAGGGGAACACATAGTTAAAAACATCCCACTAAATAAGGTTGAATCTTAGGATAAGGATAACTTTAAGAGTTAATGAGGATGATGATCCAACCCCCCTCTCAGTTTAAAAAAGGTTAATAAAACTAAAGGTTATAATTTTGGCTAAAATTTGAATTTGAAGGATACATCAGGGGATAATGATAAGTTTAGGGATGGTGGCCTAGAATAATGTTGATGAAGGAGTAGCCATTTGCACCTTTATTTGCTAGCTAATCCGCTCTGGAGTTGCCTTCTCTATAAATATGGTGAAAGGTGATTTCATTAAAGGATTGAATATCAATCATGGTGTTTGAAAGGGTAGCATTGAGTTTCCAATTAGGCATATTTCCTTTTCTAAGGGCATTAATAATGATAGCCAAGTCCCCTTCTATGTTGATCTTTCCTATTTTTAGGATTTTGCATAATTTTACACCTTCATGTAGGGCTCTTAGTTCAACTTCATTGTTGGAGCTTATACCCATTGGTGAGGCTAGGGATGAAATTTCCTCCTCATTCAAATTGTGTATACAACATCCAATTCCCACAATACTAGGATTTTCTCTGGAAGCCCCATCAAAGTTGAGCCTAATCTAGCCATCTTTAGGGGGGGTCCACTTGCGCTCTTTACGTTTTTGTTGGTTGATGGATGGCCCATCTCCAACATATGGGGGAATTTTTAGACCAATCCATTTTAGTCTCATTTTCCCATCCCATTCAATCATTTCCAAATTTTTATGACCCTTCATAGAGTGGCAGTTGACTAATTCAATTATGGTTGCCTCAACCTTATTTGTTAGTTGAGGCTAGTCCATCTTGCAATCTTTAAAGATCCTCTTGTTCCTTTCTTTCCAGATCTCCCAAATCAATAATGAGGGAGCTATAACCCATAAACCCTCATATATACAACTTTTTTTTTTGATCGGCCATGCTTGGAACATGGCTAGGACTAAATCAGGGATGGGGGCGTACCAATTCATCTGCTTTGTAAGCCAAGCCCAACAATTATGGAAGTAATCACAAGTCAGCAATAGATGGTTTATGGTTTCCTCCATCTTCTCACAGAGTGGGCATCTACTTGGTCCCTCAAAACCCATTCTTCTGAATGTGGAAGCTATCAGGATTTTGTCCTGTAGTGCCAGCCAAGCAAATAACCCAGCTTTGGGAAGACGTCTTTTATCCGAGCATAGTTTTAGTGGGATGTCTGTATCTTTGATTTGACCTTTTCTAATGAGTTCATTGTAGCCTTCTTTTGTGCTATATTTACCGTTCTTAGATCCATCCCATGCTAATACATCCTCCTTTTGACTAAAGGATATTTTTCTTGAAGCCAATGTCACTTCCAGTTCTCTTAACTCATTAGGTGGGAGATCTAAGTTTCCTAACAATTTCCACTTCCAACTTTTAATGCCATCGACAGATATTTCCTCTATATAGTCTGAAACCTTATCTCCTCACCATCTCTCTAGGATTGTTTTGGCAGTATCGAATTTATGTTCTCTATTGATTGCAGGGTAGCCTCCCCAAGAATCCATCCAAAATAATGCTTTCTCTCCATTCCCTAGATTCCATGTAAGCTTATTTGATATGATTTCCTTATAGTCCATCATGAAATTCCAACTTCTTGAACCCTTTGGGGAGGAATAAATTCTAAAGATGATGATTGCATCAGAATTTTGGAGGTATTTGTTATAAAGTAATTTAGCCCACTTTAAATGAGGGTTATTATACATTCTCCAAACCAACTTTGCCCCTAGGGCTTTTCTCTGGAGAATTATGTCTTTTAACCCCAACCCCCCTTTTTCTTTTGGTTTGCAAATTTTATCCCATGCCACCAGGGGCATTTTGAATTTTTCATTGGCACCTTGCCAAAAGAAAGTCCTTAGGTGTTTGTTCAGTTCATTCTTTTTTGATATAGGTAGGTCAATACAGGAGAGTAGGTATATGGGCATGGCAGATAGAACTGATTTTATCATAGTTGCCTTGCCAGTTAAGGAAAGCCACCTTCCTTTCCAAGAATCTATTCTTTTTGTAATTTTTAATATTAAAACATATTATTTTGCATACGACGTTCAATTTTTCATTAAAAACCATATAAGCCTATTTTAACATTAATTATAGAACATTGTCAGTTAAACCATAAAACTCGTCTTTGCAATTGAATTCTTGACAAGTTTCATAATAGTTGAAATATAGCAAAATCACCCAACGAGGTCAAATATCACATATATGACTTTATAGAATTTAACTAATATAAATCATTTTATCATTTAATTTTAACTTCAATATTCACATCTAAAAATATCATAAGGTCACAATCACATTTAATTCATATTTAACCAATATCTTGCATATCAATAAATTATAGCATAACAAGTCACTTGTATAAGACCATCTCGCATGCATCATATGAAATATCATCATTAAAGAATACATGAAGTACTCGCAAGGTTCTTGGTACAATATCATGCACACATATCAATGAAAACTACACCATGATCAACATGTTGAGGAACACCATCTCAAACATGTGGGTGGACCATACACACCATGATTCATAAAGGCACCAAATACAAACAAAAAAGATCATAGAATAATCACAAAAGAAAAAAATCTCAATGCCTATGCATCCCTAGGTACATAGTTGAGCGACACCAAGATCAACACATCTACAATATACAAACGAGAGGGGTGTTCAATGCCAATTACTTGTTTAAAATATTATGTGAAGATAATGAAATTTATAAGCTTTTAAAAGTATAACATTTAAAAGTAATATCTATAATGTTTATGATATGTTATAGTGCTTATTGATATATGGATGAAGTTAGGGAATTTTAAATAAAATATCCATTTTTATTAGTATATGCCTTGTTTTAATTTTATATATGTCTAGGCATAAAGAATATATTTATAATTTAATGTTTTAATCATGTGGCTTATTAGTGAATCGTTGGGTTGGGCTACTATACAAGATTATTATAGTTATTTCAAAGATGAAAGGCTACCAATTAATGCATATCTCAAGTATATGGAGACTAAATAGACATATTTTGTATGGCCTAATTAGCAATTCAAATTTCATACTAATAGGATTGAAAAGTTAATATGCAAGATGGAGAAAAGGATGCAATCATTAGGTCCCATACTCTAACCAACAAAAGTTTATAAGTTATGAACATTATCATGATCCTCAAATGTATTAGTTCATTGATTTAATACTAAAAGGTGCATGCAATTATTCCCAAACCTTATTATTCATACAATGTAAAAAAACTTATAAGTGACTACGAGCAGCTTAGTGCTTTATCAAGTTTTATATTTGAGTATATATAATGAAATTTCACAACTACTACACCACTAAACATCCTTTACAATAGGCTGAAATAAAACACTTAGTGAAAAATTTATAGACACAATACTACCAAAGACAACACCTCATACAAAGAATCCATGGATGAAGAATAGAGACATATCTAAGAGACATTCACATTGATTTTGTATTTTATTAAAGAATAGATGATAATTATTAAGTAGAATAAATAATGAATGATATATATCAATGAGAAAGGTATAGAGAGACAAACATATGTAATCAAGAAAATATAAGCCATAAGCTATATAGGTAGTGTGAATAAAGAGATAAAGACATTGCACTATTATTTAATTATTAATAAAAGATAGAATAAAATCTCATCTATAGGTTATAAGGATGTATATTACAAGGAAATGACAATTAATACAATTTCAAATTGATTTCCAAAGGTATCATAGTTACAGTTATGTTTTTGATTAAGTGAAAACCAGGTTTTGAAGGGGCCCCAAAACCCTTTACATCAGATTATTAAAAAAAAAAGCATTAAAAGCCCAGCTAGATAGAACAAAACACAAAAAGGAAACAACTGGAAGATACAAAAAGCCAACCAAAGCCCCAAAAGAAACAGAAGGACAACACAGAAATACAAAAGGGACCAGAACAAAGAAAAAGAGGCATAAGAGAAATTTTGTAGAAGCTCCACAACTTCTTGCTCCAGTTGGACCATAGAGGCATCAACACTCTTCGGATCCTCTGGGTCCTTGGCTCGTTGAGCCATCTTCTGTGTACTTGTCTAGGTTCTCTTCCTATGTCCAGTAGCTCCCCCTTCAAGGGTTGGAACCTTATCCTCAGTAATATCAATTGTGTTATTTTCTTGTTGGATATGTTCCAGTTTTCTAAACATCACACTAAAGCTATCATTAGAGGCTTTCAAAATTTTATGGCTTTGTTCGCCAATTTTCCTCAAAGTATTCTCATGGCTGAGAACCCTCTTCTCCAACTCATTGAACCTAGCCTCCACCACCTTGAATTGGGAGCCATATGCTCTAGTGATAGCCTCTGCATCGCTGATGGCTCTAGTAAATTCATTCAGGTAATTAGGCAGGGAACTGAGATTACCTATCCCAACAACTTCTAAAGTATCCACTTTTTTGGAAGATTCTGCCTATTTGGTCTTCAAGCTATCCATTTCTGAATAGAGCCATTCAATAACCTTGTAAAACTCCATTATCCCATTCTTCACGGTATGAAGCATGGTCATCAAAGGATTGTTGTTGCCTTTGTTGAAATCTGAAAAGACGACAATATTATCTAGGGTGTCCACATTAGTAGCAGTAGCTTTTTCATTGGACGACAGAGTCTCACCTTCCATCACCATCTTCCCTTCTTTTTCAACATCACAAGTCTATTTTTTAGGGTCCTGAGGAATATAATGGATCTTAGAGGTTTTGTCCTCCTTATCCGGGCAGATATCAATAATGGCAGGGCTCCGCTTAGTTCTCTTCTTGAGTGGTGGGGTAACATAATCACTATCAATCTCCATCCCCTCATCATCTTCTTTAAACCAGTTGTCCTCCTCCTGCTTCTTACTCCTATTTCTTTTAACCCCTTTTCCAGCTGTCTTTTTTCCCAACCCAGAAGCCGTATCTTTATCCTTCCCCTTTCCACTTCCTTTAGCAGAGGTAACCCTATAAAAATCCTCTTCCAACTCTGTATCAGACTCCTCATCATCACTGTCATCTGAGTTTTTAGAGTCACCTTCTGAGTCTAAAATCTCAGTGACAGAATGTTGCATAGAGGAGGCCTTGACATGATTTTATAAGAGCAACATTAACCCTTCATGCATGGGAGGGTTGCTATCCAGGTTAGCCCTAAAATCCTTTATGCTAGTGTTTAAGGAGCTAAACAGGTAGAAGGGAATGGACACCAAATCTTTATGGCGGAAGTGATTCAAGAGCACAAAAAGATATCCATAAACACAAAAATATCTACCATCAATAGTAACATATTACATCATAGCAAACAGAACCCATCTCCATACCTTTTTAATCACCTTTAGCGAGTAGTAGGTCTTGGTGGATTTCACCAATTTGGTTTTCTCAGCTTCTTCCTTCAGGAATCACTTAATAGCTGCCTCAATAAGCTTTATGTCCCTATATAATTTTCTACCCTCCATTGGCATCCCAGTGACTTCAACAATCATCCCTTCATCAATTTCCACCTTTCTTCCACCTATGGTTATTTTGCACTCCTTCTAATTCTTCTTGAATAATCTTGTAACAATAGGATTTTAACCCAAAATTTGCTCCATATACCCTGTCATCTTAGCAGTCTCCAAAATAGCCCATGCTTTCAACTTCTTCTTCCATTCATTAAAAAAAAAGTGACTCAATCCTTTTCCCGTTGCCTCCCATAAAGTCAATGATAGAATTTCTCCCTCCCTTCATAGTCCAGAACAGGGCAAAGATAGAAACCAAAGTGCATAGCAGAAAAACCCTCGAGATAGAAATGGACACCCAAAAAGCGTGTGGAGTCGCATCCGCATTAAACTCCAGCTCAAGCTTCAAGAGCCACTCTTTTTGATTCATTAAGACAACTTTCACTGATAAGTAGGTTGTAATCATCGCTTATCACTCTCTCTTTTCCATGTACACGATCATAAATGAGGACAGCATGGGCCTCACGAGGAAGATCCAACTCACCTCGCCAGTTGATCAAATGTTCAGCACAGACAGCCATGTTGGCAACCCAATTAGCCATAGTATTGGTCTCTCTATAACTGTGAGAGATAACACACTGCTCGAAGGATTTAATTATCTCCTTGGCTTGGGATATAATATTTTTAATGATCCATGATGGGGACGATAGAGCCTTTAGGCATTTAATAATGTTGTTAGAATCTCCCTCAAGCCAAACTTTATTATATCCCAAAGATTTAGCAAGGACAAGGGCTTGCTAAGGTGCCATGGCTTTGGCTAAGTGGTTGGTCTGGGGTCCCATGGGAAGCACCACCGTCACAATACAATAGCCTGCTTCATTTCTTATCACTTACCCATACCCAGTTGGCCCTAGGTTTCCCTTGGCCGCCCCATCAAAATTAGCTTTAATCCAACCAGTTGGAGGAAAAGACCATTTACTATTTTCTCTCTTTTCCATCTTATCACCCATGTCTATAGAAGCGGAAACATTCCAATTCCTTAACAGATCCAATTCATCCTTGCTCCAAAAAATAAGAAGCTTACCATCAACTTTCAAGTTTTCCACAATGGCCCTCTTAATTTTAGAGAACACCACTTTAGGAGAGGAAAAGGAGTCTCTAAATATTTTGTTGTTCCTTTCTTTCCAAATTCCCCAAGCCACATGAGGCATAATGAGGTTCCAAAGTTGTTTGATGGAATTGTTCGCAGAGAGGCATCTCCAACTAATGAAACACTCTTGAATTGAAGCAGGAAAAACCCAATTCAAATTCCATAACTGCAAAATGTGAGACCAAATAGCATCAGAAAAAGAGTAGTGAAGAGAAATATGGTTACAATTTTGTTTCCTCACTAAGGCAAAGGTAGCACCTATTAGGCAAAAATAAGCCTCTTTTGTAGAGATTATCAGTGGTAAGGATTTTATTCTGCAAAAGGATCCAAAAAAAGATATTGATCTTGGGAATAAGACCACGAATCCAAGCTTTAGACCAACAAGGGGAAGGCTCTAGAGAGAGGGACAAAAAAAGGATATCCAAATCCACCAAGTAACTACCATAAGAAGTTACAACCCAAATCATCTTATCCTCAAGCAAAGGGTCCACCAAAACATAATTAAGTAGACCATGACAGGGTTAAGGGATGGGTCTATGGAATTCAGATTCACCCATTGGTTGTCCTTCCAACAATCAACCACCTTGGTTTCAAATCTATCTTTGCACACAGAGATAAAGGGAGAAAAACAATCCCTGCTTGAGAGGGGGATCTCCAACAGCCAACTATCCTCCTAGAAGTTGACTTTACTACCATTACAAATAGTCTATCTTTTACATATTCCAACAACAATTTTAGATTGAGCAACATGTGAATTATGTTGTAAAATGATTTGATATCCATTAGTTTATGTTGTAAAAGTATGAGTTAATTTTTGTTTAGCTAATGCTTTTATTATTATTAGGTTCTATGATCCTATCAAAATTTATTTATTCTTAAAAAATGATGATTCCCTCTTTATATTATCAACTCTAACAAAAATTTAATACTTTAATTTAAGTTCATTTTTCATAATAGTTTTATATCAGTAGTAATCTATACACAAAAAAATAGCTATATAAAATTAAAAATTTAAAACTAAAATATTATCTTTTAATTGATGATATTTTTAAATGGTTTCTTAAAATATATTAAAAACCTTCTAAACATAAACATGTGGTCATATAAGTTCATTTCAAATAAAACAAACTTAATTGTATAATTTACTCCTAGTTCCTCCATATTTCTTATTTATCTATTATCATTTGAATAAATATAAAAAAAAGATTAGAGATTTTCTTGTTAGAAAAGTGAGTCCAGAAACTCCTCAAGTTGTTTAAGCACAATGATATTTAAGATTCATATCATTGTCAAATATTTTTGTATGTTAATTTTTATTTTTATTTTTGTATATAAATATTACTTAATTTATGTGGTAAAATAAAATTGCATAGTATAATTGATGCTCTGCGAAATGGGGCAAAGTTAGACTAAAGTCTATGGTCGTATAACACACAAAAACACAAGAAACCGTTAGTCTTAATCAACCAAAAACTAATCTAAGAAGGCATATCAAAAGAGACACTAAAAACATGATAAGATATTTAACTATGGAAGCAAATACAACAAGGCATCTCCAAATGCCTTCTACCATGCTCTTAGCTCCTTCTCCCTTGTTCCTCTGCAAGTTCCAAATTAGTGTAGCTCTCAGCAGTTTTTTGCACTATGGATGCTTATGAAGATTCAAGATTGTAGATGATTATGACTTGTGTTATGCAAGTGTATACAAAAGTTGAAATAAGAGATTTATCCAATTAACTAATTGATTTTAAACCAAAAGAGTGAATACGATGCTAAATGCTCTCTAGAAATGCCTATAGATTAAATGCATACAAGTTTTCAAGATCTGGATTATGAAGAAATGGGCTCTATTTATAGGAAAAATAGAGCAATGGATGGTTGAGATTGAGTAATCTCAACAAGGGTTGGGATTGAATGATATCAAATCCATGTGAGGACTTTCAACCCAATCCTAGGATGACAAGTGTCAATGTGAGATAGGTTGAGAGGAGAGGGAATAAGCATTAAATGCTTGACATGACCTGAAGGTTAACTTGGGAGTTAAAGTCAAGGTTGGGTTGAGTGAATAAATTCTTTATTCAAAAAATAAAGCTTTTAGCCAATGGATAAACTCTTGTGCAAGGGTTAAAGGGATAACCATGGTCAAAGCAATAAATGCTTGAGGAGACACATGAGTCACATGAGGGTTGAGTTAAGGGTTAACCATAAATGGTCATGTAAGAGCCATTAATAGTTTGGAAGACTTTAGAGGCTAGCTCGTTGAACACACCAAGCATTTAATGCTTTTCAAAGACTTTGAAGTCTTTGAGAAGTGACTCCAAGTTGCTTAGGAATGTGACAATAATTAGGGGATGGATTAGGCTAATTGATTAGAATTAGATAGGTTCTAGAAGAATTTAGGAAGGGCAAGTGCGAGATGTAGGAAAATGCAAGTGGGGGGGAATAAATGATTTAAATAAATGTTTTATTTAATTTATTTAAGAGAGGAAAGAGGATTAAATTAAATAAATAGAATTTGGTTGAATTAATTAATTAAAATAAATTGAATAATTTATTTAATTAATAGGAGAATGTTTTGAAGATGAATTAATTAAATATTCATTTAATTAACTGATGGCTAGTGGATTTTTAATCAAATAAATATGAAATATTCATTTAATTAAAATGGACAGATTTATGTGACTACATTTGCCCCTCTTTGAGACCATGCATTTTTTCGCGTCGTTTCAAAGAAAGAAAAATAGGTGTGAAGAAATGCCCCATAAAATGTTAATTTAATGGGTGGTATGCCCCCTTCAAAGATGGGCCAAAAAATTTCAAAAAATCGGGCGATCTCCCGAAAAAGAATGAAAATTGGCAGGGTGGTAGAAGAGAAGAAGTTAGCAGTACTGGTGAAAAATAGAAGAAATCGAAGATAAAATGAAGAAATCAGAGGCTCAGGAAGTTCACGGGGACCATAGCGGTGAGCGAGGGAAAATTAGGGTTACAGCGAAGGGTTTATATGGGGAGAAAGGGGTGAAAATAGGCTCATTTGCATTCGTGTCCATAGTGAAATTTTAGCTCTGATATTGACATTTTGGAGGAGCAAGCAACAATCAGGATGTCGGTTCTCATAGTAGAGCACTGATTAGAGCGAGTTTGTTAATTCCAGCGGCCAAACAACTATGGACCAGTGGTATGTGAATTTGAATTTTTTATTTTTGTGTATTTTTTATATGTTTTTTGCTGAGTCCAAGTTGAGTCAACACAATAGCCCTAAAATTGTGTTTTGTCGCTGTTGTCAATTTAATTAGCGCTATTGTGCTGCTATAGCGCTATTGCAAAGTGATTTTAGTGTTATTGCATAGCTGTTTTAGCGATTTAGTTTGTTTAGCGCCATTGGGTGGTTGATTGAGCGTTGTGGTGGTGAGGTAGCTCTATCATGTAGTCAATGTAGCACTATTATTGGTTTAGTGCTATTACCTAGTTGATTGAGCGCTTTTGTCAGGATATTAGTGTTGTTCTGTGCAAGATAGCACTTTTGTGTAGGAAAATAGATGCCCCAGTTTGTTTGAACAAAAATCTCTTGATGCCAATGATGGATGGATGGAGAGATGAGGTGAGAGTTGTTTTGAACCATAGCAGCCCTGATGAAACTTAAGTCATTAGGATAAATGCCTGTTGAAGTCTAGGTGTGCCCTGATTGCTTACCTGTTGAGACCCGAAGATACTTGATCAAAGTATCTGTTGATAGTCTAGGTTTAAACTTAAGAAAGTTTGAAACAAAACAACTGATGATGATGGTTGATGCACTTGTGTAGGAGGATCTTTGCGTCTTATAGTTGTGCGAGAGGCATCCCACCACACAAGTGTTGCGCAATCGGTTGACAGAGGGTGAGGTGGATTGCATTGCAGTGACAGACCTGTACGATGTGATGTATATGCCCGTGATTCGGATGAATCAAAGTTTAATTACACATTGGTAGAGCGGTGGCATAGTGAGACATGTACATTTCACTTAGTACAAGGGGAGATGACAGTTATACTAGAGGATGTATGGTGCATCTTGCACATTACCATTCAAGGAGAGTTGGTGTCATATGACCGATCTTGGGGGATAGCAGCTATATAGCGGTTTTCTGAGGAGGATGTGTATATTGATGATGGGTCGATAGCTTGGGAGGACATAGCAACTTTGTATGAGCCATTACCAACAGTGCTATTAGGGATAGTTGGGGGACTATTGTGTCTAGATAGACGATCACATGGACTTGTCGTTGGTTGGGGGTAGGTGATTGAGCAGATGATGACAGAGGGGACTCGGTTTGCATGGGGACCGTGCATGCTATCACACTTATATCGGGAGCTACATGAGGTAGCATATCGAGGGATGGGCTCATTGGGAGTGGGTATCATGCTACTTCATATCTGGGCATGGGAGCATCTACCGGCTACTTGACCAGTCGGTTTGAGATTCCGAGCAGTGGATCAGCCCTATGTATACATGTATGGAGGGATGATGAGTTAGCCCCACCTAGGGAAGTTAGAGTGGTGGCGGCGGGCATTGGATTACTTGGATACAGTGATCTGGAGGTCGTATATTGAGTGTGAGCCATGGGAGGATGATGCAGAGGCATTGCCATATGTGTTCATGATGCGGCACCTCATTGGTAGGACAACCTATAATGTGGAGAGACAGTTGCATGGCAGGGTGTTGAGACAGTTTGGATGGAGGTAGGGATTGCCCAGTGGTTCGGGAGAGTATGCACAGGTGGTGAGGGAGAGGTACTTATGGGGGCCAGTACTACCCTATGATCAGGCATTGGTAGAGTTCCACACACTACAGGCGAGACCATGGCATATGAGGCCAGGGATGGTGGATGTTGGGGTGTCAGAGGAGTATAAGCAGTATATTGCAACACATCCGATTCCGCAGATATTAGATCCGGCAGAGCCGATTCCAGATTTTGAGGAGGAGAGGGGATGGAGATGGAGGAGAAGAGGAGGTCGCAGAGTAGTAGGTGGACAAGGGAGAGAGGATGGTGGTGGTGGGGATGGAGGAGGAGGAGGAGAGGGTGGTGGGTTTGGAGGAGGTGGTGGATTAAGAGGTGGAGGTGGGGGCGGTGGTCGATTACAATAGAGAGGGAGAGGTGGGTAGACATTGCGGCTATCTCAGGGACCTTTGATGCAGGGAGGCATGAGATTAGGTGGTAGGGATGCATGTTGGCATATGCACACTCCAATGAGATATTGTAGGTGATTGAAGGTTTTGTCATTGATGGCAACCTTACAATCCTCTGGCACCGACAAGGCATTACACCGGCACTAGCAAGATCAGACTCTACACCGGCACTCAAACCACCGACACCGATAGAGAAAGGAAGCATACCGGCATAGCGGCTGACAGGATTTTTGTTATATTATATTTTGTTTATTATTGTAAAATCTTTGTAAGTTGACTTGGCATCATTGTAAAATGACTCTTATATAAGAGAGATCATTATAGAACATTTTGAAGTAAGTAAGAAGATTATTTTTAGGCGAAATAAGGAAGACCTATTATGCAAATTATAGGTTAAGGGTTTATGTAAGAATCAGAGCAGAAACTGGTATTGGATCTGGCATTATAGATGCTATTTTGAAGCAATACAAGATATTGGATTTATATAATCCATCATTGTAAGTTAGTGAGACTTCCCATTGAGTAGTGAGCTCTAGGCAGTTGGCCTTCCTGCATGTGCAAGCCCCTCTTGTAGCAGTAATATTCTCTTATTGGTCAGTAAGTGAATATTGTGGGTCACAAATCCCACTGAGGTTTTTCCCACATCGGGTTTCCTCGTTAAATCATTGTGTTATGGTGTGTTTTTCATGTGGTTTCTTTTAATTCTATTTATTGCATTATTTATTGCATACCGATACACTGTTATAATATGTTCTACATGTTTTAAGTTAAGAAATTCAATTCACCTGTTAGATACTGATTCACCCCCCCCCCCCCCCCCCCCGTCTAGTATCTGTGGGAATCGTAACAATTGGTATCAGAGCTTGGACCTCTATTTTCAGAAGCCTAACAGCTTGAGGAAGATCTTGACACTGGTAGATATAGAAAATCTAATGAAGCAACTAGAAGTAGCTCTTTCAGACTATGATGCTGTAGTGTCCTAAAATTGCGACACTTGCAATTTCGACCGCATTTGGGTCTTCACGATGGTGACGCAACACTAAACCTGAATGGAGACCCCGAAACTTGTCCACAACATCAAAAACTGCATTTTTCCAGCACCCTGCTGTCCCGGGAGGTGGGACCAGAGCGCCCAGCGCCCTAGTCCCCCAGGACCATGGCGCCTAGTGCCCTGGTCCCTGGCCCTATTTTGGGCCCGGTCTCCTATGGGACTTCGGGTCTTTTTGTTTGCGAATTGGAAAATAACACTTCCTGGTCGGCCCAAGGTCGGAAAAATCAGTCTATCAGCCCTAATTGACAAGTATATAAACTACATTTTCCTCTCCCATTTAGGGTAGATAGAAAAAGGAAAAAGGACATATGTGTACAAGACGTGGAAACGATATTCAAGCATTCAAGCATTCAAGCATTCCTTCAAGCAATTGATCATTCTAAGTCTCCATTCAAGGCTAAGTGTTGCATTCAAGACAAGGATTCAACCATTGAAGAGGAGATCACATATCACATACAACATACAACATACAACAACATCTACACCTTCGCATGTAAGAATACAAACATTCTTACAACAAGGTACTAGTACTTGTTTTACAATCATTTACATTTACAGCATTTCTCATTTCTTGGTTAATTCCAAAACCGGGGTTTGACCTAAGGGCAAACCCCTAATCCCTAACCCCCCAATCATCTTCACTTTTCTGTGTGTAGGTTGCAGGTACGCGGCTGAAATTGAAGATCTGGAATCCTTGTGCAGAGACGAACAGATCCCCCTTCGTTTCGCAGATTTTTCGGAGGACCGTGTGCACATCGGGCGCCATCGTCTCGTCAAATTTTGCTCAAATTTGTAGGACTTCGCCGTCTCGACATTTTACTACTAATTCCAGGTCCGCAGCTTCATCCTATATCCCTATCTCAGTTTATAAGCGAATCTTTTTCACTTTCTATGTATTCCTAGCTTAATCATTCTATCTACATTCTTTACAAAAGAGGGTAGCCTTGCTGTCTTAACCCTTGAAACTCATATAGAATCCAATCTTGCATTGCGTGGGATTGGATCTTGTGGGTTTCAACCCCTCTTTTGAATGTAAAGTCCCTCCTAAGTGAAAACCATCAACCCTAGTGAATCTCCCTTCTCTCTCCTTGGAGTTGGGGAGGGGAGAACGACTAGGGTTCGATTTTTCCGCTTTACATTTTGGTGAACCTGATGTGAACATCCTCATTTTGATTATTCATGGTTAGATCTGAAAATTTTTCTTTCCTAATTACATTTCCATGTTTGATCTTTTGCAAAATTTTAGAGGTTAATTGCATAAAAACCCTAAATTTTCTTTTTAAGTAATTAAACTTGTGAAATGTTTAATTGTTAATGCTTGTTTCAGATCTGCCCTTCTATTACAAATTATCAATTCATATTTGTGCTTTAATTTTGAAAATTAAGTGGTTAAGTGTCAAAACCCTAATTTTGGAAACCCTCTTGATTCAACCTTTGTCCGACAATTTCACTGATCAAAATATCTCCAAATCAGCTGTAACTTTGGATTCCGCAATAAAATCATAATATCTTTCATCCCTGAAAATTTGGAAAAAAGTTGCGAGGACCGTGTGCAATCCGAGTGCCATCATCCCCGACATTTTTTCTAAAATTTCGGGAGCTAGATCTTACTGTATTTTTCTGCTAAAATCCAGAATTTTGGCTGATTTCATCAATTCTAACACTTTCAAAATTACAGTCAAAGTTGGTCTAGCGATTGCTTGGATTGAGGCTTCTAATCATTCAAAAATTGTTGAAATTGAAATTTGTGTCAAAATTGTGTTTCTTACAGTCCTAAATCTGAAAAGTGTGTTATCATTCATTCGAAATTTCAGTACTTTATTCAAATTCTTGCAATTTGTGACTTTTGAAATTAAGTGCTTAATTACAACAACTTTGATTTCTGCTTTCAAAATTGAATTTTGCGTGAAATTGAGTCAATTTCTAAATTTCAAAACTTGCATTGCTCTTAACATTCCCTCTAAAATCATAAAATTCAAAGTTTCAGTTTCCCTCTCTTTTTCAAAATTCAAATTTTGCATTTTTCGACAATCTGGGTAGGGTTCAATTTTGAGATTGCAACTTTAATTTGGCCTATCTACAGATCGTAAAATCACTCAATTTTTTTAGGTTAGCTGTAAAATCATCATAACTTTCATCCCTGCAAATTTTGAAAAAAGTTGCAAGGACCGTGTGCACCCTGAGCGCCACGGTCCCGGACATTTTTTTCCGAAATTTCGGGAGATTGTCCTGATTGTATTTAAGAGCTTAAATCTAGAAGATTGGCTGATTTTACTGAAATTTGTTACCTCTAAAATTCAAAATCTTCTCTCTTTCTTTAGTGCATGAGTTTTACAACAATAAGTCCTACTTACACAATTCCCGTTAGACGAAGCCTTAGAATTAAGTCCTTCCAAGGTTTAATTACTGAGGAGATGGAACCTAATTTGAATGGCCTTGTTAACGAGGACATGGGTAATTCCTCTAATCCTCTTAATGATGAAGAAGCTCTCCATGAGGTTTCTGTAGAACAACTTTCAAAATTGGATAACCAATTTGATGATTTTCGACAATGGATGTCTCAAGAATACCCTGATAGTCAAGCTCTTCCTTTAATTGAGGGTCTAAAACGTATGCTTCAAAGTGATAAGAATGGAATTGATATTTTGCGTGGTATTGCACACATTGTGGATTCAAATGTGATGCCTATGAAGAGTTGTGCCGAAACCTTAGGTTATACACAACCTCCTACTCAAGACAATCATTCTATTCCTTTGATGACTTCTATTGCTAGTATACCTACTTTTACATCAAACATAATGACTACTTCAATACAAGACATTCCTCCTATGATCCCTAGTCATGGGGGCAATCCCTCTTCTTCAATCAACCCTCTTCCTTCATTCAATCCGACTTCTTCATTCATTCCTTCAATAAGTGTTCCTATTATTCACCACAAATGAACATGACACAAGGGGGCAATTCGTTTTCCATTCCTCCTTGTAGTGTTCCTCCTGTCCAATCATCTCCTATGACTAACTATCATAGTGTCCCACCACCTTACTCTCTACCTTCTTTCAATAACATAACACCTCCATCACAATCTAACACATCTAATATGAACTCTTCGACTGAAGCGACCATTAACAATCTTGCACAAACTGTCTCTACTTTACAGCAACAAATTGCCTCTATGAATCAATCTAAGTTTAGTGTGCCCACATTTGATGTTGAGAGCCCACTTTCTCTTGACATTGTCCGAGCTATCCCCACTAAACATGTTGAAATTCCGTATTTGGAGCTTTATAATGGTAAGGGTGATCCTCTAACACATGTTAAGACTTTTCAAACAATATGTACTGATTTTGCTTATGACCAAAGGTTGCTTGCAAAATTGTTTACTAGAACATTAAGAGATAAAGCCCTATAATGGTATTGCTCGTTGCCTTCCTATTCTATTTCTTCTTTCGAACAACTTGCAAATTCTTTCATTCAACAATTTCAAAACAATATAAGTCCTAAAGTTACTTTGATTGATTTAATGCATTGTAAAGAAGGTGTTAAAGAAAAAGTGACTGATTTCATTGGTAGATATAAGCATTTGTATGCTCAAATTTCTTTTCCAGTGCCTGACAATGATATTCAAAGAATCTTCATTTCTAATTTACAAAAAGACATTAGAGAAAAACTCCTGTTTTCTGAGTTTACTTCTTTCCAACAGTTGTGCGCAACTCTTCACAATTATCAACTGACTGTGAGTCAAATGGAACAATCACATCCTATGGCTCCGAGTGATAAGGGTGATAGTAGTCAACAACCATTTGGGAAGTTTAAACCAAACAGAGAGTCCATTAAATTCAATGAAAACATCATCAACAACAATGTGAATGCAGCATCAGGTGTGCCTCCTATTTCTAAGTTTTTTAAGAAGGAAAGAAAGTTTACTCCTTTGAATGAATCATTGCATAGTATTATGAATAAGTTATTGGAACAAAATGTGCTTACTCTTCCTCGTATAAGGCAAATAGATCCTGCAAAGATTAATTCACCCTATTTTGATAACAAATCTTTTTGTCAATTTCATCGTCAACCTAGGCATGATACTAAAAAATGTTTTGCTTTAAAGGGTAAAATTCAAGATTTGATTGATAATAATACTATCTCTGTTTCTGGAGCGAATGATAAAGGCAATACATCTGTAGCTCCTCCTAACCAAAATCTTCAGATTTTTACTGATCCATTACCTTCTCATACCTCTAATGTGATTGATACTACCGATTCCTCTGTCTCACCTGATGATCTTGTGTCTATGACTCCGAATGTGATTAACTTTGTGGAGCAGCAGAAAATCCCTAAAGAACTTTCCATCACCTTTGATTCTAGCGAAACTATCAGGGCACCGGATGGTCCTTTATATATAGTTGCAAAAGTCAAAAATACACCTTGCCGTGGAGTGCTTATTGATCCTTCTTGTATGGTTAATGTCATTACTAAAGAATTTCTTTTTACTTTGCAATTGAATCAAGTGATCTATGACGAAACAAATGTGGTTGTGAAATTATTTGATGCATTTTCTTCTCCTGCAATTGGTTCTATTACATTACCTATTGAGGTCCATAACAAATCCCTTGATGTGGACTTTTCTATTATTCCATCATCTGAACAATTTTGTGTGAAGCTAGGCTATCCTTGGCTATCTTCCATGAAAGCTATTGCTTCTCCTATTCACAAGTGTTTGAAATTTCCCCATAATGGTGAAGTTGTTACTGTCAATCATAGTCTCTTTAAACCAGCTGAAAGAACTTCTAGCCTTCCTATTGATTATTTTTGGCCTAAACAATTCCAATCTCTTCCTCCGCGAAGTGATCATCTTTTCAAATCTTATCAAAAGTGGAAAAAAGATATGATCCTATCTCTAAGTGAACCTAGAACACCCAAACTTGACATTCCTATCATTCTTGAGAAGGAAGTTCTTCCTTTGAAAGATAAAACTAATGTCTTTCCTCAAGAAGATTCCCAACCCATCCCTATGGATGTGACTATGCCTATATCTAATAAACTTCCTAAAAGTAGACCTATCCCTCCTCGTCATGATGGACTTGGTCTCCTTCCTAAACTGAGTATTCCTCCCTTATATGGAGCAGTTCCTCATCCTTCCTCTTATGGAGAGAAGAGACCTTCCTCTTCTCCTATTGTTCAGCCTAAGAGACTACAACCTAAACACCCAAGTGATAAGGATGAGAACATTCCTCCTCCTCAATCTTCTCAACTTCCTACTAAGACTAGACGAAATCGTTCTGCACGAGAACGTCGACAAAAGCATCGTCTTACAGCTCAAACTTTGCAATCCCCAAAAACTCCTTCAACAAGCATTATTCCATTTTCTCCTCAGCCGGAAATTGAGCCAAAATCTCCTAAACATAAGATGCATGATGGTCTTGATCCTGTGGGAGTTAAAGACCCTATTTTTATAAATCTTGATGATGATATAGATGAAAATGTTACTTCTCTTGCTTCTGATAGTGAATATGAACTTTTTGATATTGATAACGATTTATCTAATGAATTTTCTAAAGCACTTATCCTAGCTCCTAGACAAGAACAATGTGGCTTGGAACATGAACATAGCCCTTGTTTGGATCTTGTGATAGCTCCATCTGCTGTGTTGAATGTTCTTCCTCTAGCATGTTTCCTACCTTCCCGAAACGTTGATTAGCAAGATCGGGGGGTAGATGACGTGCTAGACTAGTTCATTAGCATAGCAGATTCTCTCCTCCTCTCTTTCTTTTGTTACTTCTTCTATATGTTATTCTCATTCTTCTATTTGTTGTCCTTAGTGTTGTCTACTTGAGGATGATGCAAAACATTGAGATCTCTTTTGGTCTCTCTCATGTTGACTCAAAAGACACGTGTTCCCTTCTTCTAGGTGACCTTCCTTGATTGGGGAATGAAGAACAATTATGTATACATACATATGATATACATGAATTATCATACAGCATACTGACCCCGAGGAAAGCGAAGTCACCTTGTGCTTTGTGTTTTGTATCTATTATCCTTGGGCTTATCTCACACTTGGGGGCTAAATCCTTGTGATAACGTGCTCCTTCTCATTTCTTATATGTATCACTACCTTAAAGCAATCACCCCCGGTGAAGCGTGTGCGATCGCTTTAATGTATGGGGGCATACATCCCATTCATATCTTTTCAAGATACTTAAAAATTTCTTGACAAATTTAGCTTTGCCTTGAAAATTTTTGATATCTTTCTTGCATGACTCATAGTGAGGGAACCTTGCTACTGACAGTCATGGTTCTCCCTCGTGATCTTCCCTTTTACTTTGTCAATCGAAGTTGTAAGATCCTTAGTCCACTGGGGGCTTGGTGTATCTTGCCTCCTTGACGTGGTGAAATTTTTTCAATGTTGTTTCCTTGTACTTTACCAGAAGTATGAGCGTACGCTTATACTCCCGCTAAAGTGGGGTCTAAATGTAGCGTCCTAAAATTGTGACACTTGCAATTTCAACCACATTTGGGTCTTCACGATGGCGACGCAACACTGAACCTAAATGGAGACCCCGAAACTTGTCCACAACATCAAAAACTGCATTTTTCCAGCACCCTGCCTGATCCCTCCTTGCACCCTGCTATCCTGGGAGGTGGGACCAGAGCGCCCAGCGCCCTGGTCCTTCAGGACTAGGGAGCCTAGCGCCCTGGTCCCCCAGGACCATGGCGCCCAGCGCCCTAGTCCCTGGCCCTATTTTGGGCCCGGTCTCCTATGGGACTTCGGGTCTTTTTGTTTGCAAATTGGAAAATAACACTTCCTGGTCGGCCCAAGGTCGAAAAAATCAGTCTATCAGCCCTAATTGATAAGTATATAAACTACATTTTCCTCTCCCATTTGGGGTAGATAGAAAAAGGAAAAAGGACATATGTGTACAAGACGTGGAAACGATATTCAAGCATTCAAGCATTCAAGCATTCCTTCAAGCAATTGATCATTCTAAGTCTCCATTCAAGGCTAAGTGTTGCATTCAAGACAAGGATTCAACCATTGAAGAGGAGATCACATATCACATACAACATACAACATACAACAACATCTACATCTTCGCATGTAAGAATACAAACATTCTTACAACAAGGTACTAGTACTTGTTTTACAATCATTTACATTTACAACATTTCTCATTTCTTGGTTAATTCCAAAACCGGGGTTTGACCTAAGGGCAAACCCCTAATCCCTAACCCCCCAATTGTCTTCGCTTTTCTGTGTGTAGGTTGCAGGTACACAGCTGAAATTGAAGATCTGGAATCCTTGTGCAGAGACGAATAGATCCCCCTTCATTTCGCGGATTTTTCGGAGGACCGTGTGCACGCCGGGCGCCATCGTCCCATCAACTTTTGCTCAAATTTGCAAGACAGCGCCGTCTCGACATTTTACTGCTAATTCCAGGTCCGCAGCTTCATCCTATATCCCTATCTCAGTTTATAAGTGAATCTTTCTCACTTTCTATGTATTCCTAGCTTAATCATTCTATCTACATTCTTTACAAAAAAGGGTAGCCTTGTTGTCTTAACCCTTGAAACTCATATAGAATCCAATCTTGCATTGCGTGGGATTGGATCTTGTGGGTTTCAACCCCTCTTTTGAATGTAAAGTCCCTCCTAAGTGAAAACCATCAACCCTAGTGAATCTCCCTTCTCTCTCCTTGGAGTTGGGGAGGGGAGAACGACTAGGGTTCAATTTTTCCGCTTTACAGATGCAGAGAAATTGAAAAATCTCAAACTAGAAGATGATCTAAAGGCAGCCCAAGATACCATTCAGACACTTCAAGAAAATCTTACTATTTCAAGAAACAAGAGAAGAGAACTTTGTGAAAAGATGCAAAATGAGAATGATGAAAAAGAAACTCTTAATGATATGATAAACAAGCTGAAACAAGAGAGCATGACAACAAAGAATGAGATGTAGGATATGACTATGAGATTTTGCAAAGAAATTGAAGATAGAAAGAAGAATGAAGAATATTTGACCAGAAGACTAAGTGATGCTGCAAATGAAAACACGAGATTTAGCTATGAAAATGATTTGTTGAAGACAGATCTGATGCACACTCAGAATGACTCCAATGAACTGATGAGGTAGAAAGAAGTCTTAGAAAGAGAACTAGATACTGCAAATCAACATAAAGAAAAATTCAAGAAAAGCTCAGAAGAACTTGGTAACTTGATGAAGAATCAAAAACCTAAAGGTGACACTTCTGGAATTGGCTTTGAAGTTGGTGAAAGCTCCGGTACTGCAAATACACAGGATCATAGCAAACCGGTAAGGCAACCTAATGCTTATAAATTCAATGGAAAATGCTTTAACTGTAATAAGTATGGTCATAGAGCAAATGAATGTAGATCTAGAAATTATCATAATATCAACACATCCACCAGTCAATGTTCAAAATGCAACAAAGTTGGTCACAACTTTGAAAATTGCAGAATGAATGTGAGATGTTATGTTTGTGAAAGATTTGGACACCTATCTAATCAATGTAGAACACAAACCAGCATAGGTTATGGGAAAGCTATGCATGTAACAGGATTGGGCATATTGCAAAATTCTGTAGAAGTAAAGGATGATCGGCAGACAACAAAATTTCTAGCTTGAAAGGTAAAGAAAAAGTTGAAGAGGTTAAGCAAGAATTCTCAAAACAATGGATTAGAAAGTCTGACCTAAATATTGTTGGGAATACTCCTCCACTGGTAGAACCAATCAACACTTCACCGGCAAGATAGAGTGATGCTTCATCGGTAGGACAGAGTAATACTCCACCGGTAGGAAGCTCTTCATCAAATTGAAGAAAATTTTCTTGAGGGTTTGGCAATCAATGAGACATATGCTATAATTCCCTCGGTTAATGGTGAGAAGTTGGAAATTACTTCTATACCGGCAAACAATGTTAAGTGACTACTTAACCAACATACATTAAATGTGGTAGATGGCAAATAAACATTACAAATGTGGTTTTGGCTCCATTTCACTTCACCGAGATTTCAAACATTCGAAGAGCGTGAAATTTGCAGAGCTAAGGGATTTCGAGCAAAGAGGCAAAGCACTTCGGCAATCAATCCATCCAAAGGCAGAAAAAGGTATTTATCATCATGGCATCCTCCTTTGCACCTGAATTCATAGCAAACCCTATAGTAGTCGAGGTTATAAAATGCCCTAGGCCCGTATTTCAGCTAGTTCCCGAGGTAGCTAAGAAAGATGACAATGTAGGTACTTTTTCCCAAATTCCAAAGGGAGTTGTTTTCGTAGAGGATCCCTGAATATATATTCATTGCAACATAGAGGAATTAGGAGATGAAGAAATTAAAAGCATGTATAAGACTGTTATATGTGACAATTCCGGTAATGTAAAACCTGAACATAAAATTTCCCTAGGATTCACTGAAATCCTCTGCATTCCTAAATTTCCCGAGGAGGTGATTAGGATAGTTTTAAGTAGGGCAAATGGTTCATTCTTTTGGCTTGATTTAGTATACAAAATAACAAAGGAAGTTGTGAAAGCAGTAACAGGGTTACCTTCCACCGGTAACAAACTAGACAAGACTAAGAAGGTCTCCAATAAACTTAATTGATGCAACATCAGACATAAGGTCTCTGAGAGTTAATGATGTGACGGATATAAATGTGAGATTTGTTAGCATGATTTTAGGGTACAAAGCAACTCATGCAAATAGACTTAACTTAGTTTCCAGTTTATGCATTAAAAGTGCTTATGACATGGTTAAAGACAATGTAA
Organism: Cryptomeria japonica; assembly: GCF_030272615.1. NCBI lineage: Eukaryota > Viridiplantae > Streptophyta > Pinopsida > Cupressales > Cupressaceae > Cryptomeria > Cryptomeria japonica. The sequence goes on along the minus strand of NC_081409.1, from coordinate 680,818,114 downwards.
AAATTGATGTATGTGAATGGTTAAAAGATGAGTTGATTGATAACTTAGGCAAAATCAAGAAGGATAAGAACGGAACCTTTAGATTTGGAAATCTACTTGTATGCTTGATGCTACACATAACCAAATAGGTTCCCAGTATAGGCAGTAAGACCCTTGGATTTGATATACCGGTAGGAAAACAATTAACAGACCTATTCAACAACATGGGTGAAAACAAAGAAAAGAACATTCATGACTATTTTCAAGCACTAAAGATTAGGATGAACAAAAGAATCAGACTATCACAACAAATTGTCAACAAATACAAGGATGATATATGTTTTGTAATCAAAAAGGATGAGATCTGGATGGAAGAAGTCATCCCAACAACAATTTGGGTAACAGAGATGGGTTATGAGACTTATGGTCATATAATTGAAACTTATGCTAAAGCACTTCTAGAAGCACCAAATGAACCAAAGGAAGAAGTATTTGGTAGTGTTGAGACCATAGAAAAACAAATTCAATCTAAGAAGAGAGTGAAAAAGGTTGAAGCAGTTGTGAGAAGAGGCTCTAGACATGATAAGGCTATTAAAGAAGATGTATTAAAACAAACCGGTATCACTGAGGATGAGTTAGGAACTCTACAGCCTAAGACTCACCTATCACTCGTAGCTACTTCTTCGGAAAGTGACATGCCTACATCTTTCAAAAGAGTTGTAAGGAAAATGGATCCTTCACCGACATCCACACCTTTGCCTAGAAGGACTAGATAAAAACAACAAGCAGTGAGGTCTCCGATTAGAAAGACAACACCAAAGAAAAAGTTGACACCAAAGAAGAAGAAGACTAAACAAAACATGGCCCCTCTTGATAAATTTCTATATGAAATCACAGAGGAAGGGAAACTCAAAAACATAGGAAAGGTCTATGATACATTGTCAGCAGATGACAAAGAACAAGTTGAAAACAATGTTATTTTACACATGAACATCTATAAGCTTGATAAGAAAATCAAAATTGAAAAGTTACTTGTTGTTTATCTAGTAAACTCACCTAAGGAGATAGATGACTTAATTGCAGAAGCCAACTGGTCAGTGTTCTCTACTGCACACTGGCATATTGCATTAATGGTTGGAAGAGTGAATGAAGTAATAAAGGAAACATAAAATGCATGGGACATATTTCTTGTTGAGAAAGAAAAATAGGAAGAGTAGTATAGCATCATTAAATTGCGACACTTGCAATTTCGACTGCATTTGGGTCTTCACGATGGTGGCGCAACGTTGAACTTGAATGGAGACCCCGAAACTTGTGTACGACATCAAAAAACTACATCTTTCTGCACCTTGGCCTGATCCTCCTTGCATCCTGTTGTCCCGGGAGGTGGGACCATGGTGCCCAATGCCCTGGTCCTTCAGGACCATGGCGCCTAGCGCCCTGGTCCCTCAGGACTGTGGTGCCCAGCGCCCTGGTCCCTGGCCCTATTTTGGGCCCGGTCTCTTGTTGGGCATCGGGTCTTCAAGTTTGCAATTTGGAAAATAATGTTCCTAGGTCGGCCTAAGGTCGGAAAAATCAGTCTCCTAATCCTAATTGACAAGTATATAAACTACATTTCCCCTCCCAAAAAGAGGGTGGAAAACATATGTGTGCAAGAGGCGGAAGCAATAGGCAAACATTCAAACATTCAAACATTCAAGCATTCAAGCATTCCTTCAAGCAATTGAGCATTCTAGGTCTCCATTCAAGGCTAGGTGTTGCATTCAAGACAAGGATTCAACCATTGAAGAGGAGATCACCTACAACATACAACATTATTACACCTTCGCATGTAAGAATACAAACATTCTTACAACAAGGTATCAGTACTTGATTACATTACAAACATTTACATTTACAGCATTCTCATTTCTTGGTTAATTCCAAAACCAAGGTTTGACCTGAAGGCAAACCCCTAATCCCTAACCCCCAATCATCCTCTCTTTTCTATGTGTAGGTTGCAGGTACACGGCTGTAATTTAAGATCTGGAATCCTTGTGCAGAGACAAACAAATCCCCCTTCATTTCGCAGATTTTTTGGAGGACCGTGTGCACTCTGGGCGCCATCATCCCATCAACTTTCGCTCAAACTTGCAGGACAGCATCGTCTCGACATTTTACTGCTAATTTCAGGTCTGTAGCTTCATCCCGTGTCCCCATCTCCATCTACAAGAGAATCTTTCTTACTTTTACATACACTACTAGTTCAATCCTTCTATCTACATTCTTTACAAAAGAGGGTATCCTTGTTGTCTCAACCCTGGAAACTCATTTAGAATTAAATCTTGCATTGTGTGGGATTGGATCTTGTGAGTTTTTACCCCTCTTTTGAATGTAAAGTCTCTCCTAAGTGAAAACCGTCAATCCTAGTGACCTCCTTTCTCTCTCCTTGGAGTGGGGGAACACCTAGGGTTTAATTTTCTGCTTTACATTTTGGTGAACCTGACATGAACATCCTAATTCTGATTATTCATGGTTAGATCTAAAAAAAATTTGCTTCCTTAATTACATTTCCATGTTTGATCTTTTGCAAATTTTAGAGGTTAATTGCATAAAAACCCTAAATTTTCTTTTTAGTAATTGAGCTTGTGAAATGATTAATTGTTAATGCTTGTTTCAGATCTACCCTTCTATTGCAAATTGTCAATTCATATTTGTGCTTTAATTCTGAAAATTAAGTGGTTAAGTGTCAAAACCCTAATTTTTAAAACCCTCTTGATTCAACCTTTGACCGATGATTTCACTGATCAAAACACCTCCAAATCAGCTATAACTTTGGATTCCGCAACAAAATCATAATATCTCTCATCCCTAAAAATTTTGAAAAAAGTTGCGAGGACCGTGTGCACCCTGAGCACCATCGTCCCCGACATTTTTTCTGAAATTTCGGGAGCTAGATCTTAATATATTTTTCTGCTAGAATCCAGAATCTTGGTTGATTTCATCAATTCTAACACTTTCAAAATTAAAGTCAAAGTTGGTCTAGTGATTGCTTGGGTTAAGGCTTCTAATCATTCAAAAATTATTGAAATTGAAATTTTGTGTTAAAATTGTGTTTCTTACTATCCTAAATCTGAAAAGTGTGTTGGCATTCATTCGAAGTTTCAGTGCTTTATTCAAATTTTTGCAATTTGTGACTTTTGAAATTAAGTGTTTAATTGCAACAACTTTTGATTTCCGGTTTCAAAATTGAATTTTGCATGAAATTGAGTCAACTTTTAAATTTCAAAGCTTGCATTGCTTTTAGTATTCCCTCTAAAATCATAAAATTCAAAATTTCAGTTTCCTTTTCTTTTTCAAAATTCAAATTTTGCATTTTTCAACAATCTTGGTAGGGTTCAATTTTGAGATTGCAACTTTAATTTGGCCTATCTACAGATCTTAAAATCACTCAATTTTTTCAGATTAGCTTTAAAATCATCATAAGTTTCATCCCTGAAAATTTTGAAAAGAGTTGCGAGGACCGTGTGCACTCCGTTCGCCACGGTCCCCGACATTTTTTTCTGAAATTTCAGGAGATTGTCATGATTGCATTTAACAACTTAAATCTAGGAGATTGGCTGATTTTATTGAAATTTGCTACCTCTAAATTCAAAAATAAATTCAAAATTCAAGATTTCAATTTTCAAGATAACAATTAAAATTAAGTGCTACCCCCTTGGCCCTAATTTTCAATTGTGCCTACCTTTCTTGGAAGTTGTGTTTCCCTCTTCTTTCACAAAGTTCAAATTGGATAATCATTATCTCATTGATCAATTTTGCCAACTTTATTTTCAAAATTCAAAATCTTCTCTCTCTCTCTCTAGTGCATGAGTTTTACAACAATAAGCCCTACTTACACTATTCCCGTTAGATGAAGCCTTAGAATTAAGTCTTTCCAAGGTTTAATTACCGAGGAGATGGAACCTAATTTGAATGGCCTTTTTAACGAGGACACGGGTAATTCCTCTAATCCTCTTAATGATGAAGAAGCTCTCCATGAGGTTTCTGTAGAACAACTTTCGAAATTGGATAACCAATTTGATGATTTTCAGCAATGGATGTCTCAAGAATACCCCAGTAGTCAAGCCCTTTCATTAATTGAGGGTCTAAAATGTATAGTTCAAAGTGATAAGAATGGAATTGATATTCTGTGTAGTATTGCACACATCATGGATTTGAATGTGATGCCTATGAAGAGTTGTGCCGAAACTTTAGGTTATACAGAACCTCCTACTCAAGTCAATCATTCTATTCCTTTGACAACTTCTATTGCTAGTATACCTACTTTTACATCAAACATAATGACTACTTCAATACAAAACATTCCACCTATGATCACCAGTCATGGGGGCAATCCTTCTTCTTCAATCAGCCCTCTTCCTTCATTCAATTTGACTTCTTCATTCATTCCTTCAATGAGTGTCCCTATTACATCGCCACAAATGAACATGACGCAAGGGGGCAATTCATTTAACCATTCCATTCCTCCTTGTAGTGTTCCTTATTTCCAATCATCTCCTATGACTAACTATCATAGTGTCCTGCCACCTTACTCTCAATCAATAACTTCTTTCAATAACATAATACCTCCATCACAATCTAACATGTCTAATATGAACTCTTCGACTGAAGCGACCATTAACAATCTTGCACAAACTGTCTCTTCTTTACAGCAACAAATTGCCTCTATGAATCAATCTAAGTTTAGTGTGCCCACATTTGATGTTGTGAGCCCACTTTCTCTTGACATTGTTCGAGCTATCCCCCCTAAGCATGTTGAAATCCCACAGTTGGAGCTTTATAATGGTAAAAGTGATCCTCTAACACATGTTAAGACTTTTAAAACAATATGTACTGATTTTGCTTATGACCAAAGGTTGCTTGCAAAACTGTTTACTAGAACATTAAGAGATAAATCCCTACAATGGTATTGCTCATTGCCTTCCTATTCTATTTCTTCTTTCGAACAACTTGCAAATGCTTTCATTCAACAATTTCAAAACAATATAAGTCCTAAAGTTACTTTGATTGATTTAATGCATTGTAAACAAGGTGTTAAAGAAAAAGTGACTGATTTCATTGGTAGATATAAGCATTTGTATGCTCGAATTTCTTTTCCAGTGCCTGACAATGATATTCAAAGAATCTTCATTTCTAATTTACAAAAAGACATTAGAGAAAAACTCCTGTTTTCTGAGTTTACTTCTTTCCAACAGTTGTGCGCAACTCTTCACAATTATCAACTGACTATGAGTCAAATGGAACAATCACATCCTATGGCTCCGAGTGATAAGGGTGATAGTAGTCAACAACCATTTGGGAAGTTTAAACCGAATAGAGAGTCGATTAAATTCAATGAAAACATCATCAACAACAATGTGAATGTAGCATCAGGTGTGCCTCCTATTTCTAAGTTTTTTAAGAAGGAAAGAAAGTTTACTCCTTTGAATGAATCATTGCATAGTATTATGAATAAGTTATTGGAACAAAATGTGCTTACTCTTCCTCCTATAAGGCAAATAGATCCTGCAAAGATTAATTCACCCTATTTTGATAACAAATCTTTTTGTCAATTTCATCGTCAACCTGGGCATGATACTGAAAAATGTTTTGCTTTAAAGGGTAAAATTCAAGATTTGATTGATAATAATACTATCTCTATTTCTGGAGTGAATGATAAAGGCAATACATCTGTAGCTCCTCCTAACCAAAATCTTCAGATTTTTACTGATCCATTACCTTCTCATACCTCTAATGCGATTGATACTACTGATTCCTCTGTCTCACCTGATGATCTTGTGTCTAAGACTCCGAATGTGATTAACTTTGTGGAGCAGCAGAAAAGCCCTAAAGAACTTTCCATCACCTTTGATTCTAGCGAAACTATCAGGGCACCTGATGGTCCTTTATATATAGTTGCAAAAGTCAAAAATACACCTTGCCGTGGAGTGCTTATTGATCCTTCTTGTATGGTTAATGTCATTACTGAAGAATTTCTTTTTACTTTGCAATTGAATCAAGTGATCTATGATGAAACAAATGTGGTTGTGAAATTATTTGATGCATTTTCTTCTCCTGCAATTGGTTCTATTATATTACCTATTGATGTCCATAACAAATCCCTTGATGTGGACTTTGCTATTATTCCATCATCCGAACAATTTCGTGTGAAGCTAGGCTATCCTTGGCTATCTTCCATGAAAGCTATTGCTTCTCCTATTCACAAGTGTTTGAAATTTCCCCATAATGGTGAAGTTGTTACTGTCAATCATAGTCTCTTTAAACCAGCTGAAAGAACTTCTAGCGTTCCTATTGATTATTTTTGGCCTAAACAATTTCAATCTCTTCCACCGCGAAGTGATCATTTTTTCAAATCTTATCAAAAGTGGAAAAAAGATATGATCCTATCTCTAAGTGAACCTAGAACACCCAAACTTGATATTCCTATCATTCTTGAGAAGGAAGTTCTTCCTTTGAAAGATAAAACTAATTTCTTTCCTTAAGAAGATTCCCAACCCATCCCTATGGATGTGACTATGTCTATGTCTAATAAACTTTCTAAAGGTAGACCTATACCTCCTCGTCATGATGGACTTGGTCTCCTTCCTAAACCAGATATTCCTCCTTTATATGGAGCAGTTCCTCCTCCTTCCTCTTATAGAGAGAAGAGACCTTCCTCTTCTCCTATTGTCCAACCTAAGAGACCACAACCTGAACACCCAAGTGATAAGGATGAGAACATTCCTCCTCCTCAATCTTCTCAACTTCCTACTAAGACTAGACGAAATCTTTCTGCGCGTGAACGCCGACGAAAGCGTCATCTTAGAGCTTGTGCAACTGCTTCTCAAACTTTGCAATCCCCAAAAACACCTTCAGCTAGTATTATTCCATTTTCTCCTCAGCCGAAAATTGAGCCAAAGTCTCCTAAACATAAGATACATGATGGTTTTGATCCTGTGTGAGTTAAAGATCCTATTTTTATAAATCTTGATGATGAAATAGATGAAAATGTTATTCATGATGAAAATGTTGCTTCTCTTTCTTCTGATAGTGAATATGAATATGTTGATATTGATAACCATTTATCTAACGAATTTTCTAAAGCACTTATCTTAGCTCCTAGACAAGAACAACGTGGCTTGGAACATGAACATAGCCCTTGTTTGGATCTTGTGATAGCTCCATCTGTTGTGCTGGATGTTCCTCCTCTAGCGTGTTTCCTGCCTTCCTGAAATATTGATCAGCAAGATCGGGGGGTGGATGATGTGCTAGACTAGTTCATTAGCATAGCAGACTCTCTCCTCCTCTCTTGATCTCTTTTGTTACTTCTTCTATGTGTTATTCTCATTCTTCTATTTGTTGTCCTTAGTGTTGTCTACTTGAGGACGATGCAAAGCATTGAGATCTCTTTTGGTCTCTCTCATGTTGACTCAAAAGACACATCATGTGTTCCCTTCTTCTAGGTGACCTTCCTTGATTGGGGAATGAAGAACAATTATGCATACATACATATGATATACATGAATTATCATACAGCATACTGACCCCAAGGAAATCGAAGGCACCTCGTGATTTGTGTTTTATGTCTATTATCCTTGGGTTTATCTCACACTTGGGGGCTAAATCTTTGTGATAACATGCTCCTTTCCCTTCTCATTTCTTATGTGTATCACTACCTTAAAGCAATCACCCCCCGATGAGGCATGTGCGATCGCTTTAACGTAGGGGGCATACACTCCATTCATATCTCTTCAAGATTCTTAAAAATTTCTTGGCGAACTTAGCTTTGCCTTGAAAAATTTTTGGTATTATTCTTGCATGACTCATAGTGAGGGAACCTTACTACTGACAGTCATGGTTCTCCCTCATGATCTTCCCTTTTACTTTGTCAATAGAAGTCGTAAGATCCTTAGTCCACTGGGGGCTTGCTGTATCTTGCCTCCTTGACATGGTGAAAGTCTTTCAATGTTGTTTCCTTGTACTTTACCGGAAGTATGGGCATACGCTTATACTCCCGCTAAAGTGGGGGCTAAATGTAGCATCGTAAAATTGTGACACTTGCAATTTCAACTGCATTTGGGTCTTCACAATGGCAGCGCAACGTTGAACCTGAATGGAGACCCTGAAACCTATTTACGACATCAAAAAACTACATCTTTCTGCACCTTGGCCTGATCCTCCTTGCATCCTACTATCTTGGGAGGTGGGACCATGGTGCCCAGCGCCTAGTGCCCTGGTCCCTCAGGACCGTGGCGCCCAGCGCCCTAGTCCCTGGCCCTATTTTGGGCCCGATCTCTTGTTGGGCATTGGGTCTTCAAGTTTGCAATTTGGAAAATAATGTTCCTAGGTCAGCCTAAGGTCGAAAAAATTAGTCTCCTAACCCTAATTGACAAGTATATAAACTACATTTCCCCTCCCAAAAAGAGGGTGGAAAACATATGTGTGCAAGAGGCGGAAGCGATAAGCAAACATTCAAACATTCAAACATTCAAGCATTCAAGCATTCCTTCAAGCAATTAAGAATTCTAGGTCTCCATTCAAGGCTAGGTGTTGCATTCAAGACAAGGATTCAACCATTGAAGAGGAGATCACCTACAACATATAACATCATTACACCTTTGCATGTAAGAATACAAACATTCTTACAACAAGGTATCAGTACTTGATTACATTACAAACATTTACATTTACAACATTCTCATTTCTTGGTTAATTCCAAAACCGGGGTTTGACCTGAAGGCAAACCCCTAATCCCTAACCCCCCAATCATCCTCTCTTTTCTATGTGTAGGTTATAGGTACGAGGCTGTAATTGAAGATCTGGAATCCTTGTGCAGAGACGAACAGATCGCCCTTTGTTTCGCGGATTTTTCGGAGGACCGTGTGCACTCCGGGCGCCATCGTCCCGTCAACTTTCACTCAAACTTGTAGGACAGCATCGTCTCGACATTTTATTGCTAATTTCAGGTCCGTAGCTTCATCCCGTGTCCCTATCTCCATCTACAAGCGAACCTTTCTTACTTTTACATACACTACTAGTTCAATCCTTCTATCTACATTCTTTACAAAAGAGGGTATCCTTGCTGTCTCAACCCTTGAAACTCATTTAGAATTCAATCTTGCATTGTGTGGGATTGGATCTTGTGAGTTTCTACCCCTCTTTTGAATGTGAAGTCTCTCCTAAGTGAAAACCATCAATCCTAGTGACCTCCTTTCTCTCTCCTTAGAGTGGGGGAACACCTAGGGTTCGATTTTCTGCTTTACAAGTACAGGAACCCCAAACCAATAAAGGTATACCAGAAGGAGAGAGACAAAGGAAAAGGAAAGGTTGGTGGACCTCCGAGCATCAAAGTAAAAGATAACTTATCCCCACCGCCTCAAATTACATCATCGGTAACACCTACTAAAGATCAACCGACAGATGAGAGTATGGACATAGAGGATACAAATCCTAATCCTGAGGTACTATACACAGTTGATATTGATACACAAAAGGTCAACATTGTGATAGACAAAGAAACAACCAGCAAGACAGATATGGCTAGTGAGGCACCGTCAATTGACAACATTGACAATACTGAAAGGAAAGTTGAAGTTGATAACATATAGAAATAGGTAGAGACTCAGACTGAGACTAAAATAGAGCAACAAATAGAGAGACAAGCAGAGCAATAGGCTCCAGAATAGGAATAGGTTCACATGGAAATAGTGCCATCGGCAACAGGAGAAGATCAAAAACCATTTCTTAAAGAAATAGAAACACAGACTAACCTACCACAGGTCACTACAAGCTTGGTTACTTCCTCCACCGATGGAATTCAGAATGTTGGTTCCTCCTTAATAGGTTACAAATCAACAAATGTAACTGAAGTACTTTTGGACTCCATCAAAAAGATAACAGATTGTAGTTCACGGGCCTATAAAGCTATAGATGACACATTCCCAATTTTGAAGGTGATAGCTCCTAACTGTAACATAGACAATAAGGATTCTTTAAGACAACTTGACACTTTGTGTAAATACATCACTGAGAACACAGTGACTATTGAGCAAATAAAGGAAGAGACATTGAAGGATAAGGTAGAAATTGAAAAGCAAAAATTCTTTGAAGATCAGATAAAGAAGTGTACTAGGGAATTTGACACACTTCTACTGGAACTATGTAACTTATTAAAGGAATTTAAAACTCTGTAAAAAGACACTTTCAAGACAAACTTTTTGATAGTAGACATAGATAAGAAAATGAGCAAGGTATAGGATGAAATCAATAAACTTGCAGACAATTTTGTTAACTCACTTGATACATTATCAATTTTTGAGCAAAGGATAACAAGTTTTGAGGAAGAATTACTTAAGTTAGAAAGAGAAAAGGAGAGAATAGTAAATAAGGCAAATCATTTGAGACTAAGATTGAGTCCAAGATTGGACTATCTAGCATCATTACGGAAGGAAATATCTGAGGCACTAGTACAGGGACAGAGAACACTGGCAGAGCATATGCAGCACCTCACTAGTACAGTTCAAAGAACAGAGACAACAATAAAGGATAGCAAGAAGTTTATGGAAAGTATAAACTTAATTTTGGCAGATCTTTTTCAAATTGTAACCACCCAGTTACAAGGTTGAGTGAGACTACAACTCTACTAACATCTTGGCAACCTTTGTCATTGATGCCAAAGGGGGAGTAGTAGTATGAGAAAATAACCGACAGAAGACTTATCTGCTCAGGGGGAGCTCTTATATTTTTGGAAACATTTTTGGATTACAAGTTTTGGATACACTTTTGAATTTTCTCATGAGTGTTGCCATCAATGCCAAAGGGGGAGATTGTTGGCATATGCACACTCCAATGAGATATTGTAGGTGATTGAAGGTTTTGTCATTGATGGCAACCTTACAATCCTATGGCATCGGCAAGGCATTACACCGGCACTAGCAAGATCAGACTCTACATCGGCACTCAGACCACTGGCACCGACTGAGAAAGGAAGCATACCGGCATAGAGGCTGACAGGATTTTTGTTATATTATATTTTGTTTATTATTGTAAAATCTTTGTAAGCCGACTTCGCATCATTGTAAAATGACTCTTATATAAGAGAGATCATTATAGAACATTTTGAAGTAAGTAAGAAGATTATTTTTAGGTGAAATAAGGCAGACCTATTATGTGAATTATAGGTTAAGGGTTTATGTAAGAAGCAGAGCAGAAACCGGTACTAGATCTGGCATTATAGATGCTATTTTGAAGCAGTACAAGATACTAGATTTATATAATCCATCATTGTAAGCCAGTGAGACTTCCCATTGAGCAATGAGCTCTAGGCAGTTGGCCTTCTTGTATGTGCAGGCCCCTCTTGTAGCAGTAATATTCTCTTATTGGCCAGTAAGTGAATATTTTGGGTCACAAATCCCACCGAGGTTTTTCCCACACTGGGTTTCCTCATTAAATCATTGTGTTATGGTGTGCTTTTCATGTGGTTTCTTTTAATTATGTTTATTGCATTATTTCTTGCATACCGGTACACTGTTATAATATGTTCTACATGTTTTAAGTTAAGAAATTAAATTCACCGGTTAGATACTGATTCACCCCCCCCTCTCAGTATCTGTGGGAATCCTAACAATGCAAGTGAGGGACAGACACCTATGGATACAGAGGAGGGAGCCACTAGAGAGGGAGCCACTAGAGAGGCACCTATGGATATGGGGGAGGGAGCTATAGATGGAGATCTATGGGATCATATGATAGGATATTTGCAGACTCGTGTAGAGGATTTGGAGGCAAAGGTAGCATCTAGAGATGTGCAGGTGTTTTCCTGAGAGTCAGAGCTAACTGTGGTCTTGCAGGAGAGGGATGACGCCATGGAGAGATTTGCGGTGTTGCAGGAGAGAGTACAGGTGGGAGCAGGAGTAGGAGCACAGGTTCCTACTAGGGATGCGATGAGGGAAATGCGACGAGCACAGGAGGAGATAGATTATTGGTGGGGGTTATATGAGAAGGCGGTGCCAACTAGTTAGCGAGTACTTAGCTATTCACGGATGCAGTGAGCGAGATCAGAGTGGTCTCAGAGGATGCAGAGTAGTGGTGGTGTGATGGGTCCTCCATGGAGAGATAGATCAGGTGGTGCAGGGGCTAGTGGGGGAGCAAGTGGTGATGGTGGTGCAACATCTGGTTAGAGTGGCATCTCAGAGAGCATTTTGTATGCATGTATTTTATCATTTTGGACTGTATCTTGGATGGCTTTTTGGTAGCCGATATTGTGGACTTCATTGTACTCTGATACATGTATATTTTTGGCGATATGATATGATATATGAGGAGATCCCATATTTTGTGATGATATGCATGTTGATGATATGTATGGATGCTTATGCAGGATGATGATCTTATGTGTTATGCTTTAGATGGATACTTGTACTTGCTATTTGTATGCATTGATTAGATGATTCCTATATGCATGTTTTATGATGATTTTATTCTTACATGATGTCTTATTATGTATGTTTTATGAATGTGATGCTAATATGTATATGCAGGTTTATGTATGTGTGCATGATGTGTTGGTGATGTAATGTCTTATGTATGTAATGCCATGATGATTATGTATGCATAATAAAATGATGATTATGATGGTACTTTGGTTTTTATGTTTTGATGAGACAATGAAATGATGTTAATGTAATGTGTTGAATGAATGATTTTAATATGTAAATGCATCTATATGTTTGTTAGATGAGTGGAATATGGATAAACAAATGTAAAGTACAAATGTATAAATAATGATTTTTAAATGAATGCATATGGATAATGTATGAACAAATGTTTGAGACAAATGATTTTATTATGCTTCTAAATGTCAGAAAATATGATGAAGTGAAATGACAATGCAACTTATGGGTAACGAATAACTGCACCTTAATGCAATTAAAAAGGAGAATGAATGAATTTGGTAATGAATCCTAAATGAAATGAATTGAATGAGTATAAAAATATACTAAATGGATAAATGAATTCACTTAACTAACGGATAGATAAATAGATGTATGAAACGATAAATGGTGATAAGTGATAATAAATGATGATTGGTAACTGAATCTAAATGAATGCATAGCAATGGTTAATACAATCAAGGACAATTTATCATATGAATGAATCAAAGTGTCATGATTATGCAATGATGAAATGATATATAATGATTAATGTCAATAAATGATAATGAACTAGATGTAGTTAAATGCAACTAAATGATATGAAATTTACTCTATGTAAGTGCAACTAAATGTAATGATGAAGATATGATCATGATAGATGAATGCAAGGTTTTTTAGACTTTGCATGATGCACTGATGATGTATCAGAGTACTTTGTCATGATTGTATCCAAGACCAATTCAATTTTTACATAACTGCTCACATTAACTTTGTTCACTCTTGCATACAAAACTATGCATATGAATAATGAATGAGTAAATGGATTAACGATATGCAACAGAATGCAATATAAATAGATGAGATGGAATGATGATCCATAGTGCTTTATTTTCATCATTGAGCTTTTAAAATGTTGTAAGAAAAATACAAGCAACTTGTCATAATGATTCAAGATGACCTGTGTATTCCTTACATGAATTTTGATATAGCAAGTTAATACAAGCAACTTGATATAATAGATCAAGTTGACCTGAGTATTGCTTGCAGAAAAGACAAGGATTATCTCCTTCATGCATGACTTGGAATGTCCTCCTTGATCTTTTGACGATCATATCCTGAGACAAGTTCATACCATAGTAAGAGATAAACCAATATCAAGTTTGGATGAGGTAGTAGGAACCAAGGATGGAGCATGGTACCTGCACGCAAGCAGCATATATAAAGAATAAATAATATGGACCCTCGATAATGGTTCATGCTCATATGGTTGAGGTATACGTTGTAGTCAACAAGCCATAGTGATCCATGACTGCATTTTGCATAAGATCATGTAGACACCATTATTACATGCCCCAGAATGACATCAGAATAAATCGCAGAAGATACACAAACAATGTTGTAGGAACCTGATATATATAAACGAATGAATAACCTACAAATCAACCAAGTACTTGATAGCTTAAACAAAATTTTCTTGTCAAAGAAAATGTCATCTTGTCTTTGTTTTGGTAAAGAAGGATGCATCCTTGTTAAGACAGTGGGTGCGTTGATGTTGATTGTTTGGTTGATCGGATAAGTGGTCATCGTTTGATTATTTCACAATGTTTTGTTTGGTATCTGCTTTGAAAAACATATGTACAGTACGTTGACATGTTTTTGATTGATTTTTGATGTTTTATCATGTTTTTGGATTTTGTGAGGTAGTTTTGAGTGTTTTTGGATTTTGTGGTTGTTTTGAATGTTTTTGGTATTTTGTGAGAAAGTTTTGATCAAAGAACCCATGAATCACAAGTAATACAGAATCCACTTCCATCAAATAGGTTAAGGGTATTGCCCCCAGTTTAGGCATGACTTTGAAAAAGTGGGATGCAAGATGCATGAAATACTATCCTTGATTGCAAATCAATAACAAGCCATGGTTTGGACAGATGGATGTGTGTATGTAATGAATGTGATCGCAAAAAATTTGAAAGATAATGGAGCCATAGCCTTTACGAGTGGCACCTATTTGCCAGGTTTTCACCATCACACTTACCCAAGGTGCCACCAGAGTGGTTGTTCATTGTTTGGATGCATGATTTTTCTTTACTATTTTGATTTTTTTGTATTGTCTTCAGGACATTTATCTGGATATTTTTGGTGTTTTTTGTCGATATGTATGGGAGCCTAATGCTTTGTGCAGCTTATGTATAAAACCATTTGAGGTGCATGTTGTTGATCAGATCTGCTAGTGGTTCTCCTTTTGAAGTAGCCAACTGATATGCCCCAGACCCAAATACAGCAGTAATAACATACGGACCTAGCCAATTTGATTCAAAATTTCCCTGATGTTCTCGGTTGGGTTGGTTACGAGGATTTTCTCGAAGAACAAGATCACCTACCTTGAATGTATGAGGTCTAACCTGATGATTATAACTTTTGCTCATGCGCTGCTAATAGGCCTTGAGGTGATTGTATGCAGCTTGTCGCTTCTCATCAAGAAGCTCTAATTCTTGGAGATGGGATACTCTATATGCTTCATCATCTATGAGATTGTGTAAGGAAACCCGTAGAGATGGTATCTTGACCTCAATAGGTAAGATAGCTTCTGCACCGTAGACCACTGAGTAGGGAGTTGCGCCTGTAGGGGTTCGTATGCTAGTTCGATACACCCATAGTGTTGGATTCAATTGAACGTACCAATAACGCCTGACATCATTGGTTGTCTTCTTGAGGATTCTTAATATGTTTTTATTTGATGCTTCAGCCTAACCATTGCCTTGTGGGTAATAGGGAGTGGAAAAGTGGTGTTGGATGTGAAATTTCTCATAGAGCTCACGAACATCCTAATTTTTGAATGGAAGGCCGTTATTTGTGATGATGGATATGGGTACACCATATCGGCAAATGATGTAATTAAGGATGAATGAGGTGATCTGCTTGCTAGTGACTTGGGTAAGTGGAACAACTTTGATCCACTTTGTGAAGTATTCGGTAGCGGTAATAATAAATTTGTGGTCGTTCGATGAAGATGGATGGATTTTACCCACAAGGTCAAGGCCCCATTGAAAAAAAGGCCATGGTGTTGTGATTGGTTGCAATTCCTATGCTGGTGCATGTATCAGGTCTCCATGAACTTGGAATTTCTTGCACTCCTTGACAAAGTAATAGGAGTCTTTTTCCATGGATGGCCAATAGTATCCAATGCGTAGGAGTTTCTTGGCTAGTGATGAACTGCTTGCATGAGTTCCACAAATTCCTTCATGTACCACCTCCAAGGCCTTTGTTATCTCATCTTGTTCCAGACATCAAAGGAGAGTACCATCAAGACTGTGTTGATATAGGGTTTCAACAATAATGGTATATCGAGCGGTTTGGCAAATGAAGGTTTTACGTTGGTTATTCGATTGGTTAGGAGGAAGTGTGTGATCGCGGAGATAGGTGTAGAACTCACCGTACCATGGTGATTCGAAACTGATAAGGTGACATATCATCTCTGATTCAGGGATATCATAAGCGGGAATCCAAAGCTATTCTACCAAGAACTCATAGCATGTTGAATTTTGTGGAAGATCTAGGAGAGATGCAATGGTAGCCATAGCATTAGCAACTCAATTTTGATCTCTGGGTAGCTGCTCAAAGGTGATAGTAGTGAATGATGTTTTTAATTTGTCTACCATTTGTTTGTACAGCATGAGTTTGTCATTCTTGGTCTGATATTCATTTGCTGCTTATCGAATGACCAGTTGGGAGTCGCCATATACTTGTAGTTCTTGTAACTTCCATTGTATGGCTAATCTGAGTTCTATGATCAAGGCCTCATATTCATCTATATTGTTTGTACATGGAAATGTAAGCCTGTAAGACTTCAGGATACTGTCACCTTGAGGTGTGATAAATAGAATGTCTGCCCCCAAGCCATGCCTAGTGTATGAACCATCAAAGTATAGTTTCCATGGTTGTGTTGCTATGATCATGAATATCTCTTCATCTGGAAAATTGGAAATGAGAGGATGATCACCTATGAGGGGAGCATCGGCCAACTGATCTGCAATAACTTGACCCTTAATAGCCTTACGGTCCACATACTCAATGTCAAATTCACTTAGAATCATCACCCATTTAGTCAAGCAGCCTATCATTGCTACTTTGCCGAGTAAGTATTTGAGTGGATCAATCTTTGCAATTAGTTGTACTTTATGTGTTAACAAATAGTGCCTCAGTTTAGTGGTTGCCAAGATTACTGCTAGGCAAGCTTGCTCAATAGGTGTGTAATTGAGTTCATAGCCAACTAGTGTGTGAGAGATGTAGTAAACAACACACTCTTTCCCTTCTGCATTATGTTGTGCCAATAGTACACCCTGTCATGTATTTGTGTGGTGTACCTGTTATACCTGTTCCTGCAACACAAAACACTCAATAAATCATTGCAAACATGGTTAGTAGATTAAATCAATGAAACATAAAACCATAGCTAATCAACTTATTGCCTCCTAGTAAATGCGAGTATGAAAAATGCTCTCAGATCTTGCTTATGCAAATTCCAGTGACTTGACTACACTTAGATGGAGGATTTGAATGTTGAAAATGCATGATCTAGCAAGAATAGCATGATTAAGCTATATGAGTTCATGATTGATCTAGAAAATGAACTAGAATGAAGATGCAATTAAGCTAAAATGAGCATGATAACATTGCTAAGAAATGATAAACTAGAAGCTAGATGCCTATAGTAAAAATGCTTAAGCTATGAATGAGATGGGATCCATATTGCTCAAAATGAGGTCTATTTATAGGATTTCCAAGGCTAGGGGCAAGTTGGCATGAATCAATGGTTGAGATTGATTTAAAGATATCAATGGTTAAATTGGAGGAGGATGGCAAAGGGGGTTGGATTAAAGGGAACACTTAGTGACAAGTGTCACAAAGGTTCTAGAAGATGTTGGATGAAAGGGGACATGGGGGTAGGTAGAATGGGTTAGGTTTAGGAGTGGTAGAAGTTAGGAGAATTTGAATTTAAAAATTCAAATATTAGGAAAATGGCTAATTAATCTCAACAACTCATGATTTGATTTGTTTTAATTAATTAAGGGATCAAAAGAAATGAATTTGGATGAGGGAATTAATTAATTTGAATTAATTAATTAAAGGGGTGAAATGAAATGAACCTATTTAATAAATCCTTAGATTTATTAATAAGTAGATGAATGAGAGATTTAATCAAATTGCTTAGTGAATTAAATTAAATTGGGGAGGAGGGATTAATAAATAATTGCTTATTTAATTAATTATCTTCAGACCATTTTTAGGTGTATACATTTTGCCCCTCTTTGAAGCAAGGTGTGATGACGCATTGATTCAAAGAATAATCTCATTTTGATGATGGTATGGATTTGATAGGATGCCCCAGCTCTTGATTGCTAAATTTTGATATAATGATGCCCCCTTGGGAGATCAATTGAGATAATTGATCTTTGGAGTTTTGGGAGATTGATATCCCAATAGATTTGATTTGATTTCTGCAACTGTTGTTTGATGAAAGTGCAAGTTCTTTGATTAGCTTGATTGCCTAGATTGGTAAGATTGAAAAATCTTGATTGATTTGATTCAGTTTGGTTTTAGGAAGGATTCATCCTGTATAAGACATGGATGATCATAACGTCTGGTTTCAGGAAGGATTCATCTTGTATAAGACATTGATGATCACGTCTGGTTTCAGGAAGGATACCTCCTATATAAGACATGAATCAGAATCAGATCATCTGGTTTCGGGAAGGATTCATCCTGTATAAGATGAGATAGAATCAATTAGGTTTGATTGATTGATTTCATTTGGTAAGATTGATTAGATAAAGAACTAACAGTTTGTTGATAGCAAGATGCAGAAATATTTGGATATGATGATTGTTGGTTCTGTTGAGAGAGATAGCATAAGATTTTTCGTTGGGTCGATAATATCATGAGAGAGATGAGTCACTATTTTGATTGTGTATACCCTTGTGATGATACTTTGATGATTCCTGCGATAGATTTAATCCTGGATAAAATGAGCTTTGTTGGATCCCATGCAAGAATGAAATGCAAGCTAAAATGCAAATGAAATGCAACAGAATGCAAACTATGACTAGACTAGTCACTAGATTATTTTGCGTTTTTGTCATCATTGAGCTTTTGAAATGTGGGAAGTGAGTGCAAGCATCGATGGTATAATTAAACCATGATGACCTGAGCACTACTTTCCTGGATTTTGATATAGCAAGTTAACACAAGCATCTAGGTATAATTGAACCGAGATGACCAGAGTGTTGTTTGCGTAAAATAGGCAGTATTAATCATTTCAATATGCAAATTGGAAATCTCTTCAATGATACCTCAATGATCATGTCCCGAGACAAATTTGCACATATTCATGATTAATTTTTAGACAGCAGACAAGAAAAATATCATGTTCCTTCCTTGTTCCTCTAGTCAATGACATCCCGGAGTCACTCAGAAATCATGATAGCAAAAAGCAATATAGAAAATTTGAACAATCATATTACAATCATTATTCAAAAAGATATTATCCACTGAAAAGTGTGTGATGTGCTTAGATTGACTTTTCTATGATATCTTGATAGTTGATAGTTTGATCGTGTGTTCAATGTTGGATGTGTCTCAGTTTTCACTTGATAAGAGTTGTCGAACTGTTGTTCTATTTGTTTGATTAAGCTCAAAATGATCAAGAGTTTTCCCCTAGCTAGGTGTAAGATTTTATCCCAAGCCTAGAAACAAAGTCGTCATGATATATCCAATGATCCAAACCATGGTAAGAAGCCACCTGGGATGCTTGTGTATGTATAAAGGCTTTATGATGGTCAACGCTGATGGAAGAATGAATGCAAGCAGAAAAATGCATGAACTAATAGATGGAAGAGCCAACTGACAGATAGCGCCTGTTTGCTAGGTTTTCACCATCTGTTTTTATTGCACTTTTTCTGATATTTGATTTTTTTTCTTTCTTTTTTTTTCACTTTTTAGGATTTTTCTTCTTTTCCACTGTTTTTGATTTTTTTGATTTTTCATTGTTTTTTATTTTTCTGGATTTTTCGCTGTTTTTTATTTTTTCTAATTTTTCGTTGTTTTTGATTTTTTTGATTTTTTACTATTTTTATTTTTCTCTAATTTTTCAGACATAGAACTTCTTTAGGTGCATGCTATTGATAGGTTCCTCGAGCTGGTCTCCATCTTGTGTTGATAGCTAATATGCTCCTGACCCAAATACTGTTGTGACCACAAATGGACCTAACTAGTTTGGTTCAAATTTTCCTTTCTTTTCTCTATCTACCTGGTTGCATGGATTTTCTTTTAGCACTAGTTCTCCCACTTGAAAGATTCTTGGTTTAACATTATGATTATAGCTCCGACACATTCTTTGCTGATATATCTTTAGATGATCAAAGGCATTGTGTCTACATTCATGGATCAATTCTAACTCTTGTAGTCTAGATACTCTTTGTTCTTCATCTGGGATGAGACCTTTTAGTGATACACGTAGAGAAGGTATCTCTACTTCGATTGGTAATATGGCTTCTAATCCATATACAAGAGAGAAAGGTGTGGCACCTATTGGTGTGCGGATATTGGTGCGGTAGGCCCATAGAGCAAGGTTTAGTTGGATATGCCAATCTTTCCCAGCGTCATTCATTGTCTTCTTAAGAAATTTTCAAGATAGTTTTGTTAGATGCTTCTACCTACCCATTTCCCTCTGGATAATATGGTGTGGAGAATCTGTGTTGGATTTTGAACTTCTCACATAACTCTTGTACATCCTGATTCTTGAATGGTCGCCCATTATCAGTGATAATGGTCATTGGTATTCCATAGCGACATATGATATAGTTCAAGATAAATGCAGCAATTTGTTTTCTTGTGATGTTGATGAGAGGTACCGCTTCAATCCATTTTGTAAAATATTCAGTAGCGACAAGGATGAATTTGTGTCCATTAGATGAGGAAGGATTTATCTTTCCTACTAGATCAAGTCCCCATTGACAAAAAGGCCAAGATGTTGCTAAAGCGTGTAGTTCTTGTGCTGGTGCATGAATCAAGCTCCCATGGATTTGACATTGTTTGCATGTTTTTGCTATCTTGAAAGAATCTCGTTCCATAGTCGGCCAATAGTAGCCTAAGCGTATGAGTTTTTTCGAAAGGGTAAGACCACTTGAATGAGTGCCACAAATGTCGTTATGGACTTCATGTAAGGCTTTCTCAGATTCTTCTTGTTCAAGGCATCTTAAGAGAGTACTGTTTAGACCTCGTTTATACAGGGTATCCGCAACGAGAGTAAAATGTGAGGATTGGTGAATAAAATTTCTCTTTTGGTTCTTTGATAAGTCAAGAGGTAAGATATTATCTTTCAAGTATGTGTAAGTTTGGCCATAGCGGGAGGAATCGTGTCCAATAAGTTGATAGATGGTTTGGGAATCAGGACAATTATAGGTGGGATGAAACAACTCTTCAACCAGGAATTCATAATGCTCTTGATTTTCTCGTGTCTGCAATAGAAAAGCAAGTGTAGCCATGGCGTTTGCTGCTTTGTTGTCATTTCTGGGGATCTGTTCAAAAGTTATTTCTACAAATTACTTCTTAAAATCATCCACCATCTTTTTGTAAGGTATGAGTTTGTCATCTTTTGTTTGATAGTCATCATTGATTTGATTAATGACAAGCTAAGAGTCTCCAAAGACTTGAAGTTGTGTTATGTTCCATTCTACAACCATTTTGATACCTGTTACCAATGCTTCATACTTTGCTATATTGTTTGTACATGGAAAGCTTAGTTTGTATGCTTTCGGGATTGTATGCCCTTGTGGTGTGATGAAAATAATTCTTGCTCCTGATTCGTGTTGTGTATATGAACCATCAAAGTATAGTTGCCATGCTTTTGTTGTGACTGTTAGGATATCAACATCAAGAAATTCAATCTGTAGAGGATGATTATCTTGAAGTGGTGTCTCTGCTAGTTGATCTACGATGATTTGTCCCTTGATAGATTTTCTGTCAACATATTTGATATCAAACTCGCTTAGAATCATGATCCATTTTTCTAGTCATCCTGTCAATGTGGCTTTGCTGAGAAAATACTTCAGAGGATCGATTTGATGGAGTGAGATAGTAGATAGTGTTGTAGTTTTTGAGAAGCAAAAACTATTGCCAAGCATTCTTTTTCTGTCGATAAATAGTTAACCTCATATCCCACTAGTGTTTTGTTGATGTAGTAGATGGCTCATTCTTTTCCTTCATTGTCCTCTTGTGTGAGCAAAACTCCCAATGATGCTTCGGTAGTTGATACATAGAGTAATAATGGTTTTCCTAGAATTGATGACATTAGAATAGG
Organism: Cryptomeria japonica; assembly: GCF_030272615.1. Lineage (NCBI taxonomy): Eukaryota > Viridiplantae > Streptophyta > Pinopsida > Cupressales > Cupressaceae > Cryptomeria > Cryptomeria japonica. The sequence goes on along the minus strand of NC_081409.1, from coordinate 680,796,103 downwards.
TGGTTGCATGAGATATGCCTTGATCTTATTGAATGCTTCTTCACAGTGATGGTCCCATTTGAAATTAACATGTTTGTGCAATAGGTGAGTGAATGGTTGACATTTATCTACTAATTGAGCAACAAATCTTCTGATTGACTGGAGTCTTCCTTGTAGTGATCTTAGTTGACTGATATTATTAGGAGATGCCATTTCCATGATTTCTTTTACCTTAGCTGGATCTACTTTGATTCCTCTTGCTGAAACAATGTATCCCAATAGCTTTCCTGAAGTAACACCAAAGGCACATTTCTTAGGGTTTAGCCTTACCTTGTATTGTTCTAACCTGTCAAAGATCTTTACTAGTATCTCTATATGTTCTTCTCTGTTGTATGATTTAGCTAATATGTCATCCACATAGTCTTCCATGAATGTATGCATCATGTCATGAAATATAGTTGTTGTAGCTCTTTGATATGTAGTACCTACATTCTTTAATCCAAAAGGCGTGACGTTCCAGCAGAAAGTACCCCATGGGCATGTAAAAGTTATCTTTTCTTGATCTTCGGGTGCTATTTTGATCTGATTGTATCCAAAGAAACCATCCATTAGAGAAAACATGGAGTGTCCAGTAGTTAAATCTACAATGATGTTGATGTTAGGCAAAGGAAAGTCATCCTTTGGACATGTGTTATTAAGATCTCTGAAGTCTGTGCATATTCTAATGCTTTTATCTGGTTTTGAAATAGGAACAATGTTAGATACCCATTGAGGATATGCTATAGGTCTGATGAATCTGACATCCAGTAATTTCTTTAGTTCTGCTTTGACTAGAAGAGCGATATGTGGATGCATTTTCCTTAACTTTTGTTTGACTAGTTTGGCTCCTGGACTAACATTTAAGTGATGCATAATAAGTTCTGGATCTAACCCTGGCATGTCTACATATGACCAGGCAAAATTGATTTGTCGTCGTTTGAAGAATTCCACATATTGTTGCATTTCTTGCTCAGATAAAGAAGTTGTTGGATAAAGAATCTTTGGTTCCTCTTTTGTGCCAATGTTAACTGCTTCTGTTGGTTCAATCAAAATGGATGATCTTTCTTGATAATGCTCAGATAAAGTGTCAAATCTCCCATCTTCCGGTACCTCGAGGAGGTTTTCACCATTAGATGCATCCTTTATTTTTACTTTTTCTTAGTCTAATGTTGCCAATAAATGGTTTTCAGCATTAGACCTGATATTGTTTTCTTTATTTTCACTTTTGCGACTAGGAGATTTGGCACCCACTTGACTGGAAGATGCGTTGCTGAAATTCCTAGTGAGAGTTGTTATGGGTTTGATTGCATTAAGATATACAGATATGGCATGGTCATTTGGAAAGGTATCAATGGTGGTGTGTCCTTCATTTTCCCAATCAATAAGCTCAGGGTGGATTAGAGGTAAGGGATCTTTGGGTTGGTATGTTTCAAGGGTTTCAAGGGTCATGATGGAGGTATCAAAGTTTTCAATATGTGTTTCGATGTCTAGAATGGTACTCTCGTTATAATGATCTCGCGTAAGAAGTTCCTGATTGTCCTTGGTTAAGTCCAAGTTAGCCAAATGTGATTCTAATTCAAGCGAACTAGTTCCTGACGTTTGTCCTACATACGTGTGAACTATATCGACTTCTATATCTCCTTCAAAACATTTTTCTTCAGCTGATTCTTCAAAGTGATAGGAATCCCATTCCCATTCATTAGAATTTGTATCACTTGCAGCTTGTAGTCTATAGATTTGGTCATATAGCATTTCTTCCACTTTTCTGGCTATAATTTTCCTTCTTTCATATTCAATCTCCTCAGGACTGAGATTGAGTTTTGTCAACTTTTTGATGAGTTCTCATGAACTTATATTAGATTCTTTCTTGTTTTGATTGAGATTTAAGGCTGCTTGAGAGATGTTTTTAGTTTGTTTCTCTCGCTGATTTGAAGCTTGCTTCTTTTGCCATTTCAGGTTTGTTTGTGCTTGTTGCTTAGCTGATTTTTCTTCCTTTTCAATTGCAAGTTGTTCTTGTTTGTTTTCATATTCCTCTTGTTGTGGACTAAAAGATGTGTTTTCTAGTAGATTGACTTGTCCATACCCTAATCCTGTTTTGTCAGTTTTCTGTTGAGTATGAGGCTCAATAGGTTTTGAGATACCTTCTTTTCTTTTTCCTATAGGTCTTGTTCCAATGTATCCCATCTTTCAAAGAATGTTGAATCCTTTTCCATATTTTTCTATAGGAATTCTGACATTGTTGACCTTTTGTTGAACTTCTTCATATTTGTATAGCCATTGTAGTACATCTTTGTCTTCTGTCTCCTCTGATAAGGTTCCAGCACTAATAAATGCTCCATCAAATATCAGAAGATGTTTCATAGTTGATTGTTGTTTAGAGCTTGATGGTTTTCCCAAGGATTTAGGAGAAAGTGGTAATTGTGATATTGAGTATTCTCCATTCCCTCGATCTCTTAGCTGGATTTTTTTTCCATACTTGATAGAATAGAGGCAAATGATTTTTCCTTGGATTGTATGTTCGAAGATGTTACCTCCCTGTTATGTGGAATAATTACTTCTTGACCCATTTTTAGATTGCTACAATATTGGAATGGATTTGCATCTACAGATATTGTGATTTCTTGTCCTTCATAGGGAAATTTTACACATTGATGATAGGTTGATGGGACAGCTTGCAAGTCATGTATCCATGGTCTCCCTAGGAGCACATTATATGATAGGTCCAAGTCTAGAACTTGGCATGTTGTGTCTTTTTGTAGACGTCCCACTCTGATTGGTAGTATCACAATTCCCTTGGAGGAACATTCTTCTTCATCATAGGCTTTTATAGTGATCCTTTTCCAGACATCAACTGCATCTTCTGAATATCCTAAAGCACGAACAAGACTCACTGAACAAATATTTAGGCCAGCTCCACCATCTATTAGAACACGCTTGACTCGCATTTTGTGAATAAGGACTTCAATATGTAAGGGAGCATTTTGAGGGTGTTGTAAGGACATGTTGTCTTCGTCAGTGAATGATAAGCAATGAGGGGTTGTGAGGTGTCCCACCATGGTTTGGAATTGATCAATATCAAGATCTTTGGATACGGTTGTATATACTAATGCTCGTTTAAGAATCTCCTTGTGTGCAGGTGAAAGTTTTAAAAGTTCCAAGATTGATATTTGGGTAGGTGTTTTTTGCAATTGTTCCACTATATTGTATTGTTTTGTTGTAGTGGATGATATGTTTGTTGTAGGACCTGGCAAAAGAACTTTTGCTTTGCTTCTTGTGATAGCCTGAGCATGTTCTTGATTTTTTTTTCTTTAACTACAATCACATTCACCAAATTGTCATATGTATGCACGTAGTTTACCTTTGCTTTATCCTTACCATTGTTTGTTGTTGATGACTCACCTTTTTCATAGTTTGGAAGTGGAGTTTTAAAGGCGGTATGAGATTCATTTGTTGTATGCCCATCCACAGTTATTACACCATTATCAATTAAGTCTTGTATGACATGTTTCAACTTTTGACAATTATTTGTGAGATGTCCTTTGTTTCAATGGAAATTTCAATACTGATTATCATTCAACCAAGGTGGTTTGATTTGAGGTTCGTAGTTCCTTTCTTCTGGTAAAGTGATCAATTTGTTTGCGAGAAGTGTCTTTAGTGCTGATCCAAGGGGTTCACTAATGTTTGTGAATTGTCTTCGAAAGAAAGTTTTGATAGTTGGTCTTTGTTGATTGTTGTTTTGTTGTGTTGTTGCTGAGTGAGTAGATAAATTGAAAATCGGTTGTTTTGGTTTCACATTGTTGTTATCTACTATTCCATCATTGACGATATTTCGATTTCTATTCCAAAACTTTGGTTTATCATTGTGATTGTTGTTATTATTGTTGTTAGGTGGATGGACTCCTTTGTATATTTTCAACTCACCTTTCTTTATCATAGCTTCCTCTATTTTGATTCCATTATCAACCATTTTTCCAAAGTTTTGATTTCCTTGCATTTTTAAGTAATAAGTCATTTGATCATATAAGTTGTCAATGAATATGTCCATTTTTTCATACTCTGGCAATGTGCGAGGATACCATGATGCTAGGCGTCTCCATCGTTGGAAGAATGTCATGAAGGGTTCTTCACTTTTTTGTGTAGTGTTACAGAGGTCTAGCATGGTCACTTCATGTTGTATATTGTAGGAATATTGCGAAACAAACTTATCCACCAACTCTGAAAATGATCTTATTCCAGGTGCAAGTTTGGTAAACCACTCCATAGCTAGTCTAGTTAAGCTTTTCAGAAGTAGTCTCATTAAGTAGGTATCTTCATGTGCAAACTCCATACTCATGGTACAAAATTCTCTTATATGATCTTGAGGCTCAGAGCTTCAATCATATTTTTCGTATCTCAGAGTTTCAAAACCTATTGGAAATGCTATCATGTTTAGATTTCTGTCAAAAGAATAAGGACATATTTCTTGAAGTGAATATTGTCTAACATTTCCTCTTTGAATCTCTTGGATTTGTGTTTGCATTGCTTGTAGTTGTTGTATGAGAGTCATGATAGGATTATCGACATGATTTGTTCTTGCATGGCCATGATTTTGCATTCTAGGAGGATTGGGATCTCTTCTTGTTTCATCTCTAGCTCTTCTTGTATTCTCATTGAATTGAATATTATTCAGGATTTCTAATTCATCTCTTCGAGGTATGTCAGTTTCTTCATTGGTCTTGGTGGTATTGGGAATTGATGTGTCATTCATGCGGAGACCAAAGATGTCCTCATATTGTTCGTTATTATGAGGAGGGTCACTTTTCTTTTGTGTCAATTTATTCACATCAAAATCTTGGGTAAGTGTAGAACCAGATTTGGCTAGCATTAGAAAGTATTTTTCTTTTTCTTCCTCCAACAATTTTTGCATAAATTTGTCGAATTGGGGATCTTTCTTGATGTCTTTGATGTTTTGTTCTGTTATTTCTTCTTCGACTTGTACTTCATTTTCATGTTCCATGGTTATGTTTATTTCCAATGTTTCGATTTCCGTCTCTATGATCTTTCATCTCTGAGCTCTAGTTAGAATGGGCATACACGTGTGTTATTTTGTTTAGGATTTGATTGTCCAAAAGGTTGTTTTGGGTAAGTGAGCAATTGTCAACTTCAAGGCAATAGAGTGATATGACACTAAAAGAGGATTCAAGTGTTTAAAAGTTTGCAAGTTTTTCAATCTTTGGTTTAGGAGTACAATGATGATGATTGATAAGAACCAAGTCTAGTAGGAATGATCTATCCTACGATGTGGGACAAGGTTATCCTGACCAAATGTTTCAGTTTTATGATAAAGGATGATTGATCTTGATGAGAAACTATGTTTGAGTGATCAGTTTATCAAAGAGGGTGATAGTGCACTTTGAGGTGTTTAGATCTTGAACTTGTTAAGCGTAAGCACTTGAAAATCTTGAGGTGTATATTTTCTTAAGTCTGATTTTGATGGATGATAACTTGACCAAGCAAACCAAGTAGACAATGTAAGCACGAATTGACAGATAACAGGTGTTTATGTTTACTACAAATTGATCAGGCATACATGATAAATCTGAAATAGGCATGTAAGACACAGTTCTGGACTGACAGATGCAGAGTTTTGTACAACATAAGATTCAGCTTAGGACGATAAGAGATACAAAACAAAATGACAGACTAGTGACTTCATGTGTAAAGCAGTGTTTCGTATGACATAGAACCTTGACTCGTACGACAAAAGATCAAGAAGTACGACAAAATATCTTGACTCGTATGACTAATGACAGAGACTTTTGACTCGTACAACAGGTATTTGAACAGTGATAAAAAGTGTTTATTTGTTTGAGTTTTGATCACTGAATTTTGATGTTTTACTTTGGTTTTCCAGTTTTAAGTGTCTGGTTTTTCAATTTTAGGGATGAATACATAGCAAACACATGATGTGATACATGACTCTCAATCAAGCTAAACCCTAAGGAAGTTGGCTGAGAATGAAAACCTTTGCTTGCTGACTTAGGTACACGCCCAATAGCTAATCAGAATATGGTTGCTGAGTCTCACGCAATGGATTCTCAACATCGTAATATCCAACTCCAAATGCTAATGGGGGTATGATATGGCAAGTGTCCTGGGAGAGTTACTATCTCTCTTGCACAAAGATTATCACCCTTTCGGAGGTGAATCGGGTAGCTTCTATTTTAACCGGCACTAGTAAGGGATCCGTTCGGCACGTCAAGGTATAAACTCAATTAAGAGGTCTCCCAGCCTTGAAAACCAAGGTTTGATATACCCGAAGGTACAGAGGAGAGCTATTCCCGAGCACTGTCGTTGCTTTGATTTTCATCAAAAATACATTTATTTTATAGTGGGTTGGATTACTTGGTGTTAGTTGTTCCCACTTAGGTCGTTCCCCTCTCACCGGCCTTAATGACTAAGAGTTAATAACTCCTCAGGAGGGCAAGCCTGCTAAAGAGATGCACTAATGAAAGCAAAAAGATGAGTCTAGCTTTCTGATCACCTAAGAAAGGTGAGAGCATACTCGCCTATCATCAAAGACACATAAGACATGATAGTTCATTTCTTTAAGCCCAAATTGAAGTGTGCCTAAAAATCTTAAAGAATACACCAAGTTTTTTAGTTGAATCCTTAGGCAACCTACAAAAACTCATTAGTAGTCATTGTTTTGAATTTTGTCTTTGACAAGCGTATCTGCAAGAAAGAGTTAGGCTACCAAAATCTCATAAACAGATCAAAGTTAGCATTAGTGATCCGAATTACGAAATTTTCAAAAAAAATATATGAAATTTTATCCTAACTTCAGATAGGCATAACTTTCTGCTTGGGACTTGAAATTACAAGCTATTTACCTTGTTGGAAAGGTCTCCAAGAGTTCTAAATGCAATTTGCCCTCTCAGGGGATAAAAATGACTAGAAAGCCTTCAAAACCATAGATTACCGATGTATAGACAAATTTGAAATTTCTAATTTGTAGCTTTTTCAAAAAAATCACAAAACCAGAGACTCGTACAACACAAATTTGCAATTAGCACGACAGAGGATTAAAATTCGCACAGAGAGGAAAATAGAATCATACGAGACAGAATCAACCTAGTACGAGTAAACAATTTTCAAAGTAGAAACTCGTGCGAAAAGGATTTAGCTATCGTACGACAGTGAAAATAAACTCGTACGACAGAGGATCATCATAGTACGAGACAAGAATTTGTAGTTTAAAATCTCGTACGGGTCAGGATTATGCCTAGTACAAGTCAGGATGATGTATCGTACAAGACTAAAAGGAAGTTTGTACGAGCTAGAAAGGCAACTCGTATGACATTCTAATTCTGATCCAGTAGAGATGAAGTTTGAGGGAGCTTGGGAGGCTGAAAATGATGATTTCGGCCCCACGGTGGGTGCCAAAATGTCATGTATTTGTGTGGTGTACCTGTTATACCTATTCCTGCAACACAAAACACTCAATAAATCATTGCAAGCATGGTTAGTAGATTAAATCAATGAAACATAAAACCATAGCTAATCGACTTATTGCCTCCTAGTAAATGCGAATATGAAAAATGCTCTCAGATCTTGCTTATGCAAATTCCAGTGACTTGACTACACTTAGATGGAGGATTTGAATGCTGAAAATGCATGATCTAGAAAGAATAGTATGATTAAGCTATATGAGTTCATGATTGATCTAGAAAATGAACTAGAATGAAGATGCAATTAAACTAAAATGAGCATGATAACATTGCTAAGAAATGATAAACTAGAAGCTAGATGCCTATAGTAACAATGCTTAAGCTATGAATGAGATGGGATCCATATTGCTCAAAATGAGGTCTATTTATAGGATTTCCAAGGCTAGGGGTGAGTTGGCATGAATCAACGGTTGAGATTGATTTGAAGATATCAATGGTTAAATTGGAGGAGGATGGCAAAGGGGGTTGGATTAAAGGGAACACTTAGTGACAAGTGTCACAAAGGTTCTAGAAGATGTTGGATGAAAGGGGACATGGGGGTAGGTAGACTGGGTTAGGTTTAGGAGTGGTAGAAGTTAGGACAATTTGAATTTAAAAATTTAAATATTAGGAAAATGGCTAATTAATCTCAACAACCCATGATTTGATTTGTTTTAATTAATTAGGGGATTAGAAGAAATAAATTTGGATGAGGGAATTAATTAATTTGAATTAATTAATTAAAGGGGTGAAATGAAATGAACCTATTTAATAAATCCTTAGATTTATTAATAAGTAGATGAATGAGAGATTTAATCAAATTGCTTAGTGAATTCAATTAAATTGGGGAGGAGGGATTAATTAAATAATTGCTTATTTAATTAATTATTTTCAGACCATTTTTAGGTGTATACACACCCAATGCTATATTTGTTGTTGATATATAGAGTAGTAGAGGCTTACTCGGATCTGGTGGGATCAACAATGGTGTATTCATGAGATAGTCTTTAAGCATTTGGAATGCTTGTTGGTATCTGGTATCCCATTGAAAGCGGATGTTCATGTGTAACAGGTGTTTAAATGGGTGACACTTATCTACCAGTTGTGCAATGAATCTTCGGATGGATTGAGGTTGTCCTTGTAATGTTCTTAGCTGACTGATATTCTTGGGAGGTGGCATGTCCATGATTGCTTTGACCTTTGCTGGGTCGACCTCAATGCCTTTGCTTGAGACAATGTATCCTAGAAGCTTCCCTGAGGTTACTCCAAAGACACATTTCTTTGGGTTGAGTCGAACATGATATTGTTCCAGTCTGTCAAAGATTTTCTCTAATATGTCTAGATGACCTTCTCTTGTTAGTGATTTTTCCAGTAAGTCATCAACATAATCTTCAATTATGGTATGCATCATGTCATGAAAAATGGTGGTCATTGCTCTTTGATAGGTCGATCATGCATTATTTAGACCAAAAGGCATTACATTCTAGTAGTATGTGCCTCATGGACATGTGAAGGCCATCTTATGTTGATCCTCTGGTGCGATCTTTATCTGATTGTACCCTAAAAAGTCATCCATGAGAGAAAGCATGGCATGTCCTACTGTTAGGTCCACTATTATGTCGATTTTTGGTAGGGGGAAGTCATCTTTAGGACATGCTTTGTTTAGATCTTTGAAGTCAGTACAGATACGGATGCCCCCATTTGGTTTTCCGATAGGCACAATATTGGATATCCAATCTGCATAATCAATCGGTCTAGTAAAACCAACATCCAGGAGTTTCTTAAGTTCTGCTTTGACTAGTACTACAATCTGAGGAAGCATCTTGTGAAGCTTCTACTTGACAAGTTTGGCTCATTCTGCTACGGTGAGGTGATGCATGACTAAATCAGGATCAAGCCCAGGCATGTTTGCGTATGACCATGTGAATTTGATCTGACACTTCTGGAAGAAATATACAAACTTAGGTTGTTCCTTTGGAGTTAATAGAGATGCCAGATGTATGTGGTGAGGTGTTTTAGGAGTCCCCACATTGTATTTGTCTCTTCAATGAGAATTGTCGATCGTTCCTATTGTGTACTAGAAAAGAGAATATCAAACCTTTCATCCTTCAGTGCCTCAGAGAGGTTTTCACCATTGGATATGCTCTTTCTTTTTACTTTTGTGGGATCAAACAGTGCCACGGTGTGGTTTTCACTAGAAGATCCATATTTTATTGTTATATTTTTGTAGCTGAAAGGTTTGGCATCCACTCCAAAGTATGTTGTGCTATTAAGTTCAATGACAAATCTATCTTTGTGATCCCCGCTTGGTATGTTATCCCGTAGTTCCAAAAAGTTAATGATCGCCTCATCATTTTGGAAATGGTCAAGACATGGGGGATTAGGCTGGTTCCATTCGATGAGTTCAGGATGGATAATGGGAATTACCTCATCGATTAGGCTAAGTTCGTTAGATATGTCAATGAGGGTTAGGACATTGTGGTGAAGGTCGCTGATGGTACTCTCCCTGTCAGAATCAGGCATAGGATGTGACGTAGGGTCTGTGGAAGATGTTTCTAGCTTAGGAACCCAAGAAGTCTTTATCTGTGCTTCTTCGTAAATAAGGATGTCTTTGTAGGGTGGAGGTGGTGATGTGTCTTCCTTATCTGAAGTATTAAGTTGTATGGAATTAAATTCCCACTCATATGAGTCAGTTTATGAGTCACTTTCCAGTAGCCAGTTATTGTACCATACTGGGATATGCTTTGAGTTAAACATTGCAGGTGTGATCGGTTGATGTACCTTTGTAGATGAAATGATCGGTGTTGCAGGAAGGATTATGGGGATCAGCAAATTTGATACGAGGAGTATCAGTAGTGTTGACTCTGTTGCTTCTACTAGAATTGTTGGTGGTGTTGATACTGTCGTGGGTGCTGATACAGTTGCTGTTGCTAATGGTGCTATTGATGTTACTGTTGTTGTTAATGGGGTTACTGGTTTGATTGGTGGGATGATTGGTGTCGCAGATGGTTTTGATGAGATTTTTAGCCTCAATGGGGCAGTTGCTATGGTGTTCGATGTTGCTTTTATAATCAAAGGTGACCTCTTTGTAATAGGTTGATATAGTGGTTTGTTGGGTTTCCCTTTGAATTTGAGTTTAAGAAAGATCTCCTTTTGAAAGCCTAGGCCAGTGTTATCTTTGGGTTTTAATTCCAGCTGCAGCGGTTCATGGTGTCCATGCTTGCAAGGTCCTAGAGCACTCTGACCATCATAACCCATTCTTTGCATAATGAGAAGGCCTTTGCCATATTGATCTGTGGGAAGCTTAGCTTGCGGGATTTCTGTGGTGATAGGATCTTTATAGATCCATTCTGCTAAGTCTTCATCTCTGGTCTCTTCTTCTTGACTCTTTCGAAGGATGAACAATGTCAAAGTACATGCTGGCTTGATTAGTGGTTGTTGAAGTAACCGTTGAGGTTTACTGTGAGTTCTAGGAGAAGTAGGCATTTGTCCCACACAAAATAGTTGGCTGAGATTGTACTCTCTAGGATCTTCCTCTGCTATCTTCATCTTGAGCTTCTCTTGCTTGGGTATAGTAGTGTTTGAACTGGAAAGAGAGGTTGGACTTACGTATCATGTGGAGGAGATGGCTTCTCTATTATTGGGAATGGTAATCTTTGGTTGATGACTGATATTATGACAATATGAAAAGGGGTTGGCATCGCCCAGGATTGTAATTTCTACACCATTATGCAGGAACTTGATACACTGATGGTAGGTGGATGGAATGGCTTGCATGGCGTGTATCCAAGTTCTTCCTAATAATAAATTGTATGGTAGAGGAAGGTCCAGAACTTGACAGATGATGTGTTTCACCACAGGGCCCACTCGGATTGGTAGCACCATAGCTCCTTTGGATGAACGCTCTGCATCATCATAGGCTTTGGTTGTTATCTTCTTGTGGGGATCCACTGATTCAATTACATATCCCAAAGCTGTGACTAATTGTAGTGTACAAATATTCAGGGCTGCTCCATTATCAATCAAGACTCACTTGATCCTATGTTGGTTGATAAACCCTTCAATGTGTAGTGAGGCGTTGTGAGGTTGTTGGAAGGATATGTTGTCACTTTCAGAGAAAGTGAGACAAGGTGATGACCTTAGATTTCCAACCATGGCTTGAAAATGGTCTGTATTTAGGTTTGCAGGGACTGACACCTCTTGGAGAGCTTGATCCAAGATTGTTTTATGAGATGGGGATAGGTGCAATAGCTCTAAGATAGATATTAGTGCGGGCGTTTTGTCTAATTGGTCCACAAGGTTATACTACTTTGGGATAGATGGGGTGCCTTGTGGAGCTACTTTTATCGTAATCTTGTCGTGACGTGTAACAACATTGCAGTTGGAACTGGGATTTTTGATGGTAATAGTTGCAATTTGTTCACTGGCATCATATAGGTGATTCACAGTGTAATTATATGCGGCTTGCATATAATTGGTGGTATCTGTGTTTCTCCCTGAAGTGGAAGGACCCCTTTGATCTTGTGATGGAAGTGAATTTTTAAACATGAGATGATCATTGTTTGTTGTCTTTGGGTCATGTTCTTCGATTTTGATTTCACCTCAGTTAATAAGATCCTGAATAAGATCTTTCAATCTGTGACAATTGCTTGTTTTATGCCCTTTCCCTTGATGGAAATAGCAATGTTTAGTATCTCTCCACCATGAAGGTTTGACTTGAGGTTCATAATTTGATGTTTTGGGTAAGGTCACCATATTTTGAGAAACCAACTGTTGTAACACTATTTCAATGGGTTCCCCTAAGGGAGTGTATGTTCGTTTTGGTTTAAAATTTTGTTGACGTTGTCTAGGTTCCTCTTGAGATGTGTTGCATCCTTGACTTGGAGGAGCAATTGTGTTATTCTTGGGTGTGGGGTTTTGTCCTGCAAATCGTACCACAGGTTGTGCACTTTTGATAGTTCTTGCATCCACAACCCCATCATTGACAATGTTTTTGTTTTTGTTCCAGAAGTTAGGCTTGTCACTATTGAAGTGTGGGCGAGGGCCATCCTTTGGTTCATTATATATTTTGATAAGCCCTTTTTTTATGAGAGCCCGCTCACATTTTAAGCCTTTTGTGATCATGTCATTGAAAGAGTCTATGTCTTTTACGTAAGGTGAAATTCCATTTCATCATTTAAGTTAGAAATAAATATTTCCACTAGTTCTTGTTCAGGTAACTAAAGAGAACGTCTGCTAGACATTTGATGCCATCGTTGCAGAAAGACTAAAAATAGCTCACCTGGTTTTTGTTTAGTGTTACATAGATCAGCCATTGTGATATCACGTTCAATGTTGTGTGAGTAATGTGCCAGGAACTTCTGGACTAGCTCTTCAAAGGTCCTAATGCCACTTGGTAATCGGGAAAACCATGACGTGGTTGTTCCTCCCAAGCTTTGGGGAAAAAGTCACATTAGGTATGTATCCTCGTATGCCATTTCAAGGCAAGTTGAATGGAATTCTCTAACATGATCATGAGGATCTCCTTTTCCTCGGTACTTTTCAAACTTGGGTGTGTTCAAACCCTCGCGGAAAAGGTGGCATATGAATATTCCTATCAAAGGGATAGGGACAAATGTCATCAAGTGAAAATTGGTTAGTTTTTACACCACTATGAATTTGTTGGGCGAGATTTTTGACTTGTTGCCGTAACATGTCTATTTAATTTGGAGGAGGAGGAGGTGGGGGATTACCTTGATGAAGGTTATATATGATGTGATCTCGACCTCTTTCATTCTCATTATGACTTTGGCATTCTGATGCTTGTCTGAGTTGTGCAACGTCAAAGTCAGAGGGTAGTTTAGCCCCCTCTTGAGCAAGTCTTAAAAAGTGAGCATCCGCATTGCTCCTGAGTATTTCGTCAAAAAGTCTATTAAAGAGAGGGTTGTGTTGTGCCCTTTCTATTGCTGCAGGAGTACGAGTACTTGGATTTTCATCATTTGTGTTTCCTCCAAGAGCTTCTTGGAATTCATTAAGATTTTCCTCCTCTTCCTCTTCAATTTCTTGTTGTCTAGACCTGGATCTGGTATGAGCCATTTTGTTTACAAGTTTTTGTTGAAGTTTGATGAAAATGATGATAAGTTGGTGATGGAATGAAAGATTGATGTTTGGTGAAGTGTTTTGTATACGGATCTCTAGCACTAAAGGTAGATGGAACCAAAGTTCTTTCTTGAATTGCTTGTTGTGTTGGATTGACAAAGTTTGATGTGATAAGGTGTAGAGGAATCTGAGATGTATTACAGATGCAACTACCTAGTAATGAGAGGATGCACTCATAGACTAGTTTTAACCTGCATAAAAATGTCTCTTAGGATTAGTTTATCCTAGATGTAGAGACACTCTAAAAAGTGATGTGTTTGTGTTTGATTCAAGCAATATTTTGAAATAGAACTTAGGACAAAAAACTTTTTGATGCTTTGAGAGTTGGAAGTGGATTTGATGAGATATGGATATGATAATGGATGAGATGTGAACTTCAATAAAATCTTTGTGTCACAAAAGGAACAAACTCTTCCTCTTCTCTTTCGGGAGTTGGTGGTTCTTCCTGAGCTATGTTATATGTGATGCAAATGTCTGGGAAGAAGGCAGGATTGATTTTTTCCTCCCTTGTTCTTATTATAACTCAAAGCTCTATATTGAGTAAAATCTCTACTATTTAAGGGCTCTGGATCAAACTCGTTTGATTTCCCTTGGATGTAAAGACGCATGTGACGTAAGAAGGTTCTATGAGAGACAAAGATTTGTCTATTAAGATAGAAGAATTTCCTCCTTTTGATAAGATCTTTTGAGCTTAATGGTCTTTTCTTCAAGTTGATGTTTTGATGAAGATTCTTCTTTCTCAAGATGTGAAGAATGGTCATATAGTTTGATACTTTTTGTTGTTGCTCTTTGTTTTGGATCTTTTGTGTTTTTGAAAATATTTGTGTTGGATGAATACTTGTTTTGATGATGTTTCTTTGACAAGAAAACAAAGCAAGCACACAACCACAAGAATGCTGCCTCAAAAGGCACAAGTAAGTATGGGTCTAGATCAACCCAATCTTTTGAACTTTTAATGACCCTTTCCTTCAAATGTATTTTAGGTGTTTCCAAAGCTTGAAGTCGGCTCAATTTTCACTGGTCTTGACTCAAAAATGAAAACACTTCAAACACTTTTTATCCCTAAGGTCAAATGGTCAGTTACGATAATTTCAGCCCACATCTTGATATTTCTTCGACTTTGGTACTACATGCCTTATGAATCCCACCGTGGCAGGTAAGGATGTGATATACTAAGTCTTGCACGAGTATAACAAATAGATGATCCCTATGATGGGGGAGTCACCACTTTCATCAAGCCACAAGTGACTTTTCAAAAAGCTATGTTTCTACTCAAGGAAATATGTATGGTGAGTATCTTGGGAGCAAAACTATCTATGCTCTTGCACTGAATTTATCAAAAATATCCTCAATCAATAGAATGGGTGGGCTACTACATAAAGGTGTTTAGTAATTTTTATGTCTTTGGACATAAGTTGATTCTGCAGTGACTCACTTAAGAGCCTTGTAACTTGTGGTGGGGCCCATTTGTCCTTTCGGCAAGTTACACTGTAGGAGCAACTATACCCAAGGCTATAGCTTTTGCTCTCACCTGATTTCTATAGTGGCTCGAAGGATTTACCGTGCGAGGTCGTTCCCAAGAGTGATGTGTCTCTTGGCAGGCCTCTCTTAAAAAGATAAAGCTTGAGTGTTACTAACACTTTTCTCTTGCACCTAGGGCCACGAAAGCCAAGGGAGAGGATTGTGTGTGTTAGAGTAGGACCACTTGACCAACTCTTTTGCACAAGTGTACCAAACACAAAATACACTTGTTCTTTTTAACTTATCATTGCAATGATGTTCTATCTAATTTGGAGATGTTGCTCCAACAACTATGATGTTCTTTTTAACTTCAAAGGCAATATGTTTGAGTAACTAGGAATTGAAAATCCTGGTCAACTGAAATTGAAATACGTATGCATGAAGTAAATCATTTTGAGAACAAATTTGACAAATTGGGGATTCTTTTTAACTTGCACAAAATGAAGTGTTGATTGTGAGTTTTAGTTTGATGCAAGAAATAAAATTTGTCTTGTCTTGTTTTAAGCACCAAAATAGAGTGTATCCCTAACTTGCAATGAAAGCAAATTTGTTTTGTTGATTTTAAAAGCACCAAATGAAAATTTGAATCCTAACTTGCAAGTAAACAAAATTTGTTTTTGTTGATTTTAAAAGCACCAAAAGAAGTGTTTTTTATTTTTAGTAACAAAAAGGGGTTAGTTAAAGACCTGCACATGAAACAAACAGTTAGAAAAATCCGAAAACATGGTGGGCTTCCACAAGCCTAAAAAATAATATTATTGGTTACAAAGCCTTTCTTTTACAACATTCTGTTACAATAGTGCTACTCTATGTAAAAACAGAAGTGATACTTAACACAAACATGCTAAAGTATATACAAAGGCGCTAAACAACAATATGCAAACAACAATACAAGAGCGCTAAAAGTATGAACAAAAGTGCTATACTATTGGCAATAGCACAAATTTGAGACAATAGCGCCATTGTAAGAACAATAGCGCTAAAATGTCAAATTGCAATAGTGCTAAAACACGAGCAAAAGTGCCAAAGCGCGCCCTGTGTGTGAAGCTAAATAGTCAAAAAGTTAGTTTTGTAAACAAAAAATGTTGTTGGGTGCTTGTTTCACGTCGGGTTCACCAAATGATACTCTACGAAATGGGGCAAAGTTAGACTAAAGTTTGTGGTCGTATAACACACAAAAACACAAGAAATAGTTAGTGTTAATCAACCAAAAACTAATCTAAGCAGGCATATCAAAAGAGACACTAAAAAAATGATAAGATATTCTACTATGGAAGCAAATACAACAAGGAATCTCCAAATGCCTTCTACCATGCTCTTAGCTCCTTCTCCCTTGTTCCTCTCCTCTCCAAGTTCCAAATTATTGTAGCTCTCAGTAGCTTTTTGCACTATGGATGCTTATGAAGATTCAAGATTGTAGATGATTATGACTTGTGTTATGCAAGTGTGAATAAAAGTTGAAATAAGAGATTTATCCAATTAACTAATTGATTTTAAACCAAAAGAGTGAATATGATGCTAAATGCTCTCTAGAAATTTCTATAGATTAAATGCATACAAGTTTTCAGGATCTGGATTATGAAGAAATGGGCTCTATTTATAGGAAAAATAGAGCAATGGATGGTTGAGATTGAGTAATCTCAACAAGGGTCAGGATTGAATGATATCAAATCCATGTGAGGACTTTCAACCCAATCCCAGGATGACAAGTATCAATGTGAGATAGGTTAAGAGGAGAGGGAATAAACATTAAATGCTTGACATGACCTGAAGGTTAACTTGGGAGTTAAAGTCAAGGTTGGGTTGAGTGAATAAATTCTTTATTCAAAGAATAAAGTTTTTATCCAATGGATAAACTCTTGTGCAGGGGTTAAAGCGATAACCATGGTCAAAGCAATAAATGCTTGAGGAGACACATGAGTCACATGAGGGTTGAGTTAGGGGTTAACCATAAATGGTCATGTAAGAGCCATTAATGGTTTGGAAGACTTTAGAGGTTAGCTTGTTGAACACACCAAGCATTTAATGCTTTTCAAAGACTTTGAAGTCTTTGAGAAGTGACTCCAAGTTGCTTAGGAATGTGACAATAATTAGGGGATGGATTAGGCTAATTGATTAGGATTAGATAGGTTCTAGAAGAATTTAGGAAGGGCAAGTGGGAGATGTAGGAAAATGCAAGTGGGGGAGAATAAATGATTTAAATAAATGTTTTATTTAATTTATTTAAAAGAGGAAAGAGGATTAAATTGAATAAATAGAATTTATTCATTTAATTGCTTTGTGAATTTGGTTGAATTAATTAATTAAAATAAATTGAATAATTTATTAATTAATAGGAGAATGTTTTGAAGATGAATTAATTAAATATTAATTTAATTAACTGATGGCTAGTGGATTTTTAATCAAATAAATATGAAATATTCATTTAATTAAAATGGACAGATTTATGTGACTACAATAATATTATGCGGTACGGGTATTATGCACCTAATATCAAATACTATAGATTTGATTTATGTAAAATCTCTTAGAAATTCATGTAATTCATCAATTTTATAGTTTATGATTAAAATAAGTGGGAAAGGACCCCAACCCTTACATATAAGAAACAAACCATAAAAAAAGGCTATTACATAAACATAACAACAAAGTTACCCAAGATGTAACCAAAGTTAGAATTGGGCAAAAATTTTATGTCTTTCTTCCTTTTCAACTAGAAACAACCTTAGCCAACTTTATATATTTCTTCCTTCTTTGTACTACTATCCAAACAAATTTTCTTCAATGCACAAAGATCTAGATGAAGGGGATGATGAAACCTCATTTACAACCCCCAAAAAGGAAACAATAGAAGGTGTGGCAATAGAAGTACAAAGAGAAAGAACAACATCATTAGGGATAACAACTTTATCAGAAGAAACAATAAAAGAATCCTTAAACCCAATATGAACCTTGGAAGCAACCTTTTTTTTGTCTGAAGTAGCTTGGCAAAAAACAATAGAAGAAACCTTAATCCCAACCTGTACCATTTTATTGGCAGAAGAAGATTTAGTTTGGCAAACAACATCTGAAGAAACAATAAATGAAGTTTGAACACCAACAATAACCAAACTATCAAGGTGAGATTCAAAGGGAGACAAAATAAGAGAGGAGGTCTCAAAAGACTTTGGATCACAAGAATAATCTAGGAATATCGTAAGATATCTAGTAAGAGAATTTGTCAACCAAGAACTATGAGAAATTATGAGGGCCACAAGATCAACTAAAGGCTAGATGTCCCATAGCAAAGTAGCATCTATGACATCCTTGCGACAGAGTGCCCTCATAATCAATCAATTGGGTCCAAGGATGATCGTTCACCTACAAAACAATATCTCCCAGGAGAGCTTTAGACAGATCAATCTCTACCAAAATATATGCAAAGGAGATATAGAACAAATTAGTATTAGCAATATCCACCCTCAAAACATTCCCTTGGGTATTCTCAATAACCTCATAGACAGATTTAAACTCCAAAATTATAAGGGGAGATAAGGCAATCTCACTACAATAGGGAAAACATGAATCGATTCCTTAAGAGGATTGTAGAAAGGCAACCAAGGATGTGTTAGAAGTATGGTTGTTGTTGCACCAAAAGATCGACTTCTTAATTCTTGATACAACCACTAGACTTATACAATCCATTGGAGGTGGTTAAGCCATGTCACAAACTCAAGCGTTGTGTTGCACAACACAAGGAAACCAAGGACACACACTTTGAAATAATCCCCCACAATGCAAGCAAAGGGGTTTGAACCTGTGACCCTATTTATTAGAAGTACGGTTGTCGTTTCACCAAAAGATCAACCTGTTAATGCCTGATACAACCACTAGACTATTGGAATCCAAGAACACTGAGAGGGGGGGTGAATTAGTGTTCTACCGGTGTAAGAATTTCTGAACTTATTGCTGATCAACCGGATGACAGAATATAAAATTAAAGTTCATAAACAAATGAACACATAAAGAAATATCATAACACCAATATTTATACGTGGAAAACCTTGTAAAGGGAAAAACCATGGTGGGGCTGGTACCCACAATATCTATATGCTTGATCAAAGTATACAAATATTACATAGAGAGGTATGCACATTCATACAGGCTTGCCGCCTAGAGTTCACTACTCAAATACACATATATGGAAGTCTCATTGACTTACAAATCATTACATAATTATTTATAACAATATTGAACTTAAATGATGCATTTGACCATGCTGGATAAGTTCCAGTTGTATCTCTGAGTTCCTCAACTGAATCGATGATACTGATACTATGTTCTACTACCGATTAGGATTGCGCACGTGCAATTGTGCACGTGTGCTATCATTCGTTCATCAATTCACACGCTATCAATCTCTAACTTTTTCGCATCTCCAATTACATCATATGAATATCTATAATCCATCACTAAGTGATCTATCTTATATACCCTTATAACTGGTTTATCATGTCGGCCTTCATAATGACATAACTCTGTCGGCTTCCTCCCAGATCATAAATTATATTATAAATTATCTTGATGATCTTATTTGATGTCGGTCTGGCACGCTACCTTCAATTCCTCAAATGGCTTTATTGGGTCCCATAATATGAATTACCTATACCAAGAATAACCGATTAACAAGTGTAAACCATAAAGTGTATATCGGTTGGCCCTATCTAGACAAAATGATAAAGTGATGAGTCTAGATGAAGAAATACAATCTCTTGAAGATGAGGTGCCATCAATGACAACCTAAAAATGCAATTCACCTTAGAAGGTGACTACCAGATGAGTGTCAATTGCCAACATAGACTTATAGTATCTAAAAAAGGAGGTTAAGCCATGTCACAAACTTGAGCATTGCGCTGCACGACATAAGGAGACCAAGGGCACGCACCTTACAACAAGATAAAGAAAGAGAGGGTGTGAACCCCACATCTAGTCACCACCCTCAAGAATAGTATATCTATCCACAAAATAAGCAAAGCCAATGACAAAGAAAACCCTAGCACAGGGGTAAATCTCTATCTTATTGTCTACTAGTGGAAGCCAATGTGTAGAGATCTAACTATTCAGATCTGATAGAGATGGAAAAAGTTGACAAAACCTACAAACCAAGCCTATTATAGAGAAAAAAATATCATTATCTATCACTTTATGTCCCAAAAACACCTTGGGAGAGGTAGGGAACAAATCCATAGGCTTACAAAAGGAAGCCCTAGCCTAAGAAGAGGTCGATAATATTTTCCCCCCTATTTTATATAGGTTCGATAATAGGAGCTAGGGCAAAAAGGGGTAGCAACATTGCCAAATCCAACAACACTTGTCCCAGATAAAGCCTCAACTGGAGCATCCATAACAACACCCAAAATACTAGAGATACATTGCACCAAACCACTAGCAGTAGCCCCATCGTAGGTAGCTTTTGTCGCACAAATTTTAAAACCAACACCAAACTCAGGAGGCTCAGAATCAATTCCAACCCCATAGAACCCAAGGTCAACAATTAAATCTAGCACAAGACCATTACATAGGAAGCGTAAATTTGAAATGCAAAAGAAAAAAGAGTCTTGACCGATATCCATTGTATATACTTTGATATCTAAATATTATCAATTTTATAATTTAGTGTGTAAGAAAATTTTAATTTATATATATTAGAAACATACTTTTTAAATAAAAAAACATATGTTAGTAAATCGTATGTTTCAATATGTTAATTTTAATTGTAATCTATAATTCTAAATTATGAATTTATTTACAAATTTTAATTAATTTATTTATTTTCCTTTGTTTTTATCAATTTATTATCAAGTTTGACTAATAGTATGTGCTCTTATTTAAAATGTACTACAAAAGTATAAACCAATAAAATAAATTTTGCTACACCAATTTAATATTTAGTTTATATTTTTATATTAACCAAAACTCTACCCAACAAGGAGTGTTTCACTTCTATATACCTTCCTTCCTCTAGATAGTTCTGTATACCTTCCTAAGTTTTAATTAGTCAATTAATGATGCCCCATAGAATAGTAGGCCTTCTCCTCCTCCGACAGTTCGGAAGCTAGACTAATGGCTCGGCCCCTCACCCAACAACTACTATGGAAGGGGCCTCTCAATTCTATGGCCTTCCGGTTGCCCTCCGTCATTATAGTTACTAGTTGTTGGTTGCCCATAGAATGTCGAGGGACCTGATGGTTCATTTTTCTATTGCCACACTAATTCTCTCTTCTAGAATGTACCACCTAGATTCCATAACATGTTTTTGATGATTTACTCTACTATTGCCACACTAATTCTCTCTTCTAGAATGTACCACCTAGATTCCATAACATGTTTTTGATGATTTCCTCTACTAAATTAATTTTATGTACACCCTTAATCACATGCATATTTAACATGTAAAAAAAGCAATGTCACTTTATTTGTGAAATGGTAGACAAATGCTTTATCATATGTAACAAAATGTTTTACTTTATCAATTAATTATGTCAACCTATTACTTTCAATCACATCACTAAGAATTTGTAATCAATAATGGTGTAGTGAGGCATTATACATGTGATGATTAGTAGTACCAATATAACATGAAGCCAAAAAAGTTACCCACCTAATTGACATGTGAGGGACTCAATTCCTAATATGTCACAATTCAATTGGATGCATCAATGTGTCTATGAGATGAAAAATAGTTAAGGAATAAAATTGTACATCATCTTTCATTAATGATAATATTTTAATAAGTATTTTATCACTTTATAGTTTATTTACTCATGGTTATTTATAATGTCATTGTCTAATTTTTTTTAGTTAGAATATAATAATGATTTTCTTGACTCTTTTACATTCTTTATGCAAGATAATGAAATTTTATTTTCCTCTTACATTATCACTATTATTGCTTTATTTATCTTTTACTATGATTCATAACTACTCATTGTCCATTTGTCATGTTTCATATTCTTTACTTTATCTTCATTACTTTCTTTCATGTCCCCTCCTTACTCATTGTACATGTTTCCTATGCATAAGGAATTTCATCTATGTAAAATTTACTTTTTTTGATGTTCACTTATAGTCATATGCCCTCTTTCTTATACTTAATTTATTTAAAATAAGGTGAAATATAAATTCTATAGTGATAATTTATAATTTATTTTCAATGCAATTAGATTTATTACATGTTACACTACTATATATATTTGTAGTAATCATTTATTTTTTTCATTTTATAATATTAATTCAAATAAAATAATAATTGCGAATATGTATGTGTGTATCTTTTATTTTATTTTTTATTTTTTTTGGAGATACTCCCAATGGGGGGTCCCCTTCAGCTAAGAGCCAAGGTTTGAGGGATATCCATTCCACCAAAATTTGTTTTGGGAACGATCCCAACCTCATCCCTTATGGTGTGGGAGCCTTGCACTCAGCAAGACTTGATCCATTGTGGGCTTATTTAGAACCTTTCAAATTTAGCAGTAGACCAGGGGCTCATTGACATATATTTATTTAATTAAAACAAATAATAATTATGAAGTATATTATAATATAATTCTACATTAATAACTTAAATTTAAAATAAAAATATATACAATTAAATAAATATATTGATAATAAATCTAAAATTGTTTATTCTTTTATTCCTTAAAACATGTCTTGAGAATATAAGTTATGTGCATTTTAACTATGATCATCACAATCTAAAAGACTTTGATTCACATATTTCTCATTTAATAAATATCTTTTATCTAGTCTTTATACACTTTTATCTTTGAATCTACGACGCATATAATTTACATAAAAATATTAACAATATAATAATTTATAAATAAAATAATAATAAGATAATGAGCATGAGAGAATTAATTTCAAACACTATTCTTTTCAAATAATAGAATTAGAAAGTAAATATTATTTATATATTATAAAATAATTTGATATAATGTTCTATGAATTGTATAGTTTGCTATAGTTATAAACATGTATTAAGTTTTAGTTCATAATTTTAAAAAACAAAACACTATTACTAATTAATATTTTTTTCAATTGATCAACTCTTATGCAATCTTCTCTCATCAAAGCTTCACTTTCTTTTTAATATCATTTATACCGTTCATGACATTATAAACCAATTTTTTTTCAAATTAAAACTCCAAGATCACAAATGTTAATAAATACTTTAACATGTGAAGCTTAAGAAAACTTATAAACATACATTTATTATTATCTTAACATTATCATTATCATTCATCATTATTTAGTTTTTTTTTGGTGACACTTATGTCTTAGGTTTCTTATTCTTCAACTCTTTTTGTTAATATCATTTATGCTTTGATTTCCTAATTATTATTTTTAATTATTGATTTATTTATTTTTGATTTGGGAAACTTGTGGGAAGAGATTCTTGATTACTTAGCATTTGATCATTCAACGAAAATCTTAATTTGATTCAAATGAAGAAATGGGAATGTTTGTTTGATTCTCACTTACTTGGGAGGCTACTTGTTAGCCTATGTTGATATAATATCCATTTGATGAATTTCAATCATCAATGGACCTTTCTCAATTCATATGAGTAATTAGACAAGTAGAAGTTGTCATTTCTTCTTTTACTCTAGTTCAATGTTTGGACTATCGAGCACATATCTAAATACCCATATAGCAACCTTCTAAAGGGTTTCTCTATTCTATCATGAACTTGGACATATAAATTAGACTTTGCTGGATGTTTGCAATATAAATGGTGTTCAAAATCAATTGCTAGTATACTGTATCATTTACTATTTCTCATGTACTATGTGTTAAGGCTATACTATGCCTCTGTTCCGAATCAATTTTTTGTGCACTAATTTATTAACCTTTTCTCATGTATTAAGGGTCTACTATGCATCTTTTTCCCTAAATTGAAATCAACACTTTGACAAATTGTAATGAAACTCAAATAAATGTCAGTAACAATCTTAAAAATATTAGAATTGCAACACTATTGTCATGACAATGCTAAAAACTAAAGGCCTTAATTCAATCAAAACCTTATTTTTTTCAGTACGTCGGAGGTATCTCCGTGATCCAGTCGAGCGATCCAACCTGCCTTACCTTGGGCTTACTTTATATTGCCAAGTTGGGCCAGGAAGGGGCAAACTGAGGCGAACAAATAACATAAATTATAAATTAAATACAAGTAAATTTCAAATTAAAAAATATAATTACAAAATTCAAGAAAGAGTAAAATAAACAATATAAATTAAATAAATTAAATTTCAAATAAAAACGAAAAAGATATGTAAAATAAATTAATTCTAATATAAAAATTAAAATCTAGCTAAATTAAAATATTTCTTTTAAAATTATTTAATTCATTATGTACACACATAAAAATTTAATTTTAGTTAAATATTATTTGCATAATAACTTTTATAAACATAATGATCTCTTAGCTTATCTAATATGCATAAATACATACACAAAAGAAAATAATATTATGTATGCATGCAATATTACAATACATGTTATTTTTATATATAATTCTTAAGTAAATAAATTAAGTAATTGTTATGTATAAAGAATATTATTTAAAATATATAGTAAATAAATAGATGTATTTACCTAAAAGTGATTTAATTTATTTGAGAATTATTATCTATAAACAATGAAAATTTAAGAAAATTTTTAAATAAAATATTTTTTAAATAGATAAATTTATGTATAAAAATACATAAACTTTAATTTAATATCAATATTATTTTTAAAAATTTAATGATAAAAAATAATATTATAATTCTTCAAAATTTCAAAACTTGGCATAAATGTAAGACAAAAGGAAGGGTTGTTGAGTTGCATTCATAAAGGAAACCACAAAATTACACAAGAAAAAAAATCTAGATTACATAAATTTTAAAAAATAAATGTATTTATAAAAAATGAATAATAGTTAATACATAAATCTTGTATTTATTAATGATTATTTAAGTTTTTTAATTAAAAAATTAAATTTTAATTATTTTTTTATATAAATAACATATATTATTATTATTTTTATGTATAATATATACAGTAATATTATTAGGGGTTCTTCCCATAATATGTTGGTTAAGGGTAAGGGTTCTTTACTATTTGTACTTTCCATTATCCTACTTTTTAAAAAAATATATAAAAGAGAATATTTTCATTTAATTTATGTTTAAAATTTGTTTCTTTAATTAGTTAAATTAATATAATTTTAATTGTAGTTATAATTATTTTTGTTTAGATAGCTAAATTGAAAAATAAGTTGCATATTTTAACATGGTCGATAGAATGTTGAATTTTTTTATTTTTTTTAGAGATATATATGTTATATTGTTTACTAGAGATACTTTAAGGTGTTGGAAATAGGGGGTCTTAATAAACAATATATTGTTTGCTATTAGTTTAGTGAGCATGTATACTTCAACGATTGTTAGGTTATGTTTATTTATATTTTTCCTTTTATATGTTATGATTCTCTTTGGACAAATTTTGTGAAAGATGGGCAAGTAGAGTTATAGTTTTATCCACCAAGCAAAGTGATGATATTCCAGCAAATATCTTCTAAAGGAAAGTTTTGCAAGCAATGAACATAGTTAAGAATCACCCTATTGATCATGAAGGAGGGATGGAGTTAAATATTTTTGTGTTTATCTATAACTTAGAAGATAAGTTTTGCAAGCAATGAACATAGTTAAGATTCACCCTATTGATCATCAAGGAGGGATGGAGTTAAATATTTTTGTGTTTATCTACAGCTAATTGTTTGTGTTTATGCATAGTTTGTTTTTCTTAGATGCATTGTATTTTGTAAAGACTAATAGAAGATACTAGTAGTGTAGTAACAACCATATAAGTTCTAGACCTCTCATGTGCATGTGTTTGTATAGACAGAATACATAAAATGAAAAATTTACAAGAACATGAAAATATAGATCAACATATGTGACTAGTTGTAGATAAACACATGTTAAATATAATTAGAGATATGCATGCTCTCGAAAACAATAATATAAAACAAATAATCTTTTTTAAACTTCTCCATTCACTCTTTAATTAATAAATAATATGTGCTTCAAAAAAAGCATCAAACAACAATTTCTTTTGAAAACGATAATGGCAAAGAATCTTATGTTACAGACACACAGACACACAGAGAGAGAGAGAGAGAGAGAGAGAGAGAGAGAGAGAGAGAGAGAGAGAGAGAGAGAGAGAGAGAGAGAGAGAGAGAGAGAGAGAGAGAGAGAGAGAGAGAGAGAGAGAGAGAGAGAGAGAGAGAGAGAGAGAGAGAGAGAGAGAGAGAGAGAGAGAGAGAGAGAGAGAGAGAGAGAGATTAATGGCTAAGAAGAATTTAATAAATTTAAAATGTTTTTTTTATTAGTTTAGGGAACACATAAATCTAGATATTATTTCTAGAATGTTTTTATTTATTTTTTGTTTTTCTTTTGGTTCCTTCTTTCATTATAGCTCCACGTTTGCAAGAGTGAAATGTGTAGCTCAAAATTGAAAATCTATTGTTGAGATGCTAAACTATGTTTTTCACCATCCTACTTGCATCTTCTCATCTACCTACTAAGTCCTACATACTTTCTTTTCCTTCTCTTTGGTTGTCATTTCTCCTTTTCTCTTCATCTCACTCGAAGGGTCACTTTTTCTTAAAATAACACACCACAAATTAGAGGCTACCACTAGAACACAACCTTAGATGTTGCATATAGAAACCTAACCAGTGATAGTAACTAAGAACAAAGGTTCTCATAAATGCAAACAAAGTCTTTCTAATATTATCCAAGTAGGTAACACAAGTCATATTATCATTGACACTAATGAGTAAGTCACAAGAAATAATTATGTATGGGATTTTAGTAAATATGATTCCTCTAAACTTAAAAAGAGTTTTCTATTATGTATGTATGTGCTACTGAAACTAATAAAAAACAACAAATTATAACTATTAAACTCTTCCATTCATGTTGATATTGACTAGTAACTAACATACAACTGATCATTAGCTCCTTTATTATTCCCCTTATGATCAAGAAGGTGATGCCTATCTTTTCAACTCTATAAATATTCCTTTATAAGAGCCTAGGTGAAAATACCAACAATTAGATAAACTTTAATTCTGTAATTCTACTTATATAGATTTTTTATAATATTCTAGATTACACTTTTTGACTTATATGATCTATCATCGAAGTTCGACAAAATAAATGATTAAATTAGAAATTACTTAAATAAATATTTGATAAGAACAAACTTAAAAGAGGCAAATAATTTGACTTATCTTGATAGTGTGAAAGAAGACTAAATCTAAATTTAATTCTCAACTATTCGAAAAGCTTTGCTTGGAAACATACACCCTTCCCAATTGTTAATATAACTAAATATTCATTGTAGTTACTCATGTTTACTGTTCTATTTGTATTTGTTCCCAAGTGTCATGTAAGTGCAACACGATAATTTTACTTCATTTCATTTCATATTCGCTCTTCCAAATGCCGTGGAGATTGGTCTTTTAATGTAAAAAAATTGTATAAATGCCTTTAATGTTATAGGCCAATACAACATTCCAACATCTAGTCTCTCAAACATGTCATCCAATGACCAAAATTATCATTACTCTCATTTTATGGTGAAACGATTACAATCTAAAAACTTCAGACTTCACTTTGACCATTTATGTTTTGGACAAGACGGTTTGTTTTACTATTTTTTCTTTAAGAGGTCGAATGGAAAGCCTGACGTAAAACGTAGTAACAGATCTTGTTACAAAGAAAATGTAACAAAAAAATAAGCCAACCGAGATCATTCCACTTAGCGATTGGCCCAATCTTTTAAAGAAATGCTTAAGAAAATCCAAAGCGTTTAACCATGGATTAGTAGTTTGTATGATATCTAATATTCGTTTCATCATTATAGATAGTTGTAGGGTATGTGTTATATTTTTGTGATTCCCACTGTGACATATATTTCCAGCAGTGACATCCTTACGTGGTGATTTTAAAAAGCCATTACTCTTTCACCACCTTCATAAATCTTGCACACTTTCAAAACAAAAAACCAAATCTAAAATACTATCGGGGATATCGTGCACTAGTCGTTTGCGCCAATTGAAGCGCATTGAATATACAAAAACAGCTCTATATCACTCTTGGAAATTATTTTACTCCTCACTTTCCAGCGTGCCTCAACACTAAGCACACGCTATGAAAATAAACCTGTTTATCATATTTATTCTAAATGATTTCCTCACAGCAAAAACTCCTTTTAATAGTTGGGGGAATATATAAAAAAACTTTGTATAGCCCTGGATAATACAGTGAAATGAAATTTCATATGATATTCCAGCCCATTAGATTAAGATTTCATGGAGAAGACTAACACAACGCGGGCACGCAGTGACACAATGATAAATAAGCCTGATATAGGCAGCGTTTGAAAAATCAATATATAAAAAATACACATTTCTACCAGGTGGGATTACATTAGAATTAATATATTAATCAAAGAGAGTATGCAGGAATTATCTGCTTTTGAAGCGACGTTGGTGTCATGACTGGGCATCCTGAGAGGCCACAAAATTTAAAGCGTTGCAAGCAGAAAAGAAAGGCCCTTCCTTCAGCAATCTAAATGGAAGGCAGATCCATCTGGTATGAGATGTCTTTCGACGTAAAAGGCATTACGATGAGGAGTGTGGGTTTCCATTACCACGTACTGAGATTCCTCAGTAGGTTTCCAATGGCGCTTTCGTTGGTTTATAAACCAATTATTAATTTGCTTCTGATCTAGTCCAGTATATTCAGCCAATGCTACCTTTTCAGTCTCCTGCAGTGAATAGTGAAAAAGAAAAATTGGTTTCCTTTGTCTGGGAGAAAAGAGAATTAGGGCAAGAAATTGAATGGTAAACTTGCAAGAATAACTTACCGAAGGATAAGGCCATTTGTTGTGTAGAGTCCACCACTCGAATAGTTTCTGTCGAGCGTCTTTGGGTAACTTTCCTTTCTTCTTCTTCTTCATAAATTCTTGCTTCAGACTGCTTAGGTAACCACTATATTTACGAAGAAGACGGTCCTTCAATTCTCTGTCTTGTGAATGGTGATCCACTTCCTCGAACTCCATTTCTCCAGTGCCGCAATCTCCCTCGTCTGAAGACCCACCTCCCTCAGTTTTCTCATCACTTTCGGCTGCAATGCAAATCCAAGTAATTGACCAAATTTGCATCATACACCTTCCACAGATCTCAACTTGAGCCCAAGAACACCATACTAAAAGCAATAGCAATTCGAATATAACTTGTAAATGCATTCACAGGGTTTCATTAACTACCAAAAAGTTTCTATTTAATCACATTTTGAACTTTCATGCCTACATAATTAAGTCTTTCGGATGGATATTCTTAATCCAATTGAATGGTTTTCTGAACTCAAACTGTTGAGATGGAGATTGAATAGGAAAAGCAGATTTTGATATTTTAATTTAAGGCAACTTACTATACAGGATTCTATTCTTGGCTGCTCATCTCGCGTGAAAATGAATTTAATAGAATTGCATATTTAAAAATTTGAGTACTCAAAATTTGTAGCAAAATAATATATGGGCTGAACTGGCTCCTATAATTTATGTATGAATCTTGTCTTTTTCTTTTTATTCCAACGTTCGCTTTATGTATGAACCAGATGATTTTCCTTCGAATTATCTGAATCTCAGGTCTACTCTTAACACGCGCGATATGCAAGCTAGCTGCACCATGCACCGTCCTCTGGTTGGATAAGACCACATTCAAACCGAATCTTGTTCATTCTATAATTTTTCATTCACAGCATGCGTCCAGCCTTCACAAAGAGGATTGTGTTGAGTTAGATAATTAGTAGCTTCCTGGTGAACACAACATGTTGGTTCTAGTTTCATGATAATGTTGTCTTTTGATATACAAGTTTTCCGCATATATTTAAAACCCTCTTTCTGATTCATAACACCCATCACCGAAGTTATCTATTCAAAAACATGTTGGTTATGCCAGCACAGAGAAAGAAATGTTCTTTTTCTTAAGGAATTTCATAGCAAAAATTACTGTACAAAAACTTTCTTAGGTCTAATGTACAAATGAACAAAAAAACACAATATTTCGGATGAATAAAGAGCAATCAGGTCCTCCAGAGGATCATGAGTAAAATCCTGAAGTCGAGATTAGTTTTGAATATGTAATATGTTGTATGTCAATATCTATATTGGTAAAATGGAGAAGCGACGATGTGTTGCCGCAAATCTTCTGCACTCCTCTACAAGTAGAAATAATTATATGGAATTGTAGAGGATAAAAGTAACAGTACAGAAGTTTCTTCTCCATGTGTGACCCTTCGACTTCTCATAATTAGCAGCTGATCCTTTTGTAATTCGGGATTCCTGCACATCCTCAGCACGAGATAGAGAGACTACTTCCATAAATCCATCACCAGATTCTCCTGATCGGCTTCAGATTGTGATCTCCTCCACCCAGCCATAATCACCAACACAACCCATGCTGCAAGAAGTTATCAGCAACTTCGAAGAAATCGACATTGAAAGTCAAGCAGATGGTTTTATTAAAGTCCTTGAAGATTTCTTAAAAAAGTCTCAAAAGGTTGGTATAATCTCTATCTTCTTTCAGTTCAAAGGGTAGAATAATGAGGAGAGGTCTTTCGTAGTGTACAATTCTTGTTATTGTTTTACAGCATAACCAAGATACTCCATCCACAAGTTCTCATACAGACAAGCTCTAAAACTGGGATTCCATCATCCACAGTGGAGAAATTTTTTCACAATTTGTTAACCATCACACAGAGAAATTGAAGATTGACACTGAGGTTAGTTATTTGCTCGCTGCATTTAATAACATATCTTAACACAGAGAAATTGAAGATTGACACTGAGGTTAGTTATTTGCTCGCTGCATTTAATAACATATCTTGCTGTCGGTATATTATCTGAGTCGTACTTTCCTTGAATTACAAGATAGCTTTTTTCAGTCGGGAGAAGCAACAAAAATTGTAGGAAATATACTTGAGCAAATTAGCCATGTGCATTAGGAAGTTTCAGGGCTTTCCATGGTAGGATATCTAGTCTCAAAATGTTCAGAAGTATCAGAATTTGAAGGGTCACACATGGAGAAGAAACTTCGATGCTACTGATCTAGATGCTAGTAGTATCTGAGGGAAATGAGCCTAATTTGTTAGAAACTTAGGGTGTGTATTAAAGAAAATAAATAAAATCATTGCACATTGAACTGGGACTGAATGAAGGGCAAAACTTTGCAGAAGAACAGAGAAAATTGTGTATATGATCTATTTGTATTATATATTGACTGGCTATGAATACAGTGGAATATATAATTGCATTATCATCTATGAATCCTAGTGATACGCCTCGAGGGTCATGAGTCGATTTCTTGAACTGGTAAGTAGGTCATATATTGATGTCATACTATATAACTGTTCTTAGGAAGAGGGAGGAGTTATGACCAGGCTATGATGAGTGATCACACCTTGACCATAAAGACTTGTGCCAGAACCAGGGGATTGAGGTCTGGTCTAATTATTAAGCATTTGTAATATTGTAAATAATATGATCAGTTGGAAAATGGCATCCCATTTGAATGGAATTTAAGATTTTATGGTTATCATTTGTAATACTGTAAATAATGTGATCATTTGGGAAATGATATCCCATTTGAATGGAATATTAAGATTCTAGCTTACTTCTCTCTACCATGTTTCATAGTCTTATGACACTAGTAAGAAATCATTAAGCTGAGGGCTTATTTAGTGGGCTATGAATAGCTATTTATGATGTTGACTAGCTATTTATAATGTGTATATTGTAACTGGTAATAACTACTCCTATATGGAATGCTTGAGAGTTACTTTAAATCATCTAGTCTTGTGAGTCAAATCAATCAATTGGGAGTTCCATTCTATTTGTGGAGTCACACTTGGAGGTGGGTTGCACAAGTTGAATGTGGACTTCCTTGACTAGCATTTGGCTTATGGTTTTGAGCTTATAATCTTTTAAAACTGTCCTAGGTTTCTTGGTTCTCTTTAGCTTCTATGTCTGAGGCTTGGGATGGACATAGACATATTATGTCCAATTTTCTTAAAGTTGTGTTGTTCAAAAAACATGTCCAATTTTTTTGTAGGGCTAGGTTGCTGGAATTCCTTTTAGTCTAGAGTAGTGATCTCATTAAGACCCTAAGGCTTCTCCTTCTTTGGAGTTTTTTTTTTTTTCCAGGGTTTTCATTGTACTTTTCTTTTATTTCTGTTCTATTTTTTAAATGTAGTTACTATGCCAAAATACTGTTGAAATTAATTAGATCAGATATAACTTTAAAACATCCCGCTCATAAAGTTAAATGAGAAATCGTTCCGTATTTGCTTTCAATTTAGACAACGAACATTGATGATGTTCATTTCTCCTCCAACAAATCCATCAAGCTCAACTATAACCAGGCAATGTAATCCAACATAATGGATGAACACAAAATACTCAATGAAGATATAATGGATAAACACAAAATCCTCAAAGAGAAGATAATTAAGATCTTGACATCAACTTAAGAGTTTGCCAAGTTTTTGACTCTTAACATGGCAGATTTCATCTTTACGAATCACCAACCATTGAACTCAAGTAGGTAATTTTTAGAGGGATAGTTTGATGAAGAGCTACATAGAGACAAATCCATTTGGTCTCATTACCAATAAAACAAAAGCAAGTTTGCCGGTAATCCTTAAGATGGTCCAAAGATGACAAAACCTCCTTTACTATAGAGATATCCATGAAATCCCTCAGCTAATGGAGGAAGTAAAACTCACCAGATAGTTTTAGAAAATTTCGATAATCGTGAGTTTTTCACAGCTGAGAAACTCATTGATTTACTCACGGGCAAGTTCTGGCGTGTTTTGCATTGAAAACCATGTTAGAGAACTTGGCGAATCTATAAGATAAGCTCATGTATGCCAAAGTTTTGCTGCGTTCTGCAGAATTCTGCCAAGTTTTGTTAAGTTTTGATGAGTCGCAAGCTTTAAAACTGTCCCACCATATATGTAATCAATTACCTCGTAATGATGTTTGGAATCTTTTTGTGATAAATCTAATGTAAAGTCGAAAACATTCATTTGAGAGAGCGCCATTTCAAAAAGATCAAATTCTATAAATGGCTTTGGGAGGAGATGGTACAAACTCCATTCTCTTTAGCCATTTCCTCAATTAAGAATATGTGACTGGGTTCATTTGGTTTATCTCTTTTCTTACAAACACCTTTAAACTTAGTTCTACGAAACAAACTTTCTTAATAACAATTTAAAACAACACATCAAATAGACTGACAATGGTTGATAGAATTAACAAATATTCATCATGCAATTATTTTCAATGGGATTGGGAACTTGCACTTCGATGGAGCATTGCATGGAACTCAACGGATGAATCGATAGAAATAAGATAAAGATAGGGGAGGAGTGAGAAAGCACTTACAAATTAGGTTCCCACAGAACTAGTATCTTCCCTTCATAGTCAAGGAGTTCGGTACAAAGACTGAATGCACATAATGTGTAAGTGCATGTATCATTCACCCTCGGCATTAGGAAAAAAAAACAAATTGCCTTTCACATCCAATCAATAAAAATAAAAACAGTAAGCTTTATTGTACCAGTGTGTAGATTCATTTAAGGTGCTCAATTCAGAATGAACCTTACGTTATGAAAGTTATGACTCCACCCTCAGCTCAAGCAACCGAGATAATTCTTCACATTTTTAGTTGACAAGGTGAATCTTTCTTCTTACGAACCAAACACTTTATTTTACAATTCACCCGAACACTTCTAATACAAGGATTACGCAATAAATAATGAAATGTATCCTTCACCCAAAAAATGAGCAAAGAAAACTAAAGAGACTCGAGCACGTTAGGAATAAACATGCTCTTGCGATTCAATGAAAATAATTATATTATAGATTCATAGAAATAGTGTGGGGATTATATAGTCTACATGCTACAAATCTCAACAGAATATCTCATGCACAAAAACATTGCGTGAAATCTTGACATATATGAATGATTAATTTGATCCAACATAAAAAGTAGTCTTAAAAAACTGCTACATAATAAATCAGGCATCACAGAAAATTCAAGAACTTACCAAGTTAAAGCTTCTAAGAAAAGAAATTGAGACCACATCAGTGAGAAAATCATTTAAAAATAAAGGAAATTTAAAAGTTAAATTCTTGATGTATGATAACTTCTGGTTTAAATTGTGTATAACATTCACTCAGTGATCCATTATAAAGAATCTTAAATAGAGGTAAGAGAGACAAAGTGAAGTAATGACCCGAAAATAAACATAAAGAAAAGAGGAGCGAGCGGCGTAAAACAGTGTGGACCAAAGGATAGCTAATCAAAAGTTAACTTGTTTTCAAACACAAACCAAAAACAATTCTTATCCATTCCACATCATCAATGACAGGCCACTTCGAGGATGCTCTATGTTGCATCGTCCATGCGTTTAAAAAACACATTTCACAAACTCATTAATACACTTAATGAATAAAAACACTTGTATAGAAATACTGTTAGAATGCCCATGAGAGTATACTATAGCCAATTCCAATTTTCTCTTGGTTTCTTAATGCATTCAATCAAACAATGGTGTATACTGCTAGAAAGCTTACCCTACATCATCTCACCAATCATCTTTGTTTTTATGTGTTACTTAGATAGAGGTACTACAACTGCATTCGTCCAACAGACCTCTTCGCAAACACATTAATCTCATCCATATATGATGTATTCACAGCATTGCACTGCAACATTCCATCTTCATCTTCTTCTTTGACCTACATTTCTCTCTATGTTTATTTCTTTGTTGTCTGCAGCATCTCCATTTTTTGCATTATATTTCTTGATTATGATGGTTCTTAAACAGATTTAAATCTTATCTCCATTTCAGAATATATTGCTGTCAATATGAATGTTATAGTTCCCCCTTCGTCTTTCTTTACCTCAGCTCTATCTCCAATTTGGGAGCATACTGTCAATTTAAAAGCTATTGTCCTCCTCAACTTCCTTGCCCACAAACAAGCAACTTTCATTGTTCAGAGACACCTTTGCCTTAACCTTTTTGGCATCATAGCTTCTAACCTATCATCTTGCTACCACCAAAAAGGGACATAAGGCTGCTAAATGCATTCTCACCGGTTAACCTTCACAACTTTATTATGCGGTGTAACAGAAGTTGTTACTATTCATATCTAGAATACAGAAAAAAAGTTATCACAGCGGCTAGCCAATACCTACTAGTCCTTTGAATATTCACCTAGTGCCTAAAAGAAAACGCTCTTACTAGTTTACCTCCAAATGACTTCATCGAGCATAATTACAAAACTTGATATTACCCAAGTCAAAAATAAAAGCTAAGGTACTGATTTTCAGGTTACGGTTTACAGAGAGACCACATTGTTTGTTTTCCAGATACCTAAATATATATTGTTCAGATTTGTACTTTTGTAATTCAATCCTTTGACCAAGATTATGATTAGACAGGCCTCGCCAATCCATTGTATTCTGAAATTCACCCCTTGTATGAGAAAACAACTCTCCCATCAATCTTATTTATGACTCTGGTTCAGAGTTGAAATATTTACCACTCATACTTAATATGGCCTTTTACTTCAATAAATTCTGATAAAGCTAGGTCAATGGTATAGCCTACAATACAGTATATTTACTACATGTTATCCTTGATCGTTACTAGACAGTAACAAGTACAATATGTGAAATTACTTTGAGTTACTATCCTCCATGTAGAACATGGAAGCACAGAATGACGAAAAGCATAGAAAAAATTCAAGCACTTCAGAAACAATGTTCATATTCTTCTAATTCTTTTATGCCAAGCTTAAATTGCTCATTAAGAAATAATGATTTTGTGCTGGAGGAAATACTCATAGATGCTGTAATAACTCCTGGGACGTTGCATGATACAACTATTACTTTTGTTTAATATATGTGTTTGCTTAATGACTTCAATGACAGAAATTTTAACATATCTAATAATTTAAAATTTTAATCTAAAACTTTTATTGCTCTAGAACTGTTTTCTAATATATATTTTTCTGTGATGTATGATTGTCTAATGACGAGAATAACAAGGATTAAAAGGATAAAAGGAATTCCACTGGCTAAAAATTATATCGTTTTGGGAGAAAACCAATCATCATAAGAAGGAGCCAGCTTGAATACAAGAGGCTGAGCATGTCTGCTCGATATTATTCCCTTCACAAAACATGTCTATTGAAAAAATCCCTTCTCTGCTGATTAACCTATATCAATACCATGCCCTACAGCCAAAACAGAATACAGTACCTCAATAATAACTCTTTCCTTTCTCTTGGTTTTTAATATATGAGCAGAACCGAAGTCTAAAATCTGATTAATCCGACGAGATGTTCAATAACTTCCATTCGCCTATTCAAAAGATCGTCTTTTAATCAACTGTATATTTTAAAATAATCTTTTATCTACTGTATCAATATAACTATAGGCCTCGAAAAAATTCAACCTAATTTACATGCTTAAAAACTCACTACCACTGCTCATCTAACCCTTTTAAAGATACCTGAACAATAACCTACCGTAGCATACTGGATTATTAATATGTAAAACTTTGATGGGCTGTTGTTTATTCGATTATATGCTATCCCCACTTGATCCATGAATAAAGTAAAGAATGATTTCGTTTTGGAAGAATTAGTTCTTATATATTTACTTCTCAGGAACTGTAATGATTTCCGGCAGACGAAAAGGCTCAAAGTATAATGTTTTAAACTCTGACTGGAGACCGTTTGAAAATTGAAGTTGCAGTAAGGAGGGCCAATAGGAACACGACTAGACATCTGCCACACCGCGCTCACGTCATCTAATTGTGTGCTTTTTCAGAAACCTTTTTCGTCCAGAAGACACTAATTTCCTCGGCTGGGTAGGGTGAATCTTGGAAGCGAATGATTAGCTATTTGAATTTTTCTCTTGCTCTACTACTGTCTCAAGGAAAGTAATCGTACTGTTCATAATCATGGTAAATCACACGACAGTAGATCGACGAAAGACCAGATTAGTAAAATAAGAAGCCTGTAGATACAAAATCCTGTTTCTTATATTGAGATATCAATTATAACATACACCAATCAAAACATTACCTGAGGGTGAAATTCTGATGGTCCCTTTGGTTATAGAACTAAGCTGATTTTCAATCTTCTTAAAAAACGCCATGGCTTCCTTGAATGGCTTTGTAAGCTCCTCTTCGTACTTAATTAACATATCATGGTAAGCCTCCTGATAAACAACCAAAGAATCAACACATATTTACCAGTATTCCTAAGTTTTACTATAGTTAGTATGGATTCGCATTCCAAGTATTTATCGATTAGAAACTCGATTTGGGTAATACCAGAAGTATTGGAGTTTAGAGTGACGTATATTTAAAGCATGTTAAGCATAGAAAATCACCATGAACCGGTCAAGTTCTGGATCCATTCCGACGGTGATTGTTGTTCGCCTCTGTCGATTTTCATATTCGTTGGCAATCGAATCCAAACGAGCCACGACATCAGACGGAGCCCCAACCTGAATACACAATTCCAGAGAACAAGAAAGATATAATCCTTTTAGCTACTCATCCAAGAGAAGAATACAAAATGTAGAACAACCAATATTATGTGTAACAGTAAAACCCTGGCTATGGAACCCATTTCCTATGTGACAGAAAATATAATACAGTAGATTAGAATCAATTCCATTCATCCAAACAATCTCACAGAACTATTGAGAACGCTCTGGTAGTTCAATTACACACAGTTATGAGCTCTGGTGTAGAGGAGGCCTTATATATATATATATATATATACCTTTTGACAGTGGATATAAGCCTCCAACAAAGAACGGTACTTTGGATGAGCTGATATTTTAACCTTCAAAGCCTCCGTTCCCTCTTCCTTGACAGCACTACTAATTGGAGTCCTAGTACTGGTACTGATACTGAAATGAGGACTATCAATTTCTCTGCCATGCGAGGCAAAAGAAGTGACCGTTGGGCTTGCCAACTGAGTGGTTTCTGTCTCGGCATAGCAATACACGGGTTGTTCTCTATGGAATTGAATTCTGCTTCCAGGATAAGGGCAACCTTCTTCGGTCTTGACAAACGGCAAGGAAGAAATAGGCTCGGCAGAAAGCAATTGGTGTTCAATTAAAGAAACAGGTCGGCGGTGCAGCTTCTCCGCCTGAAACATCGCGGCAGCAGAAACAAGGCAGTCAGCGGGCGGTGCATGAAATGATGAATACGAGCTGTGCAACGGTAATCTTCTCTCACCATCACCACGCGCTTCAAGCGCCGTCATTAGCGCCATCATGGAACTGCCAACCGCGTGACCGTAGTCGCCCATGTTAACGCCATAAGGAACCTCAGCGGCAGCATTGTTTAGATTCTCCATCACACTAAAATTCGCTCGTGTCCAGCAGATCTACAAAACCCACCGATCTACTGCGCTCCCATTTTCCTCATCACCTCAAAAACCATTCCACTCCGCTCCCCACCATATCATTCCAAACCAAAAACCTTTTCAAGCCCTAAGAAGGAAAACAGAAGGGTCGTTCGTTCTCGTTCCTTAATCCCAACAATCCTGATTGCTCTTGTTTTAGCAGGAATTGAGTTCCGCCATTAACACCACTTTCTCCCTTGCACAATCTGAGAATGCTGGGATAATAGTATTCTAGGTCTAGCAATTGAAAGAAGTAGAAAGTAAGCTGGATGGATGGAGTCCTGATCGCTCTTGTTTTAGCAGGAATTGAGCTCCGCCATTAACACCGCTTTCTCCCTTGCACAATCTGAGAATTCTGGGTAGTTTTCTAGGTCTAGCAATTGAAACAAGTAGAAAGTACGCTGGATGGATGGAGTCCTGAGAGAAAACCTGACTGTTTGCGTACGGGGCTACTACCGCAAAGAATATTACTATTCCTCATCCTTCATCATCCTTAGCGAAAAGAAAAGCCCACTTGAGTTGTTGCCAGTGACGGCAGTGGTGGTTTCCCATGATAATGTAAAGGTGAAAGAGACCAAATAAATCCTCCCTACGCTCCTCATAATCTCCAAGTTCCAACAACACCACCACCGCCTGCCAAGCTAATCCTGATTTCGACCTATTCGTCATGCGCGGCCCACCGCTACAAAAAGGCAATAGACTCATAATGCCCAGCCGTATAGTTGACGTGGTGCAATTTCTAGCCTAGATTTCGTTCCCCTATTCTGCCCGATTCCCGAGTGCCCAAGCCTCCATAATTTTCCTACGGGAACGATGGATTTCTAGGTTAAAAGTTTTACTATTCCTGTTTCATATTCGCTCCTCACGTGCATAGCAGTGCAGTGCAGTGCAGATGACAGTGAATTCCACTCTTCTCCTCAGTTCTGCACCGTTTACGTTAGTACTTGATCGGAGAGGAGCCCACTTGAGGTAGGACCCAATTTGCTGCTCCAAATGGGCAATACCGGGTCCTAACCCACATGTCGCCACGGCTCTGTTACAGACATTGAATGTTTCGGGAACCCCCTCGTAAATTTTTCCAACTATAGAGGAGAATTAAAGATGGATTAGTAATGTAGGGTGTATTAAAGGCGCCTACGCAAGTTGCAACTGAACCATACATATCCAGCGGATCCATTACATGTTCTTGAAAACAACATTTGAACAGATTAGTTGCCCTTTAAAAGATGAAAAATAATGTCAAATTGTGTTGTATTAACATCATTTGTTATAGGTTCTTTATTGGAACAGGGTTTTAGTCATGTCGAAAATACATCTAGACTTGACTAAAAGCATCATTTGTTATAGTAATTTGAGTGGTCGATTTTATTGAAATGAAAGTCAATAGTTTATTATCAAATATAGAAAGACATTAGAAGGTTGGAAGGTTGGAGTATAGTTGATGTGGTATAGTTGTTTTGGGATTGCGAATAATAAGTTTATGTGTCAAGTTTCTATTTGTAAGAAGTGATGTTAAATAAAATGATTCGGTTTAGATATTTGTCTTTTAAAGAGTAATCGAATTTGTTACAAACTTTTCTTTTTATTATATCATTTTATTTTTCAATTTACAAACATTCGCATAATCTTTTTAAATTTAAAGAATAAGTTCTTATCTAGGAGGCTTAAAATTGACATTACAAAATTAGTTTTATATTAGCATTGATATCTGATTCGATTTAAATACAATCAATACTTTATAATTAAATATAAAAAATATTTGACATATGGGTTCATGGGTTGTGAGTTGTATTTATTATGTGCCAAGTTTGTATTTATAAAAAGTTTCATTCAATAAAGTCATTCCATTTAGATATTTATCTTCTAGAGAATTAAAAAATTTGTTATAAACTTTTCATTTTGTTACATCAATTTCCTTTTCAATTTACAAACATTCATATAATATTTTTAATTTTAAAAAATAAATTCTTATCTAAGAGGTTTAAAATTGACGCTACACAATTTATTTTATATTAGCAACAATATCTAATTCAATTAAAATACAATCAATATTTTATTATCAAATATGAAAAATTATTTGGTATATATGGTTATGGGTTGTGAGTTGTAGGTACTATGTATCAAGTTTGTATTTATAAAAAATGTCATCAAATAAAATCCAGTTATATTTGCATGTTTGTCTTCTAGAGAGTAATCAAATTTGCTACAAATTTCTATTTTCATTAATTGACATGTACAAAATTAATATTTACAAAATATATTTTCTTTTCAATTTACAAACATCCACATAATCTTTTTAAAGTTTAAAGAATAATTTCTTATCTAAGAGATTTAATACTAACATTAGAAGATCTATTTTACTTTAATATCAATCTTTAATTTGATTTAAATATAGTCAATAATTTATTATCAAATGTGTAAAGATATTTGTAATATGTCCTCATAGATTGATTAACATTTATAAAATATATTGTCTTTTTATTCTCCTTTTTAATATATATTCACATTATCTTTTTAAGTTTAAAGAATAAGTTCTTATAAAAGGTTTAAGATTGACATTAAGTTTAATTTATAATAATATTAATCTCTAATTCAATTAAAATATCAGTAAACAATTTGTTATCAAATGTGGAAAGATATTTGTTTTATGTGTTCATGGATTGTGAGTTGAAGGTATTCTATGTCAAGTTTGTATTTCTAAAAGAGTGTCATCAAATAAAATTCAAACACATTTATTACATGTTTATCTTTTAAAGAGTAATCAATTTTGTTACAAACTTCTATTTTCATTAATTAATATTTACACATTCTATTTTTAATTTACATTCACATAATCTTCTAAGGTTAAAGAATAAGTGCTTATCTAAAAGGTTTAAAAAGGTTTAAAAATTAACATTGTACAAAATATATTTTATATCAACATCAATATCTTATTCAATTTTAAACATTCATATAACCTTCTAAAATTGAAGAATATATGTTTATCTCGGATATTCGTTATTCACATTAGAGAGTATATATTAAAATAAATCCCTCTTCTTCATTTTAGAGACATTCATATAGCCTTTAAATCTAAAGAATAAGTTCTTATGTTGAAGAGATAAATAAATAACATAAGCTTCTAAGTCTAAAGCATAAATTCCTATCTAAGATATTCAAGATTTCACATTACAAAATACAATTTAACATTATCTATTTTTCAATGTCTAAACATTCACATATACTTTTAAGTTTAGAGAATAAATTCTTATTTAAGATGTCAAGGATTAACATCTATTATAATTATAACTATAATAACTTGTTGGATCTTTTAAAAATTACCTAAATCAATGTTTCTAAAACTTTATTATATATCAAACAAATAAAAATGTCTTTCACTTATTCTACTAACCTTCATTTTTTCCATCAACATGTAAAAGTAAATAAAATATTGTATATATAATAATATAACCCTAAGTAATATTTATAATGATTTCTTATGACAATTAAGAAGATTTTTAATTAATTTAATAATATTTTATAGAGTGTAATTTGGCTTGCAAAATAACCTTACCTTGATAAAATAACATCATCCATTGATTCTTCACATTGTCAATTAGTAGAGCCCCTACAAATGTTTCATAGAACTTAATAATTTTTTTCTTTAAATAAAGTCAATCCATTCATATACAATTACTCAAACTCATAGTCACTATTCATGCAAACATCTTCACATATAGCTAACTCAACACTAAATCATGTCACATATTAAATGGAGATATGCTTCTTTTAATTTTTACATAATTCTTTTCGGATACATTCTCATCAAAACTAAATTCAAAATAGTATTGGGGTATTATAAAAATTATTGGGTTAGAACATGCGTTATCAAGTATAATACTAGGGGTAATACAAAAAAACATTGTATAAAATGACATATTTATTTATAACATAATCTTCAACATTGAACATATGTTTAGAATGATCTCATTATGAAACTATAAACTATTGAAGTGCTTATCAAAATATCTTAACGTTTCATTTGGCACTAGATAATTAAATCCAACTTTTATATATTTTTAAAAATTATCATCTTCAATTGAAATAAATGGCTTGGGTTTTCCCTTCATAATTAGTAATGTCACAGTAAAAATTACTTCTTTTTTCTAAGATTATTTAAGTGAAAAACATCAATATCATCAATCTATTGGTTGCCCACTTGTCATGGAGAGTAGACAAATGTGCTAAATCGAATGCATGTGATGAAAGTGATTCTTTTTACTTAGATGTTCAAATTAGGATCATATAAAGATTTATGTTTCTAAAAGTCCTACTTTTGGATAATGAACTAGACTAATGAAATGATTAGAAATCAATTTTTTTTTCTCCAAATTATATATTTATTCTCCACAGGATGTGCCCATACATGGTATCAATAAATAAATATTTTTTATATTAAAGGAAACCATAGTTATGAGATCTAAAAAATAGATTTGTTTTTTTAAATTTCAAAAGTATGTCACATAGCACATTAGACAGAAAAATTTATAAACAAGATATAGTTATTACATGAGACATCTAGATTATTATATTACTTAATATATTCATTTAATCAAATTATACTTTTTCTTTGCACCAAATTATCTAGATAAGGCCATGGCGAAGAGGGAAGGAAGATAAAGACCTAATCCTTAAAGAAGATCAATAGTCTTGTACTCAATTATTGAATTGTGTAGTTTAGAGATCCTACGAGCATGTTTATAGACATGATAAAAGTAAGCTTGAATAATTTTATTGATGTGTGTTGTTATTTTCCTTTTGCTAGCTATATGTGTTTGTTGAAGGGTGTTGGACTTCTAGATTAGGTTTCCCTTCAAAAAAGTTCCTTATTGATGGTGTCTTGAGATGTTATACTAGATATACTAAAATTTGGAGAAAGTCTAGTAGCTATAGAGATATGTGCAATGGAGATAGCAAATGATATTAGATAGAGTGTGTTTTGTGAGAGGGAGTATTTGAGTGTTCTATAATGGAAGAGTGTTGGGTAGAAGGTGTAGGACCATCCTCCACTAAGAGAAAGGTGGGTAAAGGGATTTCTAAGAGTCTACTTATTCTAGTAACATTGTTGGGTAGAGGAGATATACAAATTATTTGAGACCTAGAACCTAATAGTGGGTTGTGGTGTGAGTGTATGTCTATGTGAGAGAGAAGATATATTATGGAAGGACTAGAATGGTTTTGAGATTAATTGTAAGATTTATATTCTTGGAAAGTAGAGAAAGGGATTTTGAAAGAAAAGTTGTATTAGAATTGACAATATGCATGCAAAAATATCTAAGGTGTTAGATGCTCTTAAAGAGAGAAGAAATAAAATTAGTAAGTGAAGAATTATCCTTGTGATGAGGAAAGGGATTTTAAGGAACCTAAACCATACAGTAGTACTTTTTGTTTGTTTTTTGGAAGAGACACTAAAAGAGCTAATGAGATAGGTAGTATAGTTGGAGTTTTCTTCATGGAGAAGAATGTTGAAGATCTTAAGATGGAAGAGCTTGCATACACCAAATTATGTGATTGTGTAGTGATTTGTTAGAAAGATCTTTGGGAGAGGAGACTAGAAAATTGGAAAGAGAAAGTTGGGAGCTCGAAAGACATGGTTTCCAAATTATTATAGAAAATTACTTATCCTAGAATGCATAGCATATGGTTGAAGGTGATTTGGGAACATATAATTTATGAATAGTTAAAGAAAATT
The DNA here is from genome assembly GCF_030272615.1 of Cryptomeria japonica. Classification (NCBI taxonomy): domain Eukaryota; kingdom Viridiplantae; phylum Streptophyta; class Pinopsida; order Cupressales; family Cupressaceae; genus Cryptomeria; species Cryptomeria japonica. The sequence continues at coordinate 680,751,625 of NC_081409.1, read as the reverse complement.
ATGCATCCTAGAATGCACATACTATGGTTGAAGAAGCTTCAGACATTTAGACTTAAGTATGGAGATGGGTAGATTTCCTTGAGAGGCAATGAGGGAGTTAATTTTTCCAATAATCAAATCAGTCCTATTCTGCAGAGCTATGTGGAAGGAGAAATTATAGTTGTAGACATAAAATTGTTTGTCATCATTAACTAACTCTTCTCTCTATAATTGAGTGAATATAGTCATATTTATTCAATTTTTGTCCTCTTATTAATGAGATAAAATTCTATTACTTAATTAATAAAAATACTATTCAACACTATTCACTCACACTTATTGATAGCCTAAATCATTTAATCACTCCTCTTATATTGTCCAACATATGTAAATAAATCTAATTTTAAATTTACCTAATTCCCCTAATCTTACCCCTAAAATTATGTACATATGTTGTATATTTAATTTCTCTATTTTCCTCCACTTTCCCTTTAAGTGATCTAAAATCAATTAGCCCCTTAATATTACACTTGCACAACCAAATCCAAATCAAATCCCCTACACCATCCAACATGTACAAAGGATTGGGTGATTTATGTGCAAGGCATGAGCCTTTGTACATGTGACATGGTCTTAGTACAATGTATTATGGATGACCAGAATTGTCCATCCCTCAAGGATACTCGTAGTACCCCTTCCATCTTGACCACCCAATATTTCCAAGGAGAATCTTGAAGCTTTATTTTCTCCTCAGTCCCTCTCCCTTTATTTACTCTAGCCAAATGAAGATACTTGTCCTTCTCTCATATTCCTATAGGTCTTAACCATAATAAGACATTGAACTCATCTTTTAATCTTAAACATACAATTTTGTATTTCCAAATATCTATAAATTGGATGCCATCGTATGACATGTCCTATAACATATTCAAATACAATCCTATTTTTTTTCGCAAGAGCTATAACATCCAACAATTAAAGATAAAAACTACCATACCATCATGCAACAAGGGTTAATTTAGTGAGATATTTTGTATTTTCGTCATGTTTTGTTAACTCTTATGCTTAAAATGAGTGTTTCTTGTATTTTGGGTAGAGTGGTTAATATCATTTTAGATTGTTCTTGATGATCTATCTTCCATATTTTCAAAGGCATTAACTCTAGCTCAATTAGTGACACACATTGTGATCCATCATTAGAGCATATTACATGTTTGGCACTATATAGACAACTCCATCTACCATACTTGTTAGCAACAAACAAGAAGGAAGACTGGGGGGGGTGAATTAGTCTTCACCATATTACCAAACTTAATGCACATGCATTCAGGCACACTGCCTAGAGCTCACTGCTCAAATGATAATGGCCTAGAAGGCTACAACCCTCAAGGAAGTCTTATTGACTTACAATAAGATTCGGACTACAATTCAGAAGAAATAAACTGAAAGAATAACATCTCCAAATGCCTGATTACAGTTTCGGTTAAGCACGGATGTCTGCTCTGCAACACCAATCTTTCCTCAAACTCAACACCGAAGGATAAATCACCTATTCACACATACACCTCTCTCTAATAATGCAGACACAACATAGATACCTAAATTACATGAATATATCACCTATATTGATGCAGCCATAACCAATAAAAACCCTCAAAAGAGTCAACCGACTTATGCAACGAGAGAGACACAATGTAAACAGCAAGAAAATATAACAAATTCATATAAACAAATCATTTTTAAGCCATAGAAATTTTAGAAATCATCTGGTAATCATCAGATTGTCTTCAAAGAACATCTGGTAATTAACTAGTTACATGCAAACTTCAAGCCATATACAATCCAACCGGGACTCTAAGAATCAACAGGTTCACAATATGTGAATCTTAATCCTTATTCTCAGTTCTACTTCCTCTGCCCCTACAAATGATTACATAACATCATACTTATACCCACTAGAACATGTCTGGGTCGGCCTCACAAGATTACATTCACCAATGCAGGAAAATGAAACCTGTAATTGGGTTGGTCCTAAGATTTAAGAAATCCTTCTGGAAAATAACAACCAAGTGATGCGGTTCAATAGGAAGGTCGGCCACACACCAAAGAACATCGGACAAGACCCAAGATTGATCCACACGCCAAGAATCACGCTGGTAATGAAGGAAAATGAACCGGTAAGCACAAGAACTATCCCGAGAACCCAACAACAGCCAACTGGAAGTGATAACTGACCGGAGAAGAACCCAAATGAACTAGAAATCTGGAATCAACCACATGAAATCGCCAAGAAACTGCCAACAAGATCTACCACAAAGAACAAGCAACTACTGGTATATAATGGTAAGAATACTGAAATTACACAAAGAACTAAACAAGAAAGGAAATGTTTATGGTTGATGCAAGATTATTCATCGATCGAGGATGCTCTTGCATTAGACAACCCAGGTAGAAAAAGATGTTCCATGAGAGGAAACTCATGAATATCTAAAAGGATTCGGGATGAAGATCTCATGCTCATTTCTCATCCAAACATTTTCTTTATCTACCAATCTCTACTCTATCTCTCTCGGTGCTTCAACCGACTTCTCTAACCTATGACTCTCTTTGTTTCTCTTTCTTTGCTTCAGATCTGTAGATTACCTTTGTTTCTGCTAGTCTAGTTTGGTTTTGCCATAAGACCTTATCCGGTTTGTTACCATCAACTCCCTGTCAACTAGTTCTATATGTACACTAGACTCATCTATCAGATCCTTCTGCCAACTCATGTCACCCTCTGATATAACCTATACAACTAGTTCTATCAAATCTTTCTTCAAAACCTCAAGTATAACCTCTGCAGCTAGTTCTATCAGATCTTTCTTCAAAATCTCTGGTATAACCTCTACCACCAGTTTCCTGCAACTAGGACTCAGATTCTTGACCTCCTTCTCTTTCTCCTTGAAAGAAATCAATGTGAACTTTTGCCCATCCTATTCAATAGCAACTAGGTTTCTTCTACAGTCATAAATAGCTCCTCTATCATACTGCCAAAGTTTTCCCAACAAGACATTACAAACATTCATTGACACAATATCACATAAAACTTCATCTCTAAAAGGCCCAATATTGAAACTCACCCAACACTGCTCCTTTATCTCTACCTTTTGATCATCTTGTAACCAACTCACCTCATACGGACAAGGATGCTCAAGCCTCTTCAACCCATGCTTCTCAACCATCTCCTTAGATACTAAATTATCAGTACTTCCACTATCTACAATGACCTACTTAGCACTTGATTTGCATACAATCCATAAAAGACTCCTCTGAGTAGATCTAATATCCTTTCTTTTGAACATAAGGTATTCTCCTTGCTATGGTACACAGTTAGATCTGGTACCATCCAGTTCTTCACTTTCCACACAACTTCTTGCCATTCCTTGCTTACATTCATAGGATCTATGTCCAGTTTCTCCACACCTAAAACATTTGCCAAGAAATTTTCTACAGGTACTACTACTACCCTTCCTCGGTGTCTTCTGTTATGGTTCTTTACTCCACTTAGGTTTTTCCTCCTCTTCTTCTACCGATTTCTTCATGCTATAATTTATCTTGAATTTCTCCTTTCCCCTATTCGGTTGTCTTCTTCTCACCTCCTCTTCGGCCTTCAAAGCACACTGGTAAGTTTCTTCAACTATTGAAACCTTCAACATACTCATCTCATCTTGAATGTTAAAGGCAAGTCCATTGATGTACATCACCACCTTTTCTCTATCCATCTCTCTATGTCCAGATCTGATTACCACCTTGTAGAGTTCCTCAGTATATTCCTTCACAATCATGTTTCTCTATTTCAGGTTCTGCAACTTCTTGAGCAACTCTAGCTCATAGTCTCCTGATATGAACTTGGCCTTCAATCTTGCAACCATCTGTCTCTGTTGGGTGATCTTCAATTCACCATTCTCCACTTTGTCTTTTTGCAACTCTTTCCACCACAAGGCAGCATGCCCTTTCAAATTGGTTTGTGCCAACCATACTCTCTGCGGGTCCTTGACATCCTCAAACTCAAAGTAGTCCTCCAACTCTCTGATCCAATCAATCAGATCCTCCGGGTTCAACGTTTTGGAAAAGTTAGAAACCTCAACTTTATGCACTTTACTTGCTTGTGCCGCTACTCTTAGCAATCTTTCCTCTCTCTCATCTTCTGGTCCTTCAGCTTCCTCAAGCTCTTCACCGACTTCCTCATACTCGTCCTCATAGTCAGGGTTCCTTTCCAAACCAGCCAAAGCATTCCAAATTATATTCCTTACTTCATTCTTGAAGTCTTCCATCATTTGTTATACCCTTAGGGGGTTTGTTCTCCTCAGCAACATCTCTCCTTCCACTCCAATGAAATACCTCAACTCAACCATCTGACTATCGGTTTCAATCGCCTCCCCACGAAGATCTATTGAATACACACGTAGCCTGCCTCCAATCGGCGATTTGTCCACCTTAAGAAATGCCTTAGACGATTCTTCCACCAGATGGTCCATAACCAACTTTGATACCAATTGATGTAGCCATAACCAGTAAAATCCCTCAAAAGAGTCAACTGGCTTATGTAGCAAGAGAGACACAATGCAAACTGTAGTCACATAAATCTGTCCACTTAATTAAATGAATACTTAGTATTTATTTGATTATTTAACCATCAATTAATAATTAATTAAATTAATATTTAATTAATTCATCTTAACCCTCTTCTCCTATTAATTAAATAAATTATTCAATTTATTTGATTTAATTCACTTAACCAAATTCATACCATTAATTAAATAAATAAATCATATTTGTTTAATTAGATCTTCTCTCACATTTAAATAAATTAATATTTATTTAAATCCCCCAAAATCCCACCTCTCACATTTAAATAAATTAATATTTATTTAAATCCCCCAAAATCCCACCTCTCACATTTAAATAAATTAATATTTATTTAAATCCCCCAAAATCCCACCTCTCACATTTAAATAAATAAATCATTTATTTAAATCACCTTTATCCTCCACCCACTTGTATTTTCCTACAAAAGCAAGTTGCACAATTATTTTAAATAAATAATTTATTTAAATCACCTTTATCCTCCACCCACTTGTATTTTCCTACAAAAGCAAGTTGCACAACTATTTTAAATAAATTATTTATTTAAAATCCTATTTATCCTCACCCACTTGAAACCTTTAATGGTTTCCCTTAAAGTATTCAAACTTGATGGCTTTAAAGTCTTCAAACTTGATGGCTTCCTTCTATAGTCTTCTTAAGACTTTAATGGTTTTCCTTAAAGTCTTCAAGCCTTTAATGGTTCCCCTCAAAGTCTTCAAGCATTTTAATGCTTTATCTTCCTTTTTCTCATTTAAATAAATTAATATTTATTTGAATATTTATCCAAATACAACTTGCACACATTTATTGAAATAAATGAATTTTTATTTTAATAAAATCCTATTTTCCCTCACCCACCAAATCCACTTGCAAAATCTAATCCCCTTCTAAATTCTTCTAACCCCTTCCTAATTAACTTAATCCATCCCCTAATTATTGTCACATTCCTAAGCAAAATGGAGTCACTTCTCAAAGCCTAAAAGTCTTTGATAACCATTGAAGGCTTTCAACCTTCAACCACTTAATCCCCAAAGTCTCCAATAACCATTAATGGTTACCTCAAACCCTCCCACATGGTTAAAACATTTGTTTTGACTCAACCTCTACCCAACCCAAGGGTCTCATCAAGTCTTTAATGCTTTGACCATGATTATCTCTTAATCATTTGCACAAAGGTTTATCCTTGCATTAACTCCTAATCCAGTGGGTAATCCTAATTTAGGCTTGACCCTTACCTTCTAGATAACCATGAGGTCTCCTCAGGCATTTAATGCCTCCAACCTCTTCTCTCAACCCAATCTTATGTTGACACTTGTCACCATTTCATTGGTGCAAATTGTGCACATGGATCCCCAACTTTCAAGCTTGACCCTTGATTAAACCTTTCAATCCTAGCCATCCATTGTTCCATTTTTCCTATAAATAGAGCCCATTCCTTCATAATCGAGATCTTGAAAACTTGTATGCATTTAGGCTATAGACATTTTTAGAGAGCATTTAGCATAGCATAACTAAAATCTTGTCTTTTTGGTAAAATCAATCATTTTAGCATCAATAGAATAGTATTTAGCTTTTCATTTCATATTTGAAGCTTAATATTAAATCTCAATCCTCCATAAGCATCCATAGTGCAAAAAGTTGCTGAGCTACACTCATTTGGGACTTGGAGAGGAGAGGAACAAGGGAGGAGCAACTATGAGCATCTTGATTAGCTATTTCATTCTATGTTTATATGCTTTCTATTTCATGCTTAATATCTCTCTTGATATGCCTATTTAGGATAATCTTTTGTTGCTAACACTAACGTTTGTTTCTTGTGCTCTTGTGTGTGTTGCTATCAAACAGATTTTTTAATCCTTTTTGCAGAGCATCATTTGGTGAACCCGACGTGAATCCAAACACCAAAAAGATCAACTTTTTTTTTTTTTAACCAATAACATGTTTGAATGTTGAAAATGTCACACAGGTTGCGTTTTTGACATTGTTTTGGCGTGTTTGACATTATTTTGGTGCTATTCACCCCGTTTCAGTGCTTTTGCCTTCTCTTGTCTTTCCCTTTCTTTTAGTGCATTTGTGTTAAATAGTGCCTCTATTCAAACGCAGACTAGCGCTATTGTAACAAAACGTTGTACAAATCACCTTGTAACCAAAAAAAAAGAAAAAAATTAGGCTTGTAGAAGCCCACCAAATAGGCGGATTTTACTAACTATTTTTCTCTTTTGTGCAGATTTAAATTAGATTAAAAAGTAGATTTATATTTTTTTACTAACTTGTTTTTGAAGTTGGTTTTAAAAATGAATTCACTTTTTATTTTGGTTTAAAATTAACTTCACATTTCAAATTTGGGCTTTTAAAAAAGAATCACACATTTGTTTGGGGCTCTTAAAAAGAATTTCATTGTTCCAAGGTAAAAAGAACCACAAACTTATACAAAAACAACTTTATTTTTTTGCAAGTTAGGAAACAAACTTCGTTTTGGTGCTTAAAATAAACAAGGCAAAATTTATTTCTTGCATCAAGATAAAACTTACAATCCACACTTCCATTTTTGGTGCAAATAAAATTCACAATCAACTTGTCTCATTTTTAAAGCAATTTTACTTCATGCAAACGTATTTTTCATTAAGTTGACCAAGATTTTCAAATTCTAGTTTACTCAAACAATTGCCTTTGAAAATTAAAAAGAACACCATGATTGTTGGAGCAACATCTCCAAATAGTTAGATCACATTGCAATGATAGATTAAAAAGAACAAGTGTTTTTCGTGCTTGGCACACTTGTGCAAAGAGTTGGTCGAGTGGTCCTACTTCTAACACACACTATCCTCTCCCTTGGCTTTCGTGGTCCTAGGTGCAAGAGAAAAGTGTTAGTAACACTCACATTTTATCTTTTTAAGAGAGGTCTGCCAAGGGATCGATACTCTTGGGAACGACCTTGAGCGGTAAATCCTTCGAGCCGCTATAGAAATCAGGTGAGAGCGAAAGTTGTAGCCTTGGGTATAGTTGTTCCTACAGTGTAACAGGCCGAAAGGACAAATGGGCCCCACCACCAGTTACAAGGCTCTTAAGTGAGTCACTACAGAATGAACTTATGTCCAAAAACATCGAACATGACTAAACACTTTTAAGTAGTAGCCCACCCGTTCTATTGATTGAGGATATTTGAGATATAATTTAGTGCAAGAGCATAGATGGTTTTTCTCCCAAGATACTCACCATACATATTTCCTTAAGTAGAAACATAGCTTTTTGAAAAGTCACTTGTGGCTTGATAAAAGTGGTGACTCCCCCATCATAGGGATCATCTATTTGTTATGCTCGTGCAAGACTTAGTATATCACATCCTTACCTGCCATGGCGGGATTCATAAGGTATGTAGTACCAAAGTCGAAGAAATATCAAGATGTGGGCTAAATTTATCACAACTGGCCATTTGACCTTAGGGATAAAAAGTGTTTGAAGTGTGTTCGTTTTACAGACCTAGTGCAAATTGAGCCGACTTCAGGAGTTGGAAATACACCTTAAAATAAATCTAAAGGAAGGGTCAAAAACAAGTCCAAGGATTGGGTTGATCTAGACCCATACTCATTTGTGCCTTTTAGGCAACATTCTTGTGTTTGTGTGTTTGCTTTGTTTTCTTGTCAAAGAAAAATCAGAAAATCAATCCCAAAAACATAGTATTCATCCAACATTTCTCAAAAACAAACAAAAATACCAAAAACAAAGTGCAAACAACAAAGAGTCAAATTTTATGACCATTCTTCACATCTTGCAAAAGAAGAAGCATCATCCGAATATCAACTTGAAAAGAAGACCATTGAGCTCAAAGGCTTTGATCAAAAGGAGGAAATTCTTCTATATAAATAGACAAATCTTTGTCTCACATAGAGTCTTTCTACATCGCATGCGTCTATACCTTCAAGGTAAAACAAACGAGTTTGATTCAGAATCATTGAATCGTAGAGCTTTTATGCAATATAGAGCTCTGAGTTATCACAAAAATCAAGGAGGAAAGATTAATCCCAACTTCTTCCCAAACGTCTGTATCACATACAACACAGCTCGAGAAATACCACCAACACCCGAAAGGGAAGAGATAGAGTTTGTCCCATTTGTAACACAAAGTTTTTATTGAAGTTGAAAACATTTTCATCCATCATCTTATTCATACATCATCACTTCATCATCAATCCATCCCAAAAACTCTCAAAACATTAAGAGGTTCTTGTCCCAAGATTCCTTTTTAGATATTGCTTGAAATCAAACACATCACATCACTTTTTAGATTGTTTCTACATCTAGGATAAGCTCATCCTAAGAAACACATCTACGCAGGTTAAAACTAGTTCATGAGTGAATCCTCTCATTACTAGGTAGTTAAATCTGTAACACATCTCAGATTTCTCTACACCTTATCACATCCAAACTTATCAAACAAACAAGCAATTCAAAGAAGGAATTTCGGTTACATCTACCTTAAAGTGCTAGAGATCCCCATACAACATAAAACACCAACCATCAATCTTTCATTTCATCACCAACTCATCATCATCTTCAATCAACTTCAAACACAAACTTGCAAACAAAATGGCTCAAACCCGATCACGATCAAGGCAACGAGAAATAGAAATTGAGGAAGAAGAGGACAACCTCAATGAATTTCAAGAAGCACTTGGAGGAAATGTGAATGACGAAAACCCAAGTACTCCCACTCCTTCAACAATCGAAAGGGTTCAGCATAACCCTCATTTTAACAGATTATTTGATGAAATACTAAGGAGCAATGCGGATGCTCACTTCTTAAAACTCGCTCAAGAAGGAGCCAAACTCCCCTCAGACTTTGATCTTGCCCAATTAAGACAAGCATCAGAAAGACAAAGTCGCCATGAGGAGGAAAGGCATAGAGATCCCATCAGATATAACATCCCTCGAGGTAACCCACCACCTCCTCCTCCAAATGAAATGGAGATGTTGCGGCAACAAGTCGAGAATCTCGCCAACAACTTCATAGTGGTGTCAAGATTAACCAATTCTCACTCAATGACATCTGTCCCTATCCTTTTGATAGGAATCTTTATATGCCACCCTTTCCACGCGGGTTCGAAACACCCAAATTCGAAAAATATAGAGGAAAGGGGGATCCCTGTGATCATGTCCGAGAATTTCATTCCGCTTGTCTTGAAGTGGCTTATGAGGACACATACCTAATGCGCCTTTTTCCCCAAAGTTTGGGAGGAACAACCATATCATGGTTTTCCCGACTACCAGGTGGCATTAGAACATTTGAGGAACTCATCCAGAAGTTCCTATCTCATTACTCTTATAACATTGAACGCGACATCACCATGGCTGATCTATGCAATACCAAACAAAAACCAGGTGAATTATTCTCAGTATTCCTGCAACGATGGCGCCAAATGTCTAGCAGACGTTCTCTTCAGTTACCTGAACGAGAACTAGTGGAAATTTTCATTTCCAACTTAAACGAAGAAATGGAATTTCACTTGGATGTCAAAGACACAGACTCTTTTAACGATATGATCACCAGAGGTATAAAATGTGAAAGGGCACTCATCAAGAAAGGACTCATCAAAATCTTTAATGAACCAAAAGATGGTCCTCGCCCGCGCTTCAATAGTGATAAACCAAACTTCTGGAACAAAAATAAGAATATCGTCAACGATGGGGTTGTGGATGCTCGAACTATCCAAAATGCACAACTTGTGGTTCGGTTTGCAGGACAAAATCCTCCACCTCAGAATAACACAAATGTTCCTTCCAATCAAGGTCGCATCACGTCTCATGATGAACCAAGACCTCGTCAGCAAAAACAAAAACGAACATACACTCCCTTAGGGGAACCCATTGAAACAGTGTTGCGACAACTCCTCTCTCAAAATTTGGTCACTCTACCTAAGCTATCAAACTATGAGCCTCAAGTCAAACCAGCATGGTGGAGAGATACTGAACACTGTGAATTCCATCAAGGAAGAGGACACAAGACAAATAATTGTCACCGATTGAAAGATCTCATTCAGGATCTTATTGATCGAGGAGAAATTGAAGTTGAAGGACATGACCCAAAAACAACCAATAATGATCATCAGATGTTCAAGAATCCACTTCCATCACAAGATCAAAGGGGTCCTTCCACTTCTAGGCGAGGCACTGATACCACTGATTATACGCAGGCTGCGTATAATTATACTGTAAATCGCCTGTATGATGCCAGTGAACAAATTGCAACCATAACCTTCAAAAATCCCACCTCAAATTGCAATGTTGTTACACGTCGTGGCAAGGTCACCATCAAGGCAGCTCCACAAGGCACCACCTCCGTCCCAAAGCAGTACAATCTTGTGGAACAATTAGACAAAACACCTGCGCTTATATCCATTTTGGAGCTTTTGTGTCTGTCACCCTCTCATAAAACAATCTTGGATCAAGCACTCCAAGAGGCGTCAGTCCCTGCAAACCTGAATACGGACCAGTTTCAAGCCATGGTTGGAAATCTAAAGTCATCACCTTGTCTCACTTTTTCTGAAAGTGACAACTCTTCTTTCCAACAACCTCATAATGCTTCACTACACATTGAAGGCTTTATCAACCAACACAGGATCAAGCGAGTCTTGATAGATAATGGAGCAGGCCTAAACATTTGTACACTACAGTTGGTCACAACATTGGGATATGCAATAGAATCAGTGGATCCTCGCAAGATCACCATCAAGGCCTATGATGATGCAGAGCGTTCATCCAAAGGAGCTGTGGTACTACCAATCCGAGTGGGCCCTGTGGTAAAGCACATCATCTGTCAGGTTCTGGACCTTCCTCTGCCATATAATCTATTATTAGGGAGACCTTGGATACATGCCATGCAAGCTGTTCCATCTACCTACCATCAATGTATCAAGTTCCCACATAACGGTACAGAGATCACAATCCTGGGCGATGCAAATCCCTTTGCATTTTGCCATAATATCAGCCATCAACCAGAAATTACTGTTCCTAATAATAGGGAAGCCATTTCCTCCACATCATATGTAAGTCCCGCCTCTCTTGCCAGTTCGAACACCCCTATACCCAAGCAAGAAAAGCTTAAGATGAAAATAGTAGAGGAAGGTCCTGGAGAATACAACTTGAGTCAGCTCCTTTGTGTGGGACAAATACCCACTTCTCCTAGAACACATGGTAAACCACAGCAGTTACTCCAGCAACCACTAATCACGCCAGCATGTGCTTTGACACCTTTCATTCTTGGAAAGAGTCAAGAGGAAGAAACACAAGATGAGGACCTGGCGGAATGGATCTATAAAGATCCCATCACCACTGACATACCGCGAGTTACACTTCCTACGGATCAGTATGGCAAAGGCCTTCTCATTATGCAAAGAACTGGATATGATGGTCAGAGTGCTTTGGGATACTGCAAACAAGGACGACATGAACCTCTGCTACCAGAATTCAAGCCCAAAGGTAATACAGGCCTTGGCTTTGAAAAAGAGATCCTTCCTAAACTCAGATTCAAAGGAAAACCCAGCAAACCATTTTGCCCACCTACTGCAAAGAGGACACCTTTCATAATCAAAGCACCATCAAGCACTATCCCCACTGCCCCATCGAGGCTCACAACTCCACCATCTACAATACCAATCATCCCACCAATCAAACTAGTAATCCCATTCGCAACAGCCATTACATCCATAGTACCATTAGCAGCAACAACTGTATGGAAACCTATAGCAACATCTATGGCACCAGCCATTCCAACAGAAGCCACTAAATCAACACTGCTGATACTTCCAGTAACAAATCCTTTAATCCCCATCATAGTTCCTGCAGCACCGATCACTACAAAGATACATAAACCAATCACACCTGCCGTGTTTAACTCCAAAGACATCCCAGTATGGTATAGCAATCGGATGCTGGAGAGTGATTCAGAGACCGACTCACATGAGTGGGAATTTGATTCTGTACAACTTAACACTTCAGATGAGGAAGACACATCACCACCTTCGCCACGCAAAGACATCCCTATTTATGGAGAAGCACAGATAAAGACCACTTGGATACCTGAGCTGGAAACATCTTCCACAGACCCTATGTCTCATCCTACGCCTGATTCTGACAAGGAGAGTACCATTAACGACCTTCACCATAACGTCTTAACCCTCACTGATACATCTCCCGCACTTAACCTAATTGATGAAGTAATGCCCATTATCCACCCTGAACTCATCGAATGGAACCAATCAAATCCTCCATGTCTTGACCTCTTCCAAAATGATGAGGCTATCATTGACTTTTTGGAATTACGGGATAATCTACCAAGCGGGGATCACAAAGCTGGATTTGCCATTGAACTTAATAGCGCAACATACTTTGGGGTGGATGCCAAACCTTTCAGCTGCAAAAATATAACAATGAAACATGGATCTTCCAGTGAAAACCACACTGTGGCACTGTTTGATCCCACAAAAGTAAAAAGAAAGAGCGTATCCAACGGTGAAAACCTCTTTGAGGCACCTGAGGATGAAGGGTTTGACATTCTCCCTGCTAATGCACAACAGGAACGATCAACGATTCTCATCGAGGAAACCAAAGAATACAATGTGGGGACTCCTGAAAATCCTCATATCATACATCTGGCATCTCTTCTCACTCCAGAGGAACAACCTAAATTTATAGAGTTCTTCCAGAAGCGTTAGATCAACTTTGCATGGTCATATGCAGACATGTCTGGGCTTGATCCTGATTTAGTCATGCATCACCTCACCGTAGCAGAAGGAGCCAAACCTGTCAAGCAGAAGCTTCATAAGATGCATCCCCAGATTGCAGTGCTAGTCAAAACAGAACTCAAGAATCTCCTAGATGTTGGTTTCATTAGGCCAATTGATTATGTAGAATGGATCTCCAACATTGTGCCTGTCGGCAAACCAAAAGGGGGCATCCGCATTTGTACTGACTTCAGAGATCTGAATAAGGCATGTCCTAAGGATGACTTTCCCCTACCAAATATCGACATCATAGTGGATCTAACAGCAGGACATGCGATGCTTTCACTCATGGATGGCTTTTCCGGCTACAATCAGATAAAGATCGCACCCGAAGATCAACATAAGACAGCCTTCACATGTCCATGGGGCACATACTGCTGGAATGTAATGCCTTTTGGTCTAAAGAATGCAGGAGCGACCTATCAAAGAGCAATGACCACCATCTTCCATGACATGATGCATACTATGATGGAAGATTATGTGGATGACTTACTAGCAAAATCACTTACTAGAGAAGGACATCTCCACATCTTAGATCAAATCTTTGATAGACTGGAACAATATCATGTTCGACTCAACCCAAAGAAATGTGTCTTTGGAGTGACCTCCGGGAAGCTTCTAGGATACATTGTCTCAAGCAAAGGTATTGAGGTCGATCCAGCAAAGGTTAAGGCAATAATGGACATGCCACCTCCAAAGAATATCAGTCAGCTAAGGACATTACAAGGGTGGCTTCAATCCATCCGAAGATTCATTGCACAATTGGCTGATAAGTGTCACCCATTCACACACTTGCTACACAAGAACATCCGCTTTTAGTGGGATTCCAGATGCCAACAAGCACTATCTCATGAATCCACCATTGTTGATGCCACCAGATCCAAGTAGACCGTTGTTACTTTATATCTCAGCGACAAGTATAGCATTAGGTGTATTACTGGCACAACATAATGCAGAAGGAAAAGAGTGTGCTGTTTACTACATCTCTCGCACACTGGTTGGCTATGAACTCAATTACACACCTATTGAGCGAGCTTGCCTAGCAGTAATCTTAGCAGCCACTAAACTGAGGCACTATCTGTTGACACACAAGGTACAACTCATCGCAAAGATTGATCCACTCAAGTATTTACTCAGCAAAGCAGCATTGACAGGTCGCTTGGCCAAATGGGTAATGATTCTAAGTGAATTTGACATCGAGTATGTGGACCGTAAAGCTATCAAAGGGCAGGTCATTGTAGATCAGTTGGCCGATGCACCACTCATAGGCGATCATCCCCTCATTTCCAATTTTCCAGATGAAGAGATATTCATGATCACAGAAGTACAACCATGGAAACTATATTTTGATGGTTCATACACTAGGCACGGCTCAGGGGCAGGCATTTTGTTTATCACACCTCAAGGTGACAGCATCCTGAAGTCTTACAGGCTCACATTTCCACACACAAACAACATAGCAGAGTATGAGGCCTTGATCACAGGACTCAGGTTAGCCGTACAATGGAAATTACAAGAACTACAAGTATATGGCGATTCCCAACTAGTCATTCGACAAGCAACAGATGAATATCAGACCAAAGATGATAAACTCATGCCATATAAGCAAATGGTGGACACTCTAAAGACATCATTTACTACTATCACTTTTGAGCAGATACCAAGAGATCAGAATCAAGCTGCTGACGCCATGGCTACCATCGCATCTCTACTAAATCTTCCACAGAATTCAACATGCTACGAGTTCTTGGTAGAACAGCTTTGGATCCCCGCTTATGATATCCCTGAATCTGAGATGATATGTCACCTTGTCGGTTATGAATCCCCATGTTACGGTGAGTTCTACACCTATCTCCGCGATCACACCCTTCCTCCCAACCAATCAAATAACCAATGTAAAACCTTCATTCGCCAAACTGCTCGATATACCATTATTGCCGAAACCCTATACCGACGCGGTCTTGATGGTACTCTCCTTCGATGTCTAGAACAAGGTGAGATAACAAAGGCTTTGGAAGAGGTACATGAAGGAATTTGCGGGACTCACTCAAGTAGTCCATCACTAGCCCAGAAGATCATGCGAGCTGGATACTATTGGCCATCTATGGAAAAGGATTCCTACTACTTTGTCAGAAAATGCAAGAAATGTCAAGTTCACGGTGACCTGATACATGCACCAGCACAGGAACTACAACCAATCACAACACCATGGCCTTTTTGTCAATGGGGCCTTGACCTTGTGGGTAAGATTCATCCATCTTCATCCAATGGCCATAAATTCATTATTACCGCTACCGAATATTTCACAAAGTGGATCGAAGCTGTTCCACTTACCCAAGTCACCGGCAAGCAGATCGCCTCATTCATCCTCAACTACATCATCTGCCGGTATGGTGTGCCCATGTCCATCATCACAGATAATGGTCTTCCTTTCAAAAATCAGGATGTCCGTGAGCTTTGTGAGAAATTTCATATCCAACACCGCTTTTCCACTCCCTATTACCCACAAGGCAATGGTCAGACCGAAGCATCCAATAAAAACATATTGAGAATCCTAAAGAAGACAGTCAATGATGCCGGTCGTGATTGGCATGTTCAATTGAATCCAGCATTATGGGCATATCGAACTAGCATTCAAACCCCTACAGGTGCAACTCCTTATTCATTGGTCTATGGTGCAGAAGCTATCTTACCTATTGAGGTTGAGATACCATCATTACGAGTTTCCTTGCATAATCTCATCGATGATGAAGCATACAGAGTCTCACGCCTTCAGGACTTAGAGTTACTTGATGAGAAGCGACAAGCTGCATACAATCACCTCAAAGCCTATCAGCATCGCATGAGTAGAAGCTACAATCACCGAGTTAGACCTCGTACATTTGAGGTAGGTGATCTTGTTCTTTGAGATAATCCTCGCAACCAACCAAACATAGAACATCAAGGCAAGTTTGAATCAAACTGGCTCGGCCCATATGTTGTCACTGCTGTATTCGGGTTCGGGGCATATCAGTTGGCTACATCAGACGGAGAACCGCTCGCAGATCCAATCAATAGCATGCACCTCAAATGGTTTTATACCTAAGGTGTACAAGGCATCAGGCTCCCCTGCATATCAGAAAATACCAAAAACATTTAGAAAAATGTCTTGAAGAAAATACAAAAACATTCAAAAAAGTAAAGGCTACGGCTCCAGTATCTTTCAGGCTCGTTGCGATCCCATTCATACATACACACATCCATCCATCTAACCATGGCTTGTTTTAAATCTACAAATCCAAGAAAGTACTACATGCATCCTGCATCCCGCTTTTTCATAAATCATGTCCAACTTGGGGGCAATGCCCTTACAATCTAGATGATGGAAGTGGATTCTACATTACTGGTGATTCATTGGCAAAAACATTCAAAAATGTCTCGCAAAATCCAAAAACATTCAAAAATGACTCACAAAATCCAAAAACATTCAAAAACTATTACACAAAATCCAAAAACATCGAAAAACCCATCGAAAATCACACAAAAACATGGAAACACCTTGTACATATTCATTCGAGCAGATGCAAAACCAACATTAACACAGTACTCACACAATGACCATTTATCAATCGACCACACAATCCACATCCAACAAATCAGAAACTGTCTTTAAAAACAAGGATGCATTCTTCCTTACCAAAACAAAGACAAGATGACGTTTTCTTTGACAAGAAAATTCTGTTAGGCTGTCAAATACTTGGTTGATTTGTGAGTACAATCGTTTGTTTATCTGTATCGGGATCTTTTCAGCATTGTTTTGTATCGTTTGCGCATTATTTCCGATGAAGTTCTGGGGCATGTACTAATGGTGTCTACGTGGGAAGTTCACTAATCTACGTAATCTTATGCCAAATACAGTCATAGATCATTACGGCTTGCTGACTACAGCGTATACCTCGACCATATGAGCATGAACCATTACCAAGGATCCATATTCTTTTATTCTTTATGTATACACTATTTGTTTACAGGTACAATGCTCATTCTTTGGTTCCTCCTCATCCAATTTGGATAAAGGTTTTTATTTCTTAGTACGGTATGCACTTGTCTCAGGATATGATCAGCCTAAGATCAAGGAGGACGATCCAAGTCATGCATGAACGGAGATAATCCTTGTCTGTTCCGCAAGCAATACTCAGGTCAACTTGATCCATTATATCAAGTTGCTTGTATTAACTTGCTATATCAAATCCATGTAAGAAATACTCTGGTCATCTTGAATCATTATGTCAAGATGCTTGTATTCTCTTCCAACATTTTAAAGCTCAATGATGAAAATAGAGCACTATGGATCGTCATTCCATCTCATCTATATATACTGCATTCCGTTGCATTCCAACCATCCATACATTCATAATAGCTGCATATCATGCATACATAGTCATAATAATGCATACTCTATTTTCCTCTTCTTCCATAGGAATGAGTCATAAGTCCTCCATATCTTCTATCTAACATCAAATCCCCCCTCACCCTCCCTATCTTGATCATCAACATCATCCTAATCCCTTCATCGCTTCCCATCCTCACTCATCCACAAAATTAAGCCAGTTACTCTATCTATGCAGATACATCGACTCTCACACACCTAGACTATCAACAGATACTCTGATCAAGTATCTTCGGGTCTCAACAGGTAATCGATTATGGCAAACCTAGACTACAACAGGCATTTATCATAATGACCTAGTCTCAACGGGGCTGCCATGATTCCCCACAACCATCCATCACATGCACACACTATCAATTGATCAACCAATCAAACACAATCCAATGGACAATTACATCAATTGTCTACGTCTCAACGAGTATTTTGCTTCATATACCTTGACTTCATCGAGCAATTACATCAATTGTCTAAGTCACATCAGGTCACTTTGATTCACTTATTCAGACTTTATCATGTCCAAGCGACCAACTGACATCAACTGTCACGCTTTGACTTGACCGGGGCAATTAAACCGATTGCACCAGATTGTCCAACCAATTTTGATCAATTTTAGAGCATCAATCCAAACCCCACACTACATCTGCTATATCTCTTGCATGACCTCAGGGTACTCGTTGGCTTGTTGTTTCTTCATATTCACTCCATTTTCTCCCATTGTTCTAATTTCTTCTATTCTACCTCCCCTCCGCTTTTCATTCTTTTTCAAGAGATCGCCCGATTTTTCAAAAAAATTCGGCCCATCCCTCGAGGGGGCATACCACCCATTAAATTTACATTTTATGGAGCATTTCTTCACACCTATTTTTCTTTCTTTGAAACGACGCGATAAACTGCACCGTCTCAAAGAGGGGCAAATGTAGTCACATAAATCTGTCCACTTAATTAAATGAATAGTTAGTATTTATTTGATTATTTAACCATCAATTAATAATTAATTAAATTAATATTTAATTAATTCATCTTAACCCTCTTCTCCTATTAATTAAATAAATTATTCAATTTATTTGATTTAATTCACTTAACCAAATTCATACCATTAATTAAATAAATAAATCATATTTGTTTAATTAAATCTTCTCTCACATTTAAATAAATTAATATTTATTTAAATCCCCCAAAATCCCACCTCTCACATTTAAATAAATTAATATTTATTTAAATCCTCCAAAATCCCACCTCTCACATTTAAATAAATAAATCATTTATTTAAATCACCTTTATCCTCCACCCACTTGTATTTTCCTACAAAAGCAAGTTGCACAATTATTTTAAATAAATAATTTATTTAAATCACCTTTATCCTCCACCCACTTGTATTTTCCTACAAAAGCAAGTTGCACAACTATTTTAAATAAATTATTTATTTAAAATCCTATTTATCCTCACCCACTTGAAACCTTTAATGGTTTCCCTTAAAGTATTCAAACTTGATGGCTTTAAAGTCTTCAAACTTGATGGCTTCCTTCTATAGTCTTCTTAAGACTTTAATGGTTTTCCTTAAAGTCTTCAAGCCTTTAATGGTTCCCCTCAAAGTCTTCAAGCATTTTAATGCTTTATTTTCCTTTTTCTCATTTAAATAAATTAATATTTATTTGAATATTTATCCAAATACAACTTGCACACATTTATTGAAATAAATGAATTTTTATTTTAATAAAATCCTATTTTCCCTCACCCACCAAATCCACTTGCAAAATCTAATCCCCTTCTAGATTCTTCTAACCCCGTCCTAATTAACTTAATCCATCCCCTAATTATTGTCACATTCCTAAGCAAAATGGAGTCACTTCTCAAAGCCTAAAAGTCTTTGATAACCATTGAAGGCTTTCAACCTTCAACCACTTAATCCCCAAAGTCTCCAATAACCATTAATGGTTACCTCAAACCCTCCCACATGGTTAAAACATTTGTTTTGACTCAACCTCTACCCACCCCAAGGGTCTCATCAAGTCTTTAATGCTTTGACCATGATTATCTCTTAATCATTTGCACAAAGGTTTATCCTTGCATTAACTCCTAATCCAGTGGGTAATCCTAATTTAGGCTTGACCCTTACCTTCTAGATAACCATGAGGTCTCCTTAGGCATTTAATGCCTCCAACCTCTTCTCTCAACCCAATCTTATGTTGACACTTGTCACCATTTCATTGGTGCAAATTGTGCACATGGATCCCCAACTTTCAAGCTTGACCCTTGATTAAACCTTTCAATCCTAGCCATCCATTGCTCCATTTTTCCTATAAATAGAGCCCATTCCTTCATAATCCAGATCCTGAAAACTTGTATGCATTTAGGCTATAGACATTTTTAGAGAGCATTTATCATAGCATAACTAAAATCTTGTCTTTTTGGTAAAATCAATCATTTTAGCATCAATAGAATAGTATTTAGCTTTTCATTTCATATTTGAAGCTTAATATTAAATCTCAATCCTCCATAAGCATCCATAGTGCAAAAAGTTGCTGAGAGCTACACTCATTTGGGACTTGGAGAGGAGAGGAACAAGGGAGGAGCAACTATGAGCATCTTGATTAGCTATTTCATTCTATGTTTATATGCTTTCTATTTCATGCTTAATATCTCTTTTGATATGCCTGTTTAGGATAATGTTTTGTTGCTAACACTAACGTTTGTTTCTTGTGCTCTTGTGTGTGTTGCTATCAAACAAATTTTCTAATCCTTTTTGCAGAGCATCACAAACAACAAGAAAATATAACAAATTCATATAAGTAGAACATTTTTAAGCCATAGAACTTTTGACAATCATCCGGTAATCATCAGATTATCTTCAAAGAACATCCAGTAATTAACTGGTTACATGTAGGCTTTAAGCCAAATACAATCCAACTGGGACTCTAAGAATCAACCAGATCACAATATGTGAATCTTAATCCTTATTCTCAGTTCTACTTCCTCTTCCCCTATAAATGATTACATAACATCATATTTATACCCACCGGAACATATCTGGGTCGCCCTCAAAATATTACATTCACCAATGCAGGAAAATGAAACGTGTAATTAGCTTAGCCCAAAAATTTAAGAAATCCTTCTGGAAAATACCAACCAAGTGATGCGGTTCAATAGGAAGGTCAACCACATGCCAAAGAACATCGAACAAGACCCAAGATGGATCCACATGCCAAGAATCACACCGGTAATGAAGGAAAACCAACCGATAAGCACAAGAACTGTCTCGGGAACCTAGAAACAGCCAATCAGAAGTGATAACTAACTGCAGAAGAACTCAAATGAACTAGAAATCTGGAATCAACCACATGAAACTGCCAAGAAACTACTAACAAGATCTGCCACAAAGAACAAGAAAATACCAGTATATATCGGTAAGGATACTGAAACTACACAAAGAACTAAACAAGAAAGGAAATGTGTTTGGTTGATGCAAGATTGCTCATCGACCGGGGATGCTCCTGCATCATATATGGACAAATCATCAACCTTGATAACAAGGTCGGCTAAACCCTCAACCCTCAATTACAAAATTACATCACACAATACACAATACAAAGATCGACCACTAGACAAATATAATGATTTACATAGCATATCATGGTCCTAAAACAAATTCCCAAATGCACAACGCCAAGGAAAATCACACAAAGGTCAACCACAACATGCTAAACTACTAGAAAAATCACATAACACGAAAATCATCACTGGTTCAAAGAAACCATCAAAGGCTCACACAATTATCAATGCGGATCATCAGAACAAATAGGACACAACTAGGAAACACCAAAAATCACGTTAGAATCATCAAGAACAACTGCACCAACACCACTTATCAAATCTTCATCGATCAACATCTAAAAGCTGAAGAACACAACCAATCGACAACTGTCAGAAAGAAAGATAACTTGAGGAGCACCAAATCACAAATGCTCTAAAATGAAGATACGCAAGACCATCCCAATAAATATCTCAAAAAATCAGCACAAGATTTGATCAGACCGAAATATACTAGAGGATATACCGAGCTCTACAAAACAGTGATCAACAAAACAAAACAACAAACCAGATCATAAGATCTTCCCGATCTGCAATCACCGGAGCAATACATAGGAATATGTTGAAATCAATGACATCAACATATCCTAGCAACAACAATGACCAACAATATCCAACAATCTCCCCCTTGGGCATTGATGGCAACATATGAATGTGAAAAATAGTCAATGCAAAGAAAGAAGATATCTCCAACAAACTCCCCCTAAGATTAGAATATATAAAGCAGTTTTTCACATGGTCTCTCTCTCTTCCTTTGACAACAATACCAAAGATCTCAAAAACAGATAGCCAAACTCTCCCCCAAAATAGAGACATAAATCTCTCTCCCCCTAGAATACATAACCAGATCAACAAACTACTCCACCAGAGGAGCAACACCAACTCACCAATCCGGATAAAAAGTTAAATCTCTGAAATCCACCAGATTGATGCAACTCAATGCATCTAGTTCTCATCAGGAGGGGTGGATACCCCTAACTTGTCTCTCAAATAGACAAATGTATCTATAGGCAAAGGCTTAGTGAAAATATCAGCAATTTGTTCTTTTGTAGATACATACTCCATCTTCACCTTCTCTTCACTAACTTGCTCTCTCAAGTAGTGATATTTGATTGACACCTATTTAGTCTTTGAATGTTGCACCAGATTCTTTGACATGTTGATAGCATTGGAATTATCACAGTAAATAACAGTAGGCTCATCATGAATAATTAGGATATCTCTCAACATTTGCTTCATCCAAACTATCTGAGTACAATTACTAGAAGCAGCAATGTACTCAGCTTTAGTAGTAGATAAGGATACTGAATCTTGTTTCTTACTAGCCCATGAAACCAATTTCTTTCCTAAAAAGAATGCTCCATAGGTAGTGCTCTTCCGGTCATCTACATCACTAGCCCAATCAACATCAATATAAGCACACAACATGAAATCATCATTCCTCAAATACCATAGTCCATAATCCATAATTCCCTTCATATATCTAAATATCCTCTTTATAACAATGATATGACTCTCCTTCAGCTTAGCTTGATATCTAGCAGCCATACATACAACATGCATAATGTCTAGTCTAGTTTGTGTAAGATATAGCAATCCACTAACCATAGATCTATACAAACTCTGATTAGCTTATGGAGATTCATCATTCTTAGACAATTTACAATCAGTCACCATAGGATTCCCAACAGGTTTGGAGTCATCTAACCCAAACTTCTTCAACAATTCCTTCACATACTTCATTTGAGATATGAATATACCTTTTCTAGTATGTGAAATTTAAAAACCTAAGAAAAATTTCATCTCACCAATCATAGACATCTAAAATTCTTTTTGCATATCATCGGCAAACTTCATGCTCAAATAATCATCACCTCCAAAGATAATATCATCAACAAAAACTTCAACAATTAGGATATTATCATTCTCAATCTTGAAATACAGGTTACT
This sequence comes from Cryptomeria japonica, assembly GCF_030272615.1. Classification (NCBI taxonomy): domain Eukaryota; kingdom Viridiplantae; phylum Streptophyta; class Pinopsida; order Cupressales; family Cupressaceae; genus Cryptomeria; species Cryptomeria japonica. The sequence continues at coordinate 680,728,273 of NC_081409.1, read as the reverse complement.
ATCAGCAACACCTTTAGTAAATCCCAATTTCAACAAAAAATTATCTAGTCTAGCATACCAAGCTCTAGGGGCTTGTTTCAATCCATAAAGAGCTTTCTTTAGTTTGCATACCATGTCTCCATCATGTGACAGTGAAAATCCATCAAGTTGCTCAATATAAACTTCTTCCTCAAGATCACCATTCAAAAAGGCATATTTGACATCCATCTGATATACCTTGAAATCTTTATAAGTAGCATAAGAAAGCAACAGTCTAATAGCTTCAAGTCTGGCATCCGGAGCAAAAGTCTCCTCATAATCAATTCCTTCTTTCTGTGAATATCCTTTGCAAACCTGTCATGATTTATTTCTGACAACTTCACGGACTCCATTCAATTTGTTTTTGAATACCCATTTAGTACCAATAACATTATTATCCTTAGATCTGGGCACAAGTTCCCATGTATTATTATTCTCAATCTAATCTAGTTCTTCTTCCATAGCTCTGAAACAAATTTCATCTTTACAAGCTTCAACAACATCTTTAGGTTCAACTTTAGAAATCAAGCATACTTCTTCAGCAACTAACTTTCTTCTAGTCATTACACCCTTGTTCTTATCAACAATGATCTGATTTTCAAAATGATTCAGTCTTACATACCTCGAAGTCTTCTGATTGTTCCTGATTATTAGGTTCCTGCACTCCTTCACCAATAGAAGCAGCATTCGGGTTAACAATTTGTACCAGATCATTCTACTTAGGCTCTTCAGTCTGAATAAGGGCTAAAACAATATGTTGACCATCATCATAACCACATGCTCTGATCTCTTTCCCAAGATTCTCACACACCTTCACATTTGCACTTTCCACTATCTTTCTCAATCTCTTGTTGTAGCACTGGTAGGATTTTCTCTTTGTAGAATATCCCAAGAAAATTCCTTCATCATTTCTAGCATCAAACTTTCCTATATCCTCATCTCTTTTTATATAGCATTTTCTACCAAATACTTTGAAATATCTCACAGTAGGAACATTACCAAACCAAAGCTCATAAGGGGTCTTACCGGTATCACCTTTGATGTGAACTATGTTGAATGTGTAAACAACAGTGCTAATGGCTTTTTTCCAGTATATCTTCATAACATTTCCTTCAATGAGCATAGTCCTTGCAGCATCCAAGATAGTTTTGTTCTTCCTCTCAACAACTCCATTCTGCTAAGGGGTTCTAGGAGCAGATAATTGTCTTCTAATCCCATGCTTCTCACAGAATGAATTGAACTCATCGGAACAAAATTATCCACCTCTATTACATCTCAGACACTTCCCCTTCAATCCAGACTCAGTCTCCACCTTAGCTTTGAATATCTTGAACTTGTCCAATGCTTCTAATTTCTCCTTCAAAAAGACAACCCACATCATCCTAGAATAATCATCAATTAGTAACATAAAATATCTATCACCCTGCACACTTCTAACATTTGTAGGTAAACATAGGTTAGTAAGTACTAGATCTAGCATTCCATTAGATGTATATTGTTTGCTCTTGAAAGAAACACTTGTTTGCTTACCCAACTGACATTCCTTACATACCGGATTAGCAGGCTTGACAATCTTAGGCAAATCTCTAACATGTGTAGAAATGATCTTAATCATTGAATCAAAATTTACATGACACATTCTCCTATGCCACAACCAATTCTCATCAATCTTAGCAATCAAACAACTTTTCTCACCAGCATTCAAATGAAAAATGTTACCTTAAGTCTTAGTTCCAGATGCAATCTCTATACCGAAGGTATTTAATATTTTGCATTTTCCATCCTTAAATTGTAAATCATAACCTTTATCAACAATTTGTCCAACACTCAAAAGATTAAGCTTAAAACCTTCAACATGCAAGACATCATCAATTTTATGCTTACCATCAAAAGAAATAGAACCTCTCCCATGGATCACATAGGCTTTGTCGTCTCCAAATCTAACTATTCCACCATCATATCTTTCCATACTCACAAATTTTCTTTTATTACTGGTCATATGATGTGAACAACCAATGTAATTACCCATTCATCTTTCTCATCAACTTTAGTAGCTAAAGCTTTCTCCTCAGTAGTACAGCTAGTGGAATCAATACGTACAAGTCCATCTTCTTAAATGGCAAGAAATACAACTTCATCTCATTCTGATTCTTCATCTGTAATACCTTCATTAGCAACATAATAACAATTCTTCTTATTTCTAAACTTCTAGTTAGACTTGTAGGGCTTGTCATACTTCTCATGTTTTTCATATCTATCGTTCCTATCATGCTTATCAAAATTATCATGTTTTTCATACTTAGCCATTCTCTCCAAGCATCTAGAAGAAAAATTTCCTATCTTATTACAAGAGAAACATTTCAAAGGAAACTTTCCATCATACTTACCAACACCTTTAGGCAATCTCTGGGAAATCAGTGCTTGAAGTTCATCCAGATCCCTTTCTTTCTCTTCCATCTCTCTTCTCTCTCTTTCATATCTAGATATTATGAATTCATCAGGATCACACCTCTGCTTGCCAGATACAGATGCAGATGCTCTAAATGTTGTTTCATACTTTCCATGTGATTCTCCAAGCTCACTCAGCTCAAATGCAGTAAGCTTTCCAACTAGCATATCTCTTATTAGTGTAGTCACACTCCAGATCTCATCAATAGAAGCAACCTTATGTTTATAGGCAGGAGGCAAAGATCTCAGCACCTTAGCAATAATTTCATCTTTCTCAATGGTTCTGCCGGTCACATATGATACCTAGGACAAGGTCATTCACCTTAGCCATAAAAGAGTGTATGTTCGCATCATCTCGTATCTCCAATGTCTCATACTTTCCTTTCAAACTCTGCAACTTAGCAACCTTCACCTGTTTATCACCTTCATACAAAATCTTAAGCTTCACCCCGATCTCGTGTGTGGTTTGTAGTCCCATTAGATTTATCATCTCAGAATCAGTCAGGGTACTAAGAAATTCTTCCTTCACTCTAATATTATGTTCAGCTTCCTTGATCTCATCAGGAGTAGATGGTCCATTCATAGGAAGGGTGTAGGCATTATCTGTAATCTTCCAATAATATTCACCAAGACATTTCAAGTGCACTTCCATCTGGTCCTTACATATAGTGTAGTTACTTTCATCAAATCTCAGATTGTCCTTCTTAAATATAACACCTTGAGTTGCCATCTCGGATCTCCTCAAGCGATTAAGCTTCTACCAGAGGATCTATTTTTTATACTAATTGTTAGTAGAAAACAAGAAGGAAGACTGAGAGGGGAGGGGGGGTGAATCAGTCTTCACTGGATTAATAAACTTAAACACAAAACACAGATCTGATAAATTGCAATAAAAAGATAGATAAGAAATTTGAAAGCACAACACACAACACCAAGATTTTGACATGGAAATCCCAGTTAAGGAAAAAACCATGGTGCGAACCTACCCACAGTATGATACTTTGCAGTAGTATGTAAAAATATTGCAATGGGGAATGCACATGCATTCATGCACACTGCCTAGAGCTCACTACTCAAATGATAATAGCTCGGAAGGCTACAACCCTCAGGGAAGTTTCATTCACTTACAAGAAGATTTGAAATACAATCCGGAAGAAATGAACTAAAAGAATAGCATCTCCAAATGCCTGATTACAGTTTTGGTTAAGCACAAATGTCTGCTCTACAACACAATCTTTCCTAAAACTTAGCACCGAAGGATAAATCACTTGTTTGCACATACACCTCTCTCTGATAATACAGACACAACATCAACACCTAAATTATATGAATATATCACCTATATATACAAATCATCAATCTTGATAACAAGGTCAGCTAAACCCTCAACCCTCAATTATAAAATTACATCACACGATACAAAGATTGACCTTTGGACCAATATAATGGTTTTCATAGCATATCATGGTCCTAAAACAAATTCCCAAATGCATGCTACCAGAAATTGAATGCCAAGATCAACCAAAACACGCTAAACAACCAGGAAAACCACATAACACAAAAATCATCACTGGTTCATACAAACCATCAAAGGCTCTCACAATGATCAATATGGATAATCAAAACAAATAGGACATGACTAGGAAACATCAATAAGCATGTTAGAATCTTCAAGAATAACTGCACCAACACCGCTTATCAAATCTTCATCGATCAACATCGGAAAGCTCAAGAACACAACCAATTGACAATTGTCACGAAGAAAGATAACTTGTGGAGCACCAAATGACAAACCATCTAAAATGAAGATACATAAGACCATCCCAAGAAATGTCCCAAAAAATTAGCACAAGATCTGATCACACCAGAATATACCAGAGGATATACCAAGCTCTGCAAAACAGTGATCAACAAAACCAAATAGCAAACCAGATCATAAGATCTTCTCAATCTGCAATCACTGGAGCAATACACAAGAATATGTTGACATCAATTACAACAACATATCCTAGTAGCAACAATTACCAACAATATCCAATAATACTATTCATAGCTCCCTTGGAATTTCTTACACCATCCGTGAAGGACATTAAGTAACATGAGAGATAGATGACTTCCTAGACTAGCTCATTCATGAAATAGATTACTTTTTTAGTTTTTTTGCTTGCACATGTAATGTGATGCTTGTAATGTCTTAATTTTTTTAAGGTCTCTTAGGATGACCCTTGATTCCTCCATTGGCACAAGGATACAAAGGGAAAAACCCTGTCATTACATTCCTCTATTTGTATCTCACTTATTCTATATGTTGTAGACATGTTATGCCATAAATGTGTTCTTGTTGTAAGTGTGATTTTGTCTTGTCTACTTGGGGACAATTCAAAGAATTGATATCTTTTTGGTCTCTTCTATGTTAACCTAAAAAGACTGTGTTCATCTAATGTTCTCTTCTTCCATTGTGACTATAGCTCCACTACCATTCGGGGGTGAGGTCAATTCAAAACAATCATAATTATTTTACATGATTTATCTGATGTGCATTTTGAACCCAAATAGTGGATCCCTTATGTGTTGTTTCATACATCTTATGATCATCACCTTGATTTTCCTATGTTTGGGGGCATTTCATTGTTGCGGATTTCTTGTCTTTGAAATGCATGTATATGCTAACTTAAAGAAATTTCTCTTGGTAACCCGCGTACATAATTACCCTAACATGGGGGCATACACTCTACTATATGTTATACTTTGTGTACATATCATAAGATTGGTTTGTACAATTTCACTACACACCATGATTTTCTTGGTGCACACTACAACACCCATTTTGTAGTCGCATTTTCATATTATCTAGCAAAAAGAGGTTTTCTCTTTTTACTCTTCCTTAGCACAAGTCAACTAGCATAATGCACCTTTCTAGACATGTTTGACTCCCCTTTATAACATGACTCCTAGTAAGCATCTCTTACTAGACTTGTATGTCACACCTCTTCTCTTATGGATCCCAGTAAGCATTCCTTACTAGCCCTATTTGTTGAACACACCATAGGACTGAGAGGGGGGGGGTGAATCAGTTTGGACCTTCAAATGATTAAATTATGATCTTAACAATTTAAATAAAAAAAATATAATCCCAACAATAATAAACCATGAAAGTATGAAACACAACAAACACATGAACACCATATTTATGTGGAAAACCCAATTAGGGAAAAACCATGGTAAGAATCAAACTCACAATATAAATATAATCTATTATAATATTGCATCTAGATTACCTTGCTCTTGAGAGGGCTTGTAGAACTAACATGCACAAACTTAGGGCAAGATACAAGTGACTTTCAAGATTGAAACTCATTGTTCCAGGGCAAGATACAAAAAGATACCAAGAGACTCACCGTCTTCTAGTAGAGAATAAATAGTTGAATTGGAATGAACAATATCTCCAAACTATGAAATTGACATCGAACCATTATGCCAAGCAATCAATATCATAGAAATCTCTTTTTCTTTCAACATACAATCTCTAAACTCTATCACACTGAGGTTATTATCATCAATGCTCTTCACAATAGTCTTTTGCATATCTCCAATTCCAAATCTACTTGTATCAAAAGACTATGTTGAAATAGTGTAGACTATCTTGTGGTGTTCTAGACAAATGTTTATGGTTTTACTCATGATTTGGGATGCTTCATTATGGATGATAGGCATATTGTGTGTGCACTTGTCATTATGATTTTATGTGAATGATGATACTTTCTTGATTACTCTATTGGATGGATTATATGCATTGGCATTCATATATGGACTATATGAATTATGAGGTTATGATGGTTCTAACTTCTATTAGGTAATTATGGTTTTATTTGATGTATTGATGTGGTTGTTGTGTGACTATCTTCATGAAGGGATGATGCCTTACCACTCATTACGAGTATGATAAGGTGTTCCAATTCTCTTTTCACTTGCCTATTTCTTATGATGGATATATGTTGTATACGTATCAGATTATGGTTATAGGATTGGAAGTACTGAACATCAACTCCACCTGGCTCCATAGGTCTGAGCATGTCCTATCCCAATGGAAAGTTGTTGGATATGGTATGGGTTTCTTTCACTCACTCTAGGCTTAGTTGTTCACCTTGTCAGTTTGTGCCACGGTGCAAGTTAGTAGTAGAGCGTATGATTTCTATTTAATTTATGGAATAATGTTATTGTAGTCACATAAATCTGTCCAATTTAATTAAATGAATATTTCCTATTGATTTGATTAAAAATCCACTAGCCATCAGTTAATTAAATTAATATTTAATTAATTCATCCTCCAACATTCTTCTATTAATTAAATAAATTATTCAATTTATTTTAATTAATTCATTAAATCAAATTCACAATCAATTAAATGAATAAATCATATTTATTTCATTTAATCCCCTTTTCCTCTTTTAAATAAATTAAATAAAACATTTATTTAAATCATTAAATCCCCCCCACTTGCATTTTCCTACAAATGCAACTTGCACACATTTATTGAAATAAATTAATTTATTTTAAATAAAAATCCTATTTTCCCTCACCCACCAAATCCACTTGCAATCCTAACCCCCTTCTAGATTATTCTAAACCCTTCTTAATTAGCCTAATCCATCCCCTAATTATTGTCACATTCCTAAGCAACTTGGAGTCACTTCTCAAAGACTTTAAAGGTCTTTGAAAAGCATTAAATGCTTTGTGTGTTCAACAATTTAACCTCCAAAGTCTTCCAAGACCACTAATGGCTCTTACATGACCATTTATGGCTCTTCCATAACCATTTATGGTTATTTCAACTTGCACTCATGTGTCTCCTCAAGCATTTATTGTTTTAACCATGGTTATCGCTTTTGCCTTTGGACAAGAGTTTATCCATTGGATAAAGGCTTTATTCTTTGAATAAAGAATTTATTCACTCAACCCAACCTTGACCTTAACTCCCAAGTTAACCTTCAGGTCATATCAAGCATTTAATGTTTATTCCCTCTCCTCTCAACCTATCTCACATTGACACTTGTCATCCTGGGATTGGGTTGAAAACCCTCACATGGATTGAATATCATTCAATCTTGACCCTTGTTGAGATTACTCAATCTCAAGCATCCATTGCTCCATTTTTTCCTATAAATAGAGCTCACATTCCTCATTTTCAAATCCTCAAGCATTTAGCATTCATAGTCATAATCCTAAAAATTTGTATGCATTTAGCATAATCAACTCATATAATTGTTATTTTGGCCTAAAATAAATCATTTTAGCATTATAGCATCTAATATTAGCTTTTATCTACATATTGATAGCATTTAGAGTAATCATCTACAATCTTGAACCTCCATAAGCATCCATAGTGCAAAAAGCTGCTAAGAGCTACACTAATTTGGAACTTGGAGAGGAGAGGAACAAAGGAGAAGGAGCTAAGAACATGTTAATAGGCATTTGGAGATGCCTTCTTATATTTGTTTCATTTGTTAAATATGTTAGCATGATCTTAGTATCTCTTTTGATATGCCTGCTTAGGTTAATCTTTGGGTGAATAACACTAACTTTAACACTTGTTTCTTGTTGTTTGTGTGTGTTATAATACCACAGGTTTTGATCTAACTTGTCAGTTTTGCAGAGCATCAGTTATTAATTAAGGTTTGGATTAATTTATCCTATAGTATGGTTATTGGTTATTTATTTGATTATTTTGTTTATTGATGTTTATTTATTGTGAGAATTGTATTTAATCAATTGAGATTAATTTAATTAATTTGTTATTAATTTATTTTAATATATTGTTTAATGGTTTATTTAGTATTTATTTAATAATTTATTTATTATTGATCTATTAATTTATGTTGATTTATTGTTACTTTATTTTATTTAATTGACAATTTATTAATTGAGTTTTGATTTATTGATTTTAATAATTTATTTATTATTTATTAATGATTTGATTTTATATTTTATTTGAGAATCCCTATTCATATGGCTTTATTTATTTAATTCATTTATTTGATTTTATTAGATAATGGTTTATTATTTAATGTGTTTATACAATTATTATTCATCGATAATCGAATATATTATGAATTTTACCTACCCTTGCATGTGACTGGTTGATTTGAAATTGGTAGGTAAATAATATATTTCTTGAAACTATACAAGTTAGGTAAATATATATTATTCTTTCGAATTTTCTGATTGGTTGGTTTTGCACTATAGTTTTGAGTTTAATGTTTATTTAAATTGCATTCTGCAAATGTTGTCGAGTTAATCATCCGACAGAGTTTGGAATTGGATTGAGGATTTGCTTGAGGATTTGGATTTTCTTGTGGATTGCTCTTCTCCTGATTTTCAACCTTAATTGGATTGCAATTGCAGGTTTGTTTATCCTACCTTTGAATTTTGATTTCCAGAAAAGCGGTGTTTGCTCCGTGACTGTGCAATTGTTTCTGAATGTTGTTTGAAATTGTTTTGGGAAATGGGATTGCATTTCAAAGATTTAATTTAGCATTGGAAAGAGATTTGGGAAGGGAATCTGGAAAAGAAGTTTATTAGATTATTTTCCGCGATTCAAAATTGTTTGTTGGAAATGGTACCTCCCTATGTATTTTATGATTTCCTCTTCCTTGTGTTGTGAAGGTATTATTGATTCTATTTGGGACTTAATTACCTTCTCATAATTGTGTCCCTTGAGTCTCCTTTGTTTCAGATTGTTATCGTGTGTTTTCTGGCTTCCTATAGCTTGACAAAAAGATCATTATATCACTGTGATTATGCATTGTAAGGGACAAATCATCTGAATGAGTCTGAGGATTCTTTTGAGCCTTATGCAACCTTGTGATTTCTCTTTTGAGGAGTTTGCAAAGTTTGTGTGTCTTTCCTTTGATACTAGGTTCTCTAAATGTCAATCTGAGCACTATGGGAGAAGTTTTCTCCTAAAAAACTTTTATCAGAGAGTTTGTAACTTATGTTTTTAAACGTCCTCATCAAATTTCGATCCTTCTAGTCCCTCGGAGTTAATTTTGAGTTCTGATTTGGCTCCCTGTACAGATGTGAGCAAGTATCTTAGCCTTTTGTGTGCATTTTACTTGATTTTTGACTCTTTTACCAAAAAAACCACAAAATCACCCCATAACGCTGTCCTTTAGACCAAGAACACTAGGGAATGAACCAGGGGTGCTGGGGATTGCTCCCAAAGAGCTGAGCCCTGAATTGAGAAAGCTAAGCCCTAAACTCAAAAAGTTGTCAAGTGCACCCATAAATCTATATAATTGTCCAAAAACACTATGGTACATACCAAAAAATCTAACCTACATACCAGGAGTGCTACTCTGCAAACCAGGAGTGTTAGACTATTCCAGAGGTCCTAAAAAGTCAGTTTTGAGCCTTGTTTGATGTCTTTTTGGGTTTTTGATTTCTCCAAAGGCATGTGCAGATTGTGATGACATTTTTAGAGTTGTCTTTGATATATTTTAATCATTCATGATGTTTCTTGTGCTTTGGTAAGAGGATCCATGCCTTATCATTGAGGTGTTTCATATGTGACGTGTTGCTCTAGTGGGAGGGAGAATTCCTCGTTGTTGAGGATTGATTATGTGACTCCAGCGAGATGTGTTTTGTCTCACTATAGAGGATTTGATGCGGTTTTGGTTTCATGCTTGGATTGTATTCATTATTGGCTCTTCTTTTGTATTGCTCTGGTGAAGGCTATTGCCTTGTATGTGGTCATATGTGTTCATAATGATCTATATGTTCTCAGTGATGATGTGAATGTATCTAAGATAGTTGTGAGCCTTCATCATTTGACCATGATGTTATTTTGATGTATGTTTCACCCTAAGGCCTAGGAGAATGATTAGGGAGAGTGGTCTTCCATGAGTCTTCCGAGATCATGAGAAATGGACTATTAGGATTCCTTGTATTGTGGAGTCGGGGTCTAGACCATCTAGATAACTCATTGGAGGTTATTTGTAATGGTCAAGTGATAAAATAATAAATTAATCATAGGTGGGTTGGGTAGTAGTGGTGCAGGAGCACCCTACCAAGCTCTTCCTCCTTTGTTTTGTTGGTGTTATGCTTCTTTTGAAGCAATTGTATATGTAATAAGAGCCATGAGCTCATTTGTTCTTGACTAGGTCCTAGTTTTAGGTCCTTAGTGTTTTTGTTGTGATTTCTTGTGTAGGAGAGGTTGAGTGTGCCTTGGATGTGTGTTAGGCCTTATTGGCATGATGTTGTCCTTAGGATAGCCCAAAATAGGCCTAGGAGTCATGAAAAGCAACAATGGCAAAGTTGCTCAAAAGATGCAAAAGTTGCATGACAACTTTTAAAAGCTATCAAGCAACTTTTCCACCCAAAAGGTCAAAGACCATTATTGAGCACGGGGAGCCCTAATTTTGGCACACTGACCGAGGTTTGGGTAGTATAAGATGTTGCAAACCCTAAGTTAATGGGTTGGATGTCAGACATTGTACGGCCCAAGCAAACTAATTGACTGTGACTGCAAATTTTGTTGCCAATCAGCACAAATGGAGTAAAGGAAGAGTGTTAAAGGATTGATTTGCGAGAAAAACTATGTGTAGTGTCTTCTATGGTGTAAATAATTTCATTTTAAGCATATAGATTAGGTTTTTATTTGGCAAGTGTGGTGCGTTTGTAAATCTTTGTAAACTGTCTTTTCTTTGTCCAGTTTTGGATTAGTTTGAATAAATGGGCTCATAACTCCATTCCCCATTGTGGAATCACCATGAAACCATGGGGAATGAGAGTACAGACCCTGTACTATAGTTCAATGCAAGCAGGGCCCTTGAAAATGCAAGGAGGCCAAACAAAGACCCACTCCTAGGCGAGACTGGAGAGTGCCCGGCTAGGAAGGGTCAAGTTGCAGAGGTCTTAGAGAGCAAGGTTGGTCAAAGGAGAGTGCACCCTTTGGAGGAGGTGTAGAGGAGTGTGTGAAGCACTAGTGGTGTGAAGGGGGAGCCTCCACCAATCTAGAAAAGGTGGCTAAAACACAAAACATACACTGTGTCCCTGGCAGGCCTAAAAACCCTCACAAAACCCTTAAAAACCCCAAAATTCGCCCTAGGCACTGTATGGCTACTTGGAGGCCCAAAACTAGAGAAATACTTGAGCCATTGCCAAATTAATGGAAGTCCATTTTGGGAGTTTGGGTAGTTTGTGCATCATTTGTGAGAGGGAGCCCTAAAGGACAGGGTAGGAGGCCTAATTGGTCAAAATCCTTGTAGCCCTATTTTGTAGGCAAAAACACAAAACAGTGAAATCGGTAAGGGGTTGAGAGCTTGAAACTTCTTGGGGGAACATGGATGGATGTAAAACATGGTTTAAGACCTATCCTAACCTTTCTAGGACCTAGGAAGCAGTAGGACAAGCCAAGCCCTTATTAGCCTTAGTAAGGGGTTTTGAGTCTCATGAGTAGGTGAGACCTTAGAAGCAGCTTTGCAACTCATTGGTGGGTGGATTGGGAAAGGTCGGGGGATTCCTCAAGTAAGGGAAGTCCTAGAGATGCTAGGGTGTAAAGAGAACACTAGGTGATCCAAGGGAAGGATCCAAGAGCATAGACTAGGCTAGTCTATCCCAAACCCCATCCCATTAGATTGGTATTAGAGCCAGTTAAAGGTTTGGTGGACCATGTATGTCTCTGTATTCTAGTGAATCAGTAGGGGAAAGAACAATGGTCACTAATGCAGAGCTAGCTAGGGAGGTAGAAGAGAAGAAGGATAAGAATAGACTCCTTGAAGAAGGTATGAGTGAGATAAGGGATAAACTATAGGAAGTGGTGGATCAGAGGACACAAGGACCTTGGGGAGAAGACACCAAGGATAAAGGCAAGAAAACTATAGACATAGATGACATTATACCTAAACCTGATCCCTTGTTTAATGAAGAACCTTTTGTAAAGGCTATTAAGGCTTTGAACACCAAAGCTTTTGAAGGATTGCCACATTTCAGTGGAAGGATGGACATTGACACTGTCATGGAATGGATTGGGGGCATGGAAATCCACTTTGAGTGTGAGGGAGTGACAAAGGCTCAAAAGGTTAAGGTTGCCAAATCAAGAGTAAGGGGAGCAACTTTAACATGGTGGAAGTACCTACAAGAAGAGAGAGTTAGCATGGGGAAGCTACCTATTGCCAATTGGAAGGCCATGGTGAGTAAGATAAAAGAGATCTACTTACCAGAGGCTTATGAAGTCCAAATTCATAAGAAGAGATAGGGATTGAAGCAAAAAGACCTTGATGTGACCTCATACACCAAAGAATTTCAAAAACTTTATCTTCGATCTAAAGTCCAAGAAGATGAATCTATTAAGGTGGCTAGGTATCTAAGCGGCCTAAAGTGGAACATTCAAGAGGAGATAAGCCTATGGACTCCTACTACTGTTCAAAAATGTCATCAGCTTGCTGTCAAGGTAGAAGAGAGGAACAAAAGGAAAGGAGACTCTAATAATAGGGGTAGAGGTAGAGGTAGAGAACAAGTGAATCACCGAGGTGGTTACCAAAGCAAGGCAAATGAGTAGAGGAACCAAGGAGAAGCCAAGTTGACTAAACATGGTAGTGAAACCAATCTTAGAGGAGGTCATTCTAGAGGAAGAGGTGCACAAGGTGGTCCAAGTAGGGGTAGAGGTATCGGCAGGGGTAACTCCTACTTTGCAACTATGAAATTTTACAATTGTGGTCAATTGGGACACCCGACATATAGATGCCCTGACAAGCCTACATCATCAAACAGTGGAAAGAGGGTTGCCTATGCACATGAAGACTCTTCAAGCAGTAAGACACCTGAAGTGGACCATATTGAATCAGAAACTAGAGAAAATCTGATGTTCAATAGCATCTTGATAAGACAGCCAGTAAAGAATGAACCTAAGCATAGGAGAGCATTGTTTAGGGTGAGATGCAAGATCCTTGGTAAAGTTTGCAAGGTGATAGTTGATTCAGGGTCAACTGATAACATAATATCAGAGGAAGCAACCAAGAAGTTGAAACTTACAAGGATACCCCACACTAACCCATACAAGGTGACATGGTTGAACCATGAGCAGAGTGTGCTAGTCAATGAACAAACTTGGGTAGAGTTTTCTATTGGAGGATATAAGGATAAGATCCTTTGTGATGTGTTACCTATGGATGCCTATCACCTATTACTAGGTAGACCATGGCAATTTGATAGGAAGGTGATCTATGATGGAGAGGAGAACTCCATTTCATTCAAGAAGGATAGCAAGACCTTTAAGATTCAGTCTTTGATAGAGAATGAAGAGGGAACTTCAAGAACACCTAGTGTCTTATTGGCTACTGGTTAAGAGTTCTTACACCTACTACATGAGGGGGAGATAGTGAAGTGTGCCATCTTTGTGAAGCCAAAAGAGGAGGAAGACAAGTTGCAGGCAGAGGTACCCAAGGAGGTGAAGCAAATGTTGCAAGAGTATAAGGACATAGTGAGTGATGGAGCACCTACAACACTCCCACCAAGAAGGTCAATAAGTCATCAAATAGATTTTGTTCTTGGAGAATCCCTACCTAACAAGCCAGCATATAAGCTCACACCTGATTAGAATAAGGAAGTAGCAAGGCAAGTATAGGAGTTATTGGAACAAGGATTGATTAAGAAGAGCATCAGCCCATGTGCAGTCCCAGTAGTGCTAGCATCAAAGAAGGGAGGCAAGTGGAGACTTTGCACTGATTCAAGGGCAATCAATAGGATCACCATAAGGTATAGGTTTCCTATTCCTAGAATAGAGGATTTGATGGACTGTCTAGGAGGTGCTATGTATTTTACCAAGTTGGACCTTAAAAGTGGTTATCACCAAATTAGAATCAAGGAGGGTGATGAGTGGAAGACTGCTTTCAAGACCACAGAAGGATTATATGAATGGCTTGTGATGCCATTTGGACTCACCAATGCCCCAAGAACCTTCATGAGGTTGATGAATGAGGTGTTAAAGGATTTCACAGGTAGGTTTGTGGTGGTGTACCTAGATGTCATTCTCATCTATAGCAGAACCAAAGAGGAGCGCCTTGAGCATTTGAGGTTAGTCTTAGAGAGGTTGCATGAGGAGAAGTTATCCATCAACCTAGAGAAGTGCAACTTCTTGAAGCAAGAGCTGGTCTACTTAGGATTTGTGGTGTCTAAGGGAACCTTGAAGATGGATCCAAGCAAAGTGGAGGCAATCTTGAATTGGCCTGCACCTAGAACAAGGACTGAAGTTAGGATTTTCCATGGTTTAGCCCAATTCTATAGGAAGTTTGTGAGGAACTTCAGTGGCATATGTGCACCAGTGCTTGACACCATAAAAGGAGGCCTTAAAACTAAGTTTAAATGGACTGAGTAGGCTGACAAAGCATTTCAATTGTTGAAGCAAGAAGTAGCCACAAAACCTATCCTTCTCCTACCTACTTTTGATAAGCTATTCACATTAGAGTGTGATACAAGTGGAATTGCAGTAGGGGGTGTATTGCGTCAAGAGGAAAGACCTATGGCATTTTTTAGTGAGAAGCTTAATGAAGCAAGGAAGAAGTACTCAGCCTGTGGCCTAGAGTTGTATGCATTAGTGCAGTCTCTAAAGAAATGGAGGCATTACCTACTTCCAAAGGAATTTGTGGTGTTCACAGACAACTAGGCATTGATTTACATTAACACTCAAGAGAAGCTTAGCAATAGGCATTTGAAATGGATGGAATATCTCCAATCCTTCACCTTCACCATCAAGCATAAGAAGGGGCAACTCAATAAGGTGGCAGATGCATTAAGCAGGAAGTTGTTGACAGTTCAAGAACTACAGTTGTAGAGCATGGGACTAGAAGGTTTCAAGGACCTCTATGAAGGAGATGAAGACTTCTCATCAGCTTACAAGGTTTGAAAGGAGTTTGAGAACCATTTCCATGGTGAGTATGCAAATTACACTCTCCAAAATGGTCTCTTGTTCAAGGGTAATCAGTTGTGTGTGCCTAGAGGATCCATGAGGGAAAACCTCATCCAAGAGAAACACAATGGTAGTTTAAGTGGACACTTTGGAGTCAACAAAACCTTGGATTTAGTATAGAGGTACTACTATTGGCCAAAGTTGCCAAGAGATGTGAAGAGGTATGTGGAGCAATATGGTGTATGCCAAAGAGCAAAAGGAGGATCAAGCAATGCTGGTCTCTATCAACCATTGTCGGTCCCAAATAGACCTTGAGAATGTATAAGCATGGACTTTGTAGTAGGACTTCCCAAGACAAAGACAGGTATGGATAGCATCTATGTGGTAGTAGATAGATATTCCAAGATGAGCCATTTCATTCAATGTAGGACTACACATGATGCTAGCTATGTTGCACATCTCTTCTTTAAGGAGATTGTTAGGATTCATGGACTCCCTTTAAGAATTGTTTCAGACAGGGACAACAAGTTCATGGGCCATTTTTGGCAAACATTATGGAGGAGACTAGGAACTAACTTGTCATTTAGCTCAGCTTACCATCCATAAATTGATGGTCAAACTGAAGTCAACAATAGGGTGTTAGGCAACTTGTTAAGGTGTTTAACTAAGGAATATGGGTAGACATGGGACCTAATCATTCCTCAAGTAGAGTATGCATATAATGACAGTGTAAATAGGACCACTGGAAGAAGTCCTTTTGAGGTTGTGTATGGCAGACATCCAAGGGAAGTATGTGAGTTGAGAGACCTTGGTAATTTTGAGATGAAGAGTGGGCAAGCAGAGGAATTCACTCAAACCATCAAGGAAGTTCAAGAGAAAGTCAAGAAAGCCATCCTTGAATCCACTCAAAAACTGAAAGCAAAAATGGATGAGAAAAGGAGAGAGGTTCAATTAAAGGTGGGTGACTATGTGATGGTCCATTTGAGCAAAGCTAGGATGCAAAGTGGTAAGCCTACCAAACTGTAGATGAAGAGGGTAGGACCTTGTAGAATTCTGTCAAAGTATGGGGAGAATTCTTACAAGGTTGACCTACCTTTAGATTTGGCTATATCACCAGTCTTTAATGTAGCTGACCTGATCATGTACAAGGGTGAAATAGTAGGGCAAAAGGAGAACCAAGCCAAGGTGCTGCAGGACCTAGATGTTAATGTCTTACCATAGGTGAAGAAGCCTATAATAGAGGAGATCTTGGAATCTAGAGTAAAGAATTCCACTAGACACCAGGTCTACATGGAACACTTAGTGAAGTGGGTAGGCCAGCCTGAGTATGAAGCTACCTAGGTTGAAGAGAGCAGGTTCAAGACACTTGGCATAGACCCGACTCTCATCTCTTCTTCTATTTCTTAGTTGTGTGCAGAGGGGGAGTATGGTATAGGATCACCCTTCCAAGCTCTTCCTCCTTCTTTTTTTTGTTGGTTTTATGCTTCTTTTGAAGCCATTGTATATGTAATAAGAGCCATGAGCTCATTTGTTCTTGACTAGGTCCTAGTTTTAGGTCCTTAGTGTTTTTGTTGTGATTTCTTGTGCAGGAGAGGTTGAGTGTGCCTTGGATGTGATTTAGTCCTTATTGGCATGATTTTGTCCTTAGGATAGCCCAAAATAGGCCTAGGAGTCATGAAAAGCAACAATGGCAAAGTTGCTCAAAAGATGCAAAAGTTGCATGACAACTTTAAAAAGTTGTCAAGCAACTTTTCCACCCAAAAGGTCAAAGATCCTCATTGAGCATGGGGAGCCCTAATTTTGGCACACCAACCAAGGTATAGGTAGTATAAGATGTTGAAAACCCTAAGGTAATGGGTTGGATGTCAGACATTGTACGACCCAAGCAAACTAACTGACTGTGACTGCAAATTTAGTTGCTAGTCAGCACAAATGGAGTAAAGGAAGAGTGTTAAGGGATTGATTTTCAAGAAAAACTATGTGTAGTGTCTTCTATGGTGTAAATAATTTCATTTTAAGCATATATATTAGGTTTTTATCTAGCAAGTGTGGTGTGTTTGTAAATCTTTGTAAACTATCTTTTCTCTGTCCAGTTTTGGACTGGTTTGAATAAATGGGCTCATAACTCCATTCCCCGTTATGGAATCACCATGAAACCATGGGGAATGAGATTATAGACCATATACTATATTTCAATGCAAGAAAGGCCCTTGAAAATGCAAGGAGGCCAAACAAAGACCCACTCCTAGGTGAGACTGGACAGTGCCCGACTAGGAAGGGTCAAGTTGCAGAGGTCATGGAGACCAAGGTTGGTCAAAGGAGAGTGCACCCTTTAGAGGAGGTGTAGAGGAGTGTGTGAAGAACCATTGGTGTGAAGGAGGAGCCTCCACCAATCTAGACAAGGTGGCTAAAACAAAAAACATACACTGTGTCCCTGGCAGGCCTAAAAACCCTCACAAAACCCTTAAAAACCCCAAAATTTTCCCTAGGCACTGTACGACCACTTGGAGGCCCAAAACCAGAGAAATCCTTAAGCCATTACCAAATGAATGGTAGTACATTTTGGGATTTTGGGTATTTTGTGCATCGTTTGTGAGAGGGATCCCTAAAGGACTGGGTAGGAGGCCTAATTGGTCAAAATCCTTGTACCCCTATTTTGTAGGCAAAAACACAAAACAATGAAATCGGTAAGGGGTTGAGAGCTTGAAACTTATTGGGGGCACATGGATGGATGTAAAACATGGTTTAAGACCTGTCCTAACCTTTCTAGGACCTAGGAAGCAGTAGGACAAGCCAAGCCCTTATTAGCCTTAGTAAGGGGTTTTGAGTCTCATGAGTAGGTGAGACCTTAGAAGCAGCTTTGCAACTCATTGGTGGGTGGATTGGGCAAGGTCAGGGGATTCCTCAAGTAAGGGAAGTCCTAGAGACCCTAGGGTGTGAAGAGAACACTAGGTGATCCAAGGGAAGGATCCAAGAGCATAGACTAGGCTAGTCTATCCCAAACCCCATCCCATCAAGTATTAACTCATCTTAATAAGATAAGAAATATGTATGTGTTTTCCCATCTGATGGTTGGATTGCTAGTGCAGCTGGAGTGAGGTGGTAGATCTAGTAAATGGATAGACTGAACTCCCTTGATTTCCTCAAAGGTTGAGATAGTTACACATGTGTATCACAGATTTCGGGACTGAGTTCTAGGATATCCTTTGATAGCATGTGATAACACTCTTCCCTACATGGAAGTTCTAGTTCCTTAATCATTGATTTGTTGTGAGCCTTTGGAGGTCTTATGTTTATGAATGGATTTACCTTAGCTTTGTTGGAATTATACACTCTAATGAGAATAGTTGATGTTGTCATTAATGGCAACCAACTGGCAACCAACCGGCAACAGGTTTCTACACATGCATCGACATCACAAACATCATACACCGACAGACACTAGTAGCGGCAGGCACTTTCACTGGCATCCAAATTACACCATAAATGAAGTATACTGGCACTCAGGCCGACATGGGATGAAGTTTTGCTTATATGAATTATATTGTAAATGTAATTAATTATTTTTAAGCCTACTTGATATATTGTAAAGACTTATATATGTATGAGATCTCATAGGTCATTTTGAAGAAGATAATATAGAACATAATGAATAGGAGGTTACTGTATGAGGTAATATAGTGGACAACAAAGGTTTTAATTGAGCTTAAATAGGTACCGAGCCATGCATTTGAGATGCTATTTCGATCAGTACATTGTATTGGATTTAAATATCCATATTATAGTTAGCGAGACTCTTTTGAGCAATGTGCTCCAAGCAGTTGGCCTTCTTGCATGTGCAAGCCCCTATTGTAAGTAATATTTACTCATATTGGCCAGTGAGTAAATATTGTGGGTCACAAATCCTACCAAGGTTTTACCCACACTGGGTTTCCTCGTTAAAATATCTTGTGTTATGGTGTGCATTTATGTTGTCTTTGTTATTTCTGTTTACTGCACTTTTTCTTGCTTACCAGTACATTGTTTTGGGTTGCAAATTTATAAATAAGTTGAAATATTTAATCAACCAGTTAGACACTGATTCACCCCCCCTCTCAGTGTCTTTGGGACTGTCATTAAGTCTAACAATTGGTATCAGAGCCTGATCCTCTATTTGCAAAAGCCTAATAACTTGAGGAAGATTCTGAAACCTGTACAGATGGAGAATTTAAGAAAACAGTTGGAAGGAGATCTTGAAGATTTTGATGTAGAAAAATTGAAGAATATCAAACTTGAAGATGATCTGAGGAATGATAAGGAATTCATTAAAGGACTTCAGTAGAACCTGGTTATAGCACAAAATAAGAGGAAAGAAATTCATGAGCAAATACAGAAACATGGTGATGAAAAGGAAACTCTTAGTGATATTGCAGACAAGTTGAGGCAAGATGAAACTAACATGAGAAATGAAATGCAAGACTTAACCATGAGGCTATGTAAGGATCTTGAATACAAAAAGAAGAATGAAGAAGACTTGACTAGGAGACTTAATGATGGATGTAATGAAAATATGAGAGTTTATCATGAAATTGATATGCTAAAGACAAATCTGATTCACATGAAACATGATATAGATGAGGTTGTGAGACAAGTTGGAATTCTTGAAAATGAGTTGATCATTGCAAATGAAGACAAAGACAAATTCAAGAAAAGTTCAGAAAGACTTGATGACATGCTGAAAAGACAAAAACCTGATGGAGATACAATTGGACTTGGATATGAACATGGAGAAAGTTTCGGGACTGCAAACAATCAAGATCACAGTAAATCGGTAAGACAACCTAATTCTTATAAATTTAATGGGAAATGTTTCAATTGCAACAAATTTGGTCATAGAGAAATTCAGTGCAGATTTATAAATAATCAGAATACAAACTTACCCATCAGTCAATGTTCCAAATGCAATAAAGTTGGTCACAATTCAGAAAATTGCAGAATGGATGTGAAATGCTATGTTTGTGGTAGATTTGGGCATTTATCTAATCAGTGCAGAACACAAATTGGTCAAGGATATGGAAAAGCTATTCAGAGGAATAATGTAACTTGTTATGCATGTAACAAGATTGGACATATTGCAAAATTTTGTAGAAGCAAGACTATACCAACGAACAATAAAGGATCTAGTATGAAAGGAAAAGAAAAGGTAAATGAAATAAAGCAAGAATTTTCAAAACAATGGATTAAGAAGGGAGATCAGAAAGTTGATGAATCTATCTCTGCACTGGTAGAATAGAGTAACCCTCCACCAGTAGGAGATTCTTCATCTAACTAAGGAATAATCCTTAGGGGGTATTGCAGCAAATTGAAAATCATGTATTTTACCCTTGGTTGATGGGAAGAAGATACATTTTTTCTTTACCGGCAAATATGTTAAGTTTTCACTTATCTGACAAGCATCTAATGCAGTTTTTGAAGAACTTTTTGGCTATAAAGCACCAGAAAACTCTCATTTTGACTCACCAAGCATTCAAGCATTCAAAGAGCGTAAAATTAAGCAAGGGCATTCTAGGGCAAAGCAGCGAAGTGATTTTCAAGCATTCAAATTTTGAGTAAGAGGTATTTATCTTTCAAAATGGCATCTTCATCTTTTGCACCTAAGTTTATTGCAAACCCTACTATGGTAGAAAAGGTTAAGCACCCTAGGCCCGTGTTTAAAATCATCCCTTAAATTGCCAAACAAGATGATTCTATCAAAGCATTTTCAAAATTTTTGAAGGGAGTTGCTTTTATCGAAGACCCTAGAATCTACCTTCATTGCAACATAGAAAACCTAGGAACTGATGATTTGGAGAACATGTACAGTGGTGTCATTACTAATGAACAAGGTTTAATCAAACCGGAGCATAAGATAGTTGAAGACTTAGAATTCATTGAGATACTGAACATACTTGAATTTCCTAAGGAGGTAGTCTGTCTAGCTCTAAGTAGAGTTTATGGAGAGTTCATGTGGCTTGACTTTGTTTTTAATATCTCTAAGGAAGAAATCAAGGCAGTTACGGGTTTACCCTCAACCGGTAGTAG